>NW_028160194.1:1200000-2400000 GCF_964263955.1 Coregonus lavaretus
ATCCAGAAAAACACATGTCAAAAATTTTATAAATTCATTTTGCATTTTAATGAGGAAAATAAGTATTTGACCCCCTCTCAATCAGAAAGATTTCTGGCTCCCAGGTGTCTTTTATACAGGTAACGAGCTGAGATTAGGAGCACACTCTTAAAGGGAGTGCTCCTAATCTCAGCTTGTTACCTGTATAAAAGACACCTGTCCACAGAAGCAATCAATCAATCAGATTCCAAACTCTCCACCATGGCCAAGACCAAAGAGCTCTCCAAGGATGTCAGGGACAAGATTGTAGACCTAAACAAGGCTGGAATGGGCTAAAAGACCATCGCCAAGCAGCTTGGTGAGAAGGTGTCAACAGTTGGTGCGATTATTCGCAAATGGAAGAAACACAAAAGAACTGTCAATCTCCCTCGGCCTGGGGCTCAATGCAAGATTTCACCTCGTGGAGTTGCAATGATCATGAGAACGGTGAGGAATCAGCCCAGAACTACGCAGGAGGATCTTGTCAATGATCTCAAGGCACCTGGGACCATAGTCACCAAGAAAACAATTGGTAACACACTACGCCGCGAAGAACTGAAATCCTGCAGTGCCCGCAAGGTCCCCCTGCTCAAGAAAGCACATATACAGGCCCGTCTGAAGTTTGCCAATGAACATCTGAATGATTTAGAGGAGAACTGGGTGAAAGTGTTGTGGTCAAATGAGACCAAAATCAAGCTCTTTGGCATCAACTCAACTCGCCGTGTTTGGAGGAGGAGGAATGCTGCCTATGACCCCAATAACACCATCCCCACCGTCAAACACGGAGGTGGAAACATTATGCTTTGGGGGTGTTTTTCTGCTAAGGGGACAGGACAACTTCATCGCATCAAAGGGACGATGGACGGGGCCATGTACCGTCAAATCTTGGGTGAGAACCTCCTTCCCTCAGCCAGGGCATTGAAAATGGGTCGTGGATGGGTATTCCAGCATGACAATAACCCAAAACACACGGCCAAGGCAACAAAGGAGTGGCTCAAGAAGAAGCACATTAAGGTCCTGGAGTGGCCTAGCCAGTCTCCAGACCTTAATCCCATAGAAAATCTGTGGAGGGAGCTGAAGGTTCGAGTTGCCAAACGTCAGCCTCAAAACCTTAATGACTTGGAGAAGATCTGCAAAGAGGAGTGGGACAAAATCCCTCCTGAGATGTGTGCAAACCTGGTAGCCAACTACAAGAAACGTCTGACCTCTGTGATTGCCAACAAGAGTTTTGCCACCAAGTACTAAGTCATGTTTTGCAGAGGGGTCAAATACTTATTTCCCTCATTAAAATGCAAATCAATTGATAACATTTTTGACATGCGTTCTTCTGGATTTTTTTGTTGTTATTCTGTCTCTCACTGTTCAAATAAACCTACCATTAAAATTACAGACTGATCTTGTCTTTGTCAGTGTCAAACGTACAAAATCAGCAGGGGATCAAATCCTTTTTTCCCTCACTGTATACACATATCCTTTAAAAAAATAAAATGTTCCTTTATTACTTTCCAACCCCACCACCCCTCCCCTAATTGGAGTAAACTAGTGAACAACAACGCTTAGGCCTCTACTTCCAGCTTATACATACTATATACATTTTATGGACACAGTCAATTTTACAATAGTTCTATTTTGTTTGTTTTTACTCCTCAACCTCTCTGATCATTTTCATGATGTCCATCCGGTTTGCGTCTGTATGTCATATCTTTCAAACTGTGCTCTTTCACAAAAGTTCTTAACCTATAACTGATAGAAGAATTTGGTAATGACTAGGGGTGTAACGATTCATCTACTACGTCGATGTATCGATTTATATTCATATGATCCAACTACATCGATCTGTGCGCGGCGAGTTGGCCTTTTGGACAACATATATCGATCTAATATCGTTTTAAAATGTAATAAATCGATTGTATCGATACTAGGAAATAACCCATTGGATTTAAGCACGTCAGACTTTATATGCAGGGGTGCACATAACTGGTACGCAGATACGCAAGCGCGACAAATTACTACGCGCCTTTGCGTACTTGACCGATCTTCTCATCTAACCTTACACATGACATGTTGCTTGTCAACTACTGTCAGGGATGTCCAAAAAGCAACAGACATTAAGCAGCCTTTTTGGCGTTTCGCCACCTACAAAGAAACGCCAACTGGAGCCAGAGCCGAAGAAAATACTTTTTTCGGAAAAGTGGCTCCAAGATGTGCAGTGGCTTGAAGCTAACGATGAGCGCACTGAAATGTGGTGCAAGATTTGCCACTCAAATCCACATCTAGCAGACAAAACAGGTGCATTTTATAAAGGCTCAAAGAATTTCAACCATCCTTTATTTGACCAACATGAAAAGAGCAAGGAGCACACGAATGTGGCGCAAGCCATTGCTAAAAGCTAGCCGAGAATAAATGCATAAAGCTAAACACGCACGTCCCATGTCTTCCTATTCTGAGGATGTTCCTTTACTGAATGCTTTTTGATGGATCTGAGGACATCACAAAAACTGAGCAGGAAATAGTTTACATTGTGTCTGTGTCCAGCAACGGAGAGTTTACTTCGGACTTTATTGGACTGATTGAATTGGGTGCTGACCGAACCGCACAGGCCATAACAGACGGACTTGTGAGACTTTTCCAGGACACAGGCTTGGATGACACAGACGGGGCTGCTGTCAACGTAGGTATGGGTAAGTTTCATAATACCAGATGGTCTGCATGGAGGCATGAAACACTGTTAAAAATATCAAGACTATTGCCAGCCATTAAAATGCAACTGGTTACCAGGTATTTATTTCAGTCACACTGGTTGAATTTTTGGCTAAAAGGTTACTGAATCGATTTCAAGTCACTGAATCGTTTCGGATCGTATCGTTCTAAATGAACCAATATCGCCCTTGAATCGTATCGACAACCACGAATCGTGATACAAATCGAATCGTTGTTAAAACGAATCGTTACACCCCTAGTAATGACTAATTATTACACTCCACTTTGTGAAATGTGTTAGAATCATGAGACTATAATCTAATAATGTGTGTGCGTAGGACAAGTAAAGATTATGACATTGTGTTACTATTTAGCAATGTGAGTAGGAGTTAGGCCAGACAACAAAGGAGAAGGAGAACTGTTAGGCTTGACAACTTGTGACAACTGTGAAACCAAGATAAGGAAATAGGCCTCCCAATTTAGGGAGGGGAGGAAACCGTTAGGCTTGGAAGAGATTATGAAACATGTTGCAGGATATGATAATGATTTATATGTGTACAGTGGAAAAATACAGCCCGCCTAAAGCAGGGTGGGACTTTTACTCTGATGTGTGTGTATGAAAGATGGACTCTGAACTTGAGAGGGCAGAGCGCTCTCAATGAATAAAAGGCTGACCATTGCAGAATTGGGTCATTGTTTAATTTATTTAAACTAGAGATTTACACCTCTGGAATTATTCAAAGATTTAAGAAGTGTTTGACTTCAACCATTGAGATAACAATTCTCGTGACAATAACCTACATACTTATTAACTTAACTAGGTCTTTCCTTACAGCACTCAACCACACGACTGGACAATAATCAAGATAAGACAAATCTAGAACCTGCAGAACTTGCGTTTTGGAGTGTGGTGTCAAAAAAGCAGAGCATCTATTACGGACAGACCTCTCCCCATCTTTACAACCATTGAATCTATATGTTTTGACCATGACAGTTTACAATCTAAGGTAATGCCAAGTAATTTAGTCTCCTAAACTTGTTCAACAACCACACCATTCATTACCAAATTCAGCTGAGGTCTAGAACTTAGGAAATGATTTGTACCAAATACAGTGCTCTTAGTTTTAGATGTTCAGGGCCAGTTTATTACTGGCCACCCATTCCAAAACAGACTATACTGGTGTCATCCATGCAAGTCTCAGTAGCATGAAATAACATCTACCTTCTCATTGAAACAGTTAATCATGAAACAGTTGTACTGCAACTTTTCATGCACAGTGGGAAGTTGGAATGAACCTTCTCTTACCATGAGAAACAGATTTCCCAATCTTCTCCTCCTCTTCTTCATCTTTAATGTTGACATTCAGCTCCAGTGTTTGACTACAGTCTTCCAGCTTCACTGATGCCATCTCTGGTACCTGCGGTGCAAACTGGGCTCCACTGTCACAATCAGGACCCAGTGACTGTAGGTTTGGACTCAGTGTGGAAGGAGAGAGGCAGGCTGGGTTTGTCCTCAATGTTGATGTTACAGGCCTCAGACTTAATCCTAGTCGGCCTGTAGTAATAAAGAGAAAGACAACAGTCTTGACGGTTCTGGAACTTTCTTTATCCTCAAAAAATATATTATATTTCTTCTTGTTCAATTACCTAATTTCAACAGATCAGGTAGCTAAACAATGACAAAACAACATTCATCCACATTAGACAAGTGCACAAAAATTACACAAAGCAACTGCAGAAATGAATAAATGACTCAAAAACTATTTAGGACAAGGTTACAGTTTGTTTTAAGCAGCACTATGAGCTATGTTCCTTAATAACCTTATCTTCACTGTATTTTTTCACTCAAAAATAATATTATTCACGGACGGCCAGGGACACACTCCAACACTCAAACGTCATTTACAAACGCAGTATTTGTGTTTAGTGAGTCCGCCAGATCAGGGGCAGTAGGGGTGACAATGCGTGATATTGATAGGTGAGTGAATTGGACCATATTGCTGTCCTGCCTGAGCATTCGAAATGTAACGAGTACTTTTGGGTGTCAGGGAAAATGTATGGGAGTAAAAAGTACAACTTTTCTTTAGGAATGTAGTGGAGTAAAAGTTGCCAGAAATATAAATAGTAAAGTACAAATCCCCCCAAAACGACTTCAGTAGTACTTCAAAGCCTTTTTACTTTTACATTTCAGTCATTTAGCAGAAGCTCTTATCCAGAGCGACTTACAGTAGTGAGTGCACACATTTTTTATACTGGTCCCCAGTGGGAAACGAACGCACAACCCTGGCGTTGCAAGCACCATGCTCTACTAACAGAGCCACACAGGACTACTTAGTTACTTTACACCACTGCCAATTGTATTTCCCGTTCACGCCATAGTAACAACTATAGATAAAGATAGAAACTACTGAATGTGTCTGAATATTAGTACACATGTAGAAAACTAATAAACATTGTTGTGGCAAATTCATCCTTATACTGATCAAAGAACCAAAGTATTTCAGAGTTTTTGTTGAAATATGATAGACTTTATTACATAAGCAATAGAGCCGAGGTCGTTTGCAAAGCATCTGATTTTCCATCTCCCAGCTCTCAGTTTATATAGTCATTTTACATACATTTTAGCTCAACCCCTCCCTCCTGGGTTCCCCCACGACTGTCTCCAGTTTCCACCTCTTGACCGCTCCGCCCACTTCCTTAGTTCATGATAGTGGCTAAATCTGACTTCTCCTCTACGTATTCAGTTTGGAAACAACGATAGTATCTTCTGACCGGGGGAGTTTTGTTAAGAGCCTCAACATTAACACGCATCGCTTGCGGTACGTTTTTGGAAACTTTCATATCAGCTAAATATAATTTTCAAAACACAAAAAGGTTAAATTACTACACACCTTTATAGGGTTAGTGTTCCCACATGGTCCTATCTCCATGTTACAGCACTTGTTCACGGGAGACAGACGGAAGCCATAGGCCCTGTGCTAATTAGCTATCTAGCGTGCTCCCAACACCTGTGTGTAAGGTAACTGGGGAGGAAGTGTAGTTTGTCAACTGGAGGCACACAGTGTATGGATCTGTGTAAAACTGCTACAGTAAGTGTATCTTTATTTGAAAGATTAGTTCTGGCTGACATGAAAGTTAAGGGGCATATTAGCATACAGTGAGGGAAAAAAGTATTTGATCCCCTGCTGATTTTGTAAGTTTGCCCACTGACAAAGACATGATCAGTCTATAATTTTAATGGTAGGTTTATTTGGACAGTGAGAGACAGAATAACAACAACAAAAATCCAGAAAAACGCATGTCAAAAATGTTATGAATTGACTTGCATTGTAATGAGGGAAATAAGTATTTGACCCCTCTGCAAAACATGACTTAGTACTTGGTGGCAAAACCCTTGTTGGCAATCACAGAGGTCAGACATTTACATTTACATTTACGTCATTTAGCAGACACTCTTATCCAGAGCGACTTACAAATCAGACGTTTCTTGTAGTTGGCCACCAGGTTTGCACACATCTCAGGAGGGATTTTGTTCCACTCCTCTTTGCAGATCTTCTCCCAGTCATTAAGGTTTCGAGGCTGACGTTTGGCAACTCGAACCATCAGCTCAATCCACAGATTTTCTATGGGATTAAGGTCTGGAGACTGACTAGGCCACTCCAGGACCTTAATGTGCTTCTTCTTGAGCCACTCCTTTGTTGCCTTGGCCGTGTGTTTTGGGTCATTGTCATGCTGGAATACCCATCCACGACACATTTTCAATGCCCTGGCTGAGGGAAGGAGGTTCTCACCCAATATTTGATGGTACATGGCCCCGTCCATCGTCCCTTTGATGCGGTGAAGTTGTCCTGTCCCCTTAGCAGAAAAACACCCCCAAAGCATAATGTTTCCACCTCCATGTTTGACGGTGGGGATGGTGTTCTTGGGGTCATAGGCAGCATTCCTCCTCCTCCAAACACGGCGAGTTGAGTTGATGCCAAAGAGCTCCATTTTGGTCTCATCTGACCACAACACTTTCACCCAGTTCTCCTCTGAATCATTCAGATGTTCATTGGCAAACTTCAGACGGCCCTGTATATGTGCTTTCTTGAGCAGGGGGACCTTGCGGGCGCTGCAGGATTTCAGTCCTTCACGGCGTAGTGTGTTACCAATTGTTTTCTTGGTGACTATGGTCCCAGCTGCCTTGAGATCATTGACAAGATCCTCCCGTGTAGTTCTGGGCTGATTGCTCACCGTTCTCATGATCATTACAACTCGACGAGGTGAGATCTTGCATGGAGCCCAAGAGCCCAGGCCGAGGGAGATTGACAGTTATTTTGTGTTTCTTCCATTTGCGAATAATCGCACCAACTGTTGTCACCTTCTCACCAAGCTGCTTGCCGATGGTCTTGTAGCCCATTCCAGCCTTGTGTAGGTCTACAATATTGTCCCTGACATCCTTGGAGAGCTCTCTGGTCTTGGCCATGGTGGAGAGTTTGGAATCTGATTGATTGATTGCTTCTGTGGACAGGTGTGTTTTATACAGGTAACAAGCTGAGATTAGGAGCACTCCCTTTAAGAGTGTGCTCCTAATCTCAGCTCGTTACCTGTATAAAAGACACCTGGGAGCCAGAAGTCTTTCAGATTGGGGGGGGGTCAAATACTTATTTCCCAATTTATAACATTTTTGACATGCGTTTTTCTGGATTTATTTTGTTATTCTGTCTCTCACTGTTCAAATAAACCTACCATTAAAATTAGACTGATCATTTCTTTGTCAGTGGGCAAACGTACAAAATCAGCAGGGTTTCAAATACTTTTTTCCCTCACTGTATGTTTGTGAAAGTGATGAGTATTGACGTTTCTCAATGTTAAAACAGAGCATCGGAATTGTAGTTTACACAGAGCCAAATGTGGACGAATGTAATGGCTGAAAACCCTACATACGGAGAAGGGATTTTGAGAGCTACTGCACTGAAGTCCGTTAATGGGCATATAGTAGCTATTTCTCAATGCTTGAAATGCATATAATATTAACTTGAGCACCCCCAGAAAACATTCCCAAATTACAAACTCATAAATCCATTTTTATAATACTGTAATATTGTTCTAAAAGTTGAGTTTGAGGTTCTCCAAATCAAATACTAAAACGTATAGTGCAACTTGGTTCGCACCAGTTTACCATGGACTGTAGGCTACAGCAGGCTCGCCGTTTACGATCTTGCTTTAGGGCCTTTCCGGCCGTCTTCGTGGTTATATGCAGGAAGCATAAATTGTACAATTGTAAGCTAATAAATACTTTTCCAAGATAGAACTCATGAATATTTATGCAATAAGGCCAGAGGTGTGTTATGGTCAATATACCACGGCTAAGGGCTGTTAGGCACGATGCAATGCCTCAGTCGCCTAATTGCTATTATAAACTGGTTACCAACATATGTATAACAGTAAAATATATATATATATATATATATATTTTGTCATACCTGTGGTGTACGTCTGATATACCACGGTTTTCAGCCAATCAGCATTCAGGGCTCGGACAACCCCGACCACCCAATGTATATTTACTACAGTAAAATAATATACTGCACCAACTATATAAATATCTGATAGGGGCCATTATCTTCTACGTGGACTTTAAACGAACATCAAAATGGACGACGCCATTTTAACAGCTCGTAAGATTATATATTATTACACAAAACCAATAACATGTCAAACGAACACAGAAATCTCCAATTGATCCTTTATTAAATTACATTGACGAAAGTATTTACATTCACTCAGACTAACACCAAATCTCTAGCTATGTGACTTGTAAAATAGTTTTTATCATGTTCTTTCACTCACTCGGTTTGACACAAAAATAACACATAACCTTACCAAATGGGAGAATACCTTGACGTATTTGTTAACTAGCATGTTATGACATGTTCTTTCGATATTAGAAAGTTTAAACGTGCTATTACATACCTGTAGTAATACATTTGAAACAGACACAAAGTTGTCGTCTTGACGGCGCATTCTTTATTCTGAATAATGGGGCGCGCCAATCCGGAACTTCCTGTTCCCCCACTACCACAGTGCAACATCGACATCTATTGGACTGATGGACTAATTACCTCTTCTTATTATTATTTAGTATAATGACTTTCACGTAATGTGTATGCCGCCAGCTACTGTTCGGTTAGTATCCTGGATTTAAAAAATGAATGTCCATTGAGGAAAAGGGGGACAAACTACATCACACAAAATAAACACATTTTAAAAAGTCACAGTCCAATCCAAATCACATCCCTACACAGGCCATCCTCCTCAGGTAATTTCATTAAAACAAAAAAAATAGTGAATCATTTAAAAAGTTTTGGGTTTTAGATAAAACTATAAATATATATATTAATATGTCCCCAAATAATTGATTAAAACACACTGTTTTGCAATGAAGGTAAACAATAGCCTCAACAGAACTCTGTAGGGTAGCACCATGGTGTAGCCAGATGACAGCTAGCTTCCGTCCTCCTCTGAGTACATTGACTTCAATACAAATCCTAGGAGGCTCATGGTTCTCACCCCCTTCCATAGACTTACACAGTAATTATGACAGCTTCCGCAGGATATCCTCCAACCTATAAGAGCTTTTGCAGCATGAACTGACATGTTGTCCACCAAATCAAAGGATCAGAGAATGAATCTAGAACTGAAAGCATAAGCTAGCTAGCACTGCAGTGCATAAAATGTGGTGAGTAGTTGACTCAAAGAGAGAGAAAGACAATAGTTGAACAGTTTTGAACAAATTCATTTCTTCAAAAATGAAGGAGGAGCGAGAGAGATATTTTGTCATTTTTTTTCAGTTTCACTTACTAGCTAGCAAATGCAGCTGGCTAGTTTAGCCTACTCAAACACCCGGCTCAAACAGAGGGATGCTATGTTAGCTAGCTGGCTATGACTATCTAACACTGGAACTCTTCCAAGTCAAGGTAAGCTTTTGGTTTTTCTAATTTATTGCCACCGGGGCCCGCCGGTATAACTGCTAAACTGCTTACTGACAGTACACTGTAATGCATGATTGTAGCAGGATTACTAACATGTTAGTTCTATTAGCTATGTTGACTATTACATTACTTTAGCTAACATGGTGACAATGATGTAGGCTGTGTGTAGCGGTTATGATATGATGGTTTGGCTTGGAAAGGTTTTTGTGTTGTTCACAAGTGAAGGGAAAAGGTGAGAGGAGGAGAGTGTTTAGATGCAGGAAGGAATACAACAACCTGTTTGGCTCTTAAATTGAACTGTTTGCGTGTGTTCAGGGTGTATTCATTCCGCGGATTCTGTTGAAAAACGTTTCTTAAACGGAAGCAAACGGAATGAAACGGGGATAAACATACCTGAATTTGTCCAATAGAAACTATTGTTTGCAACTGTTGGACTAATGATTACACCATAGATAAGCTAGATGCAGGCAAGTGTGTGTAAGGCGGTATTGAATGTGCCAATCTTCTCCTCCTCTTCTTCATCTTTAATGTTGACATTCAGCTCCAGTGTTTGACTGCAGTCTTCCAGCTTCACTGATGCCATCTCTGGATCCTGCAGTAAACTGGGCTCCACTGTCACAATCAGGACCCAGTGACTGTAGGTTTGGACTCAGTGTGGAAGGAGAGAGGCAGGCTGGGTTTGTCCTCACTGTTGATGTTACCGGCCTCAGATTTAATTCTAGTCGTCCTGTAGTAACAATGAGAAACAGACACAAAAGGTTATTGTCTTGACAGTTCTGGCACTTTCTACAACTTACTTACTTTCTTACTACATTTCTTCTTGTTAAATTATCTAATTCAGTGCTTGACTTGGACTGAAATAGGTGCCGGTACTGTTTATATTTAGGTGCAGGAGCTCCACAATACTGTTGAGCTAATATTCTATAAGAGGAACATGAACTAAAGCACTAGATTTTTGAGGTGCCGGTACTTAACCTATAGCAGATTTTCCCAAATTCACATACAGTACCTGTCAAACGTTTTAGAACACCTACTCATTCCAGGGATTTTCTTTATTGTTACTATTTTCTACATGGTAGAATAATAGTGAACACATCAAAACTATCAAATAAAACATATGGAATCATGTAGTAACCAAAACATTTTATATTTGAAATTCTTCAAAGTAAGCAACCTATGCCTTGAAGACAGCTTTGCACACTCTTGGCATTCTCTCAACCAGTTTCATGAGGTAGTCACCTGGAATGCATTTCAATTAACAGGTGTGCCTTGTTAAAAGTTAATTTGTGGAATTTCTTAATGCGCTTGGGCCAATCAGTTGTGTTGTGACAAGGTAGGGGTGGTATACAGAAGATAGGCCTATTTGGTAAAAGACCAAGTCCATATTATTGCAAGAACAGCTCAAATAAGCAAAGAGAAACAACAGTCCATCATTACTTTAAGACATGAAGGTCAGTCAATCCGGAACATTTGAATAACTTTTAAAGTTTATTCAAGTGCTGTCGCAAAAACCATCAAGCGCTATGATGATACTGGCTCTCATGAGGACCGCCACAGGAAAGGAAGATCCAGAGTTACCTCAGCTGCAGAGGATAAGTTCATTAGAGTTACCAGCCTCAGAAATTGCAGCCCAAATAAATGCTTCACAGAGTTCAAGTAACAGACACATCTCAACATCAACTGTTCAGAGGAGACTGCGTGAATCAGGCCTTCATGGTCGAATTGCTGCAAGGTAACCACTAGTAAAGGACACCAACAAGAAGAAGAGACTTGCTTGGGCCAAAAAACATGAGCAATGGACATTAGACCGGGGGAAATCTGTCCTTTGGTCTGATGTTACCAAATTTGAGATTTTTGGTTCCAACCGCAGTGTCTTTGTGAAACACAGAGTAGGTGAACGGATGATCTCTACATGTGTGGATCCCACCGTGAAGCATGGAGGAGGTGGTGTGATGTTACTTTGCTGGTAATTTTTTAGAATTCAAGGCACACTTAACCAGCATGGCTACCACAGCATTCTGCAGCGATACGCCATCCCATCTGGTTTGAGCTTAGTGGGATTATCATTTGTTTTTCAACAGGACAATGACACAACACACCTCCAGGCTGTTTAAGGGCTATTTGACCAAGAAGGAGAGTGATGGAGTGCTGCATCAGATGACCTGGCCACAATCAACCGACCTCAACCCAATTGAGATGGTTTGGGATGAGTTGGACCGCAGAGTGAAGGAAAAGCAGTCAACAAGTGCTCAGCATACGTGGGAACTTCTTCAAGACTGTTGGAAAAGCATTCCAGGTGAAGCTGGTTGAGAGAATGCCAAGAGTGTGCAAAGCTGTCTTCAAGCATCATGCTGACAATACTGGTGTCAAACCAAGCAAGTCTCAGTAGCATGAAATACCCAGTTATAGCCCAGTTGTTCAGGGACGTGTGATGTCAGAATTACAGAATAGATAGAGCCTGCTCTTACCATGATTAACAGCTTTCCCAATCTTCTCCTCCTCTTTTTCATCTTTAATGTTGACATTCAGCTCCAGTGTTTGACTGCAGTCTTCCAGCTTCACTGATGCCATCTCTGGATCCTGCGGTGCAAACTGGGCTCCACTGTCAATCAGGACCCAGTGACTGAAGGAGAGAGGCATGCTGGGTTTGTCCTCACTGTTGATGTTACCGGCTTCAGACTTAATCTGAGTCGTCCAGTAGTAATATAGAGAAACTCAATACAGTTATTAAAATACATTCATCATCAATGACTAAAATAATTAATCTATTATTAAAATACAATTTAATGAACACAAGTAGTCGATTCATAGCCTGTTCATCATTAAACAAAATATGTTTAGTAACATAAAATAATCCATCCAAACTAATGCTGAAAACTGATCATCACACATCTTTATTTGATATACACTGAGTCCACAAAACATTAGGAACACCTTCCTAATATTGAGTTGCAACCCCCTTTGAGTTTGAGTTGATTTATTCTTGCTCACCGATAAAACTGAAGAAATGCAGAATTTACATGACTAATAACTGCAAAACACTCATTTTAAAATACATAACACAATATGTTTATTTCTAATACATTTGCAAAAATGTCTAAACCTGTTTTCACTTTGTCATTATGGGGTATTGTGTGTAGATTGATGAGGGATAAAAAAAATAATGTTTTTACATCTATTTTACAACAAGGCTAACGTATTGTTTTGTTAAAAGTCAAGGGGTCTGAATACTTTCAGAATGCACTGTATAGACACTATTTCACTTTAAAACACTTTGTTATATTTATGCACAAGAGAAGAGGTTGCCCAGCACAAATTCATGTACAAACAGGATTTTTCATTACATATTTGTAATTTAGCAGATGCTCTTATCTAGAGCGACTTATAGGTTAATTGCCTTGCTCAAGGGCCCAATGACAGATTTGACCTAGTTGGCTCAGGATTCAAACCAGCGACCTTTCAGTTACTGGCCCAACACTCTTAATCGCCAGGCTACCTGTTAAATACAGTGGGGGAAAAAAGTATTTAGTCAGCCACCAATTGTGCAAGTTCTCCCACTTAAAAATATGAGAGAGGCCTGTACTTTTCATCATAGGTACACGTCAACTATGACAGAGAAAATGAGAAGAAAAAAACCCAGAAAATCACATTGTAGGATTTTTTATGACTTTATTTGCAAATTATGGTGGAAAATAAGTATTTGGTCAATAACAAAAGTTATTCAATACTTTCTTATATACCCTTTGTTGGCAATGACACAGGTCAAACGTTTTCTGTAAGTCTTCACAAGGTTTTCACACACTGTTGCTGGTATTTTGGCCCATTCCTCCATGCAGATCTCCTCTAGAGCAGTGATGTTTTGGGGCTGTCGCTGGGCAACACGGACTTTCAACTCCCTCCAAAGATTTCCTATGGGGTTGAGATCTGGAGACAGGCTAGGCCACTCCAGGACCTTGAAATGCTTCTTACGAAGCCACTCCTTCGTTGCCCGGGCGGTGTGTTTGGGATCATTGTCATGCTGAAAGACCAAGCCACGTTTCATCTTCAATGCCCTTGCTGATGGAAGGAGGTTTTCACTCAAAATCTCACGATACATGGCCCCATTCATTCTTTCCTTTACACAGATCAGTCGCCCTGGTCCCTTTGCAGAAAAACAGCCCCAAAGCATGATGTTTCCACCCCCAAAGCATGATGTTTCCACCCCCATGCTTCACAGTAGGTATGGTGTTCTTTGGATGCAACTCAGCATTCTTTGTCCTCCAAACACGACGAGTTGAGTTTTTACCAAAAAGTTATATTTTGGTTTCATCTGACCATGTGACATTCTCCCAATCCTCTTCTGGATCATCCAAATGCACTCTAGCAAACTTCAGACGGGCCTGGACATGTACTGGCTTAAGCAGGGGGACACGTCTGGCACTGCAGGATTTGAGTCCCTGGCGGCGTAGTGTGTTACTGATGGTAGGCTTTGTTACTTTGGTCCCAGCTCTCTGCAGGTCATTCACTAGGTCCCCCCGTGTGGTTCTGGGATTTTTGCTCACCGTTCTTGTGATCATTTTGACCCCACGGGGTGAGATCTTGCGTGGAGCCCCAGATCGAGGGAGATTATCAGTGGTCTTGTATGTCTTCCATTTCCTAATAATTGCTCCCACAGTTGATTTCTTCAAACCAAGCTGCTTACCTATTGCAGATTCAGTCTTCCCAGCCTGGTGCAGGTCTACAATTTTGTTTCTGGTGTCCTTTGACAGCTCTTTGGTCTTGGCCATAGTGGAGTTTGGAGTGTGACTGTTTGAGGTTGTGGACAGGTGTCTTTTATACTGATAACAAGTTCAAACAGGTGCCATTAATACAGGTAACGAGTGGAGGACAGAGGAGCCTCTTAAAGAAGAAGTTACAGGTCTGTGAGAGCCAAAAAACGTGCTTGTTTGTAGGTGACCAAATAATTATTTTCCACCATAATTTGCAAATAAATTCATAAAAAATCCTACAATGTGATTTTCTGGATTTTTTTTCTCAATTTGTCTGTCATAGTTGACGTGTACCTATGATGAAAATTACAGGCCTCTCTCGTCTGTTTAAGTGGAAGAACTTGCACAATTGGTAGCTGACTAAATACTTTTTTCCCCCACTGTACATAACACAATACGTGACATAAGCAGAATACAGAACACTTGAAACATTACAGGACATTTTTCATGATGGAAATTGAAATATTAAAATGTGATTACAAAAAAAAAGTTTTTGGGAAAACCATTTAAGAGCTGGAGTTATTATGCAGTCTGATAGCAGTGGGTAGAGTGGCGTTTCGCAGGCGGTTTGTACGGGCAGTTATACAGGACATTTTGTGGCTGTTTCTCAGGAGCCTGGTGGTGCAGTTACCTCTTCTTGGAGGGAGCAGGTCATTCAGTGGATGGTCAAGAGTGTGCATGTCCTTCACCAGGTGCACTGCAGCCTGTTCTCGCCTGCTCTGCAGTGACGGGAGCTGTGGTTGGACTGCTCCACCTCTGGAGATGATCCTCAAGGCCCTCCTCTGCACCCTGTCTAGTTGGGCCTGCTGCTTTTTAATGCATCCAACTAACAGCACTCCACCTTATTCCAGACAAGGCCTGGCCAGTGTAGTATAGACTGTGACCAGATCTTCAGTAGGACATTTCTGTCAAGAAATGTCAAAAAGGTGCTTTGTGGCCTTTTTCACTGACTACTCCACGTGTCACCACTGAGGTTAGAGTCTAGATGACTGCTTCAGGTGTCACCACTGAGGTTAGAGTCTAGATGAAAACCAAGATACTTGAATGTTGTTACCACTGGTACTTTCTGTCCTCCTAGGATTAGTGGTGCAGGTTGTGGATGGTCTCTAGAAAAACATATTTGAATTTCCACAGACTTTTTCCCATTCAGGACCATGTTGTTGGATGTGGCCCACTCTTCCAGCTGCTGTATCTCCAAGCCCATGGAAGTGTCCTCTTGGATGCTGGTTAATGGTATGGCTCGGGACAGCCCTACATCGTCTGCATACCCAGTGTCCAGAGTGTCACTGAAGACAACTTTTCAGGTGGACATGTGAAGGAGAAACAGATATGGTGAAACCACGCCACCTTGTGGCACACCAGAGGTGACCTCTGACCAAGGGCTAAATGTGCCAGTTGCCATCACCCTCTGCCCTCTTTCGGTGGTGTAGCTGTGGAGCCAGGCTAGTAACCTTGGACACAGTTCAATGTCAGACAGATGTTGCAGGAACTTTGTGTGATCTACTCCATCAAAGGCTTTGGACACATCAGCCAGTAACACCCTCACCATTGTTGGGTTTATGGAGTCTGTATCTGTCAGCCAGGAGTGTGTGGCTTTCACAAGGGCGGTAGTAGTGCTGGACTTAGGAGGTAGTCATACTGATTTGTGCACTCAGATAAAACTGTCCCTTGTCAGTAGGAGGTGTTAACAATGTGTTTGATGACAGGGGCTAGATCTTCTGCATGCTCTTTTAGTGGGCTGAGTCTGGTCAGAGATTGCTTTAACTGGCCAATGCTGCACAGCTCAACCTGCCTTGTAGGCATGGGCTGGGGGAAGATGGCAAGAGGTGTGGTGCTTGTCCATGCCTCAGCAAAGAAGCCATTCAAAACATCAGCCACGTCGTCGTCTTCAATTCCCTCGACCTGTATTCTCCCTCCTGATGTTTTCTTTGGTCCCAGTCCATTGTTAATGAAGTCCCACCATTCCTTAGGGTTTTTCTTCTTTAGGTCCTGGATTTCAGTTTTGTAGTAGCTTGTCTTTGCTTCCTTGATAATCATTTGCACTGTGTTTCTGTATTTTCTCCATGTCATTGTTTCTCCCCATCTGTTGAAAATATTCTGTATTTTCCTGATGGCAGCCTTTATTCTTTCAGTCATCCAGGGCTGGTCCAGTGTTGTTGTTTTCTTATTTCTTATTGACATGCATACATCAAGTGCAGTTTGAATACAGGAGTTGAACGTCTCCACCTTTGCATCGATGCTCTCCACCTCATATATGCCAGACCAGTCAGTACTGGCCTTACATCGTGCAAAGGTCTCCTTTCTGTTCTGGGTTACCAGATGTCATTTTTTCCGCTGCACCTCTCTTCTCCCTCCTGATGTTGTGTTTGGAGAGAACAGCAGACATTTGTGATCACTGGATCTGAGAGGAGCAAGTACAGTGGGTTGTGTTGATCAGATCTAGGATTGACTTCCCTCTGTGGTCTTGTCTTTGACCACTACCACTTCTTATGTATACGTTAGTGTCTTTTAAATTAACCAATCTGTAGAATCTCGCCTCACAGTCAGTGCAGTAATAAGTCTTCTCTCCAGTGTGTAATTTTGGTGTTTTTATGTTGCCAAATCGGGAGAAACTCTTGCCATATTAAGAGCAGAAGTAAGGATTCTCTCCTGTGTGTGTTCTCTGATGACCTTGCAGATTAGCTGTTTTTAAATCAGTGGTAAGCCTTCTCTCGTTTTATGTTTACCTTGGTGTCTTTTTAAATGGCCTATTTGAGAGAAAATCTTTCCACAGTCAGAGCATGAGTAGGGCTTCTCTCCTGTATGTATACATTCATGTTGTTTTAACTTGCCAGGTCGAGAGAAACTCGTCCCACAGCCAGAGCAGGAGTAAGGCTTCTCTCCTGTGTGTGTTCTCTGATGACGTTTTAGCTCAGTTGATGTTATGAAGCATTTTACACAGTCTGAGCAGGAATAAGGCTTCTCTCCTGTATGTATACGTTCATGTATTTTTAATTTGCACAGTTGAGCGAAACTTGCCCCACAGTCAGAGCAGGAGTAAGGCTTCTCTCCTGTGTGCATCCTTTGGTGCAATGTTAAGCTTTCCTGTCGAGAGAAATTCTTCCCACAGTCAGAGCAGGAGTAAGGTTTCTCTCCTGTATGTATACGTTCATGCATTTTAAAGTGTCCCAGTCGAAAGAAACTCTTCCCACAGTCAGAGCAGGAGTAAGGCTTCTCTCCTGTGTGTGTTCTCTGATGACGTTTTAACTCAGTTGATGTTATGAAGCATTTTACACAGTCTGAGCAGGAATAAGGCTTCTCTCCTGTATGTATACGTTCATGTGTTTTTAAGTTGGACAGTTGAGAGAAACTTGCACCACAGTCAGAGCAGGAGTAAGGCTTCTCTCCTGTGTGTGTTCTCTGATGACGTTTTAGCTCAGTTGATGTTATGAAGCATTTTAAACAGTCAGAGCAGGAGTAAGGTTTCTCTCCTGTGTGTATACGTTCATGTTCTTTTAAGTTGCCAGGTTGAGAGAAACTTGCCCCACAGTCAGAGCAGGAGTAAGGCTTTTCTCCTGTGTGCACTCTCTGATGAACTGTCAGAGCCTTTGATGTTGTGAAATTCTTCCCACAGTCAGTACAGGAATTCAGATTCTCTCCTGTGTGTATTTGTAGGTGTATTTTTAACTTTGATAGAATTGAGAAACTCGCCTCACAATGTGGGCAGTGGTGAGACCTCTTAGCTCTGTGATCTTCCTGCTGTTGCTCTCTGGATGTAGAACATGGTCTCCTGTGTGAACAACATCAGAAGAACCAGTCAGTTGGTGTGATATACATGTCAATCAAATGTATTTTATGAAGCCCTTTTTACATCAGAAGTTGTCACAAAGTGCTTTATCGTCATAACACATAACTATAGTAATAAAAAGAAACGGACACAAAGGTTATCTTCTTGACAGCTTTCTTTATACTGAGGAATGGTGCGTGCCTTCCCGGAACCTTCCTGTTCCCCCACTACACCAGTGCAGCCACAGATAGAACAATGACACAGATATTTCACTGGATGTATAATTGTGAAGCATCCGGTTGGCGTTTCCACTCACTACCAAATATGGTAGTGAGAGGAAGCCCACTGGCCGGCAGTGGGAGAAGATGGAAGGAGATGGATTTTGGCCGATATTCTGCAAATGTTCTAATCGATGAAACATCTGATCTTAATACAGTTCTGTTCCCAAAACTAAAATCTGTTATGCACAGAGTGGACTAAGTTTTGTGGACTTACCTGTTGCAAAAAAAAAGTATCACGTTATTTAGAAGGAACGCAAAGGCGAATTGAGTTATTGCACACAAGTACTTCACAGAGGAGGCGTTCCCTAACAGAAATATGCAGATGTGTGCTAGAACATGCCAATAGGATCTCGCTAGCTCGTGCTTGGCTCTGCCCACTATGACTCATCTGTTCCCATTGGAAACGACCAGCTGTGGTCTATCTTGGTTTAGTTATAAAAAATCATTGGTGCAACCGTCCGTGCGTTCAGGGATCCTGGGGATGGCCCTACCCCATTATATGAGAAGGGCGGTGCTTAATTTGAGCTGGATCCTCCGGTACCTCTCAGTTTTGTAGTCTATGGTTCCGGAACCCATTTGCCAGAATCAGGTAGCCTACCTCTTGTGGCAAGAATAATCATTTCCACTGTTTGCAATGTAAAAATCATAATAAAAGCAATCAGAGTAATTACATTTAGATTCTTCTGTAATTGTCATGCCCCCTAAAAAAATTCTAAGAATATTCTAAGAATTGGTTAATGTTGGGCCGTCCCAGGTTTATGGTTTGCGCAACATTGTAGCCTAGACCAAGGCGAGGCCATTGCTGTGGTGAGAGAGAGAATCACGCCTGTATCTCTCACAGAAATACAATGACATTCACTTTCTATGATCTCTCTCCCTCTCTGTGCTGTTATAGACATAAGCCGGCAACTCTCTTCTCTCCAGCATTGCACTTCATCATTTATCTCCTAATAGAATAATAGCTGTGGGAAGTGTGCTGGAGGTGCTGCAGCACTCTGCAGTCTGTACAGAAATAAATTAAATCATTCCCAATACTACACCAGGAGTAAGACTAGAATTTCGCCACAGAGGATCCATAGCTAATTTTAAAAAATAGCCTAGCTGTGGATTGTGTGTAGCCAAATCACAAGGCTTGCCTAACGTGTGGCAAATCTGTCAGTTAACAGCATGCAGCCAAAACAGGCCTTTAGGAAATATTTCTAATACAATCGCTGGAAAACACAGGTTGTAAAGCAAATGGATCCTGCTGAAAATAAAATACTAATGTCTGTATGTTACTAAGTTAACAACTTCCAAATAGGCCTATTGAGTGAACAGCATTGTTTAAAAAAGTAAAGCAAGAGAGAGATAAGCTTTTGGCCGGTGAGTGAGCTGCACATCATTGGGTGAGTCAGTGAAACTGGAAAGCTTTTTTAGGACTATATCTTCCTCCTCATATTGTGTTTCTCTGCACACTTAGGGGCCTCGGCTATTGATGGATTCAAGACAAGGTCGTTTTTATTGATCTCAGATTCTCAGTGTCAAAGTAGCCTGTCACTTTGGTCATTTGTGAGGTATTAAAAAAAGATTCTGCGAAAGTCTCCAGTCATCTAAAATGATGTAGAATTGCATGAAATCCATTTATAAAAAGAACACATTTTTCCCGGACTCTAGGCTACAAAAAATGTACTCCATGTGTGTAACTTCTGCAAGAGGCTCCACACCACTGCTCTATGCCCGTACCCGAAAGCCATGATAATGCATGCAATGCTTTGTTATAAAGGTTGTTTGTTTTTATCCGTTCTGGTACCTCAGAGCCCCCCAGGTCACCCCCCTCTCGGACTCACTTTTGGTTCCGGCACCGCCCAATTTACAAATGAAGCACTGGAGAAGTGGGTAGCTGCCGCTGCCTCCTCCGGGACACTTCTCCTTTGCATAAAGTTAATCAGGCTGTTGATTGTGGCCTGTGGAATGTTGTCCCACTCCTCTTCGATGGCGGTGTGAAATTCCTGGATATTGGCGGGAACTGGAACAAGCTGTGGTCCACGTCGATCCAGACCATCCCAAACATGCTCAAAGGGTGACATGTCTGGTGAGTATGCAGGCCATGAAAGAATTGGAACATTTTCAGCATGTTCAATTGTGTACAGATCCTTGCGACATGGGGCCGTGCATTATCATGCTAAAACACGAGGTGATGGAGGTGGATGAATGGCCTCAGGATCTTGTCATGGCATCTCTGTGCATTCAAACTGCCATCGATAAAATGCAATTGTGTTAGTTGTCTGTAGCTTATGCCATCCCATTCCATAACCCCGATACCACCATGGGGCACTCTGTTCACAACATTGACATAAGCAAACTGCACGCCCACACAACGCCATACACGGTGGTCAGCAGTTGTGAGGCTGGTTGGGCATACTGCACAATTCTCTAAAACAACATTGGAGGCAGCTAATGGTAGAGAAATTAACCTAACATTCTCTCGCAACAGCTCTAGTGGACATTTCTGCAGTCAGCATGCCAATTGCATGCTCCCTCAAAACTTGAGACATCTGTGGCATTGTGTTGTGTGAAAAACCTGCACATTTTAGAGTGGCATTTTTGTATTAGTTAGGGATCCCCATTAGATGCTGCCAAGCACCTCCTCAGCTACTCTTGTCCCCAGCACAAGGTGCACCTGTGTAATGATGATCATGCTATTTAATCAGCTTCTTGATATGCCACACCTGTCAAGTGGATGGATTATCTTGGCAAAGGAGAAATGCTCACTAACAGGGATGTAAACAAATTTGTGCACAACATTTTAGAAATAAGTTTGTGTCTAGAACATTTCTGGGATCTTTTATTTCACCTCATGAAACATGGGACCAACACTTGACATGTTGCGTTTATATGGTTGTTGAGTGTATACAGTATTTCAAAAAAAATAATCATACAAACTATCAATAACAACATTTAAATTAAATCAGCCTGCTTTTCTGTTCTAATCAGGTCCCTACACAGGCTCAGAAGGATCCTGTGAGGGCGGAACATTTTCTGGCTACAGTAGACCTTGCAGGGCTTCTGCCGTGAAGTCTTGGAGGCCCAAAAACTTCTCAGCTACAGATATAATGATGTCCAGCTTCTTGGACTTATTGTGCAGTAAAATTATTAACTGTGGCTATAAATACAAAAAAATCCACCTTCAAAATAAGTGTATCCAGATCACTTGATTGACGTACAACATTTGCAACTGGTTGCAGTGCCTCTACCGCCATATCTTCTTCAGAACTGTGGCCTCTTGCCCCTACAACTCTCTTCACCGCCTCCACATAGGAGATTTGCTGTACAGCCCTGATCCTTGACACCTCAACCTCTTTCACCCTAACAGGGCACTCTGGGAATTCAGGAATATGACCCCCACCACAGTTACATTTTACATTCACATGCTCTTCAATAACATATTCCTTCCGTCTGCAAACACTTGACATGTGGCCAAACTTTTTACATTTCTTGCATTGCATCAGGTTTTACACAAACTCTCTTATGGGGTATATTATATATCCCAGCTTTACATAGGGTGGTAGATACTCTTCATCAAACATCAATAATAAAGATGAACTTTGCTCCTTTTTCACATTCTCCATACGGGTCAAGCAACGTGCATTTGCATCATCCTACTTCTTTGGGATTTGGTTGGCGGAGTGCATCCAACTTTTAGGTGCATACACCGCCACCTACTGTACTGGTGTGTGAGGCCATTCACAGCCTACATACCATTACATTCATTGATACTGTAATTAATACAAAATTGCCCTGCCAAGTATTAGCCCTCTCTAAAAAATGTGAGGGAAAATGTTCTTGGTTCGTGCAGGTGACTGACCTCCTCAGACCAATTGGCAGTACGCCAAGAACATTGTTCTGGGAACCAAAAGGGATATCTTGTTTCAAGGTCTCAGCTTGGAGAGAAGAAGCCTTGTGAGGTATTGGTCGGTCACATGCAGGAACCAAATGTTAATGATGAATTAATTATTAATAAGCTAAATCATGCAAATATAACTTGTCTGTGTAAGCAGTATATAGGACAACTAACGGGACTTCCCCGGCAGAGCTCCCGACCGACGTGTACTATGGTGCTTTTAAGTTTGTTGGAACCTCTCCAGCTTGCTGATAAAAAATAATTATTAATTTAAGTTTGACTTTGAGTCCCTTCGTGGCAATTTTCCACGACAAAAACCAACCACCCCATTCCACTATTTAACACCATCTAGTCCTACGCCAGACCACTACCACTCAACACCCCCTGCAGCTGTTCTGCAGTAAATCCTCGCAATCCCAAGTACTTCTCTGCCGCTGCCACCACAGCCTCTATTTTCTGGGACTTTTGATCCATTTCTGCAGTACAATTGACAACAATTGCTATAAATGCTAAAAAGCCCACCTTACTGAAGCAATATTCACTCTCTCTTGGTCTCTGCCTACTCACAGGAATCCTCTCAAGATCCCTCACCCTGTACCCATCTTCCTCTACCACTCTCTTCACTGCTTCGGTATACAACACTTTCTGTACTACTGTATCCCTGGCAACCTCAATCTGCCTTTCTCTCACCTGACACCTCAGATCTCCAGTCCATTAGCACCCCCATAACTAACACACAGAACTTTCTCCACTGATACCACACATTTCTCATCTCATGCCCTCCTGCAGACTTGTCACATCTAGGCATCTCACGCCTACACACTGCTGCAACAGGCCCATAAACTTCACCCCTAAAACACTGTAGTATTTACGAAACAAAAGCGCTCACGGGATAGCTAACACTTCCTACCTCGACCTTATCTGGCAGAGACTATGCATCAAAATCCAGCATGACAGATAATGTATTTTCTGTTTCCCCACGCTCTACACCAGATCTACGTCTCACCAAACGGAGGGCGTCACAGACACCTGGAATCTTCCATTTCAACTGCTCATCCTCAACACTTAAACCTAACCTCGTTATCACTCCTTTCAATGCCACCCTGTTCCGGAGAGCAATTCAAGTCACAATTCCTGTCTCTAAATCGCACCCGCTCCCTATGGGCAGAGGAGAAACAAATTATCACGAATCCACTCCGAGTTACTTTCACCAACTCAACAGTCCCCAACCTCTTCTCCACCTAACCTGACACCACATATGGATCCATTCTCTCTACAAATCTCACTCCCACTGGGCCAGAATCATCCTTATCATCCTCGGAACGAGGCCCGAACTCGGAGTTCCTCACCGCAGGTAATTCATCCTCACTCTCACCAGGTTCCATCTCTGAGCTACTGGAGGACGTATCCCTCTTTATACACTAGACGATAACCTCCCTCACCACACTGCTTCCCTCTACACTCAGCTCCTTCTCAGCGGTCATCACTGCACCTGCCACCACAGTTAATTCATCCTCACTCTCAACACGTTCACTTACACGTTCTAATCAGGTCCCTACACAGGCTCAGAAGGATCCTGTGAGGGCGGAACATTTTCTGGCAACAGTAGTCCTTGCAGGGCTTCTGCCGTGAAGTCTTGGAGGCCCCAAAACGTCTCAGCTGCAGATATAATGATGTCCAACTTCTTGGACTTCTTGTGCAGTACAATTAATAACTGTGGCTATAAATACAAAAAAAATAAGTGTATCCAGATCACTTGATTGACGTACAACATTTGCAACTGGTTGCAGTGCATCCACCGCCATATCTTCTTCAGAACTGTGGCCTCTTGCTACTATAACTCTCTTCACCGCCTCCACATAGGAGATTTGCTGTACAGCCCTGATCCTTGACACCTCAACCTCTTTCACCCTAACAGGGCACTCTGGGAATTCAGGAATATGACCCCCACCACAGTTACAACATTTTACATTCACATGCTCTTCAATAACATATTCTTCCGTCTGCAAACACTTGACATGTGGCCAAACTTTGTACATTTCTTGCATTGCATCAGGTTTTACACAAACTCTCTTATGGGGTATATTATACAGTGGGGAAAAAAAGTATTTAGTCAGCCACCAATTGTGCAAGTTCTCCCACTTAAAAAGATGAGAGAGGCCTGTAATTTTCATCATAGGTACACGTCAACTATGACAGACAAATTGAGGGAAAAAAATCCAGAAAATCACATTGTAGGATTTTTTATGAATTTATTTGCAAATTATGGTGGAAAATAAGTATTTGGTCACCTACAAACAAGCAAGATTTCTGGCTCTCACAGACCTGTAACTTCTTCTTTAAGAGGCTCCTCTGTCCTCCACTTGTTACCTGTATTAATGGCACCTGTTTGAACTTGTTATCAGCATTAAAAGACACCTGTCCACAACCTCAAACAGTCACACTCCAAACTCCACTATGGCCAAGACCAAAGAGCTGTCAAATGTCACCAGAAACAAAATTGTAGACCTGCACCAGGCTGGGAAGACTGAATCTGCAATAGGTAAGCAGCTTGGTTTGAAGATATCATCTGTGGGAGCAATTATTAGGAAATGGAAGACATACAAGACCACTGATAATCTCCCTCGATCTGGGGCTCCACACAAGATCTCACCCCGTGGGGTCAAAATGATCACAAGAACGGTGAGCAAAAATCCCAGAACCACACGGGGGGACCTAGTGAATGACCTGCAGAGAGCTGGGACCAAAGTAACAAAGCCTACCATCAGTAACAAACTACGCCGCCAGGGACTCAAATCCTGCAGTGCAAGACGTGTCCCCTTGCTTAAGCCAGTACATGTCCAGGCCCATCTGAAGTTTGCTAGAGTGCATTTGGATGATCCAGAAGAGGATTGGGAGAATGTCATATGGTCAGATGAAACCAAAATAGAACTTTTTGGTAAAAACTAAACTCGTCGTGTTTGGAGGACAAAGAAAGCTGAGTTGCATCCAAAGAACACCATACCTACTGTGAAGCATGGGGGTGGAAACATCATGCTTTGGGGCTGTTTTTCTGCAAAGGGACCAGGACGACTGATCCGTGTAAAGGAAAGAATGAATGGGGCCATGTATCATGAGATTTTGAGTGAAAACCTCCTTCCATCAGCAAGGGCATTGAAGATGAAACGTGGCTGGGTCTTTCAGCATGACAATGATCCCAAACACACCGCCCGGGCAACAAAGGAGTGGCTTCGTAAGAAGCATTTCAAGGTCCTGGAGTGGCCTAGCCAGTCTCCAGATCTCAACCCCATAGAAAATCTTTGGAGGGAGTTGAAAGTCCGTGTTGCCCAGCGACAGCCCCAAAACATCACTGCTCTAGAGGAGATCTGCATGGAGGAATGGGCCAAAATACCAGCAACAGTGTGTGAAAACCTTGTGAAGACTTACAGAAAACGTTTGACCTGTGTCATTGCCAACAAAGGGTATATAACAAAGTATTGAGACACTTTTGTTATTGACCAAATACTTATTTTCCACCATAATTTGCAAATAAATTCATAAAAAATCCTACAATGTGATTTTCTGGATTTTTTTCCCTCATTTTGTCTGTCATAGTTGACGTGTACCTATGATGAAAATTACAGGCCTCTCTCATCTTTTTAAGTGGGAGAACTTGCACAATTGGTGGCTGACTAAATACATTTTTTCCCCACTGTATATCCAAGCTTTACATAGGGTGGTAGATACTCTTCATCAAACATCAATAATAAAGATGAACTTTGCTCCTTTTTCACATTCTCCATACGGGTCAAAGACGTCTTCTTTGGTATTTGGTTGGCAGATGGCATCCAACTTTTAGGTGCATACACCGCCACCTACTGTACTGGTGTGTGAGGCCATACACAGCCTACATACATTAAATTCATTGAAACGGTAATTCATACAAAATTGCCCTGTCAAGTATTAGCCCGCTCTAAAAAATGTGAGGGAAAATGTTCTTGGTTCGTGCAGATGACTGACCTCCTCAGACCAATTGGCAGTACGCCCAGAACATTGCTCTGGGAACCAAAAGGGATATCTCAGTTTCAAGGTTTCAGCTTGGAGAGAAGAAGCCTTGTGAGGTATTGGTTGGTCACATGCAGGAACCAAATGTTAATTATTAATTAATTATTAATAAAGCTAAAATCATGCAAATATAACTTGTCTGTGTAAGCAGTATATAGGACAACTAACGGGACTGCCCCGGCAGAGCTCCCGACCGACGTGTACTATGGTGCTTTTAAGTTTGTTGGAACCTCTCCAGCTTGCTGATAAAAAATAATCCAGAATGACAGATAATGTATTCTCTGTTTCCCCACGCTCTACACCGGATCTACGTCTCACCAAACGGAGGGTGTCACAGACACCTGGAATCTTCCATTTCAACTGCTCATCCTCAACACTTAGACCTAACCCCGTTATCACTCCTATCAATGCCACCCTGTTCCAGAGAGCAATTCAAGTCACAATTCCTGTCTCTAATCACGTAATCCGGAGCGCCCGCTCCCTCTGGACAGAGGAGAAACAATAAATAATCACCAGTCCACTCCGAGTTACCTTCACCAACATTTACATTTTAGTCATTTAGCAGACGCTCTTATCCAGAGCGACTTACAGTTAGTGCATACATTATTATTTTTATTAATTTTTTTATACTGGCCCCCCGTGGGAATCGAACCCACAACCCTGGCGTTGCAAACGCCATGCTCTACCAACTGAGCTACATCCCTGCCGGCCATTCCCTCCCCTACCCTGGACGACGCTGGGCCAATGGTGCGCCGCCCCATGGGTCTCCCGGTCGCGGCCGGCTATGACCAACTCAACAGTCCCCAACCTCTTCTCCACCTAACCTGACACCACATATGGATCCATTCTCTCTACAAATCTCAGTCCCACTGGGCCAGAATCATCCTGGGAACGAGGCCCGAACTCGGAGTTCCTCACCGCAGGTCCTTCATCCTCAGGTTCTCTGGCAACTGGAGCACGTATTACTCTTTATACACTAGACGATAACCTCCCTCGCCACACTGCTTCCCTCTACACTCAGCTCCTTCTCAGCGGTCATCACTGCACCTGCCACCACAGTTAATTCATCCTCACTCTCGTCACTTTCACTTTCCTCCTGTAGCTCTTCTAAAAGTTCTGTGAGATCTTCCATTCCATATTCACTCAAAACATATTCCACTTTTCTCCTTTGTCCTTGTCCACCATCTTCTCCTTCATCAGATCTTCCAGAAGGTTGCAATCCCCCATTCCACTTTTTTTCTTGTCTGCCATCTTACCACGTGTCTCAGCTCATCCACACCCCACTAGCTTCATGTAGCTGCACACGAATTATGTACCACAGTATAAATGATAATAACCATAAAACCTAGCAGTCATAACAGGGAAATGGTTCCAATCATTTTTCCACCATTCATTTTTCCCATAGGGGATTTTAGAAACACTTAAAATAAGGGCTGTGTTTCGTGTAGGCTTACCTTGGCGTGGCGTTTTGATAACCATGTCAATCTCTCTAGGACAAGGTGACTTATCAATATTTTCGCCTGTATTTACCCCTACAAAAATGACATTTAATTAGCTGCTAATGTGGCTATCATAAAAGAACTACAATTGCCATGATGATCTGGACAAAATTGCCGAATCGAGTCAAAGGTAAGGATCTCTGGGTTAACTATCTAATGTTAGCTAAATTTAGTAATGAGTAAATAGGCTACATTTATTTAAATGGTCAATTCTGTGAACTGTCTTGTGCAAGTTTTAAATTGCCACAATACCTGTTAGCAAGGTGTCAGCTAGAGATGACGTGCAGGAGATTGCAGTGATTTGTTGTTTTGCATGATGTCTACTTTGATGATAATTAGAGTTTTATAATCTGAGAGGAAATAGAGCCAAATATATTGCTAAAAGTCACGCCAGGGTAAGCCTACACGAAACACAGCCCTTATTTTAAGTGTTTCTAAAATGAATAAAAAGGGAAAATGATTGGAACCATTTCCCTGTTTGACCGCTAGGTTTTATGACACCATTTTTGCAAAAATAACAAAACAAAAAAAAAACTGTATTCAGACTTTACTCAGTACTTTGTTGAAGCACCTTTGGCAGTGATTACAGCCTCAAGTCTTCTTGGGGATGACGCTACATGCATGGCATACCTGTATTTGAGGAGTTTCTCTGCAGATCCTCTGAAGCTTGTCAGGTTAGATGCAGAGTGTCGCCACACAGCTATTTTCAGGTCTCTCTGTACTTTGCTCCGATCATCTTTCCCTCGATCCTGACTAGTCTCCCAGTCCCTGCCACTGAAAAACACCACCACAGCATGATGCTGCCCCCACCATGCTTCACCGTTGGGATGGTGCCAGGATTCCTCCAGACATGACGCTTGGCATTCAGGCCAAAGAGTTCAATCTTGGTTTCATCAAACCAGAGAATCTTGTTTCTCATGGTCTGAGAGTCCTTAAGGTGTCTTTTGGCAAACTTCCAGCGGGCAGTCATGTGCCTTTTCATGAGGAGTGGCTTCCGTCGAGCCACTCTACCCTAAAGGCCTGATTGGTGGAGTGCTGCAGAGATGGTTGTCCTTCTGGAAGGTTCTCCATCACCAGAGGAACTCAGTGACCACAGGCTTCTTGGTGACCTCCCTGACCAAGGCCCTTCTCCCGCTATAGCTTAGTTTGTCCGGGCAGCCAGCTCTTGAAAAAGTATTGGTGGTTCTACACTTCTTCCATTTAAGAATGATGGAGGCCTTTCAATCATATTATTGGGCTAAAATGATAGGTGCAAGCCTAACATCATGTGCAAAGGACCTTTGGGTAACGTAGCACATATTCAATTATATCTATTTTTCTCACGTAGGCTGTTCATTTCTGATCTTTGATACTTTTTTTGGTTTATAAACGTATCATGGTATACTACATTAACGCTATACGTATGTGCCATATTGTTACTTGGTAGCTACTAGCAACAGACCCTGTGTTGTGGATCATCTACCACTATTTTGGACGGTCCATACTGTAACGTTAACGTTAGTCTCAGGCTTCACTAACTAGCGTTACTGTTTTAGGTGGAAATATTCTTTGCTACTTTTCAAACAAATACTACGTGATATTTCACATATCATCTTGCAAGATAGGCCTTTTGTTTTGATTGTGAGAAGAAGGTAGGAGACACTTTGTTTTGTTTAGCGTCGCTTAGGTTAGACTGCTCCCTTTAATGGATCAGTCGTCCACCAGGCTACACTCTACGATTAGGGGGAGGTGGGAGAGGAAGCGTTGGGTGTCTCGGTTAGGGAGACAGTGGAATGGGGTTCAGTGTTTTACTGTTAGGAAATATTTAAGTTTGTTTCAACAGATCTTTACATATTTTCCTCACTACAAAATATTAATGCAGTCCTTGTGGTTACTAAACAGATTTTAGATATGCCTTTATGCTATAGCTTATTCCATGTTTACATCTTTGGTTAAATGACTTCAAATGCTAAACTTAAATGTACTTTGTGGAATGTCCGTGGAGTTTGTAAACTATCCAAGCTTAAAACAGGTTATTACTAGGCTTAAACAACTTCATTCATATATTGTGTTCCTACAAGAAACTCACTTGTTGAAGGATGAGCTACTTAAAGTATGCAGGAGATGGCAAGGGCAAGTAATAGCATCCTGTTTCTCCTCTCATTCTCATGGTGTTATGGTTTAAATTCACTAATCTGTTCCGTTTCAAGTGGATACTATTATAACTGATACAGCTGGTAGATATATTTTGATACAAGAAACTCTTTTTTGAATTAGCATATTAATCTGGATAATGTTTATGGTCCTAATGATGATAATCCCAAATTCTTTGAGAATGTATTTCTATTGATAGCCTAAATTCCTGGTAAGGTCCTAATGGCAGGGGACTTTAATTGCACTCTTGATCCTCATCTAGATTGCTCCTCTGGTTTAGACACTTCCCACTCGCAGAGTAGAAAGAAATTACAGCATTTCATTCAGGACTTAAATCTATGTGAACCTTGGAGGACTCAGAACCCGAGTAAAAGGGAGAATTCATGTTCACATTTAAATCATATTCTCATGTAGACTACTTTTTAGTTTCTTGCTCATTGCTTCCCAATGTAGCAGGAAGTGGATATGATACTATTGTTTTGAATGACCATTCCCCTGTGTCATTATTCTATAGGGATACAAAACTAGTAAAAGGATCCTCTAGATGGCATTTGCATCCCAGATGGTTACAGGACCCAGACTTCTTACATTACGTTGGAGTGCATATAGATGTTTATTTGACATTGAACACTGATCAAACGTCAGCGAGTACCAGATGGGAGGCTTTCAAAGCACATATTTGTGGGCAAATTATACGTTTTACCAGTTTAAAATCAAATAAATCAGAAAATGAGAGCAATGGACAGCAAAATCAGAGAATTGTAGAGGGAAGCTTTTTTGGATAACTCAGTAGAAGTAAACAAGGAATGATTTGGTCTTAAAGCTCAGTATGAAGAACTTCCCACCTCAAAGGCTGCAAACAGCTTAACTAGGCTGAAACAGTCCTATGATCAAGGGGATCATGGTTTAGACACTCGCAGAGTAGAAAGACATTTTGTAAATGTGACCGTTCAGATGTTGTTTTTGCAACAATTGAACAAAACCCAGTTTTTGCTTTATCATTATGGGGTATTGTGAGTAGATTGATGAGGGAAAAAAACAATGTAATCTATTTTACAATAAGGCTGTAACGTAACAAAATATCAAAAAAAGTCAAAGGGTCTGAAGACTTTCCGAATGCACTGTATATAGACACGTGTGTGCCTTTCCAAATCATGTCCAACAAACTTAATTAGATAGAACCTGCTCTTACCATGAGAAACAGATTCCCCAATCTTCTCCTCCTCTTCTTCATCTTTAATGATGACATTCAGCTCCAGTGTTTGACTGCAGTCTTCCAGCTTCACTGATGCCATCTCTGGATATTGCGATGCAAACTGGGCTCCACTGTCACAATCAGGACCCAGTGACTGTAGGTTTGGACTCAGTGTGGAAGGAGAGAGGCAGGCTGGGTTTTGTCCTCACTGTTGATGTTACCGGCCTCAGACTTATCTGAATCTGCTAGTAGTAATATAGAACACAGACACAAAAGTTAGTGTTGACAGTTCTGGCAATATCTTTATTCTCTAAAAATATAATTTTTTCTTGTTCAATTATCTAATTCAGTGCTTTACTTGGACTGAAATAGGTGCCAATACTCATTTTGGGTGCCGGTACTGTTTATATTAAAGTGCAGGAGCTCCACAATACTTTTGAGCTAATACCTAACCTGTAGTAGATAAATGCATAAATGACTCAAAATCCATTTAGTACAAGGTTACAGTTTGTTTTAGACAGCACTGTGTGCTAATTTCCTGAATAACCTTGTCTTCACTGTATTACTTCAATCAAAAAACAATTGTATTTCCTGTTTAGACCATAGCAACATTTATTGATAAAGACTGAAACTAGTGAATGTGTTTGAATATTAGTACACATGTAGAAAACGGATAATCATTACAAACATCAGAAATTGTCTCTGATGCACCCGCACTGTCCTCACTGAAGTCCGTTGACGCTGACCGAGAGGACGCCGCCATTTTGCCAGCTTGGGAATTTTACACAAAACCAATAACATGCTAAACGAACTCAGAAATCTCAAATAAATTGATTATTTATAAACTAAAATGAGAAAATTATGTACATCCACTCAGACAAACCCAAAATCTCTAGCTATGTGACTTGTAAAATAGTTTTTATCACGTTCTTTCACTCACTCGGTTTGACACAAAAATAACACATCAAACGTTTACCAAACGTGATAATACCTTAACGGATGTGTTAACTAGCATGGTATGACATGTTCTTTCGACATTAGAAAGTTTAAACGAGCTATTACATACCTGTAGTAATAAATAGAAACGGACACAAAGGTTATCTTCTTGACTGCGCAGTTCTGGCGCTTTCTTTATTGTGAAGAACGTAGGATGGGCGCGCCTGCCGGAACTTCCTGTTCCCCCACTACCACAGAGCAATGGTCCGTGCATTCCGGGATCCTTGGGACGGACCTACCAGTGTTGCCAACTCATTTTCAGGAGAAGTTGCTAGAGGCAGGTCGATATGTTGCTAAAAGTTATGATTTGACATTTGTTCGTTTAGATTTGTTTGTTTATTATCACATATTTGTATTTGTAAAAGTAATATAAACACATAACATTTATATGATCAGATTTTGTTATTTATAAACACAACACATTTAATTATTAAACAATTACACATTACACATTATTGAACAATTACATTTGATTTATATTCTTATTAACTAGTAGTGTATTGGTAGTTAGTAAACATGCTACCTAACTGATCAACAATTATAGGTACAAGCTAATAACAAGGTATATATGCTATCTTATTGAACAAGCAACTTAACTCAAATAATGATGTGTGCGCTAGGCATCTCTCTCCAGCTCTCTCCAGGTTGTTGTGCTGCTTGGCTGGCCTGCTGCTGCCTGTGCACGAGCTGAGCGCCTGCTGCTGACGTCACTTACAATGCACTTTTGCAGCCAGCCATGTGTGTTGTGACTGAGTGTGTGACAGATAAAATCGTTTTAGTGTCATTTAGAGGTAAAATGTGTGCATTTTAGTGTTAGAGTCACTTTTCAAAAGTTGCTAAAAGTTCCAAATAAGTTTTTTAAAGTAGCTGCATTTGTTGCTAGGTGCTGTTTGAAAAAAAAGTTGCCAGGGTAGTCTGAAAAGTTGCTAAATCTAGCAACAAAATTGCTAAATTGGCATCACTGGGCCCTACCCCATTACATGAGAACGGGGTATCTGCCGCTGCCTCCTCCTCCTCCGGGACACTTCTACTTTGCATAGAGTTGATCAATCTGTTGATTGTGGCCTGTGGAATGTTGTCCCATTCCTCTTCAGTGGCTGTGTGAAGTTGCTGTATATTGGTGGGAACTGGAACAAGCTGTGGTACACGTCGATCCAGCCCTCCCAAACATGCTCAATGGGTGACATGTCTGGTGAGTATGCAGGACATGGAAGAACTGGGACATTTTCAGCTTCCTGGAATTGTGTACAGATCCTTGCGACATTGGGCCGTGCATTATCATGCTGAAACATGACGTGATGTCGGCAGGACAATGGGCCTCAGGATCTTGTCATGGTATCTCTGTGCATTAAATTTGCCATTAAGAAAATGCAATTTTGTTCCTTCTCTGTAGCTTATGCCTGCCCATACCATAACCCTGACATGAACACGGGGTACTCTGTTCACGACATTGACATCAGCAAACCGCTCGCCCACACACCACCATACACTTGGTCTGCAGTTGTGAGGGTGGTTGGGCATACTGCCAAATTCTCTAAAACAAAGTTGGAGGCGGCTTATGGTAGAGAAATTACCATTAAATTATCTGGCAACAGCTCTGGTGGACATTCCTGCAGTCATCATGCCAGTTGCATGCGCCCTCAAAACTTGAGACATCTGTGGCATTGTCAGTGGTAGAAAAAGCACCCAATTGTCATACTTGAGAAAAGTATAGATACCTTAATAGAAAATGACTCAAGTAAAAGTGAAAGTCACCCAGTAAAATACTACTTGAGTAAAAGTCTAAAAGTATTTGGTTTTAAATATACTTAAGTATCAAAAGTAAATGTAATTGCTAAAATATACTTCACTATCAAAAGTAAAAGTAAATGCAGAAATCGTTTTAAATTCCTTATATTATGTAAACCAGATGACACCATTTTATTTTTGAAATTGTATTTATGGATTGCCAGGGGCACACTCCAACACTCAGACATCATTTACAAACTAAATGTGTGTGTCTAAAGGAAAGTAGTGGGCGTGTGGAAAGGAGTGGGTGTGTCTAAAGGAAAGTAGTGGGCGTGTGGAAAGGAGTGGGTGTGTCTAAAGGAAAGTAGTGGGCGTGTGGAAAGGAGTGGGTGTGTCTAAAGGAAAGTAGTGGGCGTCTGGAAAGGAGTGGGTGTGTCTAAAGGAAAGTAGTGGGCGTCTGGAAAGGAGTGGGTGTGTCTAAAGGAAAGTAGTGGGCGTGTGGAAAGGAGTGGGTGTGTCTAAAGGAAAGTAGTGGGCGTCTGGAAAGGAGTGGGTGTGTCTAAAGGAAAGTAGTGGGCGTCTGGAAAGGAGTGGGTGTGTCTAAAGGAAAGTAGTGGGCGTCTGGAAAGGAGTGGGTGTGTCTAAAGGAAAGTAGTGGGCGTGTGGAAAGGAGTGGGTGTGTCTAAAGGAAAGTAGTGGGCGTGTGGAAAGGAGTGGGTGTGTCTAAAGGAAAGTAGTGGGCGTGTGGAAAGGAGTGGGTGTGTCTAAAGGAAAGTAGTGGGCGTCTGGAAAGGAGTGGGTGTGTCTAAAGGAAAGTAGTGGGCGTCTGGAAAGGAGTGGGTGTGTCTAAAGGAAAGTAGTGGGCGTGTGGAAAGGAGTGGGTGTGTCTAAAGGAAAGTAGTGGGCGTGTGGAAAGGAGTGGGTGTGTCTAAAGGAAAGTAGTGGGCGTCTGGAAAGGAGTGGGTGTGTCTAAAGGAAAGTAGTGGGCGTGTGGAAAGGAGTGGGTGTGTCTAAAGGAAAGTAGTGGGCGTCTGGAAAGGAGTGGGTGTGTCTAAAGGAAAGTAGTGGGCGTCTGGAAAGGAGTGGGTGTGTCTAAAGGAAAGTAGTGAGTGTCTGGAAAGGAGTGGGTGTGTCTAAAGGAAAGTAGTGGGCGTGTGGAAAGGAGTGGGTGTGTCTAAAGGAAAGTAGTGGGCGTGTGGAAAGGAGTGGGTGTGTCTAATCTAAAGGAAAGTAGTGGGCGTCTGGAAAGGAGTGGGTGTGTCTAAAGGAAAGTAGTGGGCGTGTGGAAAGGAGTGGGTGTGTCTAAAGGAAAGTAGTGGGCGTCTGGAACGGAGTGGGTGTGTCAAAGCGCTATAGGTTAGATGGTTTTGATTGAGCTGTGTTTTTTCTCGTCCATTTCTTACCATGCAACTACTGTATTTTTTCTTATAATGTCATTGATTGGCTAAATGGAAGGCAGTACCCATACAACATGATGATTACATCACCAGTTAGGTACCTAGCCAGTAGCCACATTGCAACATGGTGGACTCCCAGCAAGGGACTAGCTAGCTAGCTAATTCAGCATGTTTTTGATGACATCATTTATGTAAAGATTTGCCAGTGGATATATGTATTGGTAGACTCATTAATTCCTGTTTAGCTATAAACCTTTTTCTGATGTGATGTCATTCTTCAGATTTCATCACTCAATTATCTAAGGTTAGCTAATGTCACCCATATAGCTACTAATGTCACACATTGCATTCATCCTAGCTACTGTACTATCAACTGGCTTGCTATATTAGGTAGCTCTAGATGCGAGGGGAAACTTCATATATTTGTATTATCTATAAAGATTATAAAAAGGCCATTAGGTAGCTAGCTAGGTTGAAACTGCTGTGGAATAGCTATCTAGATAGCTAACTCCCACTATCAACTGAGTTCATCAATGTATCTAAGGATATATTTCTAGAAATAAACTATATATGTTCTAGTCATATTTTAAAGATGTAAGCACATAACACCCAGACAGATGTAGAACTTCAGTGACCTGAGCATCAGGAAAATCTCCCTGTTCTTCAGGTTTATTCTGGAGTTTATTCAGGAAGGCACACATGTTAGATAAAAATACAGGTAACTAGGGTCTCCTGAGTGGCGCAGCGGTCTAAGGCACTGCATCGCAGTGCTTGAGGCGTAACTTCAGATGCGGGTTCGATCCCAGGCTGTCACAACCAGCCGTGACCAGGAGTCCCATAGGGCGGCGCACAATTGGCCCAGCGACATCCGGGTTAGGGTAGGGTTTGTCCCAGGGGAGCTTTACTTGGCTCATCACACTCTTGCAACTCCTTGTGGCGGGCTGGGCGCCTGCAGGCTGACTGCAGTCGTCAGTTGAACAGTGTTTCCTCTGACACATTGGTATGGCTGGCTTCCGGGTTATGTGCGTTATGAAGCGCTGTTTGGCAGGTCATGTTTCGGAGGACGAATGACTCGACCTTCGCCTGTCCCGAGCCCATTGGGGAGGTGCAGCGATGAGAAAAGATCGTAATTGGATTGCAATTGGACATCAAGAAATTGGGGAGAAAAAGGGGCAAAACAATTGAAACACTTGAGTAAATGAGGGATACAAAGTATATTGAAAGCAGGTGCTTCTACACAGGTGTGGTTCCTGAGTTAATTAAGCAATAAACATCGCATCATGCTTAGGGTCATGCATACAAAATGCTGGGCAGGCCATTTTTTTGGCCCCCATATGATGACAATGCCCCCATCCACAGGGCATGAGTGCCTGAATCGTTTGATGAAAACTATACAAACCATATGCCATGGCCGTCACAGTCACCAGATCTCAACCAAATTGAACACTTATGGGAGATTCTGGAGCGGCTCCTGACACAGCATTTTCCACCACCATCAACAAAACACCAAAGGATGGAATTTCTTGAGGAAGACTGGTGTCGCTTCCCTCCAATAGAGTTCAGACACTTGTAGAATCTATGCCAAGGTGCATTGAAACTATTCTGCCTCATGGTGGCTCAACGCCCTATTAAAGACACTATGTTGGTGTTTCCTTTATTTTGGCAATTACATGTAGATCCACACATGTTATTGTCTATATCATGCAGAATTGTCATCTCATTGGTCCTTAGGGAGCTCGTTCTATAATACAGACGTTGGTGATTTCTGTCCCAGGTAGTTGCAAAAATCTGGTAACTTTCCCCAAATTCCCTTGTTTTCCAGAAAACCCGGTTGGAAGGTTTCCTGAATCAGGAGGGAATAAACAGTAAATCTGGAATCTTCAAACAGGATTTCTGGAAAACCTGGGGATTATGGGAAAGTTGGTGGATTTTTGCAACTCTAGTCCCAGGAGACTGAACTGTGTGCACGTTTTTATTCCTGCCTAGCACAAACATCTCATTCAACTAATCATGGTCTTCCATTTAGACCACAATTAGTTGAGTGAAGTGTTAGTAGAGTGCTGGAACCTGGACACTCCTGTGTAAACTGTGGCTGTCTTGACTACAATTGTCTAAATACAGGTGCCATGTTTTCTTTTGCTAATCCATGCAGGTTTGTCATCTCATAAGGAGTGGAGAAGCCCTATGCACCATAAACCTTAATACTGGAGTAACTTCCTGTCAGAGAAACTGTGATTAGAGGGTTAGACAGGAGGCCCTGGGCCAATGGGAGGTCACGGGTGAGGCCTTGGGGGTCAGAGAGAGTGGGCTAGTATGTTTAACATGGCCCGGTGCCCCGGGTGGGTGGAGTTTGCACATTTTAGACCATTCCATTGGTCCTTATGTGAAATCTCCACCAATCTGGGGCACCGAGCCATGCAAAATGAACTGGCCCAGTAAGAGGGGACATTACAGACATGAAGATAGAACTCCCCCAACACTCCTCACATTGAGTTGCTGCATCTGATTTAAAGGCCCCCTTATAGTCCTCAATAATCAACAATGTAATACTTATTACAGGTTAACTCTCTTGCTTTCTTTCAAGCACACTCAGTACTTCTATCCATCCCTCTCCATGTGTTAGAGACAGAACATTCCAAGGACCTCCAGAGCCATTTGTAATAGTATACTGTCTGTGTGATATAGCAGATAATCAAGGGTCCCTGGTTGGGTTTACTGTACTTCAGAACTCATGCTCTCTCCCTCGAAAAGTCTCCCAGACTGTTCTTCCCCCTGTCCCCAGGTGTCTGCTGAGACATGGAACTCCAGAGCAGCACATCAAAAAACATGCCATCCTGTTGCCAGCTATCAGCAGGCCATTCCCTGAGGAAGGATGCAACGGTCAAGGCTTTCAATGGTCAAATTTGGGGGATGACTAAATGCAAAATAACTTTTTCATAGCATGTTAGTCTTCACATTTTTACTATGGTAACTTAAACAACATGCAGACTTTATCAATCAAGACAACACTTAGAGCTTATAATTCAAAAGTTCAGAAATCATGTCTCATGTCCAGGGTGAATAACACTTTTATTCATGTATATCAGACATGACATGCGTCAACTAAAAAAATACACTGAATGTACAAAACATTAGGAACACCTGCTCTTTCCATGACAGACCGACCAGGTGAATGCTTTGATGTCTTATTGATGTTACCTGTTAAATCAACTTTAAATCAGTGTAGATGAAGGGGAAAAGACAGGTTAAATAAGGTTTTTTAAGCCTTGAGACAATTGAGACATGGGTTGTGTATGTGTGCCATTCAGAGGGTGAACCGGAAAGAAAATATTTAAGTGCCTTTGAAAGGGGTATGGCCTTTAATGTAAAACCGTGTGTTTTAATAAATTATTCTAAAAATGATACTTTTAAAATGTTTCACTATTTTAATTTTTTTATGAAATTCACTGAGGGGGATGGTCCTCCCCTTCCTCCTCTAAGGAGTTTCCACTGATTGCAGGGAATACTGACTGGAGATGTTCCGCCCTCCAAGGCCCCTGAGCCTGTGTAGGGATGTGATCTGGATTGGACTGTGACTTTTTATGTATTTTTATTTTGTGTGACGTAGTTTGTCCCCCTTTTCCGCAATGGACATTTATTTTTTCTCTAGTTTACTAACCGAACAGTAGGTGGAGGCATACACATTACGAGAACGTCATTATACTAGATAAGAAGAAGAAGAAGAGGTAGTTTAGTCCATCAGTCCAATAGATGTCGTTCTGTGGTAGTGGGGGAACAGGAAGTTCCGGGTTGGCGCGACCCATTGTTCAGAATAAAGAATGCGCCAGACCTGTGTTGTCAAGACGACAACTTTGTGTCCGTTTCTATTTATTACTACAGGTATGTAATAGCACGTTTAAACTTTCTAATATCGAAAGAACATGTCATAACATACCAGTTAACAAATACGTCAAGGTATTCTCCCATTTGGTAAAGTTATTATGTGTTATTTTTGTGTCAAACCGAGTGAGTGAAAGAACGTGATAAAAACTATTTTACAAGTCACATAGCTAGAGATTTGGGATTTGTCTGAGTGAATCTACATAATTTCGTCAATGTAATTTAATAAAGGATCAGTTTGATATTTCTGTGTTCGTTTCTCATGTTATTGGTTTTGTGTATAAATGTATAGTCTTACGAGCTGTTAAAATGGCGTCGTCTATTCTGATGTTCGTTTAAAGTCCACGTAGAAGATAATGGCCCCTATCAGATATTTATATAGTTGGTGCAGTATATTATTTTACTGTAGTAAATATACATTGTGTGGTCGGGGTTGTTCGAGCCCTGAATGCTGATTGGCCGAAAGCCGTGGTATATCAGACCTACACATATGTTGGTAACCAGTTTTATAATAGCAATTAGGCGACTCAGGTAACCAGTTTTATAATAGCAATAAGGCGACTCAGGCATTGCATCGTGCCTAACAGCGCTTAGCCGTGGTATATTGGCCATATACCACACCTCCTCGGGCCTTATTGCATAAATATTCATAAGTTCTAATTTGGAAAAGTATTTATTAGCTTACAATTGTACAATTTATGCTTCCCGCATATAACCACGAAGACGGCCGGAAAGGCCCTAAAGTAAGATCATAATTTTGATGACTCAAACTGTTAGCCTGCTGTTGCCTACAGTCCATGGTAAACTGGTGCGAACCCAAGTTGTACTATATGTTTTAGTATTTGATTTGGAGAACCTCAAACCCAACCTTTAGAACAATATTACAGTATTATAAAAATGGATCTATGAGTTTGTAATTTGTGAATGTTTTCTGGGGGTGCTCTAAGTTACTATTATATGTGTTTAAAGCCTTGAGAAATAGCTGCTACATGCCCTTTAACAGACTCCAGTGCAGTAGCTCTCTAAATCCCTTCTCCGGATGGAGAGTTTTCAGACATTACATTTGGCCACATGCGTAAACTAATATTCCGATGCTCTGTTTTAACGTTGAGAAACGTCAATAATCATCGCTTTCACAAACGTATGCTAATATGCCTCTTATCTTTCATGTCAGCCAGAACTAATCTTTCAAATAAAGATACACTTACTGTAGGAGTTTTACACGGATCCATACACTGTGTGCCTCCAGTTGACAAACTACACTTCCTCCCCAGTTAGCTGACACACAGGTGTTGGGAGCACGCTAGATAGCTAATTAGCACAGGGCCTATGTCTTCCGTCTGTCTCCTGTGAACAAGTGCTGTAACATGGAGATAGGACCATGTGGGAACACTAACCCTATAAAGGTGTGTAGAAATGTAACCTTTTTGTTTTTCGAAAATTATATTTAGCTGATATGAAAGATACGTTCCTTATGTTTCCAAAAACGTACCGCAAGCGATTTTCCAGTTAAGCATAGTTAATTACATCATGACAAGCTAACAATGTATGGTTAAATAGTTAATCACAACATGAGAAGAAGAGGCCTGAAATAGAGCAAGGAAATAGCTCAGGGAACTATGAAACAGAGCCAGGAAATGACTCTGTTAGTTTTTAACCATATGATGAGGATTTGTCAGTGGACTATGGGATGGACATGGTTAATCAACAAACACAGAGCCAGGGTTAAACATTGATAAATCCCTGTTGCTAGGCAAGAACGTCATTGGTTTCTCATTGGGTTTATGTGTTTGTTCTCTGGTCATCTGACCTGTCTTCGGTTGTCTTCTCTTATCAGTGACTGAAACCAGGCTGAACCCTTTGTCTCTCCTTGAGTGTCTTCCTGATTAAATTACAGTGTGATGGGGTGGGACAGAGGGGTTAGGCTTGGGTATGTTTGAGAGATTGATTGTGGGCCTGCCATGTCCATAATCAATCTCCAGGTCAAGCAAGGATGAGCCAGGGTTGAACAAAGTTCAACCTGAAAATGAAAATGTTTACATGACAGGGCGGTTAGTTGTGCAGTGGTCTAAGACACTGCATCGCAGTGCTAGCTGTGCCAATAGAGATCCTGGTTCGAATCCAGGCACTGTCGTAGCCAGCCGCGACCGGGAGGCCCAGCGTCGTCCAGGATAGGGGAGGGAATGGCCAGCAGGGATGTAGCTCAGTTGGTAGAGCATGACGTTTGCAACGCCAGGGTTGTGGGTTCGATTCCCACGGGGGGCCAGTATGAAAAATCAAATAAAAATAATGTATGCACTCACTAACTGTAAGTCGTTCTGGATAAAAGCGTCTGCTAAATGACTAAAATGTATGTAAATGTAAAATGTAATGACAAAGCTTGATTGGTCACACCACCATTGGTTCCAAACTGAATACATAGAGGAGAAGTCAGATTTCGCCTCTATCATAAACTAAGGAAGTGGGCGGAGCGGTCAAGAGGTGGAAACTGGAGACAGTCGTGGGGGAACCCAGGAGGGAGGGGTTGAGCTAAAATGTATGTAAAATGACTATATAAACTGAGAGCTGGGAGATGGAAAAGCAAATGCTTTGCAAACGACCTTGGCTCTATTGCTTATGTAATAAAGTCTATCCTAATTCAACAAAAACTCTGAAATACTTTGGTTCTTTGATCAGAATAAGGATGAATTTGCCACAACAATGTTTATCAGTTTTCTACATTTGTAATAATATTCAGACACATTCAGTAGTTTCTATCTTTATCTATAGTTGTTACTATGGTGTGAACAGGAAATACAATTGGCAGTGGTGTAAAGTAACTAAGTAGTCCTGTGTGGCTCAGTTAGTAGAGCATGGCACTTGCAACGCCAGGGTTGTGGGTTCGATTCCCCCTGGGGACCAGTATGAAAAATGTATGCACTCATTACTGTAAGTCACTCTGGATAAGAGCATCTGCTAAATGACTGAAATGTAAAAGTAAAAAGGCTTTGAAGTACTACTGAAGTAGTTTTGGGGTATTTGTACTTTACTATTTATATGTTCTGGCAACTTTTACTCCACTTCATTCCTAAAGACAAGTTGTACTTTTTAAATCCTATACAGTTTCCCTGAGACCCAAAAGTACTCGTTACATTTCGAATGCTGAGGCAGGACAGCAATATGGTCCAATTCACTCACCTATCAATATCACGCATTGTCACCCCTACTGCCCCTGATCTGGCGGACTCACTAAACACAAATACTGCGTTTGTAAATGATGTCTGAGTGTTGGAGTGTGGCCCTGGCCGTCCGTGAATGTTTTTTGTTTTGTTGAGTGAAAAAATACAGTGAAGATAAGGTTATTAAGGAAAATAGCTCATAGTGCTGCCTAAAACAAACTGAAACATTGTACTAAAGGGTTTTTGAGTCATTTATTAATTTCTGTGAATTTAGGAAATCTACTATAGGTTAAGTGTACTTGCGTTGTGTAATTTGTGTGCACTTGTCTAATGTGAATGAATGTTTTGTTGTCAATGTTTAGCTACCTGATCTGTTGAAATTAGGTAATTGAACAAGAAGAAATATAATAAATTTTTTGAGGATAAAGAAAGTTCCAGAAATGTCAAGACTGTTGTCTGTTTCTCTTTATCACTACAGGCCGACTAGGATTAAGTCTGAGGCCTGTAACATCAACAGTGAGGACAAACCCAGCCTGCCTCTCTCCTTCCACACTGAGTCCAAACCTACAGTCACTGGGTCCTGATTGACAGTCGAGTCCAGTTTGCACCGCAGGTACCAGAGATGGCATCAGTGAAGCTGGAAGACTGCAGTCAAACACTGGAGCTGAATGTCAACATTAAAGATGAAGAAGAGGAGGAGAAGATTGGGAAATCTGTTTCTCAAGGTAAGAGCAGGTTCATTCCAACTTCCCACTGTGCATGAAAAGTTGCAGTAGAACTGTTTCATGATGAACTGTTTCAATGAGAAGGTAGATGTTATTTCATGCTACTGTGACTTGCATGGATGACACCAGTATAGTCTGTTTTGGAATGGGTGGCCAGTAATAAACTGGCCCTGAACATCTAAAACTAAGAGCATTGTATTTGGTACAAATAATTTCCTAAGTTCTAGACCTCAGCTGAATCTGGTAATGAATGGTGTGGCTGTTGAACAAGTTGAGGAGACTAAATTACTTGGCATTACCTTAGATTGTAAACTGTCATGGTCAAAACGTATAGATTCAATGGTTGTAAAGATGGGGAGAGGTCTGTCTGTAATAGATGCTCTGCTTTTTTGACACCACACTCCAAAAAGCAAGTTCTGCAGGCTCTAGATTTGTCTTATCTTGATTATTGTCCAGTCGTGTTGGTTGAGTGCTGTAAGGAAAGACCTAGTTAAGTTAATAAGTATATAGGTTAAAGGTTAAGAACTTTTGTGAAAGAACACAGTTTGAAAGATATGACATAAAGAAGCAAACCGGATGGACATCATGAAAATGATCGGAGAGGTTGAGGAGTAAAAAAAACGTAGGCTACGTTGCCTTTAAAAATGTTTTTATGTAATGTTTCATGTTTTGTGTGGACCCCAGGAAGAGTAGCTGCTGCTTTTGCGACAGCTTATGGGGATCCTAATACAATACCAAATTACCCAGATACCAGTATTGCCAGCATGTGTTTTATTAACTGGGCTATCTGGAGTGCTCAGAGAGTAGACTAAAGAAGTGAAGTAGACAAACTGCCAGTAATTAGAACTTCTATGAAATGAGTCTGTGTAGTTACTAGGCTTGGGTGGTATAGTGGATACCAGGTTATTTGGAAAAAGACACTGGATGGGTTTTCAATACAGCTGAAACTGTTTTCTTGAAGTTTTCTTGATTCATTTGAATATTTGTAGCTACTTTTTAAGTAAATACCTGCAGTCAACTTGTGCAATACGTTATGAGTTAAAGAACATTACGTCACATTATTATGTAGCTTACGGTAGTCCCCAGTCAACGAGAAGAGACCGGAGCCTGGTGAGTCACTCTCTGTCGTACAGCATGTGCCAGGTGATCTAATTACAGTATGGAATTCACAACTAAATGTTTGCCAGCTAGATATCTTATAACTATTAAGTAAACTTTCTACAATGTGTTAAATGCTCTGCAGTTGTCCATTTGGTTTGCTAATTTAGTAGTTAGTTAGCTGTCTAGCTAAGTGGTTAGCTTCTAATTACAGTATGGAATTCACAACTAAATGGGCCCCCTCCCAGAGGTTTCTACTCACTTCATCTGTTGACATGACCTCGAGCCGGATTCCTTGCTCCTCCCTAGTTCCGCAACTGGCCTGCCTTATCAGGAACTGAAACTAGACTGTTGCCCTTTGCCTCCCTCCTTAGGAACAGAAGATGAATTCTGCACTTCCCCTTGTCTCCCTCAGTAACTTTCCATGCACCAAGTTCCTATCCACCCTTCATTGACCCCAACATATACAGTGCCTTCGGAAAGTATTCAGACTCCTTTACTTTTTCCATATTTTGTTGTGTTACAGCCTTATTCTAAAATTGATTGAATTGTTTTTTTCCCCTCATCAATCTACACACAGTACCCCATAATGACAGCAAAAACAGGTTTTTAGACATTTTAGCTAGATAAGAAAAAATTGAAATATCACATTTACATAAGTATTCAGACCCTTTACTCAGTACTTTGTTGAAGCACCTTTGACAGGGATTACATCATTGAATCTTCTTGGGTATGACGCTACAACCTTGGCACATCTGTATTTAGAGAGTTTCTCCCATTCTTCTCTGCAGATCCTCTCAAGCTCTGTCAGGTTGGATGGGGAGCGCTGCTACACAGCTATTTTCAGGTTTCTCCAGAGATGTTCGATTGGGTTCAAGTCCGGGCTCTGGCTGGGCCACTCAAGGACATTCAGAGACTTGTACCGAAGCCACTCCTGCGTTGTCTTGGCTGTGTGCTTAGTGTCGTCCTGTTGGAAGGTGAACCTTTGCCCCAGTCTGAGGTCCTGAGCGCTCGGGAGCAGGTTTTCATCAAGGATCTCTCTCTGTAATATGCTCAGTTAATCTTTGCCTCGATCCTAACTAGTCTACCAGTCCCTGATGCTGAAAAACATCCCGACAGCATGATGCTGCCACCACCATGTTTTACCATAGGGATGGTGCCAGGTTTCCTCCAGACGTGGCGCTTGGCATTCAGGCCAAAGAGTTCAATCTTGGTTTCATCCGACCAGAGAATCTTGTTTCTCATGGTCTGAGAGTGTTTAGGTGCCTTTTGGCAAACTCCAAGCGGGCAGTCATGTGCCTTTTACTGAAGAGTGGCTTCCGTCTGGCCACTCTACCATAAAGGCCTGATTGCTGGAGTGCTGCAGAGATGTTTATCCTTCTGGAAGGTTCTCCCATCTCCAGAGGATCTCTAGAGCTCTGTCAGTGACCATCGTGGTCTTGGCCACCTCCCTGACCAAGGCCCTTCTCCCCCGATTGCTCAGTTTGGCCGGGCGGCTAGCTCTAGGAAGAGTCTTGGTAGTTCCAAACTTCTTCCATTTAAGAATGATGGAGGCCACTGTGTTCTTGGGGACCTTCAATGCTGCAGATGTTTTTTGGTACCCTTTCCCAGATCTGTGCCGTGACACAATCCTGTCTCGGAGCTCTATGGACAACTCCTTCGACCTCATGGCTTGGTTCTCTGACATGCACTGTCAACTGTGGGACCTTATATAAACAGGTGTGTGCCTTTCCAAATCATGTCCTATCAATAGAATTTACCACAGATTGACTCCAATCAAGTTGTAGAAACATCTCAAGGTTGATGAATGGAAACAGGTTGCACCTGAGCTCAATTTCGAGTCTCATAGCAAAGGGTCTGAATACTGTAAATAGGGTAGTTCTGTTTTATTTGTAACATAATAGTAACATTTTCTAATAACCTGTTTTCACCTCGTCATTATGGGGTATGGTGTGTAGATTGCTGAGGATTATAAAAAATAAAATAAAATAAAAGGCTGCAATGTAACAAAATGTGGAAAAAGTCAAGGGGGTCTGAATACTTTCTGAATGCACTTGTTAGCAGTTGATGTTATTCTACAATAACACAGACCCCAAAGCAAATCAGGGGGAGAAAAATATATTTATTAAAAGAGAACCAATCATTGTTATGCTGGAAAGTAGATTGTAGATGTTTATTCTTCCCTGTCCTCAGTGTTTTCCCACTGAACAAAGAGACAGGATGTTGTTTATACCCAAGCCTTGCCTATGGTTGACCAATTAGAATTCCTTGCAATAACATTGGTCCAATGGCCAAATACCAAGTATCCCATTTCAGGCTCAATGTATAGACCATTTGGACCAATGCTAACTTGCCACATGTAGCTATGAGTCCCGGACTGGAACCCCTACATAGATACTAAACAGATGTTGAACTGAAAAACAACTGTTTCCATTGATCGTTAATTCCCTGTGTTGTATATTTATCTTGGAATACTCTTGCACACTGTATATAGGCTACTGTATCAATCATTCATTTGTTCATGTCATCACACAGCATGCAAGCCATTGAAATGCAATCAAGCATTTTTGGTTTTAAAATAACAAAGCAACTCTTGATTCATTAGCGTAAACAATAAATAAACAGTTCCATTTCGGAAATTTCATTCACGAATCAATGCAACTGTTATTAGTCTTAGCTGTAATAAAGGCTTACAACAGACTCTCTGGTACGTGTATCATTTATTTAGTATTTAGTGTGCTTAAACCTGTCAAACAAGCTCAGTGCATATGGTGGATTTCATTACCTGGATTTGCGTATGTATATTCTTCTACTTTTGTATTTGATTTGATTTTTATGCTGTTCACACAGGTGACATTGAGACATTCTCTACATCCAGAGAGCAACATCAGGAAGATCACAGAGCTAAGAGGTCTCACCACTGCCCACATTGTGAGGAGATTTTCCCAATTCTATCAATGCTAAAAGTACACCTAAAAATACATACAGGAGAGAATCTGTATTCCTGCACTGACTGTGGAAAATGCTTCACAACAACTGAGCTCAAAGTTAATCAGAGAACAAACACAGGAGAGAAGCCTTACTCCTGCTCTGACTGTGGGAAGAGTTTCTCTCTAGTGGGCCCCTTAAAAACACATGAACGTATACGAAAGAAGCCTTACTACTGCTCTGACTGTGGGGCTAGTTTCTCCCAACTGGGCCACTTAAAAACACATGAACGTATACATACAGGAGAGAAGCCTTACTCCTGCTCTGACTGTGGGAAGAATTTCACTCGACAGGGCAGCTTAAAATCACACGAACGGATACACACAGGAGAGAAGCCTTACTCCTGCTCTGACTGTGGGAAGAGCTTCACAACATCAGGGGCTCTGACAATTCATCAGAGTGTACACACTAGAGAGAAGCCTTACTTCTGCTCTGACTGTGGGACGAGTTTCTCTCGACTGGGCCACTTAAAAACACACGAACGTATACACACAGGAGAGAAGCCTTACTCCTGCTCTGACTGTGGAAAGAGTTTTTCCCAATTGGATAAGTTAAAATGTCACCAGCGTATACATACAGGAGAGAAGCCTTACTTCTGCTCTGACTGTGGCAAGAGTTTCTCTCTACAGGACAGCTTAAAATCACACCAACGGATACACACAGGAGAGAAGCCTTATTTCTGCTCTGACTGTGGGAAGAATTTCTCTCGACAGGACAGTTTAAAGTTACACCAACGGATACACACAGGAGAGAAGCCTTATTTCTGTTCTGACTGTGGGAAGAATTTCTCTCGACAGGACAACTTAAAATTACACCAACGGATGCACACGAGAGAAGCCTTACTCCTGCTCTGACTGTTGCAAGAGGTTCTCCCGATTGGGCCGTTTAATATGACACCAATGTATACATAAAGGAGAAAAGCCTCATCAGTTCTCTCAGACCAGCTAATATTAGTCACTCCATCTCTTAATTCTTATCTCATGAAAAAATTATTGACAACGTTTTCTTGGATCCTATTGTTTCTCACTGTTAGAGAACTGTGCAGAGGAAAGGGAACGTTATAGAATGTTAGCCTCTCTTTACTTTACTGATCAGTGTTGCACCTTGTCAGTTTTGGTGTGTTTAGATAGCTTCTACTGTAATGATATTGAGATGACGTTGTATTTGTCCTTAGGATTGAATACCCTGCGTGATGGTTGACTGGGTGGTGCTGCTTCCATCTGCACTAAACCTATTATTTTATACGTGCATCCGTGCCACTCCATTTAGTATCATAATAACCTTACCTTATGTTACATTAGGCTAAAAAGGAATAGTGGTCATACAATATGCTATATATGTACACTGAACAAAAATATAAAAGCAACATGTAAAGTGTGGTTCCCATGTTTCATAAGCTGAAGTAAAAGATCCCAGAAATTCTTCATACGAACAAAAAGCTAATTTCTCTCAAATTTTGTGCACAAATTTGTTTACATCCCTGTTAGTGAGCATTTTTCCTTTGCCAAGATAATCCATCCACCTGACAGGTTTGGCATATCAAGAAGCTGATTAAACAGCATGATCATTACACAGGTGCACCTTGTTTTGTCACACAACACAATGCCACAGATGTCTCAAGTTTTGAGGGAGCGTACAATTGGCATGCTGAATGCAGGAATGTCCACCAGAGCTGTTGCCAGAGAATTTGTTAATTTCTTTACCATAAGCCGCCTCCAACATTGTTTTAGAGAATTTGGCAGAACATCCAACCAGCCTCACAACCGCAGGCAGACCACGTGTATGGTGTTGTGTGGGCGAGCGGTTTTCTGATGTCGTTGTTGTGAACAGAGTGCCCCATGGTGTCAGTTGGGTTATGGGATGGGCAGGCATAAGCTACAGTCAACGAACACAATTGTCGTGCCATTCATCAGCTGCATCACCTCATGTTTCTGCATGATAATGCAGCGTTGTGAGGCTCATTTGAACTTGTAGAATTTCTGGGATCTTTTATTTCAGCTCATGAAACATGGGACCAACACTTTACATGTTGTGTTTATTTTCCGCATTGATGATTAATGTATTTGGATAACTGCAATGCACTTAATTGATCTGCTAATTAAAAAGAAATGTTCCACATGAATTTGTGCTGGACAAACTTTGTTTTTTGGGGTATCTATACAGTAAATATGCTTTTGTTTAATTCACGGCATTCAAAATATACCTTGGATTTGTCCTTAGTGTTGAATTCCCTGTGTAGTGGTTGACTGGGTGGTACTGCTTCCATCTGCAGTTTTCTGTGGTAATGAACTATTAGACACAACATGTATCAGATAGAGATGGTGTGATGATCAGTTTTCACCATTAGTTTGGGTATATTATTTTTGCTATGTTACAACTTTGTTTAATGATAAACAGACTTTGAAACAACTACATGTGTTTATTAAATGTTATTTTAAAACAAGAATTGTTATTGTAGTCATTGATATTGAATGGTTGGATATTTGCACTCAAGCCTATTTAGTTCATCTGCCATTAATTTATGGCATTCAAAATGTATATTTCTCAATTATAATAATATATTACTCAAAACATGTCACTACACCTCTACACACACCAAATTGAAACACTTAGATACCTTTTTTTTTAAACAAGGTTGATTTTGTCTAGCTAATTAAACTCACTGTTTTATTCTACATGCAGTATTTTACATGCAGGAGTTAGTCCGTAGCAGGTGTGTGGTTGTGGGTAGGAAAATATGGCGGAAGTGCTGTTCGATTCTGATGGCGCGCGGTGGAGGGAAGTTGGTAAGAATGAATGGAACACAGTGACAACGAAAAATGGAGCAAAGAGCGAAAGTCATCAACACCAAAGTCATTTATACCAAGAGAGATCATGATACAGGAAGAAGAGAGATCATGATACAGGAAGAAGAGAGATCATGATACAGAAAGAAACAGGAAGAAGAGGGATCATGATACAGAAAGACACAGGAAGAAGAGAGATCATGATACAGAAAGAAACAGGAAGAAGAGAGATCATGATACAGGAAGAAGAGAGATCATGATACAGAAAGACACAGGAAGAAGAGAGATCATGATACAGAAAGACACAGGAAGAAGAGAGAATGATACAGAAAGACATAGGAAGAAGAGAGATCATGATACAGGAAGAAGAGAGATCATGATACAGGAAGAAGAGAGATCATGATACAGAAAGAAACAGGAAGAAGAGGGATCATGATACAGAAAGACACAGGAAGAAGAGAGATCATGATACAGAAAGAAACAGGAAGAAGAGAGATCATGATACAGGAAGAAGAGAGATCATGATACAGAAAGACACAGGAAGAAGAGAGATCATGATACAGAAAGACACAGGAAGAAGAGAGAATGATACAGAAAGACATAGGAAGAAGAGAGATCATGATACAGGAAGAAGAGAGATCATGATACAGAAAGCAGTGGATTGTCTAGTAAAGAAAGCATAGGGCCAAGGTAGGGAGCAAGAGTAGTGATGTGTTGGAGTGGAAAGTGGTGATAGTGTTTGATGAGACCACAGGGCCTCACTTACACCCTCTCCGACTAACTAATGCCGTAGAGAAAGAGGTAGGTGAAGTGAAATTAGCTTGGTTCATTGGAAATGGTAGATGGTTAATATTGTGTGGTAGCCAGGCTCAGCAAGGGAAGATTTAGAAAATGGAAAAACTTAATGGGATGAAGATTAAAAGCCATGTCCCTGGTGCTGATGCAGGTTACAGATGATATTAAAGACAATGTGAAGGGAGGCAGAGTGATTGAGACCAAAAGGTTGATCAGTAGGAAAGAGGGTCAAAGAAGTGAAAGCTTATCAGTGATGCTGAGGTTTGAGAAAGTCTTGTCGGGAAAAGTACAGATAGGATTCCTTACTTTCAATGTTAGAGAATTTGTCCATATATGCACTGCAGTGTTTTAAATGCCAAAGAATGGGACGTGTAGCTGCTTTAGTGTAAAGGAAATAAAAGTTGTGCCAAGTGTGGAGGAGCACAAGGTTATGGTGAATGTGGAAGCAATGTGAAGGTTAAGTGCTGTAATTGTGGGGGAGAACACAGTGCAGCGTTTGGTGGATTCCAGGTACAGAGAGAGGCTCAGAGATATAGGATCAGTCATGCTGTATCGTATGCAGAGGCCATAAAACAGATTAGTAGAACTACTGTGTGGACTGATGGAGCTTACATGTATGTACCTGTAGTAAGTGGACCTACTGTCGGGGCTGGTGCTTCTGATGGTCCTAGCATGGTTTCAAGGCCTGTTCAGAAATCTTGTGCTCATGAATGTGAATAAAGTTGACTCCATAGCTTTCATTGGTAAGGTTGTCAACACGACTCGGGTTATGGAAAGCAGAAATGCAAGGTTGAAGGTTACTGTGGAGACGGCAAAAGAGATATTGGGGCTAACAGATGTTACTGTTGAAATGGTTGTTGACATGCTGAACAATCCTAAGGGTGGAGTGTTTCCGCATGATATAGATAAAGTTTAATGGGGTTGGGGAGGGTGTGGTTGAATTTAGGGATTTATTTGGTTTAGAATTGTATTTTCATGGTAGGACAGAATTGGCCAGATCATGATTCAACGCACATTCTAGCACAGTAGGTGGCGGCATGCACTTAAACGGTTGTTTGCAGACCGCCATGATATCGAAGAAGAAGAAGAAGACGAAGAAGAAGAAGTCTTGCGTTGTTGCGTCTATGGATTTAGGAACTGTGGCGGTGTGGAACAGGAAGTTCCTGGCAGGTGCGCATCGGTCTTCAGAATAAAGAAAGCGCCATAATTGTGCAGTCGACACGATAACTTTTGTTATATTACTACAGGTATGTAATAGCGCGTTTAAACTTTCTAATATCGAAATAACATGTCATAACACAGAGCTGCCAACTCTAACGCTTTCGCCGTGTGACACACGTTTTTGCCTGTTTTCACACGCACTCACGCCACACATCCAATTTCTCACGCAAAAAAAATTGCCCGAGACTCGTTTGTTCCTTTTTTCAAACTCCCCGACGGTAGATGGCGCTGATGAGCGCTACTGAACCATATGCGCTGCACCCCGAAGTTAGCGACAGAAGAAGAGATACCATTGCCGCGAAAGACAACAGGAGAAGAAACGGTCACTACCTCAAGAAGTCTGATAAGAAGCTGAGCTGAGACTAGGTATGTAACAATGAAATGTCGTCCAATTGAGTACTCACTCTCTTAAACTTTAAATCTTGAAAGAAATTATTTGTTTGTGCGTGTGAACATGATTTAGTGTGGTGAATGTAAACTCAGCTGATTTCGAACAGGTAAGATGTATTCCAAAGAATTGAACATAAATACAGGAAATGTGTGCAATAGAAGTAGGTATGTTTTTGTAACTGAGAGTAGAGTTATTAAACCAACATGACCATTTGAATTGTTTAAGGTTTCAAAGATGTCCCGCAAGAGACCTTTGCCAGGACAAAAGCGAAAACCTTTTATTTTAGTTAAAGAACCAGCCAAGTGAGAAAAGACAGACAAACACACTGACAGAACAGCCAGAACGATTGATAGAAACGACAGGACAACAGACAGAGGAGCAACACAAAGGACAGAGAGAGCAGGAGACAGGACAGACTGACAATCAAGCAGAGGAGCAACAGACAGGACAGATTGACGCCCATGCAGAGGAGCAACAGACAGGACAAATAGAACAACCAACAGGGCAGATGGAAGGAGACACAGAGGGACAGACAGAAGAGACCCCCCCAATCCAACAGCAGGGCCAGAAGAGTCGTGCTCTGGCTGGAGCAGCAACATATAGATCAATTTTCCAAAATGAGTGGACCTCTTCATGGCCATTTATTACCAGAGGGAGCCTCAACAGGCACTACTGGTGTGCAGTCTGCCGTATTGAAAACTCATGTTGCCACCAGGGTGTGACAGATGTAGTGCGCCATATAAAAAGCAAAGGCCACCAAGATAAGCAACGAGCTCTCCAGTCCACAGCCACAATATCCCAATATGCAATGGCCGTTCCATCTGTAGGGGGTATGTCTGCACAAGAGGTTAAGGTATGATATGTGTAATGATTCTGTCAAGGTTCAGTCAAGAGTTTGGTGTTCTAGTTGATCACGGTAAAGTCATGGTTGATAGTTTTGACTAATTTGTGGTTTGTATTTCAGTGTAGTACAGTCCAGTTTTCTTAATTTGAGAACTTCGTTGCTGAATGTGTTTTTTACCAGTGCCCTATTATCGCAGGCGTCTATTTTAAATAAACTATGGTCTTTTGGGAGGATTAATAATTTTTAATTTCTTACAGACAAGAAGGGCTGAGGTCAAAATGACAGCTGGGTTGGTAGTTCACAACGTCCCCCTAGCCTTTGCGGACCACCTGGGGCCTCTCCTAAAATAATGTTTCGGAGATTCGAAGACAGCGCAGGAGTACAGGTGTGCCAGGACTAAGTCATCCTGCATTACCAATGAAGCACTCGCACCATATTTCACACAGGAGCTTGTGAAGGAGATGAAAAAAGCCCTGTATACCCTTGTTACGGATGGGTCGAATGACACTGGTATTTCACAAACTATTTGAGATTTTTCTCCTCTGCAAAACATGTGCTTTGTGTATTTTTAAACATCTAATAACATGAACATCTGTATGATTCTAACTTGTCATTATAGGAGTGGAAAAGATGAACCCGCTTACTGTCCGGGTCTTCATGGGCAGCAAAGTTGTCCACCAGTTCTTAAATATGTGCACAACAAGTGGGACGAGCTGTGGGCCAGCAAGTGAAATCTTCACCAAAATTAACTCCACCATAGAGGAGCATGGCATCCCTTGGGAGAACTGCATTGGTCTCTCAGTTTACAATGCAGCTGTGAACATTGGACCATGTAATTCCATTGCCTCTAGGGTGCTCCAGAAGCATCCCAACACCTATATTCATGGTTGTCCTTGTCATGTGGCACATAACACCGCCAAAGCTGCAGGAGTGGGATTTTTTAAAGATTTTTTAAAGTGAGTTAAGGCCTGATTTATCTTTACATGTACCTTTTTATTTGTATCCTAATTACGTGCATTGACTGAATATGTTATGATTGATTTATGCATTGCAGGTGTCCGGTTTTGATTTGGAGGATATGGTAGTGGACATCGGTTACTGGTTCAAGGGTAGCACAAATCGGAAAGGATACCTGACAGGTATGCATGTTTGATACTATTAAGTGTAATACTGAAATGCTGAGCTGTAGAAAATATATGATATGGATTTAATGTCTAAAACAGAGTTTTGTGAGCTCCATGAAGCGGAGTACATGGAGGTCCTCCTGCATATCTCGGTCCGTTGGCTAAGCCTTGAACGTTGTGTGACCAGGATCCTGAGGCTGTATGAACCTCTGGCCAGCTACTACAAATCTGCTAGTATGGTCATCAATTTTCAATTTCATTATGCAGCAACTACATGGATTGTTAGTCACATACTTGTATTAATGACAACCTCTTGTTTTGTGTTATTTATTGATTGATTCAAGATGAAAATCAGGCCAGGTTCAAGAGACTTGTGCAGACATTCACTGACCCCATGACAGAAGTGTACCTGCTGTTCTTCCAAGCCACCGTACCAACTTTCACTTCTTTCAACTTGCTGCTTCAGAGAGAGCAGTCATCAATATTTTTGTTACATGATGAGGTGGGATTGGATTTTGCTGTTTTTTTCCATTCTGTGTTTCTTGCTGATATCTGCAGGGGTCCTCTAAAACAGGTTTCACCTACTATTTTTGTAAATGTCTGTTATAGATGGTGAAATTCGTACGCAAGCTATGTTCCAAGTTTATGGTTCCAGCAGCTCTGCAGTGCCATGAGGAGCCTTGTGAAATTGCCTTTGAAGAAAAGGCAAACCATTTACCAGGTTAGTATTTGACTATTATTATGATCAAACACTGTGATATGTGATATTTAGCCTTGTACCTTATACCGATATGCTGTATCTGTGACAGGAAGAAAGTTGAACATTGGGTTCACAACCAGGGCTAAACTTAACAGATTACTCGTCGAGGGTGAAATCACACCACAGCAGGTGGATTAATTCCATGAAGCTGTGTTGTGTTTCCTGACAAGTGCTGTGGACTATGCACTTAAGAAGCTGCCACTGGAAGAGCCACTGATCAAGCACGCACAATTTGTAGATGTACGGCAGAGGGCTGAAAGTGACATCGAAGATGTCCTGTACTTTGTTGAAAGGTTATTTTTTTTCTCTAATTATTGTCTATCATCTTAGCTAAAATACCCTGTGTTTTATGATGAGGTGTGTTCACTCCTAAACTGCACATGATATATTCTTATGTGGCTTCTCCTCAAAGATGTGTATGAACTGCTGCTGGTTGATGACTATATACCTAAAACGTAACAACTTGTAACTCTACTTTCATAAATAGGTTTCCCCATCTCCTCCCATACCATTGGCCAGAGGAGCATGACCTTCTGGGTGAGGAGTTTCTAAATTATCAGACCATGCCAATGATATCCCTGCAGGACTAAACTGAAATGGAAAGCTTCTGGGCTGAAATGGCAACCCGGAAGCATAAGGTAATTTTTTTTCCCTTTTTTGTCTTTCCTTTTGGCAGGTGTGGCTTGGCTACATCTGTTGCTTAAAATTGTTGCATGCATATATGTGTCATGCATGTTTCAAATTATGCATGTTTTTATCTGAACTTTGTTAATGGATCAACCTACAGTATACTCACAGTATTAATCAATCAAAAATCAAGGTATGTTTTTCCATTGTGTTTTGGTGCATTTTCCATAGGTGACAGGAGCCAAAGAATTCGAGAGGCTTGCTGCCGTCGCCAAGCTTGTCCTGGTGTTGCCCCATGCAAACGCAGACGCTGAGAGGGTGTTTTCAGTTGTGGGACTGAACAAAACCAAGAGAAGAAACAGCCTAGCATTGGATGGCACCCTGTCCTCAATAATGACCATAAAGATGGCCAATCTGGAGCCCTGCTTCAAATGGGAGCCCCCCTCCGATATCATCAAGGCCTCCAAGAAGGCCACAGGCCAGTATAACCATGCCGACAGATCATAGACAAGAGGCCCATTTGAGATGAGCCAGGTCTGCGCAGAATCGATCACCGGCGATCACCGCCCAATGCATGCTGGTTAGATTTGTGTCCGACTTGATCCCGACTTTCTCTGACGTCATGCACACGCGGGCAACGATAACCTCATGAGATCAAGGCGGCCGCAGTTCTGAGATGCAGGCAGTGCAATTGCTTTTCACCGACTGCAGGACCCAGGCGGACCCAGGACAAAAACTCACTATGTTAACATATGCTATTCCACATAAACATCTAAATGTTTTTCTACAACAATATTAATAGTTAGCTATACCAGTGCAATGACCTTTGGCACACTTTCACAACTCGTAGTGCTACATTCTCACTGCCAAGGACATGATCAGCGACTAATATATTCTTAGCAACACGGTTACACAGTATAACACTGTTTTATATAAATTGCACACACTTCACCTGAGCTTTTAGTGCCTCTGCAATGAGCTGAGCCCCAGTCACATCTTCCATTATTATTGTCGAGAAATCTGTTCAAAGTGCAAACGCGGTTAGCAATGCTTTCTTGGACTTGTTGTTCAGTAGCTTATAAATCGTGTTTAGATCTCTTGCAAATCATTAGTTTTTGTCTGCTTTCCAGCATGCATTACATGAGTAGCTTTTTCTTCTTCAGTGAGGTTTATAGGCAGTTGGCATCCAACGTTATGGTGCATTACTGCCCCCTATTGTACAGAAGTGTGGACATGAGCCGTGCAATAGCAGTCATGAATATTTAATAAACTAGTAGCATTTTTCTTTTTTTATTGCAAGAAATACATAATAAGCCCTCATTATGTGTTTATAACTGCACTTTACTTAACACTTAACTCAATCAAGTCATTATGAGTGTATGACAGTATGAAAAAAATCAAAAATTATGCACTCACTAACTGTAAGTCGCTCTGGATAAGAGCTTCTACTAAATGACTAAAATGTAAAATGTAAATGACTTGAGTGTATGCATTATAGATATAGGCTTCATAGAAAGTGTTACAAATGTTCTCCTGTCATCTTATAGGAGATCCATTCATGGATTTAGTTATGGCTTGAGAATGTGACTGGTCTACGGAGTTCTCCTTTATGTCTGTCTTTATATGTGACAACAACTTTTCTGTATTATGTGTATTTCCACAATCAATAATCATAAACGGTACTTCACTATGAATACTTTTGACTATGTGGTTTGAAGTACTTTACCGTTCTCTTGCACATACATGAAGACTACTATAGACAGAAATCAATGCAGTAATGTTTTATTAAATAAAGGCTCTGATTAAAATATCATATTAATAAAATCAGGCATTTGGCTAATTCTTCTTCCCAGAAGCTCCTCTGAATGGTTTGGAGATGGCTCTGGAGAGAGCGTGTAACACCCTGACTATGAGTGGGCGTTTACAGGACTGGGACTCCTGGGGAGCAGGGGCCGGTGTGGTTGTCAGGTCCTCCTTGGGAGGGGGAGTGGATGGAACCTCTGGAACCTCACACTCAGCATCTGTCATAAGAACATTTCATAATCAGAAAATGAATGTGTGTGTTTGTGTCTGTCCGTCTGCCTGCCTGCCTGTCCGTCTGCCTGCATGTCCGTCTGCCTGCCTGCCTGCCTGCCTGCCTGCCTGCCTGCCTGTCTGTCTGTCTGTCTGTCTGTCTGTCTGTCTGTCTGTCTGCCTGCCCGTCCGTCTGCCTGTCCGTCTGTCTGCCTGTCTGTCTGCCCGTCCGTCCGTCCGCCTGTCTGTCCGTCTGCCTGCCTGTCCGTCTGCCTGTCCGTCTGCCTGTCTGTCTGTCTGTCTGTCTGTCTGTCTGCCTGCCTGCCTGCCTGCCTGTCCGTCTGCCTGTCTGTCCGTCGGTCTGCCTGTATCTGTTGTCACTGTTTTAACAAGCTTGTCATAGGGTGATACATCAATATGACATTATCGATGCTTATCACTTACCCTGTGAAATATGAGTCTCTCTGAGACGTTTGGTAGGCAGTGCATCCTGTTTAGGGTGGCTCTTCGGTTCCCCTTTTGTCTTGAACAGCTGTTGACAAAACACATCAGGACAACTGAGCCTGTGTAAAATACAGAGTGTGCATCCCAAAAGGCACCCTATTCGCTACGTAAGGCACAACTTTTGAAAAGGGCCCATAGAGCGCTGGTAAAAAGTAGTGCACTATATAGGGAATAGGGTGCCATTAGGGACATAGCCATTGACTCTCTCCCATGTGTATTAGGATTGCATTACAGCGTCCTCACTCAACCTCCTAAAGACAATGACAACAGTATTGTTCTAATGCTGAGAGACAATAGGGGTGTAGTGAATCTGTAGGGTAAATTTCAGCCCTGCCTTACAGATGTAATCTCAAAACACAGAGCACCCTACCTTAATCATGATCTTTGGAAACGTATGCATTTTCGGTAGGAAACGCCACTTCCTGTTCTTCTTAGTCTCTTCCCCTCTGGCAGAGGGAAGGCGGGCCATGCCGTCAGCCTTTACATCAGCCGGGCTAAGGCTCCTGGCAGGGAATTCCTCAGTAGCATTAAGGTCAGCTACAACACCATGAGTGATGTCACTTGTGGCATTGCTGGTGTCTGAGTGAGAAGAGCTGGTAGAGCACGGCGCTTGTAACGCCAAGGTAGTGGGTTCGATCCCCGGGACCACCCATACACAAAAAAAATGTATGCACGCATGACTGTAAGTCGCTTTGGATAAAAGCGTCTGCTAAATGGCATATTATTATTATTATTATTATTATTATTATAAGAGCACGCTAGTGTGACCGACCTGTGTACAATAACTGGGAGAAGAGGACGCAGCCATTGAAGTCAGTCACTGCATCCCAAATGGCATTCTCTTCACTTTATAGTGCACTACTTTTGACCAGGACCCATAGGGTCTGGTCAAAAGTAGTGCACTAAATATGGAAGAAGGTGCCATTTTGGACACACCCAGTGAATATTACATCATAAAACGCAATGTATTGAGCATGTTACAATTAAGTCCTATGCAGATGAAAAGAGGTACTTTCACTTACCATCCTCCATTGTAGACTTGGACACATAAGTCAGGCTGTCCATCACCACGTCTGTCATCAACTTGATGACCTGATCCAAAACCATTTCAGCCGATGGTGGCATAGGCGTTCCCATACACTGCCCCAGGAGTCTCCTAACAGAAGTCTGGGCAAAGTTGTAAATGAGCTCTGAGGCATCGTCCTTTGACAGCTTCCTCAGGGCTGGTTTAGGCAGCGCTGGTTGAGAGAGGCTTCTGTGGCCAACCATGGATTGAAGCTGGCGGTTTATGGTTATCTCCTGAATGAGACCATGGACCTTTGTGATCAGGTTGCCAGATGCACCTTGAAGGGCTTCAACTGACAGGAGCCTATCCAGATGTTCTTCTGCTGAAGTCATCTCTGGGTCGTCCGTCTTCAATGTGTCCATTATAGTTTTCACTATGATATTGGTGTCAGATATGTTTATTTCTTGTTGGCTCACAAGCGTTGACCGTGAACCTGTCTCGTCCATTGCGATAGAGGTATGGGATTCTGTCCTTGTGATCTCATCGGCAGCGCTCATGTCAGGCAACTGGTCAAGGCTCTCCAGTACAGAGTCTAACATGTTAGTGGCTATCAGACACTCCTCACTTTTAATCTGCCCAACAGATGAACTCTCAGAGTTGGCCACTCTACACTTGATCACATTTAGGATCAAGCTGAGCGTCTTCTTTGCAGTTTTGCTAAAGCCTTCTTGGCTGACTGCCACTGTTACGTCTTTTAGAGCCACAAGAGGTTTGCAACTTTCACTCAATCCACTGCCGTGGAGAGGAGAGGCTCTCTTCAAACTGTTGTTGCTCACAACTGACATACTCCTGGTGGGCAGAGTGACATCCTCACTGCATGTGTCAATTACATGGTGGTCTGTTGAAGAGCCACTCGAAGACAGAAGGGTTTTAGACCTTTTAGCCAAACATACTTTTGACAAAGGCTTCTCACTTCTCACAGACGGAGGGCGGCTCCTGTCCTCAACAAGAGCAGTGTCAGCGGACTTAGAACGTCTGAGTGTCTCCACAGGGGTGGAGTCCAGCACATATTTGGCTGTGGTGACTGACACTGGTGGAAAAGAGAAAAAGATGTTCAGTCTATCCTTTACTCTGTGGTACATGGTTTGAGCAGCATCCAATAAGTTGTCAAAGACAACTCTGGGTTTGAGCTGGAACTCCAGCTTTTTCTCTCCTAGTGGGAAGGAGTCTGCGTCGTCCACAGTGTACTGGGATACACTTTCAAGGTCTTGCATGATAATATTTACTATATCTTCGGCTGTAGAAACCGCATGGTGTGAGAAGGTGGTGCTAGGCATGCTCTGTAGCAAAGAATGGCTGGCTTTGCTAGCAGCTATGAGAATGGTCTCACTCACAATGTGTTTGGCCTTAGCTCGGAACTCAGCACTGTGAAAGCTCTGTATGGAAATGTTAGAGGTTCTGCTGGCTGCACTAAGAGATCGCATGAGTGTGGCTATCTCGGCTGACGTCACATCACTCGAAATGGTGAGGTCCTCCAATTTCGAAATTATCGAGTCCAACTTCTGGTTGAAGTCGAAGGATGATTTTGACGTGCTCTCCCCAACGGAAGCGGAGCAGTCTTCCTTTGAAGTGTCCACCCTCAGCACCGAGATCACCTGTTTGATTACCCCTTTAGTGCAGGTGTCGAGGGTGAGCTGGTAGGCTGAGGCTGAGGACTTAGAAGGGGTCTTACTGACTGTCTTTTGTACAGGAGACACTGCCAAAGTGGCCTCAGTTACAGGAGATTCCTGCACAGTGGCCTCAGTTACAAGTAGTCCAGTTGCAGAAAGCTCGATTTGCACAGGAGTATTTTTTCCCTCAGTGCGATGGTGGGAGGTGAACAGCTTCCTTAGTTTGTCCAGAGTTTTGGTATAAATCTTCTGGGAACCTGAACTCACTTCCACCCAGAACATTTTGTGACCTGATTTCGTACGCATGGAGGCCTTATTGTCCTCAGATACCTCATGCAGGTCGGAAATAATTCCACCAAAGAGATCAGAGGATGCCTCCTCAATATTCTCTGAGGAAACATGGACAGATAGGATTTCCGACAGTTTCCCACAAGTGTCGGTTTTATCCAGCGCAGCAGTATATGTCACAGCTGCATCCTGAATGACCTGAATGATGCATTGCTCAGCTTTGACAATATACTCCTCCACTGGTTGACCATGGAGTTTGTCAACTTTATCAGCAGGGAGCTCCTTCTGAATACTCACATTCTCCTCTGATGGGCATGGGTTGTTGAAGATAATGCTCTCAGTGACCATCTTAGAGGAGGCGAGAGATGAGTCGAGAAGCAGAGATCTGTATATTGTTGAGGTGGACATCTCTGGGTGCTTTATCACAGCAGCCTCCTCCAAAATGGCCGACGGGCCCTGGAGGATGTCAGAGATATCCATGTCCTCAATGGTCTCTACCAGAGACGATAGTAGGTCTCTGGCTGCCAGGTTGGTAGGTCTCTGGTTCTCGAGCTCTGTTTTGATTGCTTGACAGGCAGTTGCCAGAGCAACAACAGAGCGAGAACACAACTGCTTCAAGGTGGAGTCAGAAAAAGATGATGACAGATCTGTCATGGACATGGTGGAGAGTTGACTCTCAGAGACAAATGGGCTGAGTTTGACAGACACCTGTCTGACTAAGTCCTCAGCAAGAGCTCTCATATCTATTGCTCCACTAGCTGAGTTGTGGGAGCAGGCACTCTGTGGACTTGACGGGTTCCTGTTATCCAAAAATCCTGTTATCCAAAAAACCTCAAGTACAAGATCCACAACATCGGATGACACTTCTGTCACTCTGTTGTCGGACAGAAATGTACTTGGATGAATGGTGCCTGCATTCACAGTCCAGTCGCAAATGGAGTTGTTGGACTGACTCTGGACTAGTGGAACTAGACAGGTTTCACTTGGACCTTGGCCAAAGAGCTCTGCCATTTTGAGCAGAACTGATCTTAAGACCTTTGACTTGGAAATGTTCAGCAGTGGGTCGTTGTTGGACAGTCTGGTGGATGGTCTGCTAGCCGATCTGTGAACCACTAGGCTTTGTATTTCTGCCGAAATGGCAGTTAGAAAATAGGTCAAGGGGCTGGATGCTCTCCCCTTATTTCCTCCGTTGGCTTTAGCCTTGATGATGCTATCTATGATGATGACTATGACCTGTCCAGCCAGAGGACCCAAGATGGCCTCAAGCTCCCTCTCTAACTCAAGGGGAGACTTGTGGCTGAGCGCAATATGCTCTATGGCATGGGAATACATCTTAGAAGTCGCCCTGCTTAGCATCTCTTGGGCAAACTGTTGACTTGCTGAGATACTTCCAGTCAGCAGAACTAGAGTTCCCTGACTGACACTTTGCATTAGCTCAGCCAATCTGGAGTTGAGAAGGTTTATAACCAAATCGACAATACCCATCATAAACTTGCCATCCGTTGACATTTTGTTAGGTCTGTATTTCTCCTGTCTACTCCGTTTGGGCGGCGGTACGATGTCACCCTGCGACTGGCCGCTCTGGACCATGTCGAAGACAGAGTCCTCAGAGATGCCAAACACAGATCTCAGTGGTGCGGAGTGTGGTCTGTGTCTCATCTCTCTATCGCCACCCTCAGGTGAGGAGACATATCGCTCTTCGTTCTCACTTAGCAAAGAGGTCATGGACCTGCAGAATGCACAACAGAAATGAATAGTATATGGTAACAAAATAAAAAATATGATCCAAGAATTTGGGACACAAACTCAACCTTGTTATTGTTATTCAAAGGAAGCATTGTGAACCATCTCAAACCACACTCAGACCAAACATTAACATTCAGAGTAAACGTTTTAGAGTGGTTGTGTAGTATCTAAGTAGTATTTCTCACTAAGTGGATCTGGAATGGATATTTGTACCTATAACAGGAAATACCTGGAAAAAGAGGAGGGGATAGAGCTAGGTATCTGTGAGAGGAGGAGATAGGGCTAGATACCTGTGAGAGGAGGGGATAGGGCTAGGTACCTGTGAGAGGAGGGGATAGGGATAGGTACCTGTGAGAGGAGGGGATAGGGCTAGGTACCTGTGAGAGGCGTGGATAGGGGTAGGTACCTGTGAGAGGAGGGGATAGGGCTAGGTACCTGTAAAAGGAGGGGATAGGGCTAGGTACTTTTGAGAGGCGTGGATAGGGGTAGGTACCTGTGAGAGGAGGGGATAGGGCTAGGTACCTTTGAGAGGCGTGGATAGGGGTAGGTACCTGTGAGAGGAGGGGATAGGGGTAGGTACCTGTGAGAGGAGAGGATAGGGCTAGGTACCTTTGAGAGGAGGGGATAGGGCTAGGTACCTGTGAGAGGAGAGGATAGGGCTAGGTACCTTTGAGAGGAGGGGATAGGGCTAGGTACCTGTGAGAGGCATGGATAGGGCTAGGTACCTGTTAGAGGCATGGATAGGGCTAGGTACCTGTGAGAGGAGGTGATAGGGCTAGGTACCTGTTAGAGGCATGGATAGGGCTAGGTACCTGTGAGAGGCGGGGATAGGGCTAGGTACCTGTGAGGGGCGTGGATAGGGCTAGGTACCTGTGAGAGGAGGGGATAGGGCTAGGTACCTGTGAGAGGAGGGGATAGGGCTAGGTACCTGTGAGAGGAGGGGATAGGGCTAGGTACCTTTGAGAGGCGTGGATAGGGGTAGGTACCTGTGAGAGGAGGGGATAGGGCTAGGTACCTTTGAGAGGCGTGGATAGGGGTAGGTACCTGTGAGAGGAGGGGATAGGGGTAGGTATCTGTGAGAGGAGAGGATAGGGCTAGGTACCTTTGAGAGGAGGGGATAGGGCTAGGTACCTGTGAGAGGAGAGGATAGGGCTAGGTACCTGTGAGAGGAGGGGATAGGGGTAGGTACCTGTGAGAGGAGGGGATAGGGCTAGGTACCTGTGAGAGGAGGGGAAAGGCGTGGGAGTGCGTGTGCTGTAGGCAGTTCTGGCGCTGGTGCACCTGCTGGCTCCTCCACTACAGCTGAATCTGACGCTGCGGCCAAGAGAGGTCACCTCTCCTGCCTCATTACTTCCTGATCCAGAAGAGCTTGGCGAATCAGAGAGCTCTATCTGCATGGTGAGGTCAAGGGCGGGAACAACCACAGTGGATGTAGACTCCATCACCCATGCTACAATATCCATGCACTTGGCACTAAACTCATGTCTGCTCATCTGCAATGTTAAAAGACCATACAAAGTTAGTTTGTTAAAGGGGCTGCACTGATATAAAACTTAGAACCATTTACTCAAGCTAGTCAATTAAAGCAGTGGTTCAGGATTAAAGGTCCTGCAGGATTTCCACAAATGAATGTTTGGTCCATTTTACCAACATTAACTACTTTAGAGGTGACTATAACTCACCCCGGCACGCATATTCTCACTCAGCAGATTCCAATGGCTGAAAAGTAAATAAATGCAAGTACACAATGAACCACATGACATTACCACTATTATCTTAGACTACGTTATGGATGGACATTACCTCTATTATTTTAGATTAACCTCTATTATTTATTATTATTATATATTATTATTATTTTAGATTACGTTATGGATGGACATTACCTCTATTATTTTAGATTACGTTATGGATGGACATTACCTCTATTATCTTAGATTACGTTATGGATGGACATTACCTCTATTATTTTAGATTACGTTATGGATGGACATTACCTCTATTATCTTAGATTACGTTATGGATGGACATTACCTCTATTATCTTAGACTACGTTATGGATGGACCTCTATGGAACTAGGCCACACCCAGACATCCCTGATTGGTTATTTGGTCCGTTGAGTCCTTTGTATTGGCCCGAGACTATGGGAGACTCTCAATCTCCTCGCCTCCTTCTCAAAACCCATTGGATGAGAAGTTCAGAAGGGCGGGACCTCTGGCTTTCTCATCCAATGGGTTTTGAGAAGAGAGGACACGAGGAGTATGCAATTGAGACAGGGAACATATCTAGGGGATGCATGGGGAAGCCAAAGAGCAACTTACTCGTCCTTCATGTCCTGCACAAAGGTGTGTAGGTCTGGGTAGCTTCTCTTTCCCCTGCTGAGGGTGAGGCTGGTCTGGGAAGTTTCATCCTTGTGGGTCACGGTAGTGAATGTCACCACTGCATCCTGATTGCGACAACAGAAAGCAGAGTTAGGCTGGAATTCAATTTTGCGTAATTAAAACACAAAATATCTCAATGAAATGTCATACATGTAATAGAAAAATACATCATACCTCCTGCGACTGAGATGGGATGGCAACAGCCTCGTCCAACTCACTCATTCCTTCAACCTCCTGCGACTGCGATGGGATGGCCACAGCCTCGTCCAACTCACTCTCTCCTTCAACCTCCTGTGACTGAGATGGGATGGCAACAGCCTCGTCCAACTCACTCTCTCCTTCAACCTCCTGTGACTGAGATGGGATGGCAACAGCCTCGTCCAACTCACTCTCTCCTTCAACCTCCTGCGACTGAGATGGGATGGCAACAGCCTCGTCCAACTCACTATCTCCTTCAACCTCCTGCGACTGAGATGGGATGGCAACAGCCTCGTCCAACTCACTCTCTCCTTCAACCTCCTGCGACTGAGATGGGATGGCAACAGCCTCGTCCAACTCACTATCTCCTTCATCCTCCTGCGACTCAGATGGGATGGCAACAGCCTCGTCCAACTCACTCCCTCCTTCAATCTCCTGCGACTGAGATGGGATGGCAACAGCCTTGTCCAACTCAATCTCTCCTTCAACCTCCTGTGACTGAGATGGGATGGCAACAGCTTCGTCCAACTCACTCTCTCCTTCAACCTCCTGTGACTGAGTTGGGGTATCTGTCTCTAGAACAGCCTCGTCCAACTTGGTTAGTCTCTCAGCCTCTCTGTGATCTTTATGGGATCTAGATAGAGAAAAGGGAATCTCTCTTAGGTCACTGCTATAATGTGAGTGTGAGGATGTGTTCCAATTATAGAATTAGTATCATAGAATTAGAATCATTCTAGAATTAGAATAGAATCACTCAAATTCTATGGCTCCAATACTCTTGAGATGACTCGGCCTATCCAGAGCCAAATATTTAGAGAATTCTGCCAACTTTTAAAAGGACTCAATGTTAGCGCCTTAGAGCCTTTCATTTATCCTTTCATTATAAGTACATTCTAATTATAGATGTTCAGTTACATAGCATTGTTTAAAATGTCAACATTGCCCATGGGGAGCCAGATGTCATATGGATATCTACTGTGTCATGTAATGTATACATAAACTCAGCAAAAAAAGAAAACGTCCCTTTTTCAGGATCTTTCAAAGATAATTTGTAAAAATTCAAATAACTTCACAGATCTTCATTGTAAAGGGTGTAAACACTGTTTCCCATGCTAGTCCCCTGTAGCTCAGTTGGTAGGGCATGGCGCTTGCAACGCCAGGGTTGTGGGTTTGTTTCCCACGAGGTGCCTGTATGAAAATGTATGCACTCACTAACTGTAAGTCGCTCTGGATAAGAGTGTCTGCTAAATGACTAAAATGTAAAATGTTGTTCAATGCATTGAACCATAAACAATTAATGAACATGCACCTGTGGAACGCTCATTAAGACACTAACAGCTTACAGACGGTAGTTATGAAAACTTAGGACCCTAAAGAGGCCTTTCTACTGACTCTGAAAAACACCAAAAGAAAAATGCCCAGGGTCCCTGCTCATCTGCGTGAACGTGCCTTAGGCATGCTGCAAGGAGGCATGAGGACTGCAGATGTGGCCAGGGCAATAAATTGCAATGTCCGTACTGTGAGACGCCTAAGACAGCGCTATAGGGAGACAGGACGGACAGCTGATCGTCCTCGCAGTGGCAGACCACGTGTAACAACACCTGCACAGGATCGGAACATCCGAACATCACACCTGCGGGACAGGTACAGGATGGCAACAACAACTGCCCGAGTTACACCAGGAACGCACAATCCCTCCATCAGTGCTCAGACTGTCCGTAATAGGCTGAGAGAGGCTGGACTGAGGGCTTGTAGGCCTGTTGTAAGGCAAGTCCTCACCAGACATCACCGGCAACAACGTCGCCTATGGGCACAAACACACCGTCGCTGGACCAGACAGGACTGGCTAAAAAAGTGCTCTTCACTGACGAGTCGCGGTTTTGTCTCATCAGGGGTGATGGTCGGATTCGTGTTTATCGTCGAAGGAATGAGTGATACACCAAGGCCTGTACTCTGGAGCGGGATCGATTTGGAGGTGGATCTTGGGCGGTGTGTCACAGCATCATCGGACTGAGCTTGTTGTCATTGCAGGAAATCTCAACGCTGTGCGTTACAGGGAAGACATCCTCCTCCCTCATGTGGTACCCTTCCTGCAGGCTCATCCTGACATGACCCTCCAGCATGACAATGCCACCAGCCATACTGCTCGTTCTGTGCGTGATTTCCTGCAAGACAGGAATGTCAGTGTTCTGCCATGAAGAGCCTGGATCTGTTGGATCGGAGGGTGAGGGCTAGGATTTAGCCATTCCCCCCAGAAATGTCTGGGAACTTGCAGGTGCCTTGGTGGAAGAGTGGGGTAACATCTCACAGCAAGAACTGGCAAATCTGGTGCAGTCCATGAGGAGGAGATGCACTGCAGTACTTAATGCAGCTGGTGGCCACACCAGATACTGTTACCCCCCCCCCCCCCCCCCTTTGTTCTGTTGGTCACACGTCTGTGGAACTTGTTCAGTTTATGTCTCAGTTGTTGAATCTTGTTATGTTCATACAAATATTTACACGTTAAGTTTGCTGAAAATAAACGCAGTTGACAGTGAGAGGACGTTTCTTTTTTTGCTGAGTTTATATCTCAATGTCCCAACTCTCTAAATACATGGCTCTGGGCCTACCTCTCCATAGGCGGTGACCTTTGACCTACTACTGAATCTGTAGGCCTATGTGATCCTGTAACCAGTCACAAATGTGTCATTAGTGTAAATCACTTACCTGACTTCCTTCATAACATCAGCTTCATTGATGGGGTCATCCAGGTCTATGAGGGTGAGGTCATTCCCACTGACCTCTGACCTCTGAAAGACAGCACAAAGTCATGTTTAGATGTCACCTACTGTGTCGCCTTTTGCCGTGTTCAAAACAACTGGGAAATCTCTGACTTCCGACTTCAGTGCATTCAAGACAACTGGGAAATAGGGAAAAAAAACAAGCTCCGACTGGGAAAAATCGTTTTGAACAGTCATCCAACTCGGAATTCCAAGTCGGAAGCAGCGCGGCTTGGCGGGTCATGTTTTGGAGGACGCCTGACTCGACCTTCACCTCTCCCGAGCCTGCTGGGGAGTTGCAGCGATGAGACAAGATCGTAACAAGATCGTAACTACCAATTGGATATCACGAGAAATTGGGGAGAAAAAGGGGGTAAAATTACCACCACAAAATGTAAAAAGGCATTCCAAGTCGGAAACTCTGGCATCTTTCTAGAGCTCTGACTTTCCGACCTGAAGATCACGGACATGATTTGACCTAGTTATTTTTTTCGAGTTCCCAGTTGCCTTGAGAGCACCATTAACCCAACTCTCATTGTCACATCATAATGCATCATATTCAGAGAAATATAATCACCAGAACATCATATCAGGTGTACAGTTCAGTTTACCAGTCAAATTGCCAAGGTCAGAGGCTCTATCCTTTCTAGTGATTCTATTTCTATGGTCACATAATAATGCATCATATCTATGCTTGTGTCCGAAATAGCACCCTAGTTCCAATATAGTGCACTTCTTTTCGCTGCAGCCCTATAGAGTCCCACAGTATGAGTCATAATACCCATAAAACCTAGTGGTCAAACAGGGAAATGGTCATTTTTCCACCATTCATTTTTCCCATTGGGGATTTTAGAAACACTTAAAATAAGGTCTGTGTTTCGTGTAGGCTTACCCTGGTGTGACATTTTGATAACCGTGTAAATCTCTCTAGGACAAGGTGACTTATCAATATATTCGCCTGTATTTACCTCCCAAAAATGTAATGCTTATTAGCTGCTAATGTTGCTATCATAAAGAACTACAAATTTTACGTTTAAGTCATTTAGCAGACGCTCTTATCCAGAGCGACTTACAGCTAGTGAATACATATATTTTTTTTATACTGGCCCCCCGTGGGACTCGAACCCACAACCCTGGCGTTGCAAACGCCATGCTCTAGCAACTGAGCTACATCCCTGCCGGCCATTCCCTCCCCTACCCTGGACGACGCTGGGCCAATTGTGCGCCGCCCATGAGTCTCCCGGTCACGGCAGGCTGCGACAGAGCCTGGATTCGAACCAGGATCTCTAGTGGCACAGTTAGCACTGCGATGCGGCGCCTTAGACCACTGCGCCACTCAGGAGACTTATGCCAAATGCCATGATGATCATGCTGATCGAGGCAAAGGTAAGAATCTCTGGATTAACTATCTGATGTTAGCTAAATGTAGTAATGAATAAATTGGCTGCATTTCTTTAAATGGACAATTCTGTGAACTGTCTAGTGCAAGTTTTAAATTGACACAATACCCGTTAGCAAAGGTGTCAGCTAGAGATGACATGCAGGAGCTTGCAGGGATTTGTAGTTTTGCATGATGTCTACTTGCATTTTCGAATCTGAGAGTAAATAGAGCCAAATATCCTGATAAAAGTCAACTTGTCCGAGAGAGATTTACAGGGTAAGCCTACACGAAATACAGCCCTTATTTTATGTGTTTCTAAAATCGCCTATGGGAAAAATGAATGGTGGAAAAACAATTGGAACCATTTCCCTGTTTGACCGCTAGGTTTTATGGGTATTATCACACCTCCACTGTAACACTCTATAGAGGGGTTGGTTGTTTAGCAACAAAACTGGCATGCAACTATGGGGCAAAATAGACAGGGTTTGACTTAGACAACATGTAAACTATATTTAGTCTCTAAATGTTTAATGCAAACATAAATACATTTGAACAATGAACTCGTATCAAATACATTGTTACAGTTGTTGTTGGTTAGCTAGGTAGCGAATTTTAGCCATTGCATAGACATGATATCAGTCAAAACACCTCAAAACAAGACTTGGTATCAATAACACCATACAACGAGCTGAAACATGCCACAGAGCTACGATTCCCCACATGGCAGCTTGTTGTTAGCTGAGGTTCAGAATCATAACAAGATACACGACTTCCGGCCATCGATGCGCGAGCATCATTTTCGTCAGCCAACCCTTCTATGGCTCCTAGTCAAAAGTAGTGCACTAGCTCCTGGTCAAAAGTAGTGCACTAGCCTACATAGGGAATAGGGTGCCATTTAGGACGTATTTATGAAGGCGCTGTCATAACCTTTGACCCCCATTTGACCCACAGCAGATTCTACTTACTGTACCTTTAGCCAACTCTCATGACTCCCCGGCCATAGACTTTCTAGTTTGATATTACAGCATGAATAGCACACTATTTCATTTGTTAAACAATATTTAATCCACAGTAATTAATATAATTGAAGATTTAAAAATAAATAACATGTCTACCTTGAACTCTTTATTCTCCATCTCCTTGCAAAATCAGCACATTTCCTTGCCAAAATGAACGCGCATCCAGAGCGAAAACAAACGCAATCCTCCAGCACTAGGGAGGATTAGACTGAACTGCTCCAGCGGTTTCTGATCAGTTTCAACGTTTATCAGTGATGACGTAACAATGACCTGTACAGATTTGACGCACTTTAGATCTCATGCTGATGCAACACTCTGTGTTGTTGAAAGCTCATGTATGGAAATCCTGCGAGTTGTAAACAAATGTAGGCTATTGTTGCCCTTAAAACTGTAATGTTGAGGACGCCATGAAAAATAAAATACATAACCCACACCGTTAGGCCAAGGTACATGCAATTGTCATCATTTTGCCAATAGACTTCTTGTTCCTTGTTGTATGTAGCCTTTCTTTTGGGATTAGCACCACTGTCACCTAGAAATTGATACTGCGGTTGTCACATAAAACAGATAACCCATAGTTCGTTATTAAATAACATAACTCATTTCTTTATTTTATTACTCATAAAATATACAGCAATCTTCAGATACTGAAAGAATTCATGGGAGTTTCGAATTCAGTCACTATTTCATATGTACATGCTAGTTTCATCCTTTTAAATAAAAAAAAAGGACACGAAAAAAACTGTGAACCTCCTGTTCCTGATTTGACGAACATAGCATATGTATTGTACATATTTCCAATTAAAATGATTTTTAAAAAGAGACAAAAACGGGGGTTTGAACAAGCAATCACATAAAAGGATTGAGTGGTTTCATTTTTTTGAAGAAGTTAAAGCAAGCAAAACCTGTCAAAATACTGTAATGACCTGACTAGATCATAAAAGAACAACTGTCCAGACAGAGGATTGAGTTTACGAATGGACGGTTTATTAAACCAACTTTACACAGGCTACTGTTTGGCCGTAGCCCACGCCAAATAAATGAAAGATAATCCACAAGCCAATCGTGACCTTCTCTTGTGAAGCCCAGACGTAAAAAAGAGAGAGAACAAAGGCTAAACCTGGTCTTAACTTCCAATGCTCCATCCCCCTGCCCAACCCCTCTCCACGCCACTCCGCCAACCGCCAGGATGCCCGGCATCAGAACATTCCAGGCATTCCCGTGATTGGCAGATAGCAGGTTGATTGACATGTCAGACCCCGCGAACACTGGGTACTGGTAGGTACAACACAACCATCTACTAGCCTAACACATAACACACAGCTGTCTGTGCGGGTCGCTACAATATGTACATGCTAGTTTCATCCTTTTAAAGAAAAAAAAGGACACGAAAAAACCTGTGAACCTCCTGATCCTGATTTGACGAACATAGCATATGTATTGTACATATTTCCAGTTAAAATGATTTTCAAAAAGAGACAAAAACGGGGGTTTGAACAAGCAATCACATCTTTTGGTCCATGTCTGTTTTTCCCTCAGTGAAGTGCTACTATCCCCTTGGACTACAGGTTATTGCCGTCATAAGGTGTCCGTCTGTCTGTTGGCTGGACAGGTAGCTTAGTGGTTAAGAGCGTTGTGCCAGTAACCGAAAGGTCGCTGGTTCTAATCCCCGAGCCGACTAGGTGAAAAATCTGTCGATGTGCCCTTGAGCAAGGCACTTAACCCTAATTGCTCATGTAAGTCGCTCTGGATAAGAGCGTCTACTAAATGACAAAAAAAATAAAAAAATAAAAATAAAAAAAGTTTAGGACCTTTGTGGGTAAAGGTAAAGGTGGGGTATAGCAGCAGCAGTTCCTCTGAAGTCCAGTATCTGCTGGAAGGACACCTGGTGGTACGAGAGGATGAGTGTGGCCAGCCAGCCTGTTGTGCCTCCCCCTCTCCATTTCTCTCTCTCCATCTGCGGGACTCTTAAGGCTCCTGTGCGGACTGTCTCGGCTCGTGCCCTCCCAAAGCTGGCTGTGGTGATTGAAGACACGGTGTGTATGTGTGGATTTGTTTGTGGCCTCTGCCCCACTTCACTGTCCACCCGCCTTCCCTTGGCTCCCCTCCTGGGCAGCGACCACCACCCCCCTCAGTATGTCTCTGAGTCTGAGTCGTTGAGTTCCTCATCCTTGTAGAAGCCTCCATCGTGTTCGCGGTGGCCGATGTTGTTGAAGCTGCAGTAGGAGCTGTGCTCGCTGCGCAGCACGGGCAGGCTGTCGAAGTTCACACTCTTGGAGGGGCTGGTGGTGTAGTGGTTAATGGCACTGAAGGACAGGCTGGGCGCCGGGTTGCAGGGGGACACGGGCATCATGGTGGCCAGGATCAGCGCCAGGCAGTCCGCCACGTCTTTGTTGGGGGCGCAGGCCAAGGCAGGCGTGTAACCTGAGGGGTTCAAACAGAACAGCAGAGGGTCACTTCAGGAGCATCACCGTTTACTACAACACTTTTGGTGAAAAACATGAAATAACAGCAGGCTAGGAGATACAAAGTTAAGACAATAACCAAGCAGTGGACTAGAGAGAAACATTTGTGGACAGATTGAGAAGAGAAGTACAGAAGAAAACGGTGTTAGCGTTATGGATCTTACCATTCTCATCGACTGCGAGCACGCTAGCACCCTTCACTAGTAGCTCCTGAACCACCACTGTCAGACCATTTCTGGTTGCAACGTGTAACGGCCTGAGGAGAAAGTACCGTCAGATTAGCCAGCAGCAAATGAGGATACCTCCCAAATGCCAGACTATTCACTATATAGTGCACTTCTTCTAATTATATAATTATAATAAGACATTTAGCAGACGCTTTTATCCAAAGCGACTTACAGTCATGCGTGCATACATTTTTTTGTGTATGGGTGGTCCCGGGGATCGAACCCACTACCTTGGCGTTACAAGCGCCGTGCTCTACCAGCTGAGCTACAGAGGACCAATTCTTCTGGCCCAATTAATACAGCTGAACCATACGTACGTCTGTAAGGCTGCGTTAGTCGAGTTGTTGAGGTTCCTGTCTGTAATCTTCTCCAATATCAACAAAGCACTGGTTTCATGCCCCTTTAAAAACCAGAGTCAAACATGTCAGACCAAAATTTTAACCAGAGAGAGCCAACTGTTCAGATGAACGTCATCTTCATGTGGGGATGCTCACCTTACTGCAGGCCAGATGAAGAGCAGTGTTCTTGACTGCATCCTGCAGGGTGAGCTCTGCTTTGGCACTGCTCACCAACAGCTCTGACACAGACAGAGAAACATAAAGAAACTCAATTAGGAAATGAAGCGACTTATTAAAATGTAAAACAGACATGTTGAACTTAAGCCGGCTGGGCGAGGCAAAGCGGAGGAGAGGGGGCTGCGTACCGACAGCGTTGGTTTGTCCGTTCTCAGCAGCCATCATGAGGGAGGTCTTCCCGGAGGCATCGGGGGAGTTGACCTGGGCGTTGTGGCCTAGCAGCAGCTGAAGACACTCCACGTGGTCCGTGAAAGCCACGGCATGCAGGGGGGTCTTGGAGAGAGAGGAAACGTATTTCACCGATATCATGTAGGACTGTTATAAACAAGTTTGTTCAATTAACCCTGTTTATACCATAGAAATATAAAATCACTAATAGATGTATTAAAAGTAATCTACAATCCCTCATCCAACCCCAGAGGTCATTTTATTCCCCAGACAACATTATTCTCCAGAAGAAAAGGACTTTGTCATGTGCTGTAGTTACCGGTTCTTGGTGTCAGTGGCGTTGACAATGGCCGGCCCCAGAGTGTCAATCAGCATCTCTGCAGCCCCCTCGTTGTCATTGATCACAGCACAGTGGAGGGGGCTGAACGAGTTGCCCTCGGTCTTGTGGAAAACCTCCTGTTCCAGCAGCACCTCTACACACGTGTCATGGCCTAGTGGAAGATTGATTCATACAGGAAAAAGATGACGTCGCTGCAGACCACAACAATACTCTCAGAGAAAGCTACACATCTGACAATGGTGAAGTCACAAAAGATGTTTTAGCTACAACATATGCTATGTCAATCCCTGACAAAGTCCTGTTTCAGGGTAAGGTCCTCCACTGAGAGTCATAACCCCTAATTCTGTTGTAGACTTGTTCATTCCCCCACATGGCTCCGTCCACACCAATCGAATGCTTTTCAAGCCACAAGAGGGAGTGAATGAGTGTACACTTCATGGAGGAGAGAACAGAGCTACAGTCCAGTTAGTCAGTACGTACCGTTGTATGGCCTGCCTAATTCAGGGACATGTTTATGGTGCTGAAGAGAGAAAATCAGAAAAGATCTAGTGTTCTGTTAGTCCAGTACGTACCGTTGTAGCAGGCCCAGTGTAGTGGCGTGTAGCCCTGGTTGTCTGTGATGACGGGGAGGGTCTCCACTGACTGGGCGGCGTGTAGGAGCCCCCCCAGCACCCCGATGTGTCCGGATGCCGCCGCCAGGTGGACAGGGGTCCGCCCCTTACAGTCCCGAACCAGGAAGCTGGCGCTGTGCTGCAGCAGGGCTTCCACACACTCCTCATGACCCGTCACCGCCTGGGAGGAAGGGCGGGGAGACAAGAATGGATTTGAAATAACTAATAATCAATGATATAATAATGAATCATCAATTATTACAAAAAACTGTCTGTGTGTCCGCTCAGCACCGACAGCATCAGAGGGGTTCTGATACACAAGACAACAAGGTCATATTACAAACTGGTAATAACCAGGCTGAGTCCCAAATGGCAACCTATTCCCTATATGGTACACTACTTTTGACCTGAGCCCATAGGGTTCTGGTTTAAAGTAGTGCACCAAGTAGGGCATAGGGTGCCATTTGGGACGTAGACCTAGTGTCAAAATCTCTTTATTTCAGGAATTGTATCCAAAACCCAATTGACTTACTGTCCATTCCCGTCTTGAACGTCCACTGCACTCTGGAGGTCAGCATTTCCAATCAGCAAACGCAAACACTCCGAATCACCGTTGGTAGCTAGAGGAGGACAAACAGAGAGGATATAAGAATGTGAGATGATTGACCGTTGGTAGCTAGAGGAGGATAAACAGAGAGGATATAAGAATGTGAGATGATTGACCGTTGGTAGCTAGAGGAGGATAAACAGAGAGGATATAAGAATGTGAGATGATTGACTGTTGGTAGCTAGAGGAGGATAAACAGAGAGGATATAAGAATGTGAGATGATTGACCGTTGGTAGCTAGAGGAGGATAAACAGAGAGGATATAAGAATGTGAGATGATTGACTGTTGGTAGCTAGAGAGAGAGGATATAAGAATGTGAGATGATTGACTGTTGGTAGCTAGAGGAGGCTAAACAGAGAGGATATGAGCTGATTGCTGGACGACTATTACCTTCACATGAACAGACAGATTTCTAGAACAGTGGTATTGGTAGATGACATCCTCATGATGTTAACACAGCAGATAATAAAACATTTTGGGGCTGAGGCCCTCGAAGCCTGTCACCTGCTAGCTGTGTACCTGGCTCTGGATAGAAGTCCCCCTGTGCACTGATCTAGGATCAGCTTACCCTCCCCAGATCCTCAGCAATAATGACGAAAAATGACCTTAGATCAGTGTGTAGTGGGCATTTTCACACTATGCTATATAATATCCCTAAAGTGGACATTGGCATCCTAGCAACATGACCAAACAAATGTCCATCTTGGTAAGGAAAACTTTTGAATGACAGAATCTCTAGGTCTTACGTGATATCCTATGCGTACCTGCAGCGTGGATGGGGGTCCTCTTCAGGGTGAAGTCTTTAACCAGGATGGAGGCTCCCTGGTTGATGAGGACGTCAACACACTCCACATGGCCTTTAAAGGCAGCCAGGTCCAGAGGGGTGCGCCCCTGGCTGTTCCTCACGTCTAGATCCAGCAGAGACTGAACCAGGACCTCCATAGCATGGTGGTGGCCGTGGTACGCCTGAATGGAAACAAACACACAGTCTGAAGCAAAGTCCAGTGGTATGCCTGAACAGATATACACTCCTAATATAATCAATGTCCTATAGTAGTCCAGTGGTATGCCAGAACAGATATACACTCCTAATATAATCAATGTCCTATAGTAGACCAGTGGTGTGCCAGAACAGATATACACTCCTAATATAATCAATGTCCTATAGTAGACCAGTGGTATGCCAGAACAGATATACACTCCTAATATAATCAATGTCCTATAGTAGACCAGTGGTATGCCTGAACAGATATACACTCCTAATATAATCAATGTCCTATAGTAGACCAGTGGTACGCCTGAACAGATATACACTCCTAATATAATCAATGTCCTATAGTAGACCAGTGGTATGCCAGAACAGATATACACTCCTAATATAATCAATGTCCTATAGTAGACCAGTGGTGTGCCAGAACAGATATACACTCTTAATATAATCAATGTCCTATAGTAGACCAGTGGTATGCCAGAACAGATATACACTCCTAATATAATCAATGTCCTATAGTAGACCAGTGGTATGCCTGAACAGATATACACTCCTAATATAATCAATGTCCTATAGTAGACCAGTGGTATGCCTGAACAGATATACACTCCTAATATAATCAATGTCCTATAGTAGACCAGTGGTATGCCAGAACAGATATACACTCCTAATATAATCAATGTCCTATAGTAGACCAGTGGTATGCCAGAACAGATAAACACTCCTAATATAATCAATGTCCTATAGTAGACCAGTGGTATGCCTGAACAGATATACACTCCTAATATAATCAATGTCCTATAGTAGACCAGTGGTGTGCCAGAACAGATATACACTCCTAATATAATCAATGTCCTATAGTAGACCAGTGGTATGCCAGAACAGATATACACTCCTAATATAATCAATGTCCTATAGTAGACCAGTGGTATGCCAGAACAGATATACACTCCTAATATAATCAATGTCCTATAGTAGACCAGTGGTATGCCTGAACAGATATACACTCCTAATATAATCAATGTCCTATAGTAGACCAGTGGTGTGCCAGAACAGATATACACTCCTAATATAATCAATGTCCTATAGTAGACCAGTGGTATGCCTGAACAGAAACAGTCCTAGACCTCTAAAGTAGACCAGTGTCTCTCAAATCGGGTGCCCATTTTTTCTCCCGCCCAGCATCAACATCGAAGGTCCCTGCCAAGCGTGAGATTTAGAAACAAACACACTACTACTCCTCTGTTGGAGGTTGATTAACTCAAATGGCAAAATAAGGAAATCATCCTCATCATCACTGTGTCAAAATATGCATGTATTTTACACTAATCAGGAACAGATAGGAACATGGTGTGTGAGTGTCTGGACAATCAACTTTTCGTGGAAAAACAACACCATGCCTGCATCCCAGACAGCACCCTATTTCCCATGTAGTGCAGTACTTTTGATCTGGGCCCATAAGGTTCTGGTCAAAAGTAGGGCACTAAATAGGGAATAGGGTGCCATTTGTCATGTGGCGAGACCCCTACAGGAGCAGGTAGGCTTTACTCACAGCTAAGTGTAGGGGGCTGATGGGAGCTCTGACATCAGAGTCGTTCAGGATGTCTGTCCCTGAGGTTTCCATTAGCTGGGGAAAGACAAGGACGGGCCAGTTTAGACTTGTAACATATTTACTTTGAAGGTTAGTCTAGTAGCATGTTTCATGTTGTAAATCTCAGTGTCCAGCCCCTGCAGACATACTGGGGTGTTGCATTCGTATCTTAAACAAGCTAGTGTGAGGAAAAGTAACCAACTGGTACTTACCACATCTAAAGGTGTTTCACTTGCAATCTGGAAAAATAACATCAAGAGTGACGATGCGGCCACGACAAACATGCAACCACACCTTAAAACCTACTGAATATCAACGTCTGTCCCAAATGGCACCCTATTCCCTATATAGTGCATTACTTTTGACCAGAGCCCTATGGGCCCTACATCCATTTGGGACGCAGACAAAATGGTCTGTGAATGCAGGGCGTCTAGTCCCCTGTGGTTCTGACTCACCAGCTCCAGACAGAGGCGGTGTCCGTACGCAGACGCGTAATGGACTGCGTTGTAGCCCTGATTGTCCCTGATCCCTGGGTTAGCGTCGTTTCGCAGCAAATATTCCAGACACCTAGAGGTCAGAGGTCAAGAGTTCACTAATCATTATACCAACATCAAGACAGACAGATAAGCAAGCAGAGACACTTTCCCAAAGGAGACGTGGCCAAGCTTTCACACTGCATATTTAACACTAGTATGTATTCAAACACGGCCAACAACATACTCTAGACTACAGTGAAATGTGAAAGGTCATGGCACCACAACATACTCTCCAGACTACAGTGAAATGTGAAAGGTCATGGCACCACAACATACTCTCCAGACTACAGTGAAATGTGAAAGGTCATGGCACCACAACATACTCTCCAGACTACAGTGAAAGGTCATGGCACCACAACATACTCTCCAGACTACAGTGAAATGTGAAAGGTCATGGCACCACAACATACTCTCCAGACTACAGTGAAATGTGAAAGGTCATGGCACCACAACATACTCTCCAGACTACAGTGAAATGTGAAAGGTCATGGCACCACAACATACTCTCCAGACTACAGTGAAATGTGAAAGGTCATGGCACCACAACATACTCTCCAGACTACAGTGAAATGTGAAAGGTCATGGCACCACAACATACTCTCCAGACTACAGTGAAATGTGAAAGGTCATGGCACCACAACATACTCTCCAGACTACAGTGAAATGTGAAAGGTCATGGCACCACAACATACTCTCCAGACTACAGTGAAATGTGAAAGGTCATGGCACCACAACATACTCTCCAGACTACAGTGAAATGTGAAAGGTCATGGCACCACAACATACTCTCCAGACTACAGTGAAATGTGAAAGGTCATGGCACCACAACATACTCTCCAGACTACAGTGAAATGTGAAAGGTCATGGCACCACAACACACACAACAGTAAGAGAGGTGTGAGACGTACTTTCCGTCTGTGTCGGAGGCAGCAGCGTAGTGGAGCGGGGTGCAACCCCTTTTATCCAGATCGTTCACACTGGCCCCAGACCCCACCAAGGCAAACAGACACTGGTAGTTACAATTGGCTGCCGCATAATGCAGAATGAAGAACGCACAGAAACCATTCAACATCAACAACAGAAACAGCTTATTGGAGCTGTAAAACATTTACATTATACATTTACGTCATTTAGCAGACACTCTTATCCAGTGCGACTTACAGGTGCAATTAGGGTTAAGTGCCTTGCTGCAGTGCACATAGACACATTTTTCACCTAGTCAGCTAGGGGATTTGAACCAGCAACCGTTCGGTTACTGACCCAACGCTCTTAACCGCTAGGCTAACTGCCGCCCAATATTTCCCATAATAATTCCTATATGCCCCTATACTATATTCCCCATTATCATAAAGATCACATATGAAAGTTATTTGATGCCACAGACAGACCTTCCGAAGCTGTCCTTTCTGTTGAAGTCTGCCCCTGTTTTGAGCAGCAGATTCAGACAGTCCAGGTTCCTGGTAACAAGATATCAAGTTCAGAAAGGCCCTCGTACATCTGAGCTATCAGGTGGATGGTAACAAGATATCAAGTTCAGAAAGGCCCTTTCACATCTGAGCTATCAGGTGGATGGTAACAAGATATCAAGTTCAGAAAGGCCCTCGTACATCTGAGCTATCAGGTGGATGGTAACAAGATATCAAGTTCAGAAAGGCCCTTTCACATCTGAGCTATCAGGTGGATGGTAACAAGATATCAAGTTCAGAAAGGCCCTCGTACATCTGAGCTATCAGGTGAATGGTAACAAGATATCAAGTTCAGAAAGGCCCTCGTACATCTGAGCTATCAGGTGGATGGTAACAAGATATCAAGTTCAGAAAGGCCCTCGTACATCTGAGCTATCAGGTGAATGGTAACAAGATATCAAGTTCAGAAAGGCCCTCGTACATCTGAGCTATCAGGTGGATGGTAACAAGATATCAAGTTCAGAAAGGCCCTCGTACATCTGAGCTATCAGGTGGATGGTAACAAGATATCAAGTTCAGAAAGGCCCTCGTACATCTGAGCTATCAGGTGGATGGTAACAATGAGAACCTTAGAGAAAAGAGAAACTCGTACACTGCTCTTGCTAGTATCACTGTTTTTATAATGCTAATAAAAGCAATAATAAAAAGTGATACTAGCAAGAGCAGTTTGCAGGTTTCTCTTCTCTTTCAAGAAGATATAAAGACAATTTAGACCAGAGCGCAAGTCAATACCACCATGGCATGGAACCACATTATACAGAAATGATACCGCACTAATGATCTATACGATTTTTTAATACTGCTAAACAATGTGAAATGTAAGAGTGTGAATATGTGTTTGTTCTTTCAGGTGGCTTTCCAGTTCATGAACTAAATATTCCTTGGTGTAAAGCCTGGACCAGTCCACTCACCCAACAGCTGCTGCAGCATGTAAACAGGTCCTTCCAAAGTCGTCAGGGGTGTCTATATCAAAGCCTGATGAGAGGAGCTTCCGACAGCAGTCAGAGAACCCACTGAGAGCAGACAGGTGGAGGGGGAACATCCCATGGACACCTCGCCTGCAACACATTTTTACATTTTAGACTTTAAGCAGACACTCTTATCCAGAGCGACTTACAGTTGATTCAGCTAAGATTGGAAACAGCACCACATCACAGTCCTCATTAAACCCCACAGCAGATCAACACATCAGCATGCTGCAATGCCCTGTCTATCAACCCCCCACACACCACAATGTGTTGAGCATAGTCTCCAAGCGGGAATTCGGTCAATGACAGAATTGCAGATGCATGTTGCATTTTTGCTGGAAACTGTGTGTGTTCTCACTTGGCTGTGTCAGCTGCGTTCGTGATGAGTGTATTGATGAGTAACTCATGGCCGTAGCGAGCAGAGATGTGCAGAGGTGTGTTTCCATTCTTTTCTTCACAGTCGATCTCAGCACCTACAGAACACACACACACACACACACAGACACACACAGACACACACACAGACACACACACAGACACATACACACACACACATACACACACACAGACACACACACACGTCAACCACTTGACCCTAGAGGCCTCATGAAGCTTCATGTTCAACCACATTGCAAGTAACATTGCTCTGTGCCAGTGAATCATGGTTTGAAGACAAAAGAAAATGCTGAAGAGCCTACTGGTTCATATATATTCAGTTGAGAGCATTCACAGCGACTCACCATTCTGGATGATGGCTTAAGATCTGGAGAAGCGTCCGTGGATGGCCGTCATGTGGAGGGGGGTCTTTCCATCTTTACTCTGCAGATAGAAAGACAAAGATGGTTCACACGGCAGTCTGTGCTGCTGACCACAGGCAAAATCAAATACGTATTGGAGGAGCGCTTGATTGCATTTAGTTTGCATTGTTAGGCCTATTCCATTGGTATTTGAATGTAGACCTGGGCCAAATACTAAGCCATGTGCTGCGTCAGTGTGTGCGTCCCAAATGGCACCCTATTTATAAGTACACTACTTTTTGAACCAAAGTAGTGTACTTATAAAGGGAACAGGGTGCCATTTGGGACACAGGCAGTGTCATCACGGCTCCTTGCTCTATGGGCCCCTGGTCAAAAGTAGTGCACTACATAGGGAATAGGGTGTTATTTAGTTCAGACACAGTGTTGGTCATCCGGTCTCCTCACCTTGATGTTGACGAGGGCCCCGTTGCCCACCAGCAGCTCCAGGCAGAGCGCCCCATGGCGCGAGGCGGCCGTGAAGTGGAGTGGGGCGAAACCCTTCTCGTACACCTGGTTCACGTTGGCGCCGCACTCGATCAGCTCATTCACCACCACATCCTGCCCGTTGTAGCATGCCACGTGGAGGGGGGTGTTACCGTACCCATTGGGCTAATTTATCTGGAGGGAGCAAGGGAGGGAAAAGAGTAGAGGGAGAGAGAGGGGGGGGGGGAGAACAAAACAATACATTCCTGATCAGGTCACTTGGTTATGAAAACCCCCTGGTCCAACCTATCTCTCTTCATTACTTGGTTCTGAAAACCCCCTGGTCCAACCTCTCTCTCTTCATTACTTGGTTATGAAAACCCCCTTGTCCAACCTCTCTCTCTTCATTACTTGGTTATGAAAACCCCCTGGTCCAACCTCTCTCTCTTCATTACTTGGTTATGAAAACCCGCTGGTCCAACCTCTCTCTCTTCATTACTTGGTTCTGAAAACCCCCTGGTCCAACCTCTCTCTCTTCATTACTTGGTTCTGAAAACCCCCTGGTCCAACCTCTCTCTCTTCATTACTTGGTTATGAAAACCCCCTGGTCCAACCTCTCTCTCTTCATTACTTGGTTATGAAAACCCCCTGGTCCAACCTCTCTCTCTTCATTACTATTCTGAAAACCCCTTACACATTTAAATGCGTGTTGACTCACATCCACACCAAGGTCCAGGAGGTACTTGACCACACTGATCATTCCACTGGAGGCTGCAGAGTGGAGAGGGGTGTAGGCCTTCTTGTCTTTACAGGACACCTCTGATCCATGAGAGGCCAGCAGTTTCACCACCTCAATGTGCCCTATGGTAGAGAGAGAGGGGGAGGGATAAAGAGAGAGAGAGAGAGAGGGGGAGGGATAAAGAGAGAGAGAGAGAGAGAGAGATAGTAAGGGGGTTAAGAGAGAAACAGAGACACAAACACAGAGAGGGAGAGATAGATTAGTTTACAGTGGTACACAGCACCATAAGCAACACCTGCATTTTTTTTATTTATTTTTTTACATTTTTAGTCATTTAGCAGACGCTCTTATCCAGAGCGACTTACATGAGCAATTAGGGTTAAGTGCCTTGCTCAAGGGCACATCGACAGGTTTTTCACCTAGTCGGCTCGGGGATTAGAACCAGCGACCTTTCGGTTACTGGCACAACGCTCTTAACCACTAAGCTACCTGCCGCACCCTGCCTACATCATGTTAGTACAACTGAAAACATCTAATCAACCTACTTAGTACATGATTCTGACATAATAACACACTAGACGTGGCTCATACAGCTGAGCTGTGAGACTAACACACAGTCCATTCATTCATTCATTCATTGGTATAAAGGACATTAGTCAGAATGTAAATGATGTGGTAAACTCATCACCCATGTAAGCAGCCCAGTGGATTGCTCGGCGATCCTTCTTGTCAAAGGCATTAATGTTGGCTCCTCTGGAGAGAAGCAGCCTCACCATCTAACAGGGAGAGGAGAGAGAAACAAAACACAGGTTGAGGAAAACTAAACAGCAAAATCCGCTAAATCTGGCTTCAAAGCCTTCCCTTTAAAATTATATATTTTGTATTCACAATGAATGAAAGATAACATGTAAAGACATGGTACATTTCTCCCCTTTTAGTCCCCCTTTGACCTCCCCCTCCCCCCAGAATGCCTCCAAACACATTTAAAAAGAAAGGGAAAGTAATTGAGTTACATGTCAGAAAACAAAACAAAAGTATACAACAACGTTACTTCAAGCAAAAATTTAATAGCCTAACAATTTCAGGTGATTAAGTGATTTTATAGGCCTATATAGCAGTAATCTCAAGGTGGGGCCAAGAGTACTAATCTGGAGGAAGTGTTTGGAGCTGTTCAAAATAGGATATCATCGGGTCCCAGGAGGAATAAAATGAGTTGGTTGACCCTCGAATGGTAACTTCATTTTTTCTCATTTTAGGAACAGCTTCAGATCTTTGAGCCAAAGAGAGGCTAAGGGAGGATTGATAGATTTCCAATCCAATAAAATCCTTCTGCGGGCTAACAGGGAGGCAAAGGCAATGGCATCTAGCTGTCTATTGGTCAGAGAAGGATTGTTGTTTGGTACTCCAAAAATAGCAATTTCTGCAATAGGCTGCAACTTTATATCAAATGCTTCAGAAAGGGTTTTAAATAGTGGACAACTAATCTGCCAGACGGGGACAGGACCAGAACATTTGATTAGTCCCATTATCACCGAGTACTGTGGATGATGGTACATCAAAAGACAGAGGTGGGATACCCTGGTCAGGTGGAACAAACAGCCTACCCCTCCCAGTGCTTGCAAACTCAGGACTAGCAAACGCTCTACTCCCAGGAGCTGACTGTACAATTGGTGTAAATGGAAGGACACCCCTCCCTCTACCCACACTAAAATCCCCAGCATAACACGTCTTATGGATTTGAGAATCTTCCATGGCTCAACAGAGCACTAAAATACAATGTAATTTAGTGCATTCAAATACCCAAAAAATAAATGCAATAAACAAATTCATCCAAAACATACAAATAAGCACGAATACCTGTATCTAATGAATATGCTACATTCACTTTCACTGTTTACAGTATATATTCACTTACAGTAAGCCATCAACAAATTCACATGCGCAGGTAGTGCACCTCATCCACATGCACAGCTCCGGCGGTCGGCTTGAGCTGACCAGTCGGCAGGTCACGTAATTAGGACACTGCCACAACTGGAATTCTGATGGTTGGATAATTTTTATTCGACCTGCACACGAAGAGACAACACACAATATGTTATCTCTTGGTGCAGCCACAGCTCTCGGGCACCTTGCTAGTTGAAGGTCAGGCAAAAGAGAACAGGTGCTGCATGCACACATTCAGTGCCTAACAACACACTATACAATACAAGTAAAATGATATACAACATAATTCTGACAAAATAAAAGACATAACTGCACACCACGAGACAACACACAATAGCTTAGCCCTTGGTGCAGCCACAGCTCTCGGGCACCTGCGTGAGCACATAGAAACTCACTCAAACACTGCCCCAAATACTCCCGAGTTACAATAGGTACCCTAATTAGCGAGCTCGGTGAAAGTTGTTAACATAAATCTTTATATTGTCCACATTGTAACAAAACCTGTAGTTGCGTAACAGCACTTTGTGTAACTTTACCACAGTTTTATATTGACAAATTACGGCGCCAAGGACAACATACCTTGCTAGTTGAAGGTCAGGCAAAAGAGAACAATAAGAGGGTACATAAATACAGATAACCCGCGATGGACCAAACCAAAATATACACAACTTTTACAATTAGGTGTATTTGCAATATAGATACATAAAAATGTTTGTACACCAAAAAATAACATTAGCTATGCAGCTGTAATTAAATAAAGAAACCACATTGAATTATTATTATTATTAACTTATTAACATCCCCTCTTGACCTGGCCTACTTGAACTGTCCTTGTGTGCAATTTGGTGCATAATCTAGGGGAACAACATCACACTACTACACATCTAATTCAAGTCATACCTTTATTGTCATTCATGCTCTTATTTTTAACCTAGTAGTTTTGCAAAAGTGTAACCTGCGTCAATTCTAGGAAATATTGGAATAACGTGCTTAAGAGGAGCCCTGACACGCACAACAGGATAACACAACTACCACATTTTCAATTGACAATCATTGATTTAAATGGATGTGGTCAATAGATTTGTATAGGCATATATACTAATTTAATTTAACTTGTAAACCAAGGTTGGATTAGTAGGTCTATGCAACATGCACCTGGATAACCGCGTCATGAATCGGAACGGGCTCCAACGTCCTCATATACACATTATGACAAAATAAAGATCTTAATATTTCACGAAATAAAGACATAGAAGAAAACAGGTTCTAGAAACTCAATTTCTCCATGGCAATAGAATGTAAACATGTAAATTGCGCCAAACATATCCAAATATCGCCTACAACTCAATTCTCAGCGCAGCATATTGGACGACTCCACAGGCATTGATCATTCGCGACTTTAAGTCATTCCTGTTATCTCTAGAGCATCCCGTATATTTATAGCGCTGCATTTCGTCCCCCTCTGACCATGGATAGGGTTGGGAGCATTCCTGAGTTCACTTATGGTCCCACTAAGGTAATCTTAGGAGATATTCCTTTTGGCATACTGTAAATGCCTGTGCATAATGTACCTAATAAAGCATACTTATTTTAATTATCTTCAAAGGAATTCTGTAGAAGCAGCCTTTATTTTCAGACTCTGCAGGCCTGCTGGGAGGAAGCATATTACAATAAACAGGTAAGATTCATCCCACAAAAACAGTAACCACAGAAAAAAAGAGATAGATTTAATCCCAAAACAAGAGTTTTATTTCAAGACAGTTTAGAGAAGATGGTCATAATAGTTTTTAATATCACTTGCAAATTGTGAGACATGAGCAGTTGTGAAATGTTGCGAGAGGCCCTTCTGAAAGCACATTATATGGTCTTTAGTGGCACGGTTTCACACCTTACCTCATCTTGCAGAAGAAGTTCATGGTCCACTATCTGCTGCTCCAGAGTCGAGGCCAGGTCTCGCCCCATGTCACCATGGAGCACATGAGCGACTGGCTGATGTCTCAGGGCAAAAAATCCCTTAGGGAGAGGTGAGTACCACGTCAGCTCTCACCTTCACTGCCATTCTCTGTCACCAGCAGCACTCCAGGAGGTGTGGGTAAAATAAACAACAGATAAATAGGAAGCCAGGAAAGTTGAAATGCTTTGTGTTTTATTTGAAGGGTGTGGAAGGAAACCCTGGAGGAGGGGAACGAACTCGCTCGGCTGGTAAGAGAATGAGAGTTAGAGACTTAGACTATCAGTCAGTGAGCTCCTTTCTAGCCTTTCAACAACTAGTCAGTACAGCAGAATATATCTGTTGTGAAATTACACTAATGGGACTTCCTGTTTCCTACGGCAGACCTGGGAAGTAAACACCTGCCTAAAAATGATTGACATGGAGCACAAGGCTGTCTGCAAGCTCCGCCGCTCTATGCACACCACCTCTCCAGCTGGAGCTGACATGTGAGTTCCATGTACTGCCCTGCATACAGCTTGCTCCATTCATCTACACATCTGGAGCTATGCAGAAAATAACTAGGGCAGTGTTCTCTGTGTGAACATTGCACATCGTTTAGCTTTCTCTGCTGCTTTTTGTTGATTTCAGCGACCCCAAGGTCCACATCATCGTGGAGAGAGCTGTGAGGAGCATTCTGGACAAGCTGTCCAATAAGCCCTGTAGCAACCTGCTCAGCCCATCCCAGGTGGTGGTGGAGCTGGTGCCCAGGATCCTCCTGGCCCTGTGGCTTCAGCCAGAGGAAGGCCATTCAGATCACCCCATCCTCCTAAGCGGTATGGCTGTGAGTATGGTGGTGGCCGTAGGGGAGAAGCTCTCCAACACGTTGAAGGCCTCTTCTCCTCACACCCCTTTCTCCCGGGCTGCTGCTTTTGACTCTGTGAGGTCGATCCTCGGGAGAATCAGCCAGTCCTTCTCCCTGGATGACCTCAAGACCCCTTTTTTTATGAGCTCTGTCTGTGCCTTTGTGGCGGACGAGGTGAAAAGCTACTTCCAGCCTACTGCAGACACCCTGCGAGTTCCCCCTGTCCTAGTGGTGGCCTTCTCCGCCACACTACCAGCTGATATCCAAGCAGGTGAGTAGCACTGATAGAAAGCACTCTGACAGATGCCTTTTGTCATGACATCCTGGTGCCTTGTAGTAGTAGAGCCAATCAGGATTTTAATTGTCACCCCTAACACAGATGCAGACCAGGCTTCTTCCCACCTGGAGGTTGTGGAAATCCCCCATAACACAGAGGCAGACCCAGCTTCTTCCCACCCGGAGGTTGTGGACATCACCCCTAACACAGAGAAAGACCCGGCTTCTGCCCACCTGGAGGTTGAGGGATTCACCCCTAACACAGAGTTTGACCCAGCTTCTCCCCACCTAGATGTTGTTGACATAACCCGTAGCAGAGAGGAAGACCCGGCTTCTTCCCACATAGTGGTTTTGGACATCACCCCTAACACAGAGGCACACCTGGCTTCTTTCCACCTGGAGGTTGCTGACAAAACCCGTAGCACAGAGGCAGACCCGGTATCTTCCCACCTGGAAGTTGAGGACATCACCCCTAACACAGAGGCACACCTGGCTTCTTCCCATCAGGAGATTGTGGACATCACCCCAAACACAGAGGCAGACCCGGCTTCTTCCCACCTAGAGATTGCGGTCATCAACCCTAACAAAGAGGCACACCTGGCTTCTTCCCACCTGGAGATTGTGAACGTCACCCCTAACACAGAGGCTGAGACGGCTTCTAGCCACCTGAAGTTTGTGGACATCACCCCTAACACAGAGTCAGACCCTGCTTCTTCCCACCGTATGGTTGTTGACATCACCCATAACTCAGAGGCAGACCCAGCATCTTCCCACCTGGAGGTTGTGGACATCACCCCTAACATAGAGGCAGACCCGGCTTCTTCTCACCTGGAGGTTGTGGACTTCACCCCTAACAAAGAGGCACACCTTGCTTCTTCCAACCTGGAGGTTGTGGACATCACCCCTAACAAAGAGGCACACCTGGCTTCTTCCCACAAGGAGCTTGTGGACATCACCCCTAACACAGAGGCTGAGACGGCTTCTACCCACCTAAAGTTTGTGGTCATCACCCCTAACACAGAGTTAGACCCGGCTTCTTCCTATCAGGAGGTTGTGGAAACCACCCCTAACACAGAGACAGACCCGGCTTCTTCCCACCTGGAGCTTGTGGACATCACCCCAAACACAGAGGCAGACCCGGCTTCTTCCCACCTAGAGATTGCGGACATCAATTCTAACAAAGAGGCACACCTGGCTTCTTCCCACCTGGAGGTTGTGAACATCACCCCTAACAAAGAGGCAGACCCGGCTTCTTCCCACCTGAAGGTTGTGGACATCAACCCTAACACAGAGGCAGAGCCAGCTTCTTCCCACCTGGAGGTTGTGGACATCATCACTAACACAGATGCAGACCCAGCATCTTCCCACCTGGAGGTTGTGAACATCACCCCTAACACAGAGGCAGACCCGGCTTCTTCCCACCTGGAGCTTGTGGACATCACCCCAAACACAGAGGCAGATCCTGCTTCTTCCCACCTGGAGTTTGTGGACATCACCCCTAACACAGATGCAGACCCGGCTTCTTCCCACCTAGAGGTTGTGGACATCACCCCAAACACAGAGGCACGTCCTGCTTCTTCCCACCTGGAGCTTGTGGACCTCACCCCTAACACAGATGCATACCCTGCTTCTTCACTCTTGGAGATTGTGGACGTCACACCTGAAGAAAAGCCTCTCATGGTGGCCGTCTACGCCACTCTGCCATCTGACATCCAAGCAGGTGAGTAAGACTTATAGAAAGCACTCTGACAGGTGCCGTTCATCATGATAACATGTAAAGTGTTGGTCCCATGTTTCATGAGCTGAAATAAAAGATCCCATTCAACTGGCCAGGGTTTAGAACCTACGGTTTGCATTTATTTATTCTGTCCCGCTTTTGTCCCTTTCCAGAGGATGTTGCTGTGGTCACCCTGGACGTGACCCTGGAGGTTCCATGCAGGGCGAGGAAAGGGGCAGTCCAGCGTTTTTTTTGCAGGCTTTGGAGGGCAGTGTGCTGCTGCGCTTGCCACAAGGAAGAGGAGGAACAATATTAATTATTCATTAGACCAGAAACAGGATTGAACCATATACCATTAAATTCTTTGCATTATAGTTGCCTTCAATTCTGATTTTCTTCTGTTTAATTCTTAATTAATTTCAGAACATTTCTCTAAACTTTGTGGAGTAGGTTGTATAAATAGGTGGGAAACATCCCAATCCCAATTTTAATGCTTTTAATAATTAACTTATTACATTTTTTTTAGATGTATTATTTGACAAAAAAGTGGAGGGCGCGACAATTTTTTAAAAATCATTATAGAAAACTCTTGCTCACTATTAAAAATGCATTGTTTTATTTAAGCAAGGTTAAAAGATTAACGTTTCGGCCTAGTCTATGACAATATGCAAGTTGTGTTTGCCCAGTTAAAGGGGGACCCAGACTCACCCTGGTTCTTGAGGGTTGCAGACACTGAATAATTATCATTTGAAATAAATGGCACTTTTCAAGTCTTGACTAAAAATCTTTAATGAATATGAATTTAAATACAATTGACTTTAGGATCAGAGCAGGCAGGCTGACTGGCTTGCCCTGAAGGCCCTCTGCCTCTACCTCTGTGTGGTTAATCTCAGCCAAGAGGTTGTATGGGTTGTCTGTCTCTCTCTGGGTGTGAATCACTATCACTATGACCTCTCGCTCCGCCTGCCCATTGGCCTGATTAGAAGGCTTCCCCTCTCATTCCTTGTTCACAGGAGCAGGGGTGATGGCATCCGGGGTAACCTCCTCCTCTCCTGTATCTAACCCATCTTTCTGGCTGTGAGTTCGACTGAGGTCACTCGTTCTCTCTCCCAGGGTGAGCGGATAGTTTCTCCTCCTCTGTGTCTTGTGTATTTTCTACATTGTAGAATAATAGTGAAGACATCAAAACTATTAAATAACACATATGGCATCATGTAGTAACCAAAAACGTGTTGCACATATCAAAATATATTTCAGATTTGAGATTCTTCAAAGTAGCCACCCTTTGCTTGATCACAGCTTTGTACATACAGAATAATACGAAATGTTCTGAGACCAGGTTGCGCTTTCACCTCCCCCGGTAAGAGGGGAATAAGGCAACCTCAGAGTTACATTCAAGGATACTTTATTGACACACACGGATGAAATGGACATGGAAAGGTAGTGGAATGATAGTGGTCCTGTAATGGACAGATAACAGGGCTAATGAATATGCACAATAACTGATAGCACAAGTAGAGCAACAACGCTATTAACAAAGGAAGGGCTGTATTAATGGCATAATGCTACCTGCGGAGTATTACACAACACAGTAAAACACAGAGAGGCAACTTACAATAGGCAATGGTAGTAAATATAAAGAACAACAAGTAAGAATGATATACATGTTACAAACTCACTTTGTGCACGTACACTATCCCACGGTATATCTGTGCATTCAAATTGTCATCGATAAATGCAATTGTGTTCATTGTCTGTAGCTTATGCCTGCCCATACCATAACCCCACTGCCACCATGGAGCATTCACAACGTTGACATCAGCCAACAGCTCGCCCATACGCTGATTTACAAGTGGTCTGAAGTCGTGAGGCCAGTTAGAAGTACTGCCAAATTCTCTAAAGCCGCCTTGGCTTATGGTTGAGAAACTAACATAAACGTATCTGTTAACAGCTCTGGTGGACATTCCTGCAGTTCGTAAGCCAATTGCACGCTGCCTCAAAACTTGAAACATCTGTGCATTGTGTTGTGTGACAAAACTGCACATTTTAGAGTGGCATTTTATTGTCCTCAGCACAAGGTGCACCTGTGTAATTATCATGCTGTTTAATCAGCTTCTTGATATGCCATATTTGTCAGGTGGATGGATTATCTTGGCAAAGGAGAAATGCTCGCTTACAGGGATGTAAACAAATTTGTGCACACAATTTGAGAAAAATAAGCTTTTTGTGCGAACGAAATATTTCACGCTTTTATTTCAGCTCATGAAACATGGGACCAACACTTTACATATTGCGTTAATATTTTTGTTCAGTGTAGTTATTAGGTTGGGAGAATGGGATCCTATCTGGGCTAGCTAAAGCCAAATTCATGGTTAGTAGTATGACAGAGAAAAAATAACAAGACAAATTTAAACATCACACATCTGAGGGGGCAGGTGACCCTGTGCCCCCTTTGGGCATGACGTCTCTGCTATCAACCACATCATTCTGTCTCCGTGAATATTCAAAACAGACACATTCATTCAGGTCTGGTACTGTTCCTACCATATAGATCAGGGATGGACAATTCCTGTCCTTGGGGGCCGGAGTGGTGTCACACTTTTTCCGCACACTCTCTAAAACACAAGGCCAAATATTCACTGGAGTTGCTTACCAAGATGACATTGAATGTTCCTGAGTGGCTTAGTTAGAGTTTTGACTTAATTCGGCTTGAAAACTTATGGCAAAAAAAAAAAATGGCTGTCTATATAATGTATATTGCACAGGGGCGGCCTGTTCAATAGGGCGATATGGGCGACGCACTGCCAAACGGGAAAAGGAAGGGATTTTTTTTCTAATCAATTATATCACGGCAACAGTAGTTATCAGTGTTGTAATCTATACGTCTGATCTGCCACAGTGCCACACTGCCACTAAATGTCGAATCAGGCTAAAGTCGTGCTTCAAATGGCTCCCCCCCCCTTTCGGGGCGATTTCAGTCAGGTTGAAAATCGCCCAGAAGTATATCACAGACTCCCATGTAAAATCTATTTTTTTCAAATTTCCGAGCTTTCAATACAATCTCTATGGGTGTCTGAGGGCTTGCACTTACGCGCTTTCGTCATACGTAACGTAACCATGAACGTAACTTTGAAAAGAGCGGATTGTGTCTTTGAAAGAAGTTCCTTTTTGTCGGCGAACAAATGAAGATAAATTGGCAACGAAACAATTAGGACCTCCCTGACCAAATTTAATAATTCAACAGGTTTCTACTAAAGGCGGAAAGTCCTACACCCGAGGATTTTCCAAAAATTGGTACGAACGAAAAAATTACATTGCCATTCAACTGGATGAGGGATACAGGCTAGCTGTCCGCCGCCACAACGATGAGGTTAGTGTTGATAATCACAAGTTTACTGGAGAACTGAGACCAAGTAGAGACTTTGGACAGGGTGGATATGGTATAATAAAGGCAGTTTATTCAGAGGTAAAGATATCTGGAATCGCGTGCACGGACCCGTTCGTCAAACTCTTAGGGAGCTATACATTAAGCCCCATTACTTACCATATCAGATAAGAGAAATTGCTACAGCTAAATATATTATACATCCTGGCCCTACATAGTTCACTATTTGCATCACTTACCAAAATATTACATGTGGTCATATATGCTTGGAAAGTGGAGATGCCATAGAACGTCAAAAAACTTTCAAGGTCTTGCATGATAATATTTACTATATCTTCGGGTGTAGAAACCGCATGGTGTGAGAAGGTGGTGCTAGGCATGCTCTGTAGTAAAGAATGGCTGGCTTTGCTAGCAGCTCTGAGAATGGTCTCACTCACAATGTGTTTGGCCTTAGCTCGGAACTCAGCACTGTGAAAGCTCTGGATGGAAATGTTAGAGGTTCTTCTGGCTGCACTAAGAGATCGTGTGAGTGTGGCAATCTCGGCTGACGTCACATCACTCGAAATGGTGAGGTCCTCCAATTTCGAAATTATCGAGTCCAACTTCTGGTTGAAGTCGAAGGATGATTTTGACGTGCTCTCCCCAACGGAAGCGGAGCAGTCTTCCTTTGAAGTGTCCACCCTCAGCACCGAGATCACCTGTTTGATTACCCCTTTAGTGCAGGTGTCGAGGGTGAGCTGGTAGGCTGAGGCTGAGGACTTAGAAGGGGTCTTACTGTCTGTCTTCTGTACAGGAGACACTGCAAAAGTGGCCTCAGTTACAGGAGATTCCTGCACAGTGGCCTCAGTTACAAGTAGTCCAGTTGCAGAAAGCTCGATTTGCACAGGAGTATTTTTTCCCTCAGTGCGATGGTGGGAGGTGAACAGCTTCCTTAGTTTCTCCAGGGTTTTGGTATAAATCTTCTGGGAACCTGAACTCACTTCCACCCAGAACATTTTGTGACCTGATTTCGTACGCATGGAGGCCTTATTGACCTCAGATACCTCATGCAGGTCGGAAATAATTCCACCAAAGAGATCAGAGGATGCCTCCTCAATATTCTCTGAGGAAACATGGACAGATAGGATTTCCGACAGTTTCCCACAAGTGTCGGTTTTATCCAGCTCAGCAGTATATGTCACAGCTGCATCCTGAATGACCTGAATGATGCATTGCTCAGCTTTGACAATATACTCCTCCACTGGTTGACCATGGAGTTTGTCAACTTTATCAGCAGGGAGCTCCTTCTGAATACTCACATTCTCCTCTGATGGGCATGGGTTGTTGAAGATAATGCTCTCAGTGACCATCTTAGAGGAGGCGAGAGATGAGTCGAGAAGCAGAGATCTGTATATTGTCGAGGTGGACATCTCTGGGTGCTTTATCACAGCAGCCTCCTCCAAAATGGCCGACGGGCCCTGGAGGATGTCAGAGATATCCATGTCCTCAATGGTCTCTACCAGAGACGATAGTAGGTCTCTGGCTGCCAGGTTGGTAGGTCTCTGGTTCTCGAGCTCTGTTTTGATTGCTTGACAGGCAGTTGCCAGAGCAACAACAGAGCGAGAACACAACTGCTTCAAGGTGGAGTCAGAAAAAGATGATGACAGATCTGTCATGGACATGGTGGAGAGTTGACTCTCAGAGACAAATGGGCTGAGTTTGACAGACACCTGTCTGACCAAGTCCTCAGCAAGAGCTCTCATATCTATTGCTCCACTAGCTGAGTTGTGGGAGCAGGCACTCTGTGGACTTGACGGGTTCCTGTTATCCAAAAATCCTGTTATCCAAAAAAACTCAAGTACAAGATCCACAACATCGGATGACACTTCTGTCACTCTGTTGTCGGACAGAAATGTACTTGGATGAATGGTGCCTGCATTCACAGTCCAGTCGCAAATTGAGTTGTTGGACTGACTCTGGACTAGTGGAACTAGACAGGTTTCACTTGGACCTTGGCCAAAGAGCTCTGCCATTTTGAGCAGAACTGATCTTAAGACCTTTGACTTGGAAATGTTCAGCAGTGGGTCGTTGTTGGACAGTCTGGTGGATGGTCTGCTAGCCGATCTGTGAACCACTAGGCTTTGTATTTCTGCCGAAATGGCAGTTAGAAAATAGGTCAAGGGGCTGGACGCTCTCCCCTCATTTCCTCCGTTGGCTTTAGCCTTGATGATGCTATCTATGATGATGACTATGACCTGTCCAGCCAGAGGACCCAAGATGGCCTCAAGCTCCCTCTCTAACTCAAGGGGAGACTTGTGGCCGAGCGCAATATGCTCTATGGCATGGGAATACATCTTAGAAGTCACCATGCTTAGCATCTCTTGGGCAAACTGTTGACTTGCTGAGATACTTCCAGTCAGCAGAAGTAGAGTTCCCTGACTGACACTTCGCATTAGCTCAGCCAATCTGGAGTTGAGAAGGTTTATAACCAACTAGACAATACCCATCATAAACTTGCCATCCGTTGACATTTTGCTAGGTCTTTATTTCTCCTGTCTACTCTGTTTGGGCGGCGGTACGATGTCACCCTGCGACTGGCCGCTCTGGACCATGTCGAAGACAGAGTCCTCAGAGATGCCAAACACAGATCTCAGTGGTGCGGAGTGTGGTCTGTGTCTCATCTCTCTATCGCCACCCTCAGGTGAGGAGACATATTGCTCTTTGTTCTCACTTAGCAAAGAGGTCATGGACCTGCAGAATGCACAACAGAAATGAATAGTATATGGTAACAAAATAAAAAATATGATCCAAGAATTTGGGACACAAACTCAACCTTGTTATTGTTATTCAAAGGAAGCATTGTGAACCATCTCAAACCACACTCAGACCAAACATTAACATTCAGAGTAAACGTTTTAGAGTGGTTGTGTAGTATCTAAGTAGTATTTCTCACTAAGTGGATCTGGAATGGATATTTGTACCTATAACAGCAAATACCTGCAAAAAGAGGAGGGGATAGAGCTAGGTATCTGTGAGAGGAGGGGATAGGGCTAGATACCTGTGAGAGGAGGGGATAGGGCTAGGTACCTGTGAGAGGAGGGGATAGGGCTAGGTACCTGTGAGAGGAGGGGATAGGGCTAGGTACCTGTGAGAGGCGTGGATAGGGGTAGGTACCTGTGAGAGGAAGGGATAGGGCTAGGTACCTGTGAAAGGAGGGGATAGGGCTAGGTACCTTTGAGAGGCGTGGATAGGGGTAGGTACCTGTGAGAGGAGGGGATAGGGCTAGGTACCTTTGAGAGGCGTGGATAGGGGTAGGTACCTGTGAGAGGAGGGGATAGGGGTAGGTACCTGTGAGAGGAGAGGATACGGCTAGGTACCTTTGAGAGGAGGGGATAGGGCTAGGTACCTGTGAGAGGAGTTGATATGGCTAGGTACCTTTGAGAGGAGGGGATAGGGCTAGGTACCTGTGAGAGGCATGGATAGGGCTAGGTACCTGTTAGAGGCATGGATAGGGCTAGGTACTTGTGAGAGGCATGGATAAGGCTAGGTACCTGTGAGAGGCGTGGATAGGGCTAGGTACCTATGAGAGGAGGGGATAGGGCTAGGTACCTGTGAGAAGAGGGGATAGGGCTAGGTACCTGTGAGAGGAGGGGATAGGGCTAGGTACCTGTGAGAGGAGGGGATAGGGCTAGGTACCTGTGAGAGGCGTGGATAGGGGTAGGTACCTGTGAGAGGAGGGGATAGGGCTAGGTACCTGTGAGAGGTGTGGATAGGGGTAGGTACCTGTGAGAGGAGGGGATAGGGGTAGGTACCTGTGAGAGGAGGGGATAGGGCTAGGTACCTGTGAGAGGAGGGGATAGGGCTAGGTACCTTTGAGAGGCGTGGATAGGGGTAGGTACCTGTGAGAGGAGGGGATAGGGGTAGGTACCTGTGAGAGGAGAGGATAGGGCTAGGTACCTTTGAGAGGAGGGGATAGGGCTAGGTAACTGTGCGAGGAGAGGATAGGGCTAGGTACCTTTGAGAGGAGGGGATAGGGCTAGGTACCTGTGAGAGGCATGGATAGGGCTAGGTACCTGTTAGAAGCATGGATAGGGCTAGGTACCTGTGAGAGGCGTGGATAAGGCTAGGTACCTGTGAGAGGCGTGGATAGGGCTAGGTACCTGTTAGAGGCATGGATAGGGCTAGGTACCTGTGAGAGGAGGGGATAGGGCTAGGTACCTGTGAGAGGAGGGCAAAGGCGTGGGAGTGCGTGTGCTGTAGGCAGTTCTGGCGCTGGTGCACCTGCTGGCTCCTCCACTACAGCTGAATCTGACGCTGCGGCCAAGAGAGGTCACCTCTCCTGCCTCATTACTTCCTGATACAGAAGAGCTTGGCGAATCAGAGAGCTCTATCTGCATGGTGAGGTCAAGGGCGGGAACAACCACAGTGGATGTAGACTCCATCACCCATGCTACAATATCCATGCACTTGGCACTAAACTCATGTCTGCTCATCTGCAATGTTAAAAGACCATACAGAGTTAGTTTGTTAAAGGGGCTGCACTGATATAAAACTTAGAACCATTTACTCAAACTTGTCAATTAAAGCAGTGGTTCAGGATTAAAGGTTCTGCAGGATTTCCACAAATGAATGTTTGGTCCATTTTACCAACATTAACTACTTTAGAGGTGACTATAACTCACCCCGGCACGCATATTCTCACTCAGCAGATTCCAATGGCTGAAAAGTAAATAAATGCAAGTACACAATGAACTACATGACATTACCTCTATTATCTTAGACTACGTTATGGATGGACATTACCTCTATTATTTTAGATTACGTTATGGATGGACATTACCTCTATTATTTTAGATTACGTTATGGATGGACATTACCTCTATTATCTTAGATTACGTTATGGATGGACATTACCTCTATTATCTTAGACTACGTTATGGATGGACCTCTATGGAACTAGGCCACACCCAGACATCCCTGATTGGTTATTTGGTCCGTTGAGTCCTTTGTATTGGCCCGAGACTATGGGAGACTCTCAATCTACTCGCCTCCTTCTCAAAACCCATTGGATGAGAAGTTCAGAAGGGCGGGACCTCTGGCTTTCTCATCCAATGGGTTTTGAGAAGAGAGGACACGAGGAGTATGCAATTGAGATAGGGAACATATCTAGGGGATGCATGGGGAAGCCAAAGAGCAACTTACTCGTCCTTCATGTCCTGCACAAAGGTGTGTAGGTCTGGGTAGCTTCTCTTTCCCCTGCTGAGGGTGAGGCTGGTCTGGGAAGTTTCATCCTTGTGGGTCACGGTAGTGAATGTCACCACTGCATCCTGATGGCGACAACAGAAAGCAGAGTTAGGCTGTAATTCAATTTTGCGTCATTAAAACACAAAATATCTCAATGAAATGTCATACATGTAATAGAAAAATACATCATACCTCCTGTGACTGAGATGGGATGGCAACAGCCTCGTCCAACTCAATCTCTCTTTCAACCTCCTGCGACTGAGATGGGATGGCAACAGCCTCGTCCAACTCACTCTCTCCTTCAACCTCCTGCGACTGAGATGGGATGGCAACAGCCTCGTCCAACTCACTCTCTCCTTCAACCTCCTGCAACTGAGATGGGATGGCAACAGCCTCGTCCAACTCACTATCTCCTTCATCCTCCTGCGACTCAGATGGGATGGCAACAGCCTCGTCCAACTCACTCCCTCCTTCAACCTCCTGCGACTGAGATGGGATGGCAACAGCCTTGTCCAACTTACTCTCTCCTTCAACCTCCTGTGACTGAGATGGGATGGCAACAGCTTCGTCCAACTCACTCATTCCTTCAACCTCCTGCGACTAAGATGGGATGGCCACAGCCTCGTCCAACTCAAACTCTCTTTCAACCTCCTGCGACTGAGATGGGATGGCAACAGCCTCGTCCAACTCACTATCTCCTTCATCCTCCTGCGACTCAGATGGGATGGCAACAGCCTCGTCCAACTCACTCCCTCCTTCAACCTCCTGCGACTGAGATGGGATGGCAACAGCCTTGTCCAACTTACTCTCTCCTTCAACCTCCTGTGACTGAGATGGGATGGCAACAGCTTCGTCCAACTCACTCTCTCCTTCAACCTCCTGTGACTGAGTTGGGGTATCTGTCTCTAGAACAGCCTCGTCCAACTTGGTTAGTCTCTCAGCCTCTCTGTGATCTTCATGGGATCTAGATAGAGAAAAGGGAATCTCTCTTAGGTCACTGCTATAATGTGAGTGTGATGATGTGTTCCAATTATAGAATTAGTATCATAGAATTAGAATCATTCTAGAATTAGAATAGAATCACTCAAATTCTATGGCTCCAATACTCTTGAGATGACTCGGCCTATCCAGAGCCAAATATTTAGAGAATTCTGCCAACTTTTAAAAGGGCTCAATGTTAGCGCCTTATCCTTTCATTATAAGTAAAATCTAATTATAGATGTTCAGTTACATAGCATTGTTTAAAATGTCAACATTGCCCATGGGGAGCCAGCTGTCATATGGATATCTACTGTGTCATGTAATGTATACATAAACTCAGCAAAAAAAGAAAACGTCCCCTTTTCAGGATCTTTCAAAGATAATTTGTAAAAATTCAAATAACTTCACAGATCTTTCATTGTAAAGGGTTTAAACACTGTTTCCCATGCTAGTCCCCTGTAGCTCAGTTGGTAGAGCATGGCGCTTGCAACGCCAGGGTTGTGGGTTTGTTTCCCACGAGGGGCCAGTATGAAAATGTATGCACTCACTAACTGTAAGTCGCTCTGGATAAGAGTGTCTGCTAAATGACTAAAATGTAAAATGTTGTTCAATGCCTTGAACCATAAACAATTAATGAACATGCACCTGTGGAACGGTCATTAAGACACTAACAGCTTACAGACGGTAGTTATGAAAACGTAGGACCCTAAAGAGGCCTTTCTACTGACTCTGAAAAACACCAAAAGAAAAATGACCAGGGTCCCTGCTCATCTGCGTGAACGTGCCTTAGGCATGCTGCAAGGAGGCATGAGGACTGCAGATGTGGCCAGGGCAATAAATTGCAATGTCCGTACTGTGAGACGCCTAAGACAGCGCTATAGGGAGACAAGACGGACAGCTGCTCGTCCTCGCAGTGGCAGACCACGTGTAACAACACCTGCACAGGATCGGAACATCCGAACATCACACCTGCGGGACAGGTACAGGATGGCAACAACAACTGCCGAGTTACACCAGGAACGCACAATCCCTCCATCAGTGCTCAGACTGTCCGTAATAGGCTGAGAGAGGCTGGACTGAGGGCTTGTAGGCCTGTTGTAAGGCAAGTCCTCACCAGACATCACCGGCAACAACGTCGCCTATGGGCACAAACACACCGTCGCTGGACCAGACAGGACTGGCTAAAAAAGTGCTCTTCACTGACGAGTCGCGGTTTTGTCTCACCAGGGGTGATGGTCGGATTCGTGTTTATCGTCGAAGGAATGAGCGATACACCGAGGCCTGTACTCTGGAGCGGGATCGATTTGGAGGTGGATGGTCCGTCATGGTCTTGGGCGGTGTGTCACAGCATCATCGGACTGAGCTTGTTGTCATTGCAGGAAATCTCAACGCTGTGCGTTACAGGGAAGACATCCTCCTCCCTCATGTGGTACCCTTCCTGCAGGCTCATCCTGACATGACCCTCCAGCATGACAATGCCACCAGCCATACTGCTCGTTCTGTGCGTGATTTCCTGCAAGACAGGAATGTCAGTGTTCTGCCATGAAGAGCCTGGATCTGTTGGATCGGAGGGTGAGGGCTAGGATTTAGCCAATCCCCCCAGAAATGTCTGGGAACTTGCAGGTGCCTTGGTGGAAGAGTAGGGTAACATCTCACAGCAAGAACTGGCAAATCTGGTGCAGTCCATGAGGAGGAGATGCACTGCAGTACTTAATGCAGCTGGTGGCCACACCAGATACTGTTACTTTTGATTTTGACCCCCCCCCCCCCCTTTGTTCTGTTGGTCACACGTCTGTGGAACTTGTTCAGTTTATGTCTCAGTTGTTGAATCTTGTTATGTTCATACACATATTTACACGTTAAGTTTGCTGAAAATAAATGCAGTTGACAGTGAGAGGACGTTTCTTTTTTTGCTGAGTTTATGTCTCAATGTCCCAACTCTCTAAATACATAGCTCTGGGCCTACCTCTCCATAGGCGGTGACCTTTGACCTACTACTGAATCTGTAGGCCTATGTGATCCTGTAACCAGTCACAAATGTGTCATTAGTGTAAATCACTTACCTGACTTCCTTCATAACATCAGCTTCATTGATGGGGTCATCCAGGTCTATGAGGGTGAGGTCATTCCCACTGACCTCTGACCTCTGAAAGACAGCACAAAGTCATGTTTAGATGTCACCTACTGTGTCGCCTTTTGCCGTGTTCAAAACAACTGGGAAATCTCTGACTTCCGACTTCAGTGCGTTCAAGACAACTGGGAAATAGGGAAAAAAAACAAGCTCCGACTGGGAAAAATCGTTTTGAACAGTCATCCAACTCGGAACTCCAAGTCGGAAGCAGCGCGGCTTGGCGGGTCATGTTTTGGAGGACGCCTGACTCGACCTTCACCTCTCCCGAGCCTGCTGGGGAGTTGCAGCGATGAGACAAGATCGTAACAAGATCGTAACTACCAATTGGATATCACGGAAAATTGGGGAGAAAAAGGGGGTAAAATTACCACCACAAAATGTAAGAAGGAATTCCAAGTCGGAAACTCTGGGATCTTTCTAGAGCTCCGACTTTCCGACCTGAAGATCACGGACATGATTTGACCTAGTTATTTTTTTCGAGTTCCCAGTTGCCTTGAGAGCACCATTAACCCAACTCTCATTGTCACATCATAATGCATCATATTCAGAGAAATAGAATCACCAGAACATCATATCAGGTGTACAGTTCAGTTTCCCAGTCAAATTGCCAAGGTCAGAGGCTCTATCCTTTCTAGTGATTCTATTTCTATGGTCACATAATAATGCATCATATCTATGCTTGTGTCCGAAATAGCACCCTAGTTCCAATATAGTGCACTTCTTTTGGCTGGAGCCCTATAGAGTCCCAGAGTATGAGTCATAATACCCATAAAACCTAGTGGTCAAACAGGGAAATGGTTCCAATCGTTTTTCCACCATTCATTTTTCCCATTGGGGATTTTAGAAACACTTAAAATAAGGTCTGTGTTTCGTGTAGGCTTACCCTGGTGTGACATTTTGATAACCGTGTAAATCTCTCTAGGACAAGGTGACTTATCAATATATTCGCCTGTATTTACCTCCCAAAAATGTAATGCTTATTAGCTGCTAATGTTGCTATCATAAAGAACTACAAATTTTACGTTTAAGTCATTTAGCAGACGCTCTTATCCAGAGCGACTTACAGTTAGTGAATACATATATATTTTTTATACTGGCCCCCCGTGGGACTCGAACCCACAACCCTGGCGTTGCAAACACCCTGCTCTAGCAACTGAGCTACATCCCTGCCGGCCATTCCCTCCCCTACCCTGGACGAATTGTGCGCCGCCCATGAGTCTCCCGGCCACGGCCGGCTGCGACAGAGCCTGGATTAGAACCAGGATTTCTAGTGGCACAGTTAGCACTGCGATGCGGCGCCTTAGACCACTGCGCCACTCAGGAGACTTATGCCAAATGCCATGATGATCATGCTGATCGAGGCAAAGGTAAGAATCTCTGGATATACTATCTAATGTTAGCTAAATGTAGTAATGAATAAATTGGCTGCATTTCTTTAAATGGACAATTCTGTGAACTGTCTAGTGCAAGTCTTAAATTGACACAATACCCGTTAGCAAAGGTGTCAGCTAGAGATGACATGCAGGAGCTTGCAGGGATTTGTAGTTTTGCATGATGTCTACTTTGATGCTAATTAGCATTTTCGAATCTGAGAGTAAATAGAGCCGAATATCCTGATAAAAGTCAACTTGTCCGAGAGAGATTTACAGGGTAAGCCTACACGAAATACAGCCCTTATTTTATGTGTTTCTAAAATCGCCTATGGGAAAAATGAATGGTGGAAAAACGATTGGAACCATTTCCCTGTTTGACCGCTAGGTTTTATGGGTATTATCACACCTCCACTGTAACACTCTATAGAGGGGTTGGTTGTTTAGCAACAAAGCTGGCATGCAACTATGGGGCAAAATAGACAGGGTTTGACTTAGACAACATGTAAACTATATTTAGTCTCTAAATGTTTAATGCAAACATAAATACATTTGAACAATGAACTCGTATCAAATACATTGTTACAATTGTTGTTGGTTAGCTAGGTAGCGAATTTTAGCCATTGCATAGACATGATATCAGTCAAAACACCTCAAAACAAGACTTGGTATCAATAACACCATACAACGAGCTGAAACATGCCACAGAGCTACGATTCCCCACATGGCAGCTTGTTGTTAGCTGAGGTTCAGAATCATAACAAGATACACGACTTCCGGCCATCGATGCGCGAGCATCATTTTCGTGATGTCAGCCAACCCTTCTATGGCTCCTGGTCAAAAGTAGTGCACTAGCTCCTGTTCAAAAGTAGTGCACTAGCCAACATAGGGAATATGGTGCCATTTAGGACGTATTTATGAAGGCGCTGTCATAACCTTTGACCCCCATTTGACCCACAGCAGATTCTACTTACTGTACCTTTAGCCAACTCTCATGACTCCCCGGCCATAGACTTTGTAGTTTGATATTACAGCATGAATAGCACACTATTTCATTTATTAAACAATATTTAATCCACAGTAATTAATATAATTGAATATTTAAAAATAAATAACATGCCTACCTTGAACTCTTTATTCTCCATCTCCTTGCAAAATCAGCACATTTCCTTGCCAAAATGAACGCGCATCCAGAGCGAAAACAAACGCAATCCTCCAGCAGCACTGGGGAGGATTAGACTGAACTGCTCCAGCGGTTTTTGATCAGTTTCAACGTTTATCAGTGATGACGTAACAATGACCTGTACAGATTTGACGCACTTTCGATCTCGTGCTGATGCAACACTCTGTGTTGTTGAAAGCTCATGTATGGAAATCCTGCGAGTTGTAAACAAATGTAGGCTATTGTTGCCCTTAAAACTGTAATGTTGAGGACGCCATGAAAAATAAAATACATAACCCACACCGTTAGGCCAAGGTACATGCAATTGTCATCATTTTGCCAATAGACTTCTTGTTCCTTGTTGTATGTAGCCTTTATTTTGGGATTAGCACCACTGTCACCTAGAAATTGATACTGCGGTTGTCACATAAAACAGATAACCCATAGTTCATTATTAAATAACATAACTCATTTCTTTATTTTATTACTCATAAAATATACAGCAATCTTCATTCCCCGGGACCACCCATACACAAAAAATGTATGCACGCATGACTGTAAGTCGCTTTGGATAAAAGCGTCTGCTAAATGGCATATTATTATTATTATTATTACATGTACACATTAATACACATGTAATTACACTGTAATAAGGACCCCATAAAAGGAAGGGTTACCGGCATCTCTTCTTTATGTATACGTTGATGTGCTTTAATAAACCCTAGAGCACCCCTGTGGAAATCAAATTAGCATCATAATAACAATCCCCATCAAAATCTGTCTGTTTAAGCTAGAGATTTATTTTTTTCATGGGTTGCGTCTCAATCCACCACATCCTCTGAGGTCGGCCTTCCTCATCTGCGGTGGAAGAACTACAGTGTTGTTTGTCAGACCAGGAGACTTCTGTCTGTAGCGTCCGAGAAGTTTGGCCTACACATCTAAAGGTGAGACTCACCAACAAGTTCATGTCTGTTGTTTCGCTCTCGGACGCCTACAAGTGTCTGAAGGTAGCAGGTACCAGTTAAAAACATTTGTGGAAGTAAATATTGAAGTACTGAGTGCCCAAAAAAGGTGTTAAATATATATATATATATATATATATATTTACTTATCTTTCTTAATATAGGACAGAAACTTCAAAACCAACTTCCCTTTGAAAATTATTAGCAATATCATCCCCCAATCACTATCACAAGGGTTAGCAAATGTCAGGGTCAATTCCATTTCAATTCACAAAATAACTCAAATTCCAATTCCACATTCCACAAAAGTATTGAAGAGTATTGGAATTGGATGTCAGAATTACAAAATTCAACCTAGCAATAGACTGGGTAATTTATCAAGATAATTTTTAGATAGATAGAACCTGCTCTTACCATGAGAAACAGATTTCCCAATCTTCTCCTCCTCTTCTTCATCATTAATGTTGACATTCAGCTCCAGTGTTTGGCTGCAGTCTTCCAGCTTCACTGATGCCATCTCTAGATCCTGCAGTGCAAACTGGGTCACAATCAGTGTGGAGGGAGGCAGGCTGGGTTTGTCCTCACTGTCAATCTGGTAACTCTGAATAGAATCCCAGTCCTAAATAGAAGTCTGAGATCAACTTCCTGGTCCTCCCCTCTGCATGCCACACCCCCTCCCATTGTACTGTATGCATGAACACATTTGGAACAATGGCTGCCTAAAATGCTGTGGTTCTACTAACACAATAGGAAAGGTTGTGGTAGACGTGGGCCATCACAGGTGAGTTCACAGCTCTTTCTGATCATAAATGTCAATGACTCACCCTCAAATGGCCCATCAATACCAGAGCTCTACAAAACTATTTACGGTAACGCTTCCTTTTATGGGGTCCTTATTACAGTGTAATTACATGTAACTACACCGTAACAAGACTATTTACATAATCAACTGGGCATTTGAACAGTCTGACCCTCAATATAGTCCTGGGCATATATTGAGCTCCAACAATGGGGGATGGAAAGGGTCTGTTGAAATGAATACTATTGTGGTGTGAGAAAGGTAACCCAAGCTTCCTCTCTGGTTCCACTCCCCAATAGTAAGTGGGTCATTGTTGATTTGTTGCGGTAATGCTGTCCCTGGACTTTGGTACCGTATAAAACACTTTAAAATGACACTACTTTTCCCCCCATTTTATTTCACTGTTATTTAATAAGAAACATATGTAAGTCCTTTATACTGCAAAACATCTATTTGTATGCATTGTAGCAAATAATGGTGGCTAGCAAATTGGCTTGTCCCAATGGTGACGTGTAAAGGTGTAGTGACATGTTTTGACTAGATAATAGACATGTACATTATTTTGAATGCCATGAATTAAACAAAACCATTGTATTTTCTGTATAGATAAACCAAAAAACAAAGGTTGACCAGCACAAATTCATGTAGAATGTTTATTTTTCATTACCAGATCAATTACGTTCATTACAGTTATCCAAATATATTTATCAGTGACAAAAAGAATGAATCTAGTTTTAAAAGACAATTTAATAAACACATGTAGTCGTTTCATAGCCTGTGTATCATTAAACAAAAGTTATGTAGTAAAAAAGAATCCACCCAAAGTAATGGTGAAAACTGATCATCACACCATCTCTATCTGATACATGTGTCTACGAGCTCATTCCCACAGAATACTGCAGAGGGACAACTTGGTGTCAGAGAAAAACATACTATATGTTACAAAAAAACATACCACTCAATATAGTATGATACAGTATGTTATGTTACATTACATTGGCCTATGAATGTAACACCATATCTAGGATGTATAGTATGTTACGAATTACAATTCGTTCAATATGTTACGAATTTGCGAGATGTATGATATTTTACAAAGTCCAATTAGTTGTTTTTAACTTTAATTTACATGCTAAGTAGTATCATGTTAAGCTAACATGCAAAGTACACTACATATACAAAAGTATGTGGACACCACTTTAAAATAGTGGATTCGGCTATTTCAGCCACACACGTTGCTGACAGGTGTATAAAATGGAGCACACAGCCATGCACTCTCCATAGACAAACACTGGCAGTAGAATTACCTTACTGAAGAGCTCAGTGACTTTCAATGTGGCATCGTCACAGGATGCCACTTTTCCAACTGGTCCAATTTTCCGACCAGGCATTTCTAAATGTTCCAACTCCATGTTCATCATCTCCAGCACCACCCCAACATCGACATATGTGGAAATAGTGCGTTTCTATGTTTTGTACTAAAAAAGATGGAGAAAATATAATTTCCAGTGACATTCTATATTCCCATCAGCATGAAACAGCAGGAAACGGGATTCATCAGACCAGGCTATGTTTTTCTATTTTTCCAGTGTCTAGTGTTTTCATTCCACAGCCCACTGCAACTGCAGTTTCTTGTTTTCTGCTGAAAGCTAATGGGGATCCATAATAAATACAGCACAACTACATCATTAAGGATCATAGCTTTCACCTGGGTTCACCTGGTCAGTCTGTCATGGAAAGAGCAGGGGTCCTTAATGTTTTGTACACAGTGCATGTTGTGTCTACTAGCTCATTCCCACAGAAAAATGCAGAGAGAAGCAGTACATCCCAGTCAACCATCAGACTCCATTGTGAGACGCCTCACAGAGGATATTCAACCCTAAGGGCAAATCCAAGGTTCTCTCAATATCTATACACACCAAAACTGACCAGGTGAACACTGATCAGTAAAGTAAATAGAGGCTAACATTCTACAACACTCCCTTTCCTCTGCACAGTTCTCTCACAGTGAGAAACAATAGGATTACAATAGAGTTCTATGCTTTCTTCATTTGATCCAATCCACTACCACTTCTTATGTATACATTGGTGTCTTTTTAAATTGCCCAATCAGTAGAATCTCTTCTCACAGTCAGTGCAGTGATAAGTGTTCTCTACAGTTTGTAACCGTTGGTGTGTTTTTACGTTGCCCAATCAGGATAATCTCTTGTCACATTAAGAGCAGGAGCAAGGCTTCTCTCCTGTGTGTGTTCTCTGATGACCTTTCAGCTCAAATTATGTTTTGAAGCACTTTACACAGTCAGCGCAAGAGTAAGGCTTCTCTCCTGTGTAATAATTTATAATAATAATTATAATAATAATTATAATTTATAATAATTATTATAATAATTATAATTAGTAATGTAGCAGACGCTCTTATCCAGAGCGACTTACAGGAGCAATTAGGGTTGAGTGCCTTGCTCAAGGGCACATCGACAGATTTTTCACCTAGTCGTCTCGGGGATTAGAAACAGAGACCTTTCGGTTACTGGCACAACGCTCTTAACCACTAAGCTACCTGCCGCCACTGGGCAGCTTAAAACAACATGAACGTATACATACAGGAGAGAAGCCTTACTCCTGCCGTGTGTATCAGTTGGTGCAATTTTAAGCTTTCCTGTCGAGAGAAATTCTTCCCACAGTCAGAGCAGGAGTAAGGCTTCTCTCCTGTGTGTGTTCTCAGATGAACTTTCAGCTCAAATGATGTTTTGAAGCACTTTCCACAGTCAAATCAGGAGTAAGGCTTCTCTCCTGTATGTATACGTTCATGTTGTTTTAAGCTGCCCAGTTGATAGAAACTTGCCCCACAGTCAGAGCAGGAGTAAGGCTTCTCTCCTGTGTGTGTTCTCTGATGACATTTTAGCTGAGTTGATGTTGGGAAGCATTTTACACAGTCAGAGCAGGAGTAAGGCTTCTCTCCTGTATGTATACGTTCATGGTTTTCTAAGTTGCCCAGTCGAGAGAAACTCTTCCCACAGTCAGAGCAGGAGTAAAGCTTCTCTCCTGTGTGTATCCGTTGGTGTGATTTTAACCTGTCCTGTACAGAGAAACTCTTGCCACAGTCAGAGCAGGAGTAAGACTTCTCTCCTGTGTGCACTTTCTGATGAACTGTCAGAGCCTTTGATGTTGTGAAATTCTTCCCACAGTCAGTACAGGAATACATATTCTCTCCTGTGTGTTCTTGTAGGTGTATTTTTAACTTTGATAAAATTGAGAAACTCTCCTCACAATGTGGGCAGTGGTGAGACCTCTTAGCTCTGTGATCTTCCTGCTGTTGCTCTCTGGATGTAGAGAATGTCTCAAAATGGTCTCCTGTGTGAACAACATCAGAAGAACCAGTCAGTTGGTGTGATATACAGTGGGGAGAATAAGTATTTGATACACTGCCGATTTTGCAGGTTTTCCTACTTACAAAGCATGTAGAGGTCTGTAATTTTTTATCATAGGTACACTTCAACTGTGAGAGACGGGATCTAAAACAAAATCCAGAAAATCACATTGTATGATTTTTAAGTAATTAATTTGCATTTTATTGCATGACATAAGTATTTGATCACCTACCAACCAGTAAGAATTCCGGCTCTCACAGACCTGTTAGTTTTTCTTTAAGAAGCCCTCCTGTTCTCCACTCATTACCTGTATTAACTGCACCTGTTTGAACTCGTTACCTGTATAAAAGACACCTGTCCACAGAAGGATGAGTACAACCCCAAGAACACCATCCCAACGGTGAAGCATGGAAGTGGAAACATCATTCTTTGGGGATGCTTTTCTGCAAAGGGGACAGGACGACTGCACCGTATTGAGGGGAGGATGGATGGGGCCATGTATCGCAAGATCTTGGCCAACAACCTCCTTCCCTCAGTAAGAGCATTGAAGATGGGTCGCGGCTGGGTCTTCCAGCATGACAACGACCCGAAACACACAGCCAGGGCAACTAAGGAGTGGCTTTGTAAAAAGCATCTCAAGGTCCTGGAGTGGCCTAGCCATTCTCCAGACCTGAACCCAATAGAACATCTTGGGAGGGAGCTGAAAGTCCATATTGCCCAGCGACAGCCCCGAAACCTGAAGGATCTGGAGAAGGTCTGTATGGAGGAGTGGGCCAAAATCCCTGCTGCAGTGTGTGCAAACCTGGTCAAGACCTACAGGAAACGTATGATCTCTGTAATTGCAAACAAAGGTTTCTGTACCAAATATTAAGTTCTGCTTTTCTGATGTATCAAATACTTATGTCATGCAATAAAATGCAAATTAATTACTTAAAAATCATACAATGTGATTTCCTGGATTCTTTTAGATTCCGTCTCTCACAGTTGAAGTGTACCTATGATAAAAATTACAGACCTCTACATGCTTTGTAAGTAGGAAAACCTGCAAAATCGGCAGTGTATCAAATACTTGTTCTCCTCACTGTATAGGCTAGTATAATATACCTTTAATGTATCCAGCAGGCATCTCAGAAGCCACAGGCTCATCAAGCAGGGATGGCAGCTCTTGGTCTAAAATATAAGAAAAAATCATGCTGTTATTTAAACTTTCTACATTTACTATTTTTCGAGATCAATATCTTGATGGCTAAAGAAACATGATTCTGATGCTCTGTCTTGGCCAGCTTCTTCCTGGCTGCCACTTGGACTAACTGAGAAAACAGAAGGAAAAACATGAAGACATACGTTGCTTTTGAAACTGGCACAGAACCAAACGTGAAGGGATGTCAGTCAGGAGCTCAGTGGGAAGGTTAATGAATCCCAACAAAAATAAATGCTAAGCATAATTTTTATTTTTTTATTATGCTTTTAGTTTGATGGCAAATACATACAGATATTTACAAACATGGCATCACACTTGTGTTTTACCCCAGAAGAATAGGGTGATTTCACTACTGTTGTAAATACAAGTTTCACCCATACACAGCACCACAACTATTTGGAAAGTTCTAACAGTATGCACAAAGTAGTAATAAGACTTTAAATAACCTAATATGCAAAAATATGATGTTAATTGTATTCTATTGAGTGGCTTTGGAAGGTTTGTAAAGCTATAATACTTCATATAATTCAATTGTTTACCCTAAAACTAATTGTTTACCCTAAAACTACAACCAGACACTTACTGTCGCTCTGGCTTGAGGTGGCACATGGCCTCAAGTCCTCTGCATCTGCAACTTCAGAGAATATCACAGATGTCAAACCGTTACCACATTTATAGTACACACTTAACAGATTTTCCTGTTCATCCCATACAGTTGGTAGGAAAATAACTTTGAGAAAGTAGGCTTGTTAATCAGACTTGAAACATTATGTACCTTGTTGTAGGGTCTTTTCAAAGACACTGGCTCTTGAAGTTACTAGGATAGCCACATTAGCAGCTATATAGCGTTTCATTTTTGGGGGGTAAATGCAGGTGAATATATTGATCAAAGTCCCCTTGTCCTAGAGAGATTTACACTGTTATCAAAACGTTACGCCAGGGTAAACCTATCTTCCACCCAATGTAAAGCTGGGATATATAAGATTTTTGTTGTTATTCTGTCCCTCACTGTTCAAATAAACCTACCATTAAAATTATAGACTGATCATTTCTTTGTCAGTGGGCAAATGTACAAAATCAGCAGGGGATCAAATACTTTTTTCCCTCACTGTAAGATACCTCGTTAAAAAATAAATAATCTAAAATGTGAAGTTTTGTCACACAACACAATGCCCAGTGGTGTAAAGTACTTAAGTAAAAATACTTTAAAGTACTACTTAAGTCGTTTTTTGGGTATCTGTACTTTACTTTACTATTTCTACTTTTGACAACTTTTACTTCACTACATTCCAAAAGAAAATGATGTACTTTTTACTCCATACATTTTCCCTGACACCTAAAAGTACTTGTTACATTTTGAATGCTTAGGACAGAAAAATTGTCAAATTCACGTAATTATCAAGAGAAAATCTGAGTGTTGGTGTGCCCCTGGCTATCCATAAATACAATTTAAAAAATAAAATGGTGTCGTCTGGTTTACTTAAAATTAGGAATTTGAAATTATTTATACGTTTACTTTGACTTTTGATAATAAAGTACATTTTAGCAATTACATTTACTTTTGATACTTAAGTATATTTAAAACCACATACTTATAGACTTTTACTCAAGTAGTATTTTACTGGGTGTATTTCAGTTTTACTTGAGTCATTTCTTATTAAGGTATCTTTACTTTTACTCAAGTATGACAATTGGGGGCTTTTTCTACCACTGACAATGCCACAGATGTCTCAAGTTTTGAGGGAGCATGCAATTGGCATGCTGACTGCAGGAATGACCACCAGAGCTGTTGCCAGATAATTTAATGTAATTTCTCTACCATAAGCCGCCTCCAACTTTGTTTTAGAGAATTTGGCAGTATGCCCAACCAGCCTCACAACTGGTGACCACTGTGTATGGCGTTGTGTGGGCGTGTGGTTTGCTGATGTCAATGTCGTGAACACAGTACCCCATGTTCGTGTCAGGGTTATGTTATGGGCAGGCATAAGCTACGGAGAAGGAACAAAATTGCATTTTATCAATGGTACCATGACAAGATCCTGAGGCCCATTGTCCTGCCGACATCACGTCATGTTTCAGCATGATAATGCACGGCCCAATGTCACAAGGATCTGTACACAATTCCTGGAGGCTGAAAATGTCCCAGTTCTTCCATGTCCTGCATACTCACCAGACATGTCACCCATTGAGCATGTTTGGGAGGGCTGGATCGACGTGTACCACAGCTTGTTCCAGTTCTTGACAATATACAGCAACTTCACACAGCCACTGAAGAGGAATGAGACAACATTCCACAGGCTCCCAGTGGCTCAGCGGTCTAAGGCACTGCATCTCAGTGCTTGAGATGCAGTGACTTAAATTCCAGGCTATCACAACCGGCCGTGATTGGGAGTCCCACAGGGCAGCGCACAATTGGCCCAGCGTCGTCCGGGTTTGGCTGGTGTAGGCAGTCAATGTAAATAAGAATTTGTTCTTAACTGACTTGCCTATCTAAATAAAGGTTAAAAAATAAACTATCAACAGATTGATCAACTCTATGCAAAGTAGAAGTGTCCTGGAGGAGGCAGCGGCAGATACTCTGTTCTCATGTAATGGGGTAGGGCCCAGTGCTGCCAATTTAGCAATTTTGTTGCTAGATTTAGCTACTTTTCAGACTACCCTGGCAACTTTTCTTTCAAACAGCAGCTAGCAACACATTTAACTACTTTAAAAAACTTATTTGGAACTTTTAGCAACTTTTGAAAAGTGACTAAAACGCTAAAATGCACACATTTTCTCTCTAAATGACACAAAAACGATTTTCTCCGTCACACACTCAGTCACAACACACGTGCCTGGCTGCAAAAGTGCATTGTGAGTGACGTCAGCAGCAGGCGTTCAGCTCGTGCACAGGCAGCAGCAGGCCAGCCAAGCAGCACAACAACCTGGAGAGAGCTGGAGAGAGATGCCTAGCGCACACATCATTATTTGAGTTAAGTTGCTTGTTCAATAAGATATCATATATACCTTGTTATTAGGCTTGTACCTATAATTGTTGATCAGTCAGGTAGCATGTTAACTAACTACCAATACACTGCTTGAGACTATAATTGTTCAGAATGTGTAGGTTTACTAGTTAATAAGAAAATAAATCAAATGTAATTGTTCAATAATGTGTAATGTGTAATTGTTCAATAATTAAATGTGTTATGTTTAAAAATACAAATATTTGATCATATAAAATGTGTTGTGCTTATATTACTTTTACGAATACAAATATGTGATAATAAACAAACAAATCTAAACTAACAAATGTCAAATCATATTTGTCGCCGAGATGGCCAGTCAATTTTAGTAATTATTTCACATAATGACCCAATTTTACGTTATTACGTAATGTCTTCATCACGCAATAACAGGCAGGGGGAGGCAGGTAGCTTAGTGGTTAAGAGCGTTGTGCCAGTAACCGAAAGGTCGCTGGTACTAATCCCCGAGCCAACTAGGTGAAAAATCTGTCGTTGTGCCCTTGAGCAAGGCACTTAACCCTACTTGCTCCTGTAAGTCGCTCTGGATAAGAGCGTCTGCTAAATGACAAAAAAAAACAAAAAAATAAAAAAAACATCACAACGTTATTGAGCAACTTTTAGCAACAAGTCGACCTGGCTCTAGCAATTTCAGCTGAAAATGAGTTGGCAACACTGGAATGGCCGTCCCAAGGATCCCGGAATGCACGGACCGTTGCACTGTGGTAGTGGCGGAACAGGAAGTTCCGGCAGGCGCGCCCATCCCATGTTCTTCACAATAAAGAAAGCGCCAGAACTGTGCAGTCAAAGAAGATAACCTTTGTGTCTGTTTCTATTTATTACTACAGGTATGTAATAGCACGTTTAAACTTTCTAATGTCGAAAGAACATGTCATACCATGCTAGGTAACAAATCCGTTAAGGTATTATCACGTTTGGTAAAGGTTTGATGTGTTATTTTTTGTGTCAAACCAAGTGAGTGAAAGAACTTGATAAAAACTATTTTACAAGTCACATAGCTAGACATTTTGGGTTTGTCTGAGTGGATTATTGGGGATTTATTATTCTCCTAAATTGATGGGATGACTAACTTAGAAAGAATGCATTCTTGACTGGGCTAATGTAGGCTGTGACACCTGGCAAGGCTGTGATTGATGTGAAGAGCTGTTTTAGGGGGTAAAATGAGATAAGGATTTGTGTCTCCAAAGGCTAGACTATATTGGTTCTTTGTGATCTGTGAGCCTTCCTTGGACGTAGGAATGATGTCTAAGGGAGCTGGCTCTTCTCACTATGATAGGTTGTTATGAGGAACGTAGGCCTGGTAACAGAAGAGGCTGGCAACAGGGGTGCATCAATGGATTGGCTGAGTAAGTTTAAACCACACTCAAGCCTCTACTCTAATTGGCCAGCAGAGAAGTGGGAAATTCCCTCTGTCAGAGTATTTGGGTATTGTTTCTGAAACAATGTTGTTAGTTCTCTGGGGTGTCCTGCGAGGCATCTCAGAGAGCCCGTATATACGAAACATCATATTTACCATTGAAGGTTTTTGCATTAATTAAAATAACTAGTATATCTTAGAAGTCGTGTTGACCTCTTTTGTTCCTAATACGAGATTTGAATTGACGCGACTTTGACAGGATGTACATAATTTTCTCAAGGTAATTTCATAAATAATCAATTTATTTGAGATTTCTGAGTTCGTTTAGCATATTATTGGTTTTGTGTAAAATTCACAAGCTGGTAAAATGGCGGCGTCCTCTCGGTCAGCGTCAACGAACTTCAGTGAGGACAGTGCGGGTGCATCAGAGACAATTTCACGGTCGCACTACTGTTTTGAAGCAGAATGTAATGATTATCAGTTTTCTACATGTGTACTAATATTCAGACACATTCAGTAGTTTCTGTCTCTATCAATAAATGTTGCTATGGTGTGAACAGGAAATACAATTGTTTTTTGATTGAAGAAATACAGTGAAGACAAGGTTATTCAGAAAATTAGCACACAGTGCTGTCTAAAACAAACTGTAACCTTGTACTAAATGGATTTTGAGTCATTTATGCGTTGATCTACTATAGGTTAGGTATTAGCTCAAAAGTATTGTGGAGCTCCTGCACCTTAATATAAACAGTACCGGCACCCGAAATGAGTATTGGCACCTATTTCAGTCCAATTCAAGCACTGAATTAGATAATTGAACAATAAAAATATTTTTAGAGAATAAAGAAAGTGCCAGAACTTTTAAGACAATACATTTTGTGTCCGCTTCTCTTTATTACTACTGGCCGATTCAGATAGGTCTGAGGCCGGTTAACATCAACAGGGAGGACAAACCCAGCCTGCCTCTCTCCTTCCACACTGAGTCAAACCTACAGTCACTGGGTCCTGATTGTTACAGTGGAGCCCAGTTTACTGCAGGATCCAGAGATGGCATCAGTGAAGCTGGAAGACTGCAGTCAAACACTGGAGCTGAATGTCAACATTAAAGATGAAGAAGAGGAGGAGAAGATTGGGAAATCTGTTTCTCACGGTAAGAGCAGGTTCTATCTAACTAAGTTTGTTGGACATGATTTGGAAAGGCACACACCTGTCTATATACAGTGCATTCGGAAAGTATTCAGACCCCTTGACTTTTTCGACATTTTGTTACGTTACAGCCATATTGTAAAATTGATTAAATTGTTTTTTCCCCTCATCAATCTACACACAATACCCCATAATGACAAAGCAAAAACTGGTTTTTATCAATTGTTTCAAAAAAAACAACTGAACAATCACATTTACATAAGTATTCAGACCCTTTACTCAGTACTTTGTTTAAGCACCTTTGGTAGTGAGTTTTAATGGGTATGATGCTACAAGCCTGGTACACCTGTATTTGGGTAGTTTCTCCCATTCCTCTCTGCAAATCCTCTCAAGCTCTGTCAGGTTGGATGGGGTGCATTGCTGCACAGCTATTTTCAGGTCTCCAGAGATGTTTGATTGGGTTTAAGTCCCGGCTCTGGCTGGGCCACTCAAGGACATTCAGAGACTTGTCCCGAAGCCACTCCTGCTTTGTCTTGGCTGTGTGCTTAGGGTCGTTGTCCTGTTGGAAGGTGAACCTTCGACCCGGTCTTGAGGTCCTGAACGCACTGGAGCAGGTTTTCATCAAGGATCTCTCTGTACTTTGCTCCAATCGTCTTTCCCTTGATCCTGACTAGGCTCCCAGTCCCTGCTGCTGAACAACATCCCCGCAGCATGATGCTTCCACCACCGTGCTTCACCGTAAGGATGGTGCCAGGTTTCCTCCAGACGTGATGCTTGTCATTCAGGCCAAGAAGTTCAATCTTGGTTTCATCAGACCAGATAATCTTTTTTCTCATGGTCCGAGTCCTTTAGGTGCCTTTTGGCAAACTCCAAGCGGGCTGTCATGTGCCTTTTGCTGAGGAGTGGCTTCCGTCTGGCCATTCTACCATAAAGGCCTGATTGGTGGAGTGCTGAAGAGATGGTTGTCCTTCTGGAAGGTTCTCACATCTCCATAGAGGAACTCTGGAGCTCTGTCAGAATGACCATCATGTTCTTGGTCACCTATATAGACAGTTGTGTGACTTTACAAATCATCTCCAATCAATTGAATTTACCACAGTTGTACTCCAAGGATGATCAATGGAAACAGTATCCACCTGAGCTCAATTTCGAGTCTCATAGCAAAGGGTGTGAATACTTATGTAAACAAGATATTTCTGCGGTTTCATTTTTAATACATTTGCAAAAATCTCTAAGGACCTGTTTTCAATTTGTCATTATGGGGTATTGTGTGTAGATTGAGGATTATTTTTTTAAAATCCATTTCAGAGTAAGTCTGTAACATAACAAATTGTGGGAACAGTCAAGGGGTCTGAATACTTTCCGAATGCACTGTACATATCCAAAAGTGGACCTAGAAGTTTGTCCTTAGGTGTCATAAAACCTAGCGGTCAAACAGGGAAATGGTTCGTTCCGATCATTTTTCCTTTTTATTCATTTTAGAAACACTTAAAATAAGAGCTGTGTTTCGTGTAGGCTTACCCTAGTGACTTTTAGCAATATATTTGGCTCTATTTCCTCTCAGATTTTAAAACGCTAATTATCATCAAAGTAGACATCATGTAAAACAACAAATCACTGCAATCTCCAGCATGTCATCTCTAGCTGACAACTTTGCTAACAGGTATTGTGGCAATTTAAAACTTGCACAAGACAGTTCACAGAATTGTCCATTTTAAATGTAGCCTATTTATTAATTACTAAATTTAGCTAACATTAGATGGTTAACCCAGAGATCCTTACCTTTGACTCTATTCGGCAATTTTGTCCAGATCATCATGGCATTTGTAGTTCTTTATGATAGCGACATCAGCAGCTAATTACCATTTCATTTTTTTGGGCTAAACATAGGCGAATATATTGATAAATGTCACCTTGTCCTAGAGAGATTCACACGGTTATCAAAACTCCACGCCAGGGTTAGCCTACACGAAACACAGCCCTTATTTTAAGTGTTTCTATAATCCCCTATGAGAAAAATGAATGGTGGAAAAATGATTGGAACCATTTCCCTGTTTGACTGCTACGTTTTATGGGTAATATGATTTATACTGTGGTACTCCATTGGTGTGCAGCTACCCGAAGCTAGTGGGGTGTGGATGAGCTGAGACACGTTGTAAGATGGCGGACAAGAAAAAAAGTGGAATGGGGGATTGCAGTGGGGGATGCACAAACATTCTGGAAGATCTGATGAAGGAGAAGATGGTGGACAAGGGAAAAGTGGAATATGTTTTGAGTGAATATGGAATGGAAGATCACACAGAACTTTTAGAAGAGCTTTAGGAGGAAAGTGAAAGTGACGAGAGTTAGGATGAATTAACTGTGGTGGCAGGTGCAGTGATGGCCGCTGAGAAGGAGCTGAGTGTAGCGGGAAGCAGTGTGGTGAGGGAGGTTATCGTCTAGTGTATAAAGAGGGATACGTCCTCCAGTAGCTCAGAGATGGAACCTGGTGAGAGTGAGGATGAATTACCTGAGGTGAGGAACTCAGAGTTCGGGCCTCGTGTTTTAGGGGTGAAGTTTTGGGGCCTGTTGCAGCAGTGTGTAGATGTGAGATGCCTAAATGTGACAAGTGTGCAGGAGGGCATGAGATGAAGAAATGTGTGGTATCGGTGGAGAATGTTCTGTGTGTTAGTTGTGGGGGTGCTAACGGGCTGGAGATCTGAGGTGTCAGGTGAGAGAAAGGCAGATTGAGGTTGCCAGGGTTACAGTAGTACAGAACGTGTTGTATGCCGAAACAGTGAAGAGAGTGGTAGAGGAAGATGGGTACAGGGTGAGGGATCTTGAGAGGATTCCTGTGAGTAGGCAGAGACCAAGAGGGAGTGATGGGAAGAATATGTGCTTCAGTAAGGTGGGCTTTTTAGCATTTATAGCAATGGTTGTCAATAGTACTGCATTTCTCTATCCCAGAAAATAGAGGCTGTGGTGGCAGCGGCAGAGAAGTACTTGGGATTGCGAGGATTTACTGCAGAACAGCTGCAGGGGGTGTTGAGTGGTAGTGGTCTGGTGTAGGACTAGATAGGGTTAAATAGTGGAATGGGGTGGTGGATTTTTGTCGTGGAAAATCGCCACGAAGGGACTCAAAGTCAAACTTAAATGAATAATTATTTTTTTATCAGCAAGCTGGAGAGGTTCCAACAAACTTAAAAGCACCATAGTACACGTCGGTCGGGAGCTCTGCCGGGGCAGTCCCGTTAGTTGTCCTATATACTGATTACACAGACAAGTTATATTTGCATGATTTAGCTTATTAATCATTAATTCATCATTGACATTTGGTTCCTGCATGTGACCGACCAATACCTCACAAGGCTTCTTCTCTCCAAGCTGAGACCTTGAAACTGAGATATCCCTTTTGGTTCCCAGAACAATGTTCTGGGCGTACTGCCAATTGGTCTGAGGAGGTTAGTCACCTGCACGAACCAAGAACATTTTCCCTCACATTTTTTAGAGCGGGCTAATACTTGGCAGGGACATTTTGTATTAATTACTGTATCAATGAATTTAATGTATGTAGTCTGTGAATGGCCTCACACACCAGTACAGTAGGTGGTAGTGAGCATTTCTCATTTGCCAAGATAATCCATCCACCTGACAGGTGTGGCATATCAAGAAGCTGATTAAATAGCATGATCATCATTACACAGGTGCACCTTGTGCTGGGGACAAGAGTAGGTGTATGGCAGCATCTAATGGGGATCCCTAACAAATAAAAAAATGCAACTCTAAAATGTTCAGTTTTTCACACAACCCAATGCCACAGATGTCTCAAGTTTTGAGGGAGCGTGCAATTGGCATGCTGACTGCAGGAATGTCCACCAGAGCTGTTGCCAGATAATGTTAGGTTAATTTCTCTACCATTAGCTGCCTCCAATGTTGTTTTAGAGAATCTTGCAGTATGCCCAACCAGCCTCACAACTGCTGACCACCGTGTATGGCGTTGTGTGGGCGTGCGGTTTGCTGATGTCAATGTTGTGAACAGAGTGCCACATGGTGGTATCGGGGTTATGGAATGGGATGGCATAAGCTACAGACAACTAACACAATTGCATTTTATCGATGGCAGTTTGAATGCACAGAGATGCCATGACAAGATCCTGAGGCCCATTGTCCTGCCATTAATCCACCTCCATCAATAAAATGTCCCAATTCTTCCATGTCCTGCATACTCACCAGACATGTCACCCTTTGAGCATGTTTGGGATGGTCTGGATCGACGTGTACCACAGCTTGTTCCAGTTCCCGCCAATATCCAGGAATTTTGCACAGCCATTGAAGAGGAGTGGGACAACATTCCACAGGCCACAATCAACAGCCTGATTAACTTTATGCAAAGGAGAAGTGTCCCGGAGGAGGCAGCGGCAGCTACCCACTTCTCCAGTGCTTCATTTGTAAATTGGGCGGTGCCGGAACCAAAAGTGAGCCCGAGAGGGGGGTGACCTGGGGGGCTCTGAGGTACCAGAACGGATAAAAACAAACAACCTTTATAACAAAGCATTGCATGCATTATCATGGCTTTCGCGTACGGGCATAGAGCAGTGGTGTGGAGCCGCTTGCAGAAGTTACACACATGGAGTATATTTTTTGTAGCCTAGAGTCCGGGAAAAATGTGTTCTTTTTATAAATGGATTTCATGCAATTCTACATCATTTTAGATGACTGGAGACTTTAGCAGAACCTTTTTTAATACCTCACAAATGACTAAAATGACAGGCTACTTTGACACTGAGAATCTGAGGTCAATAAAAACAACCTTGTCTTGAATCGTATTTGGAAGTAGATAACTTTTTAACATACAGACATTAGTATTTATTTTCAGCAGGATCCATTTGCTATGGATACAGGCGTGCTTCTCTCTTTCAAACCATAAACCCGGGACGGGCCAACATTTATTTTAGATTTCCGAGTTTGTTTTGGTTTTGTGTAAAATTAACGAACTTTTGTTATTGACCAAATACTTATTTTCCACCATAATTTGCAAATAAATTCATAAAAAATCCTACAATGTGATTTTCTGGATTTTTTTCCCTCATTTTGTCTGTCATAGTTGACGTGTACCTATGATGAAAATTACAGGCCTCTCTCATCATTTTAAGTGGGAGAACTTGCACAATTGGTGGCTGACTAACTACTTTTTTTCCCCACTGTAATTGAAACTGAAAAAAAATGACAAAATATCTTTCTCGCTCCTCCTTCGTTTTTGAAGAAATTAATTTGTTCAAAACTGTTCAACTATTGTCTTTCTCTCTCTTTGAGTCAACTACTCACCACATTTTATGCACTGCAGTGCTAGCTAGCTGTAGCTTATGCTTTCAGTACTAGATTCATTCTCTGATCCTTTGATTTGGTGGACAACATGTCAGTTCATGCTGTAAAAGCTCTTATAGGTTGGAGGATGTCCTGCGGAAGCTGTCATAATTACTGTGTAAGTCTATGGAAGGGGGTGAGAACCATGAGCCTCCTAGGTTTTGTATTGAAGTCAATGTACTCAGAGGAGGACGGAAGCTAGCTGTCATCCGGCTACACCATGGTGCTACCCTACAGAGTTCTGTTGAGGCTATTGTTTACCTTCATTGCAAAACTATGTGTTTTAATCAATTATTTGGTGACATATAAATATATATATTTATAGTTTTATCTAAAAACAAAAACTTTTTTAATGATTCACTATTTTAGTTTTTTGAATGAAATTACCTGAGGAGGATGGCCTGTGTAGTGATGTGATTTGGATTGGACTGTGACTTTTTAAAATGTGTTTATTTTGTGTGATATAGTTTGTCCCCCTTTTCCTCAATGGACATTAATTTGTTTATCCAGGATACTAACCGAACAGTATCTGGCGGCAAAAACATTACGTGAAAGTCATTATACTAAATAATAATAAGAAGAGGCAGTTAGTCCATCAGTCCAATAGATGGCGATGTTGCACTGTGGTAGTGGGGGAACAGGAAGTTCCGGGTTGGCGCGCCCCATTGTTCAGAATAAAGAATGCGCCAGACATGTGCTGTAAAGACGACAAACTTTGTGTCCGTTTCAAATATATTACTACAGGTATGTAATAGCACGTTTAAACTTTCTAATATCGAAAGAACATGTCATAACATGCTAGTTAACAAACACGTCAAGGTATTCTCCCATTTGGTAAAGTTATTATGTGTTCTTTTTGTGTCAAACCGAGTGAGTGAAAGAACGTGATAAAAACTATTTTACAAGTCACATAGCTAGAGATTTGGGATTTGTCTAAGTGAATGTAAATACTTTCGTCAATGTAATTTAATAAAGGATCAATTTGAGATTTCTGTGTTCGTTTGAAATGTTATTGGTTTTGTGTAAAAATGTATAATCTTACGAGCTGTTAAAATGGCGTCGTCCATTCTGCTGTTCGTTTAAAGTCCACATAGAAGATAATGGCCCCTATCAGATATTTATGTAGTTGGTGCAGTATATTATTTTACTGTAGTAAATATACATTGTGTGGTCGGGGTTGTTAGAGCCCTGAATGCTGATTGGCTGAAAGCAGTGGTATATCAGACGTACACCACAGGTATGACAAAATACATATATATTTACTGTTATACATATGTTGGTAACCAGTTTATAATAGCAATTAGGCGACTGAGGCATTGCATCGTGCCTAACAGCCCTTAGCCGTGGTATATTGACCATAACATACCTCCTCGGGCCTTATTGCATAAATATACATGAGTTCTATGTTGGAAAAGTATTTATTAACTTACAATTGTACAATTTATGCTTCCTGCATATAACCACGAAGACGGCCGGAAAGGCCCTAAAGCAAGATCGTAAACGGTGAGCCTGCTGTAGCCTACAGTCCATGGTAAACTGGTGCGCACCAAGTTGTACTATACGTTTTAGTATTCGATTTGGAGAACCTCAAACCCAACTTTTAGAACAATATTACAGTATTATAAAAATGGATTTATGAGTTTGTAATTTGTGAATGTTTTCTGGGGGTGCTCTAAGTTACTATTATATGCGTTTCAAGCATTGAGAAATAGCTGCTACATGCCCTTTAACAGACTTCAGTGCAGTAGCTCTCTAAATCCCTTCTCCGGATGGAGAGTTTTCAGACATTACATTTGTCCACATTTGGCTCTGTGTAAACTAATATTCCGACTGTGCATGAAAAGTTGCAGTAGAACTGTTTCATGATGAACTGTTTCAATGAGAAGGTAGATGTTATTTCATGCTACTGAGACTTGCATGGATGACACCAGTATAGTCTGTTTTGGAATGGGTGGCCAGTAATAAACTGGCCCCAAACATCTAAAACTAAGAGCACTGTATTTGGTACAAATCATTTCCAAAATTCTAGACCTCAGCTGAATCTGGTAATGAATGATGTGGCTGTTGAACAAGTTGAGGAGACTAAATTACTTGGCATTACCTTAGATTGTAAACTGTCATGGTCAAAATGTATAGATTCAATGGTTGTAAAGATGGGGAGAGGTCTGTCCGTAATAGATGCTCTGCTTTTTTGACACCACACTCCAAAAAGCAAGTTCTGCAGGTTCTAGATTTGTCTTATCTTGATTATTGTCCAGTCGTGTGGTTGATTGGTGTAAGGAAAGACCTAGTTAAGTTAATGAGTATGTAGGTTAAGAACTTTTGTGAAAGAGCACAGTTTGAAAGATATGACATACAGAAGCAAACCGGATGGACATCATGAAAATGATCAGAGAGGTTGAGGAGTAAAAACAAACAAAATAGAACTATTGTAAAATTGACATGCCCATAAAATGTATATAGTATGTATAAGCAGGAAGTAGAGGCCTAAGCTTTGTTGTTCACTAGTTTACTCCAATTAGGGGAGGGGGGGTGGGGTTGGAAAGTAATACAGGAACATTTTATTTTTTTAAAGGATATGTGTATATATACATATATACAGTGGGGAGAACAAGTATTTGATACACTGCCGATTTTGCAGGTTTTCCTACTTACAAAGCATGTAGAGGTCTGTAATTTTTATCATAGGTACACTTCAACTGTGAGAGACGGAATCTAAAACAAAAATCCAGAAAATCACATTGTATGATTTTTAAGTAATTAATTTGCATTTTATTGCATGACATGAGTATTTGATCACCTACCAACCAGTAAGAATTCTGGCTCTCACAGACCTGTTAGTTTTTCTATAAGAAGCCCTCCTGTTCTCCACTCATTACCTGTATTAACTGCTCTGTTTGAACTCGTTACTGTATAAAAGACACCTGTCCACATACTCAATCAAACAGACTCCAACCTCTCCACAATGGCCAAGACCAGAGAGCTGTGTAAGGACATCAGGGATAAAATTGTAGACCTGCACAAGACTGGGATGGGATACAGGACAATAGGCAAGCAGCTTGGTGAGAAGGCAACAACTGTTGGCGCAATTATTAGAAAATGGAAGAAGTTCAAGATGACGGTCAATCACCCTCGGTCTGGGGCTCCATGCAAGATCTCACCTCGTGGGGCATCAATGATCATGAGGAAGGTGAGGGATCAGCCCAGAACTACACGGCAGGACCTGGTCAATGACCTGAAGAGAGCTGGGACCACAGTCTCAAAGAAAACCATTAGTAACACACTACGCCGTCATGGATTAAAATCCTGCAAGGCACGCAAGGTCCCCCTGCTCAAGCCAGCGTATGTCCAGGCCCGTCTGAAGTTTGCCAATGACCATCTGGATGATCCAGAGGATGAATGGGAGAAGGTCATGTGGTCTGATGAGACAAAAATAGAGCTTTTTGGTCTAAACTCCACTCGCCGTGTTTGGAGGAAGAAGAAGGATGAGTACAACCCCAAGAACACTATCCCAACCGTGAAGCATGGAGGTGGAAACATCATACTTTGGGGATGCTTTTCTGCAAAGGGGACAGGACGACTGCACCGTATTGAGGGGAGGATGGATGGGGCCATGTATTGCGAGATCTTGGCCAACAACCTCCTTCCCTCAGTAAGACCATTGAAGATGGGTCGTGGCTGGTTCTTCCAGCATGACAACGACCCGAAACACACAGCCAGGGCAACTAAGGAGTGGCTCCATAAGAAGCATCTCAAGGTCCTGGAGTGGCCTAGCCAGTCTCCAGACTTGAACCCAATAGAAAATCTTTGGAGGGAGCTGAAAGTCCGTATTGCCCAGCGACAGCCCCGAAACCTGAAGGTTCTGGAGAGGGTCTGTATGGAGGAGTGGGCCAAAATCCCTGCTGCAGTGTGTGCAAACCTGGTCAAGACCTACAGGAAACGTATGATCTCTGTAATTGCAAACAAAGGTTTCTGTACCAAATATTAAGTTCTGCTTTTCTGATGTATCAAATACTTATGTCATGCAATAAAATGCAAATTAATTACTTAAAAATCATACAATGTGGCAGTGTATCAAATAGTTGTTCTCCCCATTGTATATACAGTTCATTGGGAAATTATTCAGACCCCTTGACTTTTTCCACATTTAGGTATGTTACAGCCTTATTCTAAAATAGATTAAGTTGTTTGTTTCCCTCATTAATCTACACACAATACCCCATAATGACAAAGTAAAAACGTGTTTTTATCAATTGTTGCTAAAAAATTTTAACCAAATATAATAACAAATACGGAAATATCACATTTACATAAGTATTCAGACCCTTTACTCAGTACTTTGTTTAAGCACCTTTGGCAGCGATTACAGCCAAGAGTCTTCTTTGGTATGACGCTACAAGCTTGGCACACCTGTATTTGGAGAGTTTCTCCCATTCTTCTCTGCAGATCCTCTCAAGCTCTGTCAGATTGGATGGAGAGCGTCGCTGCACAGCTATTTTCTGGTCTCTCCGGAGATGTTAGATCGGGTTGAAGTCCGGGCTCTGGCTGGGTCACTCAAGGACGTTCAGAGACTTGTCCCAAAGCCACTCCTGCGTTGTCTTGGCTGTGTGCTTAGGGTAGTTGTCCTTCGCCCCAGTCTGAGGTCCTGAACATTCTGGAGCAGGTCAAGGATCTCTCTGTACTTTGCTCCGTTCATCTTTCCCTCGATCTTGACTAGTGTCCTAGTCCCTGCTGCTGAAAAACATCCCCACAGCATGATGCTGACACCACCACGCTTCACCGTAGGGATGGTGCCAGGTTTCCTCCAGATGTGATGCTTGGGATTCAGGCCAAAGAGTTCAATATTGGTTTCATCAGACCAGAGAATCTTCCTTCTCATGGTCTGAGAGTTTCGAGGTGCCTTTTGGCAAACTCCAAGTGGGCTGTCATGTGCCCTTTACTATTCCAAGATGGCGTAGCAGTGCGGTCGCATTCTTTGTTGTGTGTCTGTATAAATAGCCTGTTTTTTGTATTTTTTTGCATTTTTCGTACATATTTTCCTATCACACTTTTCATCCTTCTACAACATATACTTTCCTGCAACCCGCCTCACTCAATGTGGAACGGATTCTATTATTGACTTACCTTTATCTGGAATCTCCAGTTGAAACTAGCTAGCCAGCTAACTAGCTACTTGCTATTAGCCATCGTTAGCGGTTTTCACCTAGAACATCGGATTCTACTTCCGGAATAACTGATTCACTGGACATTAACACTGGATCGCAACTAGCTAGCTGATTGGATGTTGCTGTTTGGCTGATCACCACTGCCCCAGAAGCAAGCACCAGTTAGCCGTGAGCTAGCCTCGAGCCAGGCCCATATCCCGGCTATCTACCTCTCTGTCTACCGGACGGGAGTAGCCAGCTAACTAGCTACTTGCTATTAGCCACCATCAGCGGTTTTTCACCATTGTCTGTGGCCTGCACTACCTACCAGCCAACTCTAGCCTGGACTATTATCGGCCAGTCTGCACAGCGTGTTATCGACCCAGAACATCGGTTTTTCTGCCGGAATCACTGAATCACTGGACCTTTAACACCAGATCATTGCAGCTAGCTGCAACCAAATGGACGTTGTTGTGGGTAATCAGCCTTGAGCTATCCTAAAGCCAGGCCCATCGCCCGGCTATCTACCTCTCTGTCAACCGGACGGGACCTCCTAGTGTTGACACGGAGCCCCGCCGATCCAACACGACTGGTCTGCCGACGAAATCGTCTGATGTGGTTACAGCAGGCTTCCCATTACGACGTCGACCACGAAGACCCATCTGCTAGCCCTGGCCCGCTAGCACACGCTAGCCATGGCCTCTTGCTCGCCAGTGCTATAGCAGCCTCCGAACTACCTCCGAACTCTCCTATTGCTGTTCACCGGACCTTATGATAACTCAGCTATACAGCTGATGCCTGCTGGACTGTTCCTTTATACGGTTCCGCATCCTGTATATGTTTAGCCTCAGCCCAAACTTTGTCGCCATTACCAGCTGTTGCCTTAGCTCTCTCGAATAACACCTGTGATTGCTTTATGCCTCTCTCCCATGTCAATATGCTTTGCTTATTGCTGTTTCGGTTATTTCTTATTGTACTATTTCACTGTAGATCCCCCAGCCCAGCTCCACCTACCTTAGATAGCTTCCTTGTCCCACCCCCCATACACGCGGAGACCGACTCAATCGGTGCCTCCAGTGATGCTATCTCTTTCATCGTTACCCAACGCTTAGGTTTACCTCCACTGTACTCATATCCTTCCATATCCTTGTCTGTACATAATGCCCTGAATCTATTCTACAACGCACGGAAATCTGCCCCTTTTTTTCCTCTGTACTCAACGCACTAGAAGACCAGTACTTAAAGCCTTTAGCCGTATTCTTATTCTACTCCTCCTCTGTTCCTCTGGTGATGTAGAGGTTAACCCCTGTAGCCCCCAGTATCACTCCTACTCCCCAGGCGTTATCATTTGTTGACTTCTGTAACCGTAAAAGCCTTGGCTTCTTGCACGTTAACATCCAAAGCCTCCTCCCTAAGTTTGAGTTATTCACTGCGTTAGCACACTCCGCCAACCCTGATGTTCTAGCAGTGTCTGAATCCTGGCTTAGGAAGGCCACCAGAAATGTCCAACTACAACATTTTCCGTCTCGATAGAACTGCCAAAGGGGGTGGGGTTGCAATCTACTGTAGAGAGAGCCTGCAGAGCTCTATTGTACTATCCAGGTCTGTGCCCAAACAGTTTGAGCTTCTACTTCTAAAAATCAACCTTTCCAGAAATAAGTCTCCCACTGTTGCCGCTTGCTACAGACCCCCCTCAGCCCAGAGCTGTGCCCTGGACACCATATGTGAACTGATCGCCTCCCATCTATCCTCAGAGTTCGTACTGCTTGGTGACCTAACTGGGATATGCTTAACACCCCGGCCAACCTACAATCTAAACTAGATGCCCTTAATCTCACACAAATTATCAACGAACCTACCAGGTACAACCCCAAATCTGTAAACATGGGCACCCTCATAGATATCATCCTGACAAATATACCCTCTAAATAGACCTCTGCTGTCTTCAACCAGAATCTCAGCGATTATTGCCTGCGTCCGTAATGGGTCCGCGGTCAAACGACCACTCCTCATCACTGTCAAACGCTCCCTAAAACACTTCAGCGAGCAGGCCTTTCTAATTGACCTGGCCCGGGTATCCTGGATGGATATTGACCTCATTCCGTCAGTAGAGGATGCCTGGTTGTTCTTTTAAAAGTGCTTTCCTCTCAATCTTAATTTTTTGAACGGGGCATGCTTATTTATCCTCAGACTTGACTGCCCTTGACTAGCACAAAAACATCCTGTGGCGTACTGCATTAGCATCGAACAGCCCCCGCGATATGCAACTTTTTAGGGAAGTCAGGAACCAATATACACAATCAGTTAGGAAGGCAAAGGCTAGCTTTTTCAAACAGAAATGTGCATCCTGTAGCACTAACTCCAAAAAGTTTTGGGACACTGTAAAGTCAATGGAAAATAAGATAATCTCCTCCCAAATGCCCACTGCACTGAGACTAGGAAACACTGTCACCACAGATAAATCTACAATAATCGAGAATTTCAACAAGCATTTTGCTACGGCTGGCCATGCTTTCCACCTGGCTACCACTACCCCGGACACCAGCTCTGCACCCTCCGCTGCAACGTGCCCATGCCCCCCCCCCCACCCCAGCTGATGTTCTAAAAGAGCTGCAAAATCTGGACCCCTACAAATCATCTGGGCTAGACAATCTGGACCCTTTCTTTCTAAAACTAGCCGCCGAAATTGTCGCAACCCCTATTACTAGCCTGTTCAACCTCTCTTTCGTAACGTCTGAGATCCCCAGAGATTGGAAAGCTGCCGCGGTCATCCCCCTCTTCAAAGGGGGTGACAATCTTGATCCAAACTGTTACAGACCCATATCCATCCTGCCCTGCCTTTCAAATGTTTTTGAAAGCCAAGTCAACAAACAGATCACCGACCATTTCGAATCCCACCGTACCTTCTCCGCTATGCAATCCGGTTTCCGAGCTGGTCATGGGTGCACTTCAGCCACGCTCAAGGTCCTAAACGATATTATAACCGCGATCTATAATAGACAGTACTGTGCAGCCGTTTTCATTGACCTGGCCAAGGCTTTCGACTCTGTCAACCACCGCATTCTTATTGGCAGACTAAATAGCCTTGGTTTCTCAAATGACTGCCTCGCCTGGTTCACCAACTACTTCTCAGATAGAGTTCAATGTGTCAAATCGGAGGGCCTGTTGTCTGGACCTATGGCAGTCTCTATGGGGATGCCACAGGGTTCAATTCTTGGGCCGACTCTTTTCTCTGTGTATATCAATGACGTCGCTCTTGCTGCTGGTGACTCTCAGATCCACCTCTACGCAGACGACACCATTTTGTATACATCTGGCCCTTCATTGGACTCTGTGTTAACAAACCTCCAAACGAGCTTCAATTCCATACAACACTCCTTCAGTAGCCTCCAATTGCTCTTAAACACTAGTAAAACTAAATGCATGATCTTCAACCGAACGCTGCTTGCACCCGCCCACCCGACTAGAATCACTACTCTCGACGGGTCTGACCTAGAGTATGTGGACAACTACAAATACCTAGGTGTCTGGTTAGACTGTAAACTCAACTTCCAGACTCACATTAAGAATCTCCAATCCGAAGTTAAATCTAGAATCGGTTTCCTATTTCGCAACAAAGCCTCCTTCACTCATGCTGCCAAACATGCCCTCGTAATACGGACTATTCTACCGATCCTTGACTTCGGCGATGTCATTTACAAAATAGCCTCCAACACTCTACTCAGCAAATTGGATGTAGTCTATCACAGTGCCATCCGTTTTGTCTCCAAAGCCCCATATAATACCCACCACTGTGACCTGTACGCTCTTGTTGGCTGGTCCTCACTACATATTCGTCGCCAAACCCACTGGCTCCAGGCCATCTATAAATCACTGCTAGGCAAATCCCCGCCTTATCTTAGCTCATTGGTCACCATAGCAACACGCACCCGTAGTCTGCGCTCCAGCGGGTATATCTCACTGGTCATCCCCAAAGCCAACACCTCCTTTGGCCGCAATTCCTTCCAGTTCTCTGCTGCCAATGACTGGAACAAATTGCAAAAATCTCTGAAGCTGGAGACACTTATCTCCCTCACTAGCTTTAAGCATCAGTTGTCAGAGCACCTTACCGATCACTGCACCTGTACACAGCCCATCTGAAATTAGCCCGCCCAACTACCTCATCCCTATATTGTTATTTATTTTGCTAATTTGTACCCCAGTATCTCTATTTGCACATCATCTCTTGCACATCTATCATTCCAGTGTTAATAATAATTGTAATTATTTTGCACTATAGCCTATTTTATTGCCTTACCTCCATAACTTGCTAAATTTGCACACACTGTATATATATGTATTTCTGTTGTATTTTTTTTACTTTGTTTTGTTTTACCCCATATGTAACTCTGTGTTGTTGTTTTTATCGCACTGCTTTGCTTTATCTTGGCCAGGTCTCAGTTTTAAATGAGAACTTGTTCTCAACTGGTTTACCTGGTTAAATAAAGGTGAAATAAAAAAAATAAAACATCCTACATTGTGTAATAGTAGTGAAGACATCAAAGCTATTCAACAACACATATGGAATCGTTTAGTAACCCAAAAAGTGTTAAACATATCAAAATATATTTTATACTTTAAGTTCTTCTAAGTAGCCACCGTTTGCCTTGATTACAGCTTTGCACACTCTTGGTATTCTCTCAACCATCTTCATGAGGTAGTCACCTGGAATGCCTTATCAAAAGTTCATTTGTGCAATTTCTTTCATTATTAATGCATTTGAGCCAATTAGGTGTGTTGTGACAAGGTAGGGGTGGTATACAGAAGATAGCCCTATTTGGTAAAAGACCAAGTCCATATTATGGCAAGAACAGCTCAAATAATCGAAGAGAAACGACAGTCCATTATTACTTTAAGACATGAAGGTCAGTCAATCTGTACAATTTCAAGAACTTTTCAAGTTTATTCAAGGGCTGTCGCAAAAACCATCAAGCGCTGTAATGAAACAGCCTCTCACGAGGACCGCCACAGGAAAGGAAGACCAAGTTACCTCTGCTGCAGGGGATAAGTTCATTAGAGTTACCAGCCTCAGAATTTGCAGCCCAAATAAATTATTCAGAGTTCAAGTAACAGACACATCTCAACATCAACTTTTCAGAGGAGACCGTGTGAATCAGGCCTTCAAGGTCGAATTGCTGAAAAGAAACCACTACTGAAGGACACCAATAATAAGAAGAGACATACTTGGGCAAAGAAACATGAGCAATGGACATTAGACTGGTGGAAATCTGTCCATTGGTCTGATGAGTCCAAATGTCCGATTTTTGGTTCCAACAGCCGTGTCTTTGTGAGAGACAGAGTAGGTGAACGGATGAACTCTGCATGTGTAGTTCCCACAGTGAAGCATGGAGGAGGATGTGTGATGGTGTGGGGGTGCTTTGCTGGTGACACTGTCTGTGATATTTTTAGAATTCAAGGCACACTTAACCAGCATGGCTACCACATTCTGCAGTGATACGCCATCCCATCTGGTTTGCGCTTAGTGGGACAATGACCCAACACACCTACAGGCTATGTAATGGCTATTTGACCAAGAAGGAGAGTGATGGAGTGCTGCATCAGATGACCTGGCCTCCACAATCATCTGACCTCAACCCAATTCAGATGATTTGGGATGAGTTGGACCACAGAGTGAAGGAAAAGCAGCCAACAAGTGCTCAGCATATGTGGGAACTCCTTCAAGACTGTAGGAAAAGCATTCCAGGTGAAGTTGATTGAGAGAATGCCAAGAGTGTGGAAAGCTGTCGAGGCAAAGGGTGGCTACTTTGAAGAATCTAAAATATAACATATTTTGATTTGGTTAACACTTTTTTGGTTACTACATGATTCCATATGTGTTATTTTATAGTTTAGATGTCTTCACTATTATTCTACAAGGTAGAAAATAGTAAAAAATAAAGAAATACCCTTGAATTAGTAGGTGTGTCAACTTATGACTGGTACTGTATATTACACCAACTGACTGGTTCTTCTGATGTTGTTCACACAGGAGACCATGTTGAGACATTCTCTACATCCAGAGAACAACAGCAGGAAGATCACAGAGCTAAGAGGTCTCACCACTGCCCACATTGTGAGGAGATTTTCCCAATTCTATCAAAGTTAAAAAATACACCTACAAATACACACAGGAGAGAATCTGTATTTCTGCACTGACTGTGGAAAGAATTTCACAACATCAACTGAGCTAAAACGTCATCAGAGAACACACACAGGAGAGAAGCCTTACTTCTGCTCTGACTGTGGGGTGAGTTTCTCTCAACTGGGCCACTTAAAACGACATGAACGTATACACACAGGAGAGAAGCCTTACTCCTGCTCTGACTGTGGAAAATGTTTCTCTCAATTGGGGGTCTTAAAAATACATGAACGTATACATACAGGAGAGAAGCCTTACTCCTGCTCTGACTGTGGAAAGAGTTTCTCTCGACTGGGTGACTTAAAACAACATGAACGTATACACACAGGAGAGAAGCCCTACTCGTGCTCTTACTGTGGAAAGAGTTTCTCTCGACTGGGTGACTTAAAACAACATGAACGTATACACACAGGAGAGAAGCCCTACTCGTGCTCTGACTGTGTAAAATGCTTTACAACATCAACTAAGCTAAAATGTCATCAGAGAACACACACAGGAGAGAAGCCTTACTTCTGCTCTGACTGTGGGGTGAGTTTCTCTCTGCTGGGCCACTTAAAACAACATGAACGTATACACACAGGAGAGAAGCCTTACTCCTGCTCTGACTGTGGGGCAAGTTTCTCTCATCAGAGCACCTTTAAACAACATAAACGTATACACACAGGAGAGAAGCCCTACTCCTGCTCTGACTGTGTAAAATGCTTTACAACATCAACTAAGCTAAAATGTCATCAGAGAACACACACAGGAGAGAAGCCTTACTCCTGCTCTGACTGTGGGGCGAGTTTCTCTCAACTGGGCCACTTAAAACAACATGAACGTATACACACAGGAAAGAAGCCTTACTTCTGCTCTGACTGTGGAAAGAGTTTCTCTCTACTGGGCCACTTAAAACGACATGAACGTATACATACAGGAGAGAAGCCTTACGCCTGCTCTGACTGTGGAAAATGTTTCTCTCCACTGGGGGTCTTAAAAATACATGAACTTATACATACAGGAGAGAAGCCTTACTCCTGCTCTGACTGTGGAAAGAGTTTCTCTCAACTGGGCAACTTAAAACAACATGAACGTATACACACAGGAGAGAAGCCTTACTTCTGCTCTGACTGTGGAAAATTTTATAAAACATCAGTTGAGCTAAAAGGTCATCAGAGAACACACACAGGAGAAAAGCCTCATCAGTTGTCTCAGACCAGTTAAGATTAAAGTCACTACATTCTCACCTCAGAAAGGAAGTGGTAACAGTGAATTTGATAACATTAAGAAAGAGTAACACTATTGGAATCCTATTGTTTCTCACTGTGAGAGAACTGTGCAGAGGAAAGGGAACGTTATAGAATGTTAGCCTGTCTTTACTTTACTGATCAGTGTTCACCTGGTCAGTTTTGGTGTGTTTTGTTATCTTCTACTGTAAAGATATTGAGATGACCTTGGATTTGCCCTTAGGGTTGAATACACTCAGTGAGGTCTGATAGATGACTGGGTGGTACTGCTTTCCTCTGCAGTTTTCTGTGGGAATGAGCTAGTTCGGACACTCATCGGTACAACACAAGACATGCAGCAAGAGGTTTCTTCACAGTCCCCAGGTCCAGAACAGACGCTGGGAAACGCACAGTATTAAATAGAGCCATGACTACATGGAACTCTCTGCCAGGTAACTCAAACTAGCAATAAAACCAGATTCAAAAAAACATAAAATAAAATAAACAAAATAAACCTCATAAAAAAATAACAGGAACTTTTAGCTCAGCTGATATTGTGAAGCATTTTACACATCTCATATGTATATACTGTAGTCTTAGTCCATGCCGCTCTGTCATTGGTTGTCCATATATGTATATACTGTATTCTATAATATTCTACTGTATCTTAGTCCATGTCGCTCTGTCATTGGTTGTCCATATATGTATATATTGTTAAATTCCATTCCTTACTTAGACTTGTGTGTATTGGGTATATGTTGTGAAATTGTTAGATATTACTTGTTAGATATTACTGCACTGTCAGAGCTAGAAGCACAAGCATTTCGCTACACCCGCAATAACATCTGCTAAACACGTGTATGTGACAAATAACATTTGATTTGATTTGAAGAGACAGATTTTTTTCAGATGTATTTTATATTGTATTTTGCATTGTATTATGCTTGTGATACGTGGTTGGAATACCACTGTGATGTGTGGTTGTCTCTCCTGGCTATCATAAGATGAATGCACTAGCTCTCTGGACGGGAGCATCTGCAATGTTACTAAATTGTAAATGTAGTGCTTGATGATGTATTTGATGTATTTTTTGTGTTTCCTGTTTGTACCCCAGGAAGAGTAGCCGCTGGGGATCCTAATAAAATACTCCATTGTACTGAATGTATCAGATAGAGATGATGTGATGATCAGTTTTCACCATTAGTCTGTTTTTGGGCCATTTATGAATGTGTTATTCAATGTGTTTCTATTGGATATAGTAGTAAAGGCCAAATTCATTTTAAAATATATATTTTTATAACTAAAGGGGTCCTAAAATTCTAAATCAAAGGGAGCGTTATAGAATGTTAGCATCTCTTTACTTTACTGATCAGTGTTCACCTTGTCAGTTTTGGTGTGTTTTGTTAGCTTCTACCGTAAAGATATTGAGATGACCTTGGATTTGCCCTTAGGGTTGAATACACTCAGTGAGGCGTCTCACAATGGAGTCTGATGGTTGACTGGGTGGTACTGCTTCCCTCTGCAGTTTTCTGTGGGAATGAGCTAGTAGACACAACATACACTGAGTGTACAAAACATTAAGGACACCTGCTCTTTCCATGACATAGACTGACCAGGTGAAAGCTATGATCCTTAAAGATGTAGTTGTGGTGTATTTATTATGGATCCCCATTAGCTTTCAGCAGAAAACAAGAAACTGCAGTTGCAGTGGGCTAAGGAATGAAAACACTGGACACTGGAGAATTTGAAAAACATTGCCTGGTCTGATGAATCCCGGTTCCTGCTGTTTCATGCTGATGGGAGGACTAAGGTATGGAGAAAACCATGAGTACATGCATCCATGCCGTGTGTCAGCATTGCAGGCTGGTGGTGGTGGTGTGGGGTGGGATTTCATGGCACACATTGGGCCCCTTGATAAAAGTGGAGCAATGTTTGAATGCCACAGGATATCTAAACATCGTTACCAATCAGGTGCATCCCATCTGCAAAATATATTTTTTCAGCAGGATTATGCCCCATGCAACAAGCCTTGTCCAGGAATGGTTCCAAGAACATGACAGTGAATTCAGCTTACTGCAGTGGCCTGCCGAGTCACCAGATCTCAATCCAATTGTGCATCTGTGGGAGGAGATGGAACGAGCTATTCGGAGTAGAGATCCACTCCCAGCCAACCTGACACAACTGTGGGAAGCATTGCAGTCAACATGGGCCAGCATCCCTGTGGAACGCTCTCAACACCTTGGCTATTCTGAGGACAAGGGGGGGTGCAACTCAATATTAGGAAGGTGTTCCTAATGTTTTGTACACTCAGTGTATATCAGATAAAGATGGTGTGATGATCAGTTTTCAGCATTAGTTTGGTGGATTATTTTATATTACTAAACAACTTTTATTAATTATAAAAAGGCTATGAATCGACTACTTGTGTTTTATAAATTATCTTTAAAAATTAGATTCATTATTTTATCCATTGATGATGAATGTATTTGGATAACTGTATTGAAGTTAATTGATCTGGTGGCAGGTAGCCTAGCGGTTAAGAGTGTTGGGCCAGTAACTGAAAGGTCGCTGGTTTGAATCCAGAGCTAACTAGGTGAAAAATCTGTCGTTGTGCCCTTGATCAAGGCAATTAACCCTAATTGGTTCTGTAAGTTGCTCTGGATAAGAGCATCTGCTAAATGACTCAAATGTAATGAAAAATACTGTTTGTACATTAATTTGATCTGGGCAACATCTTTTTGTGTATAATTAAATGAAACAAACTGTTTTAAATCAAATAGTTAGTGTCTATATATAAACCAAATGTTATCCCATTCACATTCTCTCAAACAAATGACCTATACTGTATATACAAGACACAACATTACCTCTTTGTTTACCCTGGACAGAGGGACAGGGCCATAGTAGGCTAGACTATGTAGCTGCTGTTGTTAGTAGCCTGCAGTTTCCATTCAATACAGCATGTCAGATCGCTAGTGTTTAGGTGTATAGGCTTCTACATTAATGCAAGAGTTTTTGCTTGTGTCTGTCGGGAGTGATGTGTTATCAGGCTTGCTAAATAACTACAGGAGGGAAGTGGAGAGCGCTCCTTGAGCTTTGTGCCCGGTCCACGCGACATGGTCAAGAGACGCAAAGAGCCAGCATTAGCACTCCGATGTGAAGGACAGCTCTTACAAAAATGTACCATCGTAGTACAATGAACAACAGAATTCCAAGGTACTATAATGTTTTTTGGGTCACTACCATGTCAGGGAAATACCATGGTAGTTGCACTAGTACCATGGTATTTTCCTGCAATGGTAGTGACCAAAAAACACAGATTTTTGTAAAAAATGATACTAGGCCAAGAAACATGGAGAGAAGAAACTGCCAGATGTGTCATAATTGGACCATTTGATATGGAACATTGGATACATTCAGCAGGGAGGGAAAAAACACAGTCAAACACGTTTTAAATGGATTGGCGGAAGGGCTGTGGTCACCATTCATGTAATACATTAAATATATACATCAGACGGTATTGGGGAGCTATTTCATAGGGTGTTCACAGGTACATTATTTTCCCATTTCAATCTTATACCAACCAGATTGAATTTACAATATAGGCGGGTTGGCAACTAGGTTTGGCCTCCAGTCAATGTGTTGCTGAGCTTGTAGCTAGTCTGCGGGCCAGAACATAATTAGCCTATTAACAAATAGCCTATAGCTGCCCAATTCATAGTCCTACACAGTGTAGCTACACTACACATTTAACACGTGGTTAGTGGGCTAATCAATTCAATGACCATAACACAATGATGTCCATCTGGTTACAGTGGTAAAATCACCAATGTCTATATTAATTACATTTTAGTCATTTAGCAGACGCTCTTATCCAGAGCGACTTACAGTTAGTGAATGCATACATGTTTTTTTGTTTTTTTTTCATACTGGCCCCCCGTGGTAAACAAACCCACATCCCTGCCGGCCAAACCCTCCCCTATTGGACGACGCTGGACCAATTGTGCGCCGCCCATGGGTCTCCTGGTCGCGGCCGGCTGTGGCACAGCTAGCATTGCGATGCAGTGCCTTAGACCACTGCGCCACTCGGGAGATATTAATAGTCCTACCTGTTCTATTAAAATATATTCATCGTATTTCTACAATATCAAACCAGTGTGTCTTGTTTGCAACGAAACTGTCGCTGTTTGGGAAGAGATCAATCTGAGATGTTATTATGCATCTAAGCATGGTACTTTCAGAAGTAGATTTTCCACCCCAGACATGAGGCCGAAGGCCGACGCAGAAAGGAAGGTTGGTCTAAGGAGTGAACACCCTGTGTGTTTTACATTGTCCATTTTAATATGTACATATTTTATTAATATTATTGAACCTTTATTTAACTCGGCAGTTCCTATTGACTTACACAAATCCAGAAGGAGTCAGTAGAAACCATATTTGTTTAAGCAAGTCAGCCATATCAGCTATGTTTTTTAAGGCCGTAAATGAGGCTGAATAAACGTTTTCGCTGCCAGACTTTGCTCCGGTGGCTGATAGCCAGGTGTAGCAGTGGTAAGGATTCACTCCATGGTGTTGAAAGGAAAGCTCAAACTTTATGCTGGGCTAACAATAATTATGTTACAAATGGTTCTCTCACGTCACCCCCCTCCTCCGCACACTCCACTGGCTTCCAGTTGAAGCTCGCATCCGCTACAAGACCATGGTGCTTGCCTATGGAGCAGTGAGGGGAACGGCACCTCTGTACCTTCAGGCTCTGATCAGTCCCTACACCCAAACGAGGACATTGCGTTCATCCACCTCTGGCCTGCTGGCTCCCCTTCCTCTGCGGAAGCATAGCTCCCGCTCAGCCCAGTCAAAACTGTTCGCTGCTCTGGCACCCCAATGGTGGAACAAGCTCCCTCACGACGCCAGGACAGCGGAGTCACTCACCACCTTCCGGAGACATTTGAAACCCCACCTCTTTAAGGAATACCTGGGATAGGATAAAGTATTCCTTCTAACCCCCCCCCCCCCCCAAATTGTAAAGTGGTTATCCCACTGGCTATAGGGTGAACGCACCAATTTGTGAGTCGCTCTGGCTAAGAGCGTCTGCTAAATGACGTTAATGTGCCCTTGAGCAAGGCACTTAACCCTAATTGCTCCTGTAAGTCGCTCTGGTTAAGAGCGTCTGCTAAATGACTAAAATGTAAATGTAAATGTTTAAGCGTTCCGATATTGTCACTAATCTGTATTTAGACTGTCTGCAACTTCAGGTCTAAATAGGGGTATAATCTATACCTTGTGACAATGTAGAACTACTGAAACAATTGTAAGACAGACTTTGTGTTAGCCTTTAAGGCGTCAGCATGCTTTCCAGCCGAAACAGTTCGGAAGAGTTTGTGCATTTATTATGACAACATTTTGTGAGGTTTTCGTTTTGGACATTCGGTAAGGGTTTTTTCGGCTTTTCGGGAACACAAAATTTTTTCCTCGAGGCAAGTCGGTAGCCGAAGTCTACGCCCCTGCGTTGGTGATTGGTCAACAGTAGGGATTCTTCATTAAAGTCTCTGTTGTCATTAAACTTGAGAAGACTCGTTTTCATGCAGGTTTTTTCATTGAGAAATACTGAACCAAACATGTTAGTTAGATGTAAAATTGCACGACTAAGATTTCCTCTGCAAAAACATCAACATTAAAGACGGATTTCTTGAGTTTTCTGACTATTTTGAGGAAGTGGCTATAGACCCTTTTCCAGTACATGAGACACTGACGTCACAAACAGATGCGTGCGACTCTTGGCGGCAGTAGTCTAGATTTACATTTGTACTTCTAAACAAAATAACTTTTTTTGGGCTCTCATATGCTTACAATTATGTTTTGATTCTTGCTTGAACAGCCGCTATGATTATATTTGGTTGTGATCTTTGCTAAATAACAATTTTGGATGCAGCAGTTGTACTCCTGAGTGGCGCAGTGGTCTAAGGCACTGCATCGCAGTGCTAACTGTGCCACTAGAGATCCTGGTTCGAATCCAGGCTCTGTCGCAGCCGGCCGCGACCGGGAGACTCATGGGCGGCGCACAATTGGCCCAGCGTCGTCCAGGGTAGGGGAGGGAATGGCCGGCAGGGATGTAGCTCAGTTGATAGAGCAATGCTTTGCAACGCCAGGGTTGTGGGTTCGATTCCCACGGGGGGCCAGTATAAAAAAAATATATATGTATTCACTAACTGTAAGTCGCTCTGGATAAGAGCGTCTGCTAAATGACTAAAATGTAAATGTTAGCTACAATGCTAACGATTATTGATATAGCCTATAGCAAAATATAGCCAAAGAGCCATTTTACTGGTTGAAGTTGAAGTGTTTTTTTAAGTATAATGCAGTTGATTTGTGATGATGACACAAACATTATATTAAGCAGGACATTCATATGAACCTTAAAATCCAAGTATAATCCAAAGTAGTGTGAAATGCACTCATAAGCAACATGTAAATAGAGGCTTTTTTTGCTGGCGTTCTATAAGAACTCCCCCTTGTTCTGCCACCAACTCGCGCCCGTCCACCTCTTGCAGCTATGTTTGTTAACACAGAAAGGGGTCTATGGCGTCTCAAAATGGACAAACCGTACTACTGCCACTATTTTCTCGTTTTTCAAGCAAAGGTCTTTAAGGGAGTATGTGAGCACACTCGTTCAGTTGGCCTATCCTTCTTAAGAGATGACAAAATACGTTTTCTTTATAAAATAAAAGAATGTTTATTTATAGCACATGCTTAGAGCAAATGCACCTCTGACCAAATGTAACTCCAAAGGAACTCTAATTAAAGGGATAGTTCAATCAAATTACAAATGTACACATCGGTTTCCTCACCCTGTATACAATCCCCAAAAATGTACGTGTCAGCAGTGAAGTTCTCAAGATGGAGGACTTTCAGTACAGCAGTGTTCCCCAATCATGGTCCCAAAAGGCTCTGTCGTAGCCGGCCGCGACCGGGAGACCCATGGGGCGGCGAACAATTGGCCCAGCGTCGTCCAGGGTAGGGGAGGGAATGGCCGGCAGGGATGTAGCTCAGTTGGTAGAGCATGGCATGCCAGGGTTGAGGGTTCGATTCCAGTATAAAAAAAATAATAATGTATGCACTCACTAACTGTAAGTCGTTCTGGATAAGAGCGTCTGCTAAATGACTAAAATGTAAAAATGTGTACTTGTTTGTTTTTGCCCTCACATACCTTATTCCATTCAAAGGCTGGAGTTGCTTAGTTGAATCCACTGTGTGAGTGTTAGGGCAAAAACTAAAAAGCTCACCCCTTTGTGTCCCCTGGACCAGGATTGGGAAACACTGTAGTACATTGGAACAAGTGTGATGATGCAAATTGTATGCAATTATCATTTTCCTCATTTGCATCATCACACTTGTTTCTCTGTACTGAAATCTTGAAAACTTAATTGCTAACATGCAACATTTTTGCCGTTGTATTAACAGTGGACTAATAAACAAAATACAACATTATCGTTTTTTTTTTTTTTTTTTTTACATCCCTTTCATAGCACCTACCACTCCATTAAAGGAGTAGTTCACTATTTTACAACTTTAAGTCCTATATGTAAGGTTTGTATACAGGGGACGTCGGTGTGTACTCAAGATTCGAAGGTATGTGCTCAGGAGAAGAATCTCTGATTTTAGCAGCGCCATTTTTACACCTTCGCGACATTGCACTGTGGTTCTTCAATGTTTTCCTGCCCCTGTCGAACGGATAAAACATTTGTGGATCTTTAGAAAATGTCTCCTGTATCTGCCGTTTCCATCATGTTGCAATGATTTCTTTGCTAAATGTTTTTTTGTCAAATAAACCTAGGCCAATGGAAACCTGTCTACTGATGCCATCTCTAGATCCTACAATGCAAACTAGGCTCCACTGTCACAATCAGGACTAGGTGACTATAGGTTTAGAATCAGTGTGGAAGGAGAGAGGCAGGCTGGGTTTGTAATCTGTCAACTCTGGATAGGATCCCAGTCCTAAATAGAAGTCTGAGATCAACTTCCTGGTCCCCTGTGAATGCCACACCCCCTCCCATTGTACCGTATGTATGAACACATTTTGAACAATTGCTGCCTAATATGCTGTGGTCCTTACTAACACAATAGGAAAGGTTGTGGTTTATGTGGGCCATCACATGTGAGTACTCAGGTCTTTCACTCTGAGCATTCATATCAATGAAAGGTACATCACTGCCACCATCTGGTGGTTCTGTCCTGGTGAGATCACAGGGTCAAAGAAAACTTGGTATGACTGGAGTCACTCCAGGCACTCAGCCCATAAGAACCATTCATACAGTCAGAACTAATATAGAAGAACTGAATACAACCATTCATACTGTCAGATATAATATTGAAGAACTGAATACAACCATAAGAACCATTCATACTGTCAGATCTGATATGGAAGAACTGAATACAACCACAAGAACCATTCATACTGTCACATCTAATATGGAAGAACTGAATACAACCACAAGAACCATTCATACTGTCAGATCTAATATGGAAGAACTGAATACAACCATAAGAACCATTCATACTATCAGATATAATATTGAAGAACTGAATACAAAAGAGGAGGAGAGGTTGACCAGTACAAATTCATGTACAAACATTATTTTTCATTGGCAGATCAATGCAGTTTTCCAAACATATTCATCATCAGTTTTTTGGTAAGATTCTAACTGAACAAAAATATAAACACAACATTCGACAATTTTACTGGGGTACAGTGCATATAAGGAAATCAGTCAATTGAAATACATTCATTAGGCCCTATTCTATGGATTTCACATGAATGGGCAGGGGCGCAGCCATGGGTGGGCCTGGGAAGGCATAGGCCCAACCATTTGGGAGCCAGGCCCACCCATCAGCCAATAAGAATGATTTTCCCCCACTAAAGGGCTTTATTACAGATATAAATACTCCTCAGTTTCATCAGCTGTCCGGGTGGCTGATCTCAGATTATCCTGCAGGTGAAGAAGCCAGATGTGGAGGTCCTGGGCTTGCACGGTTACACGTGGTCTGCGGCTGGGAAGCCAGTTGGATGTTCTGCAAATTCTCGGTAGAGAAATGTACATTCAATTCTCTGGCAACAGCTCTGGTGAACATTCCAGCAGTCAGCATGCCAATTGCGCACTCCCTCAAAATGTAGACATCTGTGGCATTGTGTTGTGTGACAAATGGCACATTTCAGATTGGCCTTTTATTGTACCCAGCACAAGGTGCACCTGTGTAATGATCATACTGTTTAATCAGCTTCTTGATATGCCACACCTGTCAGGTGGATGGATTACCTTCACAAAGGAGAAATGCTCACTAACAGAGATGTAAACAAATTTGTGCACCACATTTGAGAATTTCTGGGATCTTTTATTACAGCTCATGAAACATGGGACCAACACTTTACATGTCAAGTTTATATATTTATTCAGTATAGTTTTAGAAGACAATTCACTAAACACGTAGTCACTTCATTTTAATTGTCACATGTTTGGTAAACAACAGGTGTAGACTAACAGTGAAATGTTGACCAACAATAGAGAACACAATACAACAATTATAATAACAGGAAAAAGATTGTAGCACAAGGAATTAATACACGATGAGCAATGGTAGCTTGGCTATATACATGGGGTGCCAATACCTAGACAATGATAGCTTGGCTATATACATGGGGTGCCAATACCTAGTCAATGGTAGCTTGGCTATATACATGGGGTGCCAATACCTAGTCAATGGTAGCTTGGCTATATACATGGGGTGCCAATACCTAGTCAATGGTAGCTTGGCTATATACATGGGGTGCCAATACCTAGTCAATGGTAGCTTGGCTATATACAGTGCCTTCTGAAAGTATTCAGACCCCTTGACTTTTCCCACATTTTATTACGTTACAGCCATAGTCTAAAATTGATTAAATTGCTTTTTTCCCCCCCTCATCAATCTCCACACAATACCCCATCATGTCAAAGCAAAAAAAGTTTTGAAGTTTTTCCTAATTTATTAATAAAAAACGGAAATATCAATTTCACGTAAGTATTCAGACCCTTTACTCAGTACTTTCTTGACGCACCTTTGTCAGCGATTACAGCATCGAGTCTTCTTGGGTATGACGCTACAAGATTGGCACACCTGTATTTGGGGTGTTTGCAGATCCTCTCAAGCTCTGTCAGGTTGGATGGGGAGCATTGCAGCACAGCTATTTTCTGGTCTCACCAGAGATGTTCAATCGGGTCTGGGTTCTGGCTGGGCCAGGTGAACCTTCGCCCCAGTCTGAAGTTCTGAGCACTCTGGAGAAGATTTTCATCAAGGATCTCGCTGTACTTTGCTCCGTTCATTATTCCCTTGATCCTGACTAGTCTCAGATCAAATTATTATTATTATTATATTATAAATCAAATTTTATTGGCCACATGCGCCGAATACAACAGGTGCAGACATTACAGTGAAATGCTTACTTACAGCCCTTAACCAACAGTGCATTTATTTTTAATAGAAAAGTAAAATAAAACAACAAAAAAGTGTTGAGAAAAAAAAGAGCAGAAGTAAAATAAAATAACAGTAGGGAGGCTATATATACAGGGGGGTACCGGTGCAGAGTCAATGTGCGGGGGCACCGGCTAGTTGAGGTAGTTGAAGTAATATGTACATGTGGGTAGAGTTAAAGTGACTATGCATAAATAATTAACAGAGTAGCAGCAGCGTAAAAAGATGGGGTGGGGGGGGGGGGGGGGCAGTGCAAATGGTCCGGGTAGCCATGATTAGCTGTTCAGGAGTCTTATGGCTTGGGGGTAGAAGCTGTTGAGAAGTCTTTTGGACCTAGACTTGGCACTCCGGTACCGCTTGCCGTGTGGTAGCAGAGAGAACAGTCTATGACTAGGGTTGCTGGAGTCTTTGACAATTTTGAGGGCCTTCCTCTGACACCGCCTGGTATAGAGGTCCTGGATGGCAGGAAGCTTGGCCCCAGTGATGTACTGGGCCGTACGCACTACCCTCTGTAGTGCCTTGCGGTCGGAGGCCAAGCAGTTGCCATACCAGGCGGTGATGCAACCAGTCAGGATGCTCTCGATGGTGCAGCTGTAGAATTTTTTGAGGATCTGAGGACCCATGCCAAATCTTTTCAGCCTCCTGAGGGGGAATAGGCTTTGTCGTGCCCTCTTCACGACTGTCTTGGTGTGTTTGGACCATGATAGTTCGTTGGTGATGTGGACACCAAGGAACTTGAAGCTCTCAACCTGTTCCACTACAGCCCCGTCGATGAGAATGGGGGCGTGCTCAGTCCTCTTTTTTTTTCCTGTAGTCCACAATCATCTCCTTTGTCTTGGTCACGTTGAGGGAGAGGTTGTTATCCTGGCACCACACGGCCAGGTCTCTGACCTCCTCCCTATAGGCTGTCTCATCGTAGTCGGTGATCAGGCCTACCACTGTTGTGTCGTCTGCAAACTTAATGATGGTGTTGGAGTCGTGCCTGGCCATGCAGTCATGGGTGAACAGGGAGTACAGGAGGGGACTGAGCACGCACCCTTGAGGGGCCCCCGTGTTGAGGATCAGTGTGGCAGATGTGTTGTTACCTACCCTTACCACCTGGGGGCGGCCCGTCATTAAGTCCAGGATCCAGTTGCAGAGGGAGGTGTTTAGTCCCAGGATCCTTAGCTTAGTGATGAGCTTTGAGGGCACTATGGTGTTGAATGCTGAGCTGTAGTCAATGAATAGCATTCTCACGTAGGTGTTCCTCTTGTCCAGGTGGGAAAGGGCAGTGTGGAGTGCAATAGAGATTGCATCATCTATGGATCTGTTGGGGCGGTATGCAAATTGGAGTGGGTCTAGGGTTTCTGGGATAATGGTGTTGATGTGAGCCATGACCAGCCTTTCAAAGCACTTCATGGCTACAGACGTCAGTGCTACGGGTCGGTAGTCATTTAGGCAGGTTATCTTAGAGTCCTTGGGCACGAGGACTATGGTGGTCTGCTTGAAACATGTTGGTATTACAGACTCAGTCAGGGACATGTTGAAAATGTCAGTGAAGACACTTGCCAGTTGGTCAGCACATGCTCGGAGTACACGTCCTGGTAATCCGTCTGGCCCTGCGGCCTTGTGAATGTTGACCTGCTTAATAGTCTTACTCACATCGGCAACGGAGAGCGTGATCACATAGTCATCCGGAACAGCTGGTGCTCTCATGCATACTTCAGTGTTGCTTGCCTCGAAGCGAGCATAGAAGTGGTTTAGCTCGTCTGGAAGTCTTGTGTCACTGGGCAGCTCGCGGCTGTGCTTCCCTTTGTAGTCTGTAATAGTTTTCAAGCCCTGCCACATCCGACGAGCATCAGAGCCGGTGTAGTACGATTCAATCTTAGTCCTGTATTGACTCTTTGCCTGTTTGATGGTTCGTCGGAGGGCATAGCAGGATTTCTTATAAGCGTCCGGGTTAGAGTCCCGCTCCTTGAAAGCGGCAGCTCTACCCATTAGCTCAGTGCGGATGTTTCCTGTAATCCATGGCTTCTGGTTGGGGCATGTACGTACGGTCACTGTGGGGACGACATCATCGATGCACTTTTTGATGAAGCCAGTGACTGATGTGGCGTACTCCTCAATGCTATCTGAAGAATCCCGGAACATGTTCCAGTCTGTGCTAGCAAAACAGTCCTGTAGCTTAGCATCTGCGTCATCTGACCACTTTTTTATTAACCGAGTCACTGGTGCTTCCTGCTTTAGATTTTGTCTATAAGCAGGAATCAGGAGGATAGAGTTATGGTCAGACTTGCCAAATGGAGGGCGAGGGAGAGCTTTGTATGCGTCTCTGTGTGTGGAGTAAAGGTGGTCTAGAGTTTTTTTCCCTCTGGTTGCACATTTAACATGCTGGTAGAAATTAGGTAGAACGGATTTAAGTTTCCCTGCATTAAAGTCCCCGGCCACTAGGAGCGCTGCCTCTGGATGATCGTTTTCCTGTTGATTTATGGCCTTATACAGCTCATTCAGTGCAATCTTAATGCCAGCATTGGTTTGTGGTGGTAAATAGACAGCTATGAAAAATATGGATAAAAACTCTCTTGGTAAATAGTGTGGTCTACAGCTTATCATAAGATACTCTACCTCAGGCGAGGAAAACCTCGAGACTTCCTTAGTATTTGATTTTGTGCACCAGCTGTTGTTTACAAAAATACACAGACCGCCACCCCTTGTCTTACCGGAGTCAGCCGTTCTATCCTGCCGATGTAGCGTATAGCCCGCTAGCTGTATGTTATCCATGTCGTCGTTCAACCACGACTCGGTGAAACATAAGATATTACAGTTTTTAATGTCCCGTTGGTAGGATAACCGTAATCTTAGGTCGTCCAATTTATTCTCCAAATGATTGAAGATTGGCTAATAGGATTGATGGGAGCGGCAGTTTACTCGCTCGCCATCGGATCCTTACAAGGCACCCCGACCTATGTCCACGATATCTCTGTCTCTTCCTCATGCGAATGACGGGGATTTGGGCCTTGTCGGGTGTCTGTAGGATATCCTTCGCGGCCACCTCGTTGAAGAACAAATCTTCGTCCAATACGAGGTGAGTAATCGCTGTCCTGATATCCAGAAGCTCTTTTTGGTTATAAAGAGACGATGGCAGAAACATTATGTACAAAATAAATTACAAATAACGCGGAAAAACACACATAATAGTACAATTGGTTAGAGGGCTGTAAAACGGCAGCCATCTTCTCCGGCACCACTATAGGTTTTCCCAGTCCCTGCCTCTGAAAAACATCCACACAGCATGATACTGCCACGACCATGCTTCACCGTAGGCATGGTGCCAGGTTTCCTCCAGACGTGACGCTTGGCATTCAGGCAAAAGAGTTCAATCTTGGTAACAACAGACCAGAGAATCTTGTTTCTCATGGTCAGAGTCGTTTAGGTGCCTCTTGGCAAACTCCAAGCGGGCTGAACTCTGGAGCTCTGTCAAAGTGATCATCGGTTTCTTGGTCACTTCCCTGACCAAGGCCCTTCTTCTCCAATTGCTCAGTTTGGCCGGGTGGACAGCTCTAGGAAGAGTCTTGGTGGTTCCAATCTTCTCCCATTTAAGAATGATGGAGGCCACTGTTCTCTTGGGGACCTTCAATGCTGTAGAAATGTTTTGGTACCCTTCCCCAGATCTGTGCCTCGACAAAATCCTGTCTCGGAGCTCTACGGACAATTCCTTCGACCTCATGGCTTGGTTGTTGCTCTGACATGCAATGTCAACTGTGGGATCTTATATAGACAGGTGTGTACCTTTTCAAACCATGTCCAATCAATTGAATTTATCTCAGGTGGACTCCAATCAAGTTGAGGAAACATCTAAAAGGAAGATCAATGGAAACAGGATTCACCAAGAGCTACATTTCGAGATTCATAGCAAAGGGTTACTTATGTAAATAAGGTATCTGTTTTTCATTTTGTATTAATTATTTTTTATTTAATTATTATTATTTTACTTTTTTTTTTAATTAGCAAAAATGTCTAAACCTGTTTTCGCTTTGTCATTATGGGGTATTAACGTATTATTTAGTTATTTCAAGGGGTCTGAATACTTTCCGAATGCACTGTATAGACACTAACTATTTCACTTTAAACACTTTGTTATATTTATGCACAAGAGAAGAAGAGGTTGCCCAGCACAAATTCATGTACAAACATGATTTTTCATGACATATTTGTAATTTAGCAGATGCTCTTCTCCAGAGCGATTTATAGGACCAATTGGGGTTAATTTCCTTGCTCAAGGGCCCATTGACAGATTTTTGACCTAGTTAGCTCTGGATTCAAACCAGCGACCTTTCAGTTACTGGCCCAACACTCTTAACCGCTAGGCTACCTGCTGCCAGATCAATTAACTTCAATACAGTTATTCAAATACATTCATCATCAATTACTAAAATAATTAATCTAGTATTAAAAGACAATTTAATAAACACAAGTAGTCAATTCATAGCCTGTTTATCATTAAACAAAATATGTTAGTAATATAAAATAATCCATCCAAACTAATGCTGAAAACTGATCATCACACCATCTTTATTTGATATACACTGAGTGCATAAAACATTTGGTCAAGAGTGTGCATGTCCTTCACCAGGTGCACTGCAGCCTGTTAACGCATGCTCTGCAGTGACGGGAGCTGTGGTTGGACTGCTCCACTTCTGGAGATGATCCTCAAGGCCCTCCTCTGCACCCTGTCTAGTTGGGCCAGCTGCTTTTTACTGCATCCAACTAACAGCACTCCACCGTATTCCAGACAAGGCATGGCCAGTGTAGTATAGACTGTGACCAAATCTTTCAGTTGTGTAGCTGTGGAGCCAGGCTAGTAACCTTGGACACAGTTCAATGTCAGACAGATGTTGCAGGAACTTTGCGTAATCTACTCAAAGGCTTTGGACACATCAGCAAGTAACACACTCACCATTGCTGGTTTTATGGAGTCTGTAGCTGTCAGCCAGGAGTATGTGGCTTTCACAAGGGCGGTAGTAGTGCTGGACTTTGGGAGGTAGTCATACTGATTTGTGCACTCAGATAACACCTCCTACTGGCAGGGAACAGTTTTAACAATGTGTTTGATGACAGGGGCTAGATCTTCTGCATGCTCTTTAGTAGCCAGGCTGGAATGCCATCAGGCCCACATGCTTTACGTGGCCTGAGTCTGGTCAGAGCTTGCTTTAACTGGCCAATGCTGCACAGCTCAACCTGCCTTGTAGGCATGGGCAGGGGAAGATGGCAAGAGGTGTGGTGCTTGTCCATGCCTCAGAAGAGAAGCCATTCAAAACATCAGCCACCTCGTTATCTTAAATTCCCTCAACCTGTATTCTCCCTCCTGATGTTTTCTTTGGTCCCAGTCCTTTGTTAATGAAGTCCCACAATTCCTTAGGGTTTTTCTTCTTTAGGTCCTGGATTTCAGTTTTGTAGTAGTTTGTCTTTGCTTCCATGATAAGCATTTGCACTGTGTTTTTGTATTTTCTCCATGTCATTGTCTTTCCCCATCTGTTGAAAATATTATTGCCCAATCTTTAGAATCTCGTCTCACAGTCAGTGCAGTATTAAGTCTTCTCTCCAGTGTGTAACCATTGGTGTTTTTACGTTGCCAATCGGGAGAAACTCTTGCCATATTAAGAGCAGCAGTAAGGATTCTCTCCTGTGTGTATACGTTCATGTTGTTTTAAGTTGCCCAGTCGAGAGAAAATCTTTCCACAGTCAGAGCAGGAGTAAGGCTTCTCTCCTGTATGTATAAGTTCATGTTGTTTTAAGTGGCCCAGTTGAGAGAAACACTTCCCACAGTCAGAGCAGGAGTAAGGCTTTTCTCCTGTGTGTGTTCTGTGATGTCGTTTCAGCTCCACTGATGTTTTGAAGCATTTTACACAGTCAGAGCAGGAGTAAGGCTTCTCTCCTGTATGTATACGTTCATGTGATTTTAAGTTGCTCAGTTGAGAGAAACTTGCCCCACAGTCAGAGCAGGAGTAAGGCTTCTCTCCTGTGTGTGTTCTCTGATGAACTTTTAGCTCAAAAGATGTTTTGAAGCACTTTACACAGTCAGTGCAGGAGTAAGGCTTTTCTGCTGTATGTATAGGTTCATGTTGTTTTAAGTGGCCCCGTTGAGAGAAACTCTTCCCACAGTCAGAGCAGGAGTAAGGCTTCTCTCCTCTGTGCACTCTCTGATGAACTGTCAGAGCCTTTGATGTTGTGAAATTCTCCCCACAGTAAGTACAGGAATTCAGATTATCTCCTGTGTGTACTTTATGGTGTATTTTTAACTTTGATAGAATTGGGAAAATATCCTCACAATGTGGGCAGTGGTGAGACTTCTTAGCTCTGTGATCTTCCTGCTGTTGCTCTCTGGATGTAGAGAATGTCTCAACATGGTCTCCTGTGAGAACAACAACAGAAGAACCAGTCAGTTGGTGTGATATACATGTCAATCAAATGTGTTTTATGAAGCCCTTTTTACATCAGAAGTTGTCACAAAGCAAGCAATGCAGATGTAGAAGCCATATCATCCTCCACTCACTATAACAAGGGTTAGTAACTACACTGACTCATTTCATAGAACTTTAAAACATTGGCAGTTTGTCTACTTCACTTTTTTAAATCTACTCTCTGATCACTCCAGATAGCCCAGTGAATAAAACAAATGCTGGCAATACTGGTGTCAAACCATGTAAGTGTCAGTAGCATGAAATAATCTCTACCTTCTCATTGAAACAGTTCATCATGAAACAGTTCTACTGCAACTTTTCATGCACATTGGGAAGTTGGAATGAATAACACCAACTTAGTTAGATAGAACCTGTTCTTACCATGAGAAACAGATTTCCCAATCTTCTCCTCCTCTTCTTCATCTTTAATGTTGACATTCAGCTCCAGTGTTTGACTGAAGTCTTCCAGCTTCACTGATGCCATCTCTGGATCCTGCTTAGCAAACTGAGCTCCACTGTCACAATCAGGACCCAGTGACTGTAAGATTGGACTCAGTGTGGAAGGAGAGAGGCAGGCTGGGTTTGTCCGCACTATTGATGTTACCGGCCTCAGATTTAATTATTGTCGTCCTGTAGTAACAATGAGAAACAGACACAAAAAGTTATTGTCTTGACAGTTCTGGCACTTTCTTTATTCTCTAAAATATATTACGTTTCTTCTTGTTAAATTATCTACTTCAGTGCTTGACTTGGACTGAAATAGGTGCCAGTACTCATTTTGGGTGCCGGTACTGTTTATATTTAGGTGCAGGGGCTCCACAATACTGTTGAGCTAACATTCTATAAGAGGAACAGGAGCTCAAGCACTATATATTTGAGGTGCCGGTACTTAACCTATAGCAGATTTTTCCCAAATTCACATACAGTACTAGTCAAAAGTTTTAGAACACCTACTCTTTCCAGGGGTTCTTTATTTTTACTATTTTCTACATTGTAGATTACAAAGATTCTACAAAGCTGTCATAGAGGCAAAGCGTGGCTACTTAGAAGAATCTAAAATCTAAAATATATTTGATTTGTTTAACACTTTTTTGGTTATTACATGATTCCATGTGTTATTTCATAGTTTAGATTCTTCACTATTATTCTACAATGTAGAAAATAGTAAAATGTAAGAAAAACCCTTGAATGAGTAGGTGTGTCCAAACTTTTGACTGGTACTGTAAATGCATAAATGACAAAAGCCATGTAGTACAAGGTCACTGTTTGTTTTAGGTGGGACTATGTACTATTTTACTGAATAACCTGGTATTCACTGTATTATTTCAATCAAAAACCAATTGTATTTTCCATTCACACCATAGTAACATTCATCAATAAATACAGAAACAACTGAATGTGTCTGAATATTACTACACGTCGAAAACGTATAATCATTACATTCAGCTTCAAAACAGTAGTGCAACCGTGAAGTTCTCTCTCTGCTGCACTGAAGTCCGTTGACGCTGACCGAGTGGGCGGCACCATTTTACCAGCTTGTTAATTTTACACAAAACCAAAACAAACTCGGAAATCTAAAATAAATGGATTCTTTATGAAATCACCTTGAGGAAATGATGTACATCCATTCAGACAAACCCAAAGTATCTAGCTATGTGACTTGTAAAATAGTTACCAGGTTTACTCAGTTTGACATAAAAATAACACACCAAACCTTTACCAAACGTGATAATACCTTAACGGATTTGTTACCTAGCATGGTATGACATGTTCTTTCGATATTAGAACGTTTAAACGTGCTATTACATACTGATATTACGTCTTTTATAAAGTATTAGTTAACGTTTGGAATATTGAGAGCTGCAAAATGATTTGGAGGATGACATACATTCCATGTATTTATTTCTGTCACTGGTGGGTGCCAGAAGGTATGTGGGCCAAGATAGCTGGGGGGCCACTGGTGCTAATCTTAGAAGGAGTACGTGATGGAATATCCTGACTAGGGTGCAACACGATACCATATAGGGTGATCCTATATGTTGCGAGGAGTGACACTCAATAATGGTTGGCAACTGTTGGATGGAATTAGCTCGGAAAAGCATTATATAAACTAAAAATTAGCTTTCTTTATACTGAGGAATGGTCCGTGCCTTCCCGGAACTTCCTGTTCCCCCACTACCACAGTGCAGCCACAGATAGAACAATGAGACAGATATTTCACTGGATGTATAATTGTGAAGCATCCGCTTGGCGTTTCCACTCACTACCAAATATGGTAGTGAGAGGAAGCCCACTGGCCGGCAGTGGGAGAAGATGGAAGGAGATGGATTTTGGCCGACATTCTGCAAATGTTCTAATCGATGAAACATCTGATCTTAATACAGTTCTGTTCCCAAAACTAAAATCTGTTATGCACAGAGTGGACTAAGTTTTGTCGACTTACCTGTTGCAAAAAAAAAATTTCAATCACGTTATTTAGAAGGAACGCAACGGCGAATTGAGTTATTGCACACGAGCACTTCACAGAGGAGGCAATCCCTAACAGAAATATGCAGATGTTTGCTAGAACACGCCAATAGGATCTCGCTAGCTCGTGCTTGGCTCTGCCCACTATGACTCATCTGTTCCCATTGGAAACGACCAGCTGTGGTCTATCTTGGTTTAGTTATAAAAAATATTTGGTGCGTTCAGGGATCCTTGGGATGGCCCTACCCCATTATATGAGAAGGGCGGTGCTTAATTTGAGCAGGATCCTCCGGTACCTCTCAGTTTTGTAGTCTTTCGTTCCGGAACCCATTTGCCAGGATCAGGTAGCCTACCTCTTTTGGCATGAAAAATATTTTCCACTGTTTGCAATGTAAAAATCCTAATAAAAGCAATCAGAGAAATTACATTTTGATTCCTCTGTAATTGTCATGCCCCCTAAAAAAACAATGCACGCCTAACGTGTGGCAAATCTGTCAGTTAACAGCATGCAGCCAAAACAGGCCTTTCGCAAATATTTATAATTCAATCGCTGGAAAACACAGGTTGTAAAGCAAATGGATCCTGCTGAAAATAAAATACTAATGTCTGTATGTTACCAAGTTAACAACTTCCAAATAGGCCTATTGAGCGAACAGCATTGTTTAAAAAAGTAAAGCAAGAGAGAGATAAGCTTTTGGCCGGTGAGTGAGCTGCACATCATTGGGTGAGTCAGTGAAACCGGAAAGGTTTTTTAGGACTATATCTTCCTCCTCATATTGTACAATGTGTTTCTCTGCACATTTAGGGGCCTCGGCTATTGATGGATTCAAGACAAGGTCGTTTTTATTGAGCTCAGATTCTTAGTGTCAAATTAGCCTGTCATTTTGGTAATTTGTGAGATCCATTTCTGCAGTACTATTGACAACCATTGCTATAAATGCTAAAAATCCCACCTTACTGAAGCACATATTCTTCCCATCACTCTTTCTTGGTCTCTGCTTACTCATAGGAATCCTCTCAAGATCCCTCACCCTGTACCCATCTTCCTCTACCACTCTCTTCACTGCTTCTGCTACAACACTTTCTGTACTACTGTAACCCTGGCAACCTCAATCTGCCTTTCTCTCACCTGACACCTCAGATCTCCAGCCCGTTAGCACCCCCATAACTAACACACAGGCCTATTGAGCGAACAGCATTGTTTTAAAAAGTAAAGCAAGAGAGAGATAAGCTTTTGGCCGGTGAGTGAGCTGCACATCATTGGGTGAGTCAGTGAAACTGGAAAGCTTTTTTAGGACTATATCTTCCTCCTCATATTGTACAATGTGTTTCTCTGCACACTTAGGGGCCTCGGCTATTGATGGATTCAAGACAAGGTCGTTTTTATTGATCTCAGATTCTCAGTGTCAAAGTAGCCTGTCATTTTGGTCATTTGTGAGGTATTAAAAAAGATTCTGCGAAAGTCTCCAGTCATCTAAAATGATGTAGAATTGCATGAAATCCATTTATAAAAAGAACACATTTTTCCCGGACTCTAGGCTACAAAAAATGTGTAACTTCTGCAAGCGGCTCCACACCACTGCTCTATGCCCGTACGCGAAAGCCATGATAATGCATGCAATGCTTTGTTATAAAGGTTGTTTGTTTTTATCCGTTCTGGTACCTCAGAGCCCCCCAGGTCACCCCCCTCTCGGGCTCACTTTTGGTTCCGGCACCGCCCAATTTACAAATGAAGCACTGGAGAAGTGGGTAGCTGCCGCTGCCTCCTCCGGGACACTTCTCCTTTGCATAAAGTTAATCAGGCTGTTGATTGTGGCCTGTGGAATGTTGTCCCACTCCTCTTCAATGGCTGTGTGAAATTCCTGGATATTGGTGGGAACTGGAAGAAGCTGTGGTAGACGTCGATCCAGACCATCCCAAACATGCTCAAAGGGTGACATGTCTGGTGAGTATGCAGGCCATGGAAGAATTGGGACATTTTCAGCATGTTCAATTGTGTACAGATCCTTGCGACATGGGGCTGTGCATTATCATGCTGAAACACGAGGTGATGGAGGTGGATGAATGGCAGGACAATGGGCCTCAGGATCTTGTCATGGCATCTCTGTGCATTCAAACTGCCATCGATAAAATGCAATTGTGTTAGTTGTCTGTAGCGGAACATTTTCTGGCAACAGTAGTCCTTGCAGGGCTTCTGCTGTGAAGTCTTGGAGGCCCAAAAACTTATCAGCTGCAGATATAATGATGTCCAGCTTCTTGGACTTCTTGTGCAGTACAATTAATAACTGTGGCTGTAAATACTAAAAAAATCCACCTTCCAAAATAAGTGTATCCAGATCACTTGATTGACGTACAACATTTGCAACTGGTTGCAGTGCATCCACCGCCATATCTTCTTCAGAACTGTGGCCTCTTGCCCCTATAACTCTCTTCGCCGCCTCCACATAGGAGATTTGCTGTACAGCCCTGATCCTTGACACCTCAACCTCTTTCACCCTAACAGGGCACTCTGGGAATTCAGGAATATGACCCCCACCACAGTTACAACATTTTACATTCACATGCTCTTCAATAACATATTCCTTCCGTCTTTGTACATTTCTTGCATTGCATCAGGTTTTACACAAACTCTCTTATGGGGTATATTATATATCCCAGCTTTACATAGGGTGGTAGATACTCTTCATCAAACATCAATAATAAAGATGAACTTTGCTCCTTTTTCACATTCTCCATATGGGTCAAGCGACGTGCATTTGCATCCTTCTTCTTCGGGATTTGGTTGGCAGAGCGCATTCAACTTTTAGGTGCATACACCGCCATCTACTGTACTGGTGTGTGAGGCCATTCACAGCCTATATACATTAAATTCATTGATACGGTAATTAATACAAAATTGCAGTATTAGCCTGCTCTAAAAAATGTGAGGGTAAATGTTCTTGGTTCGTGCAGATGACTGACCTCCTCAGACCAATTGGCAATACACCCAGAACATTGTTCTGGGATCCAAAAGGGATATCTCAGTTTCAAGGTCTGAGCTTGGAGAGAAGAAGCCTTGTGAGGTATTGGTCGGTCACATGCAGGAACCAAATGTTAACGATTAATTCATTATTAATCAAGCTAAAATCATGCAAATATAACTTGTCTGTGTAAGCAGTATATAGGACAACTAACGGGACTGCCCCGGCAGAGCTCCCGACCGACATGTACTATGGTGCTTTTAAGTTTGTTGGAAACTCTCCAGCTTGCTGATAAAAAATAATGATTAATTTAAGTTTGACTTTGAGTCCCTTCGTGGCGATTTTCCACGACAAAAACCCACCACCCCATTCCACTATTTAACACCATCTAGTCCTACGCCAGACCACTAACACTCAACACCCCCTGCAGCTGTTCTGCAGTAAATCCTCGCAATCCCAAGTACTTCTCTGCCGCTACCACCACAGCCTCTATTTTCTGGGACTTTTTGATCAATTTCTCCAGTACAATTGAAAACCATTGCTTTAAATGCTAAAAAGCCCACCTTACCGAAGCACATATTTTTCCCATCACTCTCTCTTGGTCTCTGCCTACTCACAGGAATCCTCTCAAGATCCCTCACCCTGTACCCATCTTCCTCTACCACTCTCTTCACTGCTTCTGCTACAACACTTTCTGTACTACTGTAACCCTGGCAACCTCAATCAAATAATAATAATAATAATAATAATAATAATAATAATAATAATAAGCCATTTAGCAGACGCTTTTATCCAAAGCGACTTAGTCATGTGCGCATACATTTTTACGTATGGGTGGTCCCGGGGATTGAACCCACTACCCGTTACAAGTGCCATGCTCTACCAATTGAGCTACAGTTGAGCTATAGAGGACCACAATCTGCCTTTCTCTCACCTGACACCTCAGATCTCCAGCCCGTTAGCACCCCCACAACTAACACACAGAACTTTCTCCACCGATACCACACATTTCTCATCTCATGCCCTCCTGCAGACTTGTCACATCTAGGCATCTCACGCCTACACACTGCTGCAACAGGCCCATAAACTTCACACCTAAAACACTGTAGTATTTACGGAACAAAATCGCTCACGGGATAACTGACCTACTGACTACCTTGATCTTATCTGGCAGAGACTATGCATCAAAATCCAGCATGACAGATAATGTATTCTCTGTTTCTCCACGCTCTACGTCTCACCAAACGGAGGGTGTCACAGACACCTGGAATCTTCCATTTCAACTGCACATCCTCAACACTTAAACCTAACCCCGTTATCACTTTTTTCAATGTCACCCTGTTCCGGAGAGCAATTCAAGTCACAATTCCTGTCTCTAATCACGTAATCCGCACGTAAACAATAAATCATCACGAGTCCACTCAGAGTTACCTTCACCAACTCAACAGTCCCCAACCTCTTCTCCACCTAACCTGACACCACATATGGATCCATTCTCTCTACAAATCTGACTACCACTGGGCCAGAATCATCCTTACCATCCTTGGAACGAGGCCCGAACTCGGAGTTCCTCACCGCAAGTAATTCATCCTCACTCTCGCCAGGTTCCATCTCTGAGCTACTGGAGGACGTATCCCTCTTTTTACACTAGACGATAACCTCCCTCAACACACTGCTTCCCTCTACACTCAGCTCCTTCTCAGCGGTCATCACTGCACCTGCCACCACAGTTAATTAGTTTTAAATTGACACAATACCTGTTATCAAAGGTTACAGCTAGAGATGACGTGCAGGAGCTTGCAGTGTTGTTGTTTTGCATGATGTCTACTTTGATGATAGAGTTTTATAATCTGAAAGGAAATAGAGCCGAATATTGCTAAAAGTCACGCCAGGGTAAGCCTACACGAAACACAGCCATTATTTTAAGTGTTTCTAAAATGAATAAAAAGGAAAAATAATTGGAACCATTTCCCTGTTTGACCGCTAGGTGTTATGTCACCATTTTTGCAAAAATAATAATAATAATAAAAAACTGTATTCAGATTTTATTCAGTACTTTGTTGAAGCTCCTTTGGCAGTGATTACAGCTTCAAGTCTTCTTGGGTATAACGCTACAAGCTTGGCATACCTGTATTTGGGGAGTTTCTCTGCAGATCCTCTCAAGCTTGTCAGGTAAGATGGGTAGTGTCGCCGCACAGCTATTTTCAGTTCTCTCTGTACTTTGCTCCGTTCATCTTTCCCTCGATCCTGACTAGTCTCCCAGTCCCTGCCACTGAAAAACATCCCCACAGCATGATGCTGCCACCACCATGCTTCGCCGTTGGGATGGTGCCAGGATTCCTACAGACGTGACGCTTGGCATTCAGGCCAAAGAGTTCAATTTTGGTTTCATCAGACCAGAGAATCTTGTTTCTCATGGTCTGAGAGTCCGTTAGGTGTCTTTTGGCAAACTCCCAGCGGGCAATCATGTGCCTTTTCATGAGGAGTGGCTTCCGTCTGGCCACTCTACCATAAAGGCCTGATAGGTGGAGTGCTGCAGAGATGGCTGTCCTTCTGGAAGTTTCTCCCATCTCCAGAGGAACTCTGGAGCTCTGTCAAAGTGACCACCAGCTTCTTGGTGACCTCCCTGACCAAGGCCCGTCTCTCCCGATTGCTTAGTTTGTCCGGGTAGCCAAATCTAGAAAAAGTATTGGTGGTTTCAAACTTCTTCCATTTAAGAATGGAGGCCTTTTGATCATATCCTTGGACTAAAATGATTGACACTCAGGTGCAAGCCTAACATCACGTGCAAAGGGCCTTTGGGTAACGTAGCACATATTCAATGATATCTCTTTTTCTCACATAGGCTGTTCATTTCTGATCTTTGATACTTTTTCTGGTTTATAAACATATCATGGTGTACTACATTAATGCTATACGTATGGGCCATATTGTTACTTGGTAGCTACTAGCAGCAGACCCTGTGTTGTGGATCATCTACCACTATTTTGGACGGTCCATACTGTAACGTTAACGTTAGTCTCAGGCTTCACTAACTAGCGTTACTGTTTTAGGTGGAGCTATTATTTGCTACTTTTCAAACAAATACTACGTGATATTTCACATATCATCTTGCTAGAGAGGCCTTTTGTTGTGATATTTAGGCTACTATATAGGCTACTATTAAAATACCCTGTGTTGTTAGGATAGATTTATGTTTGTTTCTTCCAACAGGTCTTTACATATTTTCCTCACTACAAAATATTCCTGCGGTCCTTGTGGTTACTAAACATATTTTAGATATGCCTTTATGCTATAGCTTATTCCATGTTTACATCTTTGGTTAAATGACTTCAAATGCTAAACTTAAATTTACTTAGTGGAATGTCCGTGGAGTTTGTAAACTATCCAAGCTTAAAACAGGTTATTACTAGGCTTAAACAACTTCATTCATCTATTGTGTTCCTACAAGAAACTCACTTGTTGAAGGATGAGCTACTTAAAGTATGCAGGAGATGACAAGGGCAAGTAATAGCATCCTGTTTCTCCTCTCATTCTCATGGTGTTATGGTTTTAATTCATTAATCTGTTCCGTTTCAAGTGGATACTATTATAACTGATACAGCTGGTAGATACATTTTGATACAGGGAACTCTTGAATGAGCATATTAATCTGGTTAATGTTTATGGTACTAATGATGATAATCCCAAATTCTTTGAGAATGTACAGTGGGGAAAAAATTATTAAATCAGCCACCAATTGTGCAAGTTCTCCCACTTAAAAAGATGAGAGAGGCCTGTAATTTTCATCATAGGTACATGTCAACTATGACAGACAAAATGAGGGGGAAAAAATCCTGTAAATCACATTGTAGGATTTTTAATGAATTTATTTGCAAATTATGGTGGAAAATAAGTATTTGGTCACCTACAAACAAGCAAGATTTCTGGCTCTCACAGACCTGTAACTTCTTATTTAAGAGGATCCTCTGTCCTCCACTCGTTACCTGCATTAATGGCACCTGTTTGAACTTGTTATCAGTATAAAAGACACCTGTCCACAACCTCAAACAGTCACACTCCAAACTCCACTATGGCCAAGACCAAAGAGCTGTCAAAGGACACCAGAAACAAAATTGTAGACTTGCACCAGGCTGGGAAGACTGAATCTGCAATAGGTAAGCAGCTTGGTTTGAAGAAATCAACTGTGGGAGCAATTATTAGGAAATGGAAGACATACAAGACCACTGATAATCCCCATCGATCTGGGGCTCCACGCAAGATCTCACCCCGTGGGGTCAAAATGTCACAAGAACGGTAAGCAAAAATCCCAGAACCACACGGGGGGACCTAGTGAATGACCTGCAGAGATCTGGGACCAAAGTAACAAAGCCTACCATCAGTAACACACTACGCCGCCAGGGACTCAAATCCTGCAGTGCCAGACGTGTCCACCTGCTTAAGCCAGTACATGTCCAGGCCCGTCTGAAGTTTGCTAGAGTGCATTTGGATGATCCAGAAGAGGATTGGGAGAATGTCAGATGGTCAGATGAAACCAAAATATAACTTTTTGGTAAAAACTAAACTCGTCGTGTTTGGAGGACAAAGAATGCTGAGTTGCATCCAAAGAACACCATACCTACTGTGAAGCATGGGGGTGGAAACATCATGCTTTGGGGCTGTTTTTCTGCAAAGGGACCAGGACGACTGATCCGTGTAAAGGAAAGAATGAATGGGGCCATGTATCGTGAGATTGAGTGAAAACCTCCTTCCATCAGCAAGGGCATTGAAGATGAAACGTGGCTGGGTCTTTCAGCATGACAATGATCCCAAACACACCGCCCGGGCAACGAAGGAGTGGCTTCGTAAGAAGCATTTCAAGGTCTGGAGTGGCCTAGCCAGTCTCCAGATCTCAACCCCATAGAAAATCTTTGGAGGGAGTTGAAAGTCTGTGTTGCCCAGCGACAGCCCCAAAACATCACTGCTCTAGAGGAGATCTGCATGGAGGAATGGGCCAAAATACCAGCAACAGTGTGTGAAAACCTTGTGAAGACTTACAGAAAACGTTTGACCTGTGTCATTGCCAACAAAGGGTATATAACAAAGTATTGAGAAACTTTTGTTATTGACCAAATACTTAATTTCCACCATAATTTGCAAATAAATTCATTAAAAATCCTACAATGTGATTTTCTGGATTTTTTCCCCTCATTTTGTCTGTCATAGTTGACGTGTACCTATGATGAAAATTACAGGCCTCTCTCATCTTTTTAAGTGGGAGAACATGCACACTTGGTGGCTGACTAAATATTTTTTTCCCCCACTGTATTTCTATTGATAGCCTCCATTCCTGGTAAGGTCCTAATGGCAGGGGACTTTAATTGCACTCTTGATCTTCATTTAGATCGCTCCTCTGGTTTAGACACTTCCCACTCGCAGAGTAGAAAGAAATTACAGCATTTCATTAAGGACTTAAATCTATGTGAACCTTGGAGGACTCAGAACCCGAGAAAAAAGGGAGAATTCATGTTCACATTTAAATCATATTCTCATGTAGACTACTTTTTAGTTTCTTGCTCATTGCTTCCCAATGTAGCAGGAAGTGGATATGATACTATTGTTTTGAATGACCATTCCCTTGTGTGATTATTCTATAGGGATACAAAACTAGTAAAAGGATCCTCTTGATGGCGTTTGCATCCCAGATGGTTACAGGACCCAGACTTCTTACATTACGTTGGAGTGCATATAGATGTTTATTTGACATTGAACACTAACCAAACGTCAGCGAGTACCAGATGGGAGGCTTTCAAAGCACATATTTGGGGGAAAATTATACATTTTATCAGTTTCAAATCTAATAAATCAGAAAATGAGAGACGGAGAGCAAAATGAGAGAATTGGAGAGGGAAGCTTTTTTGGATAACTCAGTAGAAGTAAACAAGTAATGATTTGGTCTTCAAGCTCAGTATGAAGAACTTCCCACCTCAAAGGCTGCAAACAGCTTAACTGGGCTGAAACAGTCCTTCTATGATCAAGGTGAAAAACCTGGTAAATTGCTGGCCTGGCACATTAAGAAGTAAAATTCAGCCTTTAATGCAATTCAATAATTTACAAGGACAATTATCAATGGATCCTGTAGAAATAAACCAAACATTTGCTTCCTACTACAACACACTTTACAGCTCTGAATCTCCTGAGAACTGAACTAGTCAGGTCTTGATTTTCCCTCTACTTCAGAAGACACTAAATTGGATCTGGAAAAGGAATTGGATGGTGTTAAAATATCTGATGCTACTTTCAATATGAAGGGAGGTAAAGCGGAAGGTCCAGATGGGCTCCCAATAGATATTTGAGGACAAACTTCTAGGTCCACTTTTGGATATGTACAGTGCATTAGGAAAGTATTCAGACCCATTTACTTTTTCCACAATTTGTTCCTCCCAATAGATATTTAAGGAAAAACGATATTTAAGGAAGAACCTTCCAGAAGGACAACCATCTCTGCAGCACTCCACCAATCAGGCCTTTATGGTAGAGTGGCCAGACGGAAGCCACTCCTCAGCAAAAAGCACATGACAGCCCGCTTGGAGTTTGCCAAAAAGCACCTAAAGGACTCGGACCATGAGAAACAAGATTCTCTGGTCTGATGAAACCAAGATTGAACTTCTTGGCCTGAATGCCAAGCATCACGTCTGGAGGAAACCTGGCACCATCCTTATGGTGAAGCATGGTGGTGGAAGCATCATGCTGCGGTGATGTTGTTCGGCGGCAGGGACTGGGAGCCTAGTCAGGATAGAGGGAAAGATGATTGGAGCAAAGTACAGAGAGATCCTTGATGAAAACCTGCTCCAGTGCACTCAGGACCTCAAGACCGGGGCGAATGTTCACCTTCCAACAGGACAACGACCCTAAGCACACAGCCAACACAACGCAGGAGGGGCTTCGGGACAAGTCTCTGAATGTCCTTGAGTGGCCCAGCCAGAGCCGGGACTTAAACCCAATCGAACATCTCTGGAGACCTGAAAATAGGTGTGCAGTGACGCACCCAATCCAACCTGACAGAGCTTGAGAGGATCTGCAGAGAGGAATGGGAGAAACTCCCCAAATACAGGTGTGCCAAGGTTATAGCGTCATACACATTAACACTTTGGCTGTAATCACTGCCAAAGGTGCTTAAACAAAGTACTGAGTAAAGGGTCTGAATACTTATGTAAATGTGATTGTTCAGTTGTTGTTGTTTTTGCAACAACTGATAAAAACCAGTTGTTGCTTTGTCAGTATGGGGTATTGTGTGTAGATTGATTTAACAATTTAATCAATTTTACAATAAGGCTGTAAAGTAACAAAATGTCGAAAAAGTCAAGGGGTCTGGATACTTTCCGAATGCACTGTATATAGACAGGTGTGTGCCTTTCCAAATCATGTCCAACAAACTTAGTTAGATAGAACCTGCTCTTACCCTGAGAAACAGATTTCCCAATCTTCTCCTCCTCTTCTTCATCTTTAATGTTGACATTCAGCTCCAGTGTTTGACTGCAGTCTTCCAGCTTCACTGATGCCATCTCTGGATCCTGCAGTAAACTGGGCTCCACTGTCACAATCAGGACCCAGTGACTGTAGGTTTGGACTCAGTGTGGAAGGAGAGAGGCAGGCTGGGTTTTGTCCTCACTGTTGATGTTACCGGCCTCAGACTTATCTGAATCGGCCAGTAGTAATACAGAGAAACAGATACAAAAAGTTATTGTCTTGACAGTTCTGGCACTTTCTTTATTCTCTAAAAATATTTTCACTTTTTTCTTGTTCAATTATCTAATTCAGTGCTTGTCTTGGACTGAAATAGGTGCTTGTTATGATGAGTTTCTCGGGTGTTCAAAGAATCAAGGATGCAAGGCTATACTGAGACACTTTGTAGAAAGTTAATACAATTATTTAATGATCGGTACCGGGTTCGTGACAGCAATGACCAGAGCTTTGCCCTTGACGCAACGAACTAACTAACAAAGAAGACACTCTACCTTATATAGCCTTTATTACCCTTCTGCTGGCATACATCTGGCAAGTCTCCATGGGAACTCCCTGTCTTTGATGTTCATCACTTTTTACCCCAAGTCACTATCCTGCCCATCACTCATGCTATTCTAAACATCTCTAATCTACCTTGACATAAGGAATGTAGACTTTATGGCCCCAAACCACTCATCTCTTAACTCTTTCCCTGTCCTCACAATCCTATGGCATGACATCATTACAGTGCTAATACTCATTTTGGGTGCCGGTACTGTTTATATTAAGATGCAGGAGCTCCACAATACTTTTGAGCTAATACCTAACCTATAGTAGATAAACGCATAAATGACTCAAAATCCATTTAGTACAAGGTTACAGTTTGTTTTAGACAGCACTTTGTGCTAATTTCCTGAATAACCTTGTCTTCACTGTATTACTTCAATCAAAAACCAATTGTATTTCCTGTTCACACCATAGCAACATTTATTGATAAAGACAGAAACAACAGAATGTGTCTGAATATTAGCACACATGTAGAAAACTGATAATCATTACATTCAGCTTCAAAACAGTAGTGCGACCGTGAAATTGTCTCTATGTGATGCACCCGCACTGTCCTCACTGAAGTCCGTTGACGCTGACCGAGAGTAGCCGCCATTTTACCAGCATGGGAATTTTACACAAAACCAATAATATGCTAAACGAACTCAGAAATATCAAATAAATTGATTATTTATGAAATTACCTTGAGAAAATTATGTACATCCACTCAGACAAACCCAAAGTCTCTAGCTATGTGACTTGTAAAATAGTTTTTATCACGTTCTTTCACTCACTCGGTTTGACACAAAAATAACACATCAAACCTTTACCAAACGTGATAATACCTTAACGGATGTGTTACCTAACATGGTATGACATGTTCTTTCGACAATAGAAAGTTTAAACGTGCTATTACATACCTGTAGTAATACATAGAAACGGACACAAAGGTTATCTTCTTGACTGCACAGTTCAGACGCTTTCTTTATTGTGAAGAATGGTGCCCGCCTGCCCGGAACTTCCTGTTCCCCCACTACTAACGGTCCGTGCATTCCGCGATCAGATTACAACATTTCATTAAATAACTAAAAAAGTGTAAACTGTAGCAATTTATTTCCCTTTATAGTTTATTAGCCTAAGCATGACCTTCATCCACATCATTTCTCTAGGATTGGAACCGGTTATAACCGAAAAATAATGTAAAAAATAACCGGAAACTAAAGTGTAAATACACTTTTCAGGAACAGCAGTTATTTTAAAAGCATGTAATCCAGGTAATAACCTTATTTTACTTTCCGGGTATTTTTCTCCAGTCCCACAAAATCGCAACAAAGCTCACTCTAGAAACGTATTCCAGTTTCTGCCTGCCAGCTGGAATGGAAATCTTTGCCAGTGGGTGTGCGTGTGGAAACTACCTGCTCCTCCCCTCTGAAGCATAGGTTACTGTATCCTACTGACAACGTTACAAGCATGATTCAGAAATTAGGGAGATATGTTTAATTTGAGAAGAATGGATGAACTTTTTCAATGCTAGTTAAGGATACTATAGTCACCACGTTTCACATTGGATTTATTAACGACATAAAGGTAAGACCTGTTTTTAATTCTAGTGCGGCACTGCACAAACAAGGTTGTTAGCTAGCTAGCTAACATCTGCTCTGGTCCAACATTAAACCAACTCTGAAGTTCAGACATTCAAAGTTCCTCCATAGAAGCCGCTCCTCCGTAGGTATAATTATGTGGGCCTAATTCAGATAATGCAGGTCATAACACGATGCCCAGCTCTTCAATGCAAGCTTTCTCTATCCTCTAACGAGCTCTCCACACCCGCAAAATGTCGCACCTTACACTGTGATTGGCAGCACAGTGTGCTCTGAATGATTTTCTTATACAGATACTCTGTGGTGTACTAGTGTATTTATTCTCCCACTTGGATGTCACTTCCACAAGCTTTAAATTGAGGGCCAGGTTGTCAGGATGGGTAATGTACTGTACACATTAATCACAAGTACTCCTAAAGATACACTTCATTTTAACGTGCTAAATCTTGTGTAACAACTAGTAATTACATTGTACTAACATTACATGTACTATGCTTTGAAATAGTGTCTTATTCTTCATCTGGGATTTGGATTTGTAAAATGTATTATAAAATGTATTTAATATATGTCTGATCAGGCTCAGGTAGCATCAGGTTTGTATTTTCATGCTGATCAAAGCTCTAATCAAATCCAGACGTTTATAAGCTTTATAATGCTTTTGAATGACACTTCCGCTTTTGGCGGAAAATACCGGGTTACCAGGGAGAAGAGTGATTTATTCTCGGGATGGAACATTTGTAAAACACCGGGGAAATATTAAACCCTATTGCGCATACCAGTTGATTCACAAGACACCAACTAAGTAACTTACATATACGGTATCTTCATTAGGCCTAATGGCATTTCATGTCCATGTAAAATAAAGACAGGCTATTTTTATTGTTCATATTATTTGCGTTGATGATGTATTGAAATCAAGTGGTTCAACGTTCAAATTCGACGGTCAGTGGAACACTTGCGCCACCAAGTGGACAATTGCTCAGTTCCCTTGTGGCATCAACTCTACCAGAGATATTTGAATTAAAATCAAATGTTATGTCAATATTATTATCTCTAAATTGATTCCCCCACCCGTATTTCATATATTATTATTCAGATTTAGCTGTTAATCTGGATTTAATTTATAAACGCTTTCTGTCATTTCCGATTGGAGGGCAGATGACCACGTGACTTACGAACCTACAAATGTGTTACTTTGTAACAGTCAAAAGTGGTTATTCCCAACGTTGATGTCCCAATGTTTGACTCCCAATCTATACCAATATTTTTTAAAGCATTATCTTTAAAGCATTATCACTGTACCATTTACACCCTGTATCCTGTGCATGTGACGAATAAACATTGATTTGATTAGATAATAATAATATGCCATTTAGCAGACGCTTTTATCCAAAGCGATTTACAGTCATGCGTGCATACATCTTTGTGTTTGGGTGGTCCCAGGGATTGAACCCACTACCTTGGCGTTACAAGCGCCGTGCTCTACCAGCTGAGCTACAGAGGACCACATAGATGATTAACGCACCATTCACATCAGCTATCATAGTCAATATAACAGTGACTGATTTCACCGTCACTTTCTAGCCATCATTGCCATTGAGATGAAGATGGTCAAACGTGAAAATATAAAATACATCGTGATCCTAATGGAATATAACAAAGCAATTCTGTTGTCTTTGCCCGCTTTATCTTTACAATGACAGGGGGTGCACCGTTCCTGGAGGTACTGCAATACCAGGTCGATGCGTGGAGTGGACGGAACAAGCCCCTATTCCATCTCCCTGTTCCAAAAATCAATTTAATAGATGGTCCCCAGATAGGGGACGTATCAGATATTAAACTGATAAGAACAGATTTTGTTTTTTTGGAAAAATAATTTTTATTTTAATTTCACATTCAAATACAAGTACAAATTCAGTGCATAACGTTGTACATAACATGGATTTACAAAAACAGTACCTTAACCGTATCAAAATAGCAAAACTAAAAAAAAAAGTGCTGTTCTGAGGAACCTGACCAGCTAAAAGGCCTACATTCAAGAGAAGCATGTAAACAATTGCCTCTAACAATCTCCCAAAGCTGATCTTTCAAAGGAATAAAAACTATTATAGAAATAAAAACATACGCATATACCAAAGGGAACTCTGAATAAACTTCAGTGTATATCAAATATTTACAAAGCCTGCATTTCAATTTACATGACAGAATACAGTTATACATAGGCCTATATATAGGCTACAAAAAAAACGTTTACAAAGAAGGGTATATCCCTTTCCATCTATGTTTAACAGACTCTCCCTGAACCCATTCCCTCGTAAATTTCTCCACATCATTTTGATCTTTTAAATGTACTTCTTGTAAAAAACACACAGAGAAGCAAATGGAGGACAAATGGGAAAAAACAGTCGCCCTTTTAACGGGGTTCCTAAGCCCTCTAGCGTTTATGCTAGCTATGTTAAAAAGGGACGACATGGGGAAAGGAGGGAAGCAGACAACTATCTAAATATGACATGAATTTCCAGACTCACTTTAAGTCCAGTTCCTCGTTAGGAGGCCTGTCTGGGAAACGGTGGTCCCCAGGGGGAGGACTGTCCACAAAGATAGGGGTCGGGAAAACACTTTCCTCCTCAGTCAGTGTGGGTGCTGGAACACCGCTGGGTGCCAGACCGCTGCTGTCGGTAGAGCTCGCGCCTGACAGGGAAAGCAGAGTCTCCTCTGCGCTGCCCGGGTTTCCCGCGCTTTTCTCCTCAGACTCCCCGCTTGCAAAACAACTGAAACGATTCCCCCCCCAGGGCGGACTCCTCCGTCGCCTCCATGCGGATGAGTGGGGAAACAGGGCTCATCTGCTTCCTCTTGACAGAGCACTTCCTCCTCTCTCCCACCGTGGTCCAGCTCTCCGGAGCAGAGGGCGCGGTGGGCTCTCCCGTAGCCTCCTCCATTTGCTTGCTCCAGCTCCTGTCCCCCGCTCCGCTCCTCTCATGAGGTGATGATGGCGCCTCACTCCCGCTCTCCTCAGACTCTCGCAGTTCTCTCTCTATCACTAGCTCCTTCACGACCTCCTCAATAGCGCGTAGCTCTATAACTTTTCCCTCATCTGCTCTTTTCCCGCTCACCGCTCTGGCGTAGGAGGGGGCTGCCTTTGGGCAGTGACGGAACAGGTGCTCCTCTGAGCTGCACAGACTGCAGCGCTTAGGCACGGTGCAATCCCTCATTACATGGCCGAGGGTCCCACAGTTTCTGCACCTTGTCTGGGTGCAGGCATCAGCGAGGTGCCCGTACGTGCTGCACTTCCTGCAAAAACGAGGCTGCCCAGCATACATGAGGTAACCCCTGTCTGCACCGATAGAAAAAGACGCGGGAGGATGCAGGTAGCCATCATGGCCGCTCTCGTCTTCCTTTAGCAGCACGCGAAACTGCCTCTTCCCTGTCCAGATGCCTAGGGCGTCCTTAATGTCTCTCACTCCTGGCAAGATGGTCACATACCGGCTGAGGTAGCACACTAGCGTTTCTTCTGTGACCCAGGGGTTGAACATGTGCACCGTTAGCACCCTCAGATTGTGCCTGCACAGGGACTCAACTTGAAAGCTACTGAGGGCAGGTGCTGTCGAGTTCGCTCGGAAGAGCCCTCTCACCTCCTCCAGCCTGGTGATGGTGTAGATCGACACATCATAAAACTTCTCCGGTGTGTTTTGTTGCAGACAGTGCACATCGTCTGGTGTCAGGCGTAGAGGTCCAAAAAGAACGTCCTTTCCAAAAATAACTCTTTCCATCAACTTTTCTTTTCCAATCCATTGAAAATGCAGCGTGTTCTTCAGTCCGGCGGCTGCCGACTGTGACGTGGACGATGACGACATCGCTCCACCTTCAGGATCTCCTTGGTTACTGCAGCTTGATCTTGATCTTAGCCAAAAGGCCGAGAAGCGATACCGCAATGCTTTCGGGAGGAAGGTGCCGTTCTCGGGCACGTCATATTCGATGACGTTTACAAAAAACGTAGCTCTGTAAACTGTCCGCCAAATATCAAAGATAACGACTTAAAGAAAAACGTGTCATAGATTGGGAGTTGATCAACGTTGGGAATAACCACTTTTGACTGTTACAAAGTAACAAATTGGTAGGATCGGAAGTCACGTGGTCATCTGACATCCAATCGGAAATGACAGAAAGTGTTTATAAATTAAATCCAGATTAACAGCTAAATCGGAATAATAATATATGAAATACGGGTGGGGGAATCAATTTAGAGATAATAATATTGACCTAACATTTGATCTTATATCACATATCTCTAGTAGCGTTGATGCCACAAGGGAACTGAAGCAATTGTCCACTTGGTGGCGCAAGTGTTCCACCGACCGTCGCGTTTTCCAAGCAGTCCTGTGTGGTCCATCCAACTACATTTGAATGTTGAACCACTTGACTTCAATACATCATCAACGCAAATAATATGAACAGTAAAAATAGCCTGTCTTTATTAATAATACCGTATATGTAAGTTACTTAGTTGGTGTCTTGTGAATCAACTGGTATGCCAATAGGGTTTAATATTTCCCCGGTGTTTTACAAATGTTCCATCCCGAGAATAAATCAATCTTCTCCCGGGTAACCCGGTATTTTCCGCCAAAACCGGAAGTGTCATTCAAAAGCATTATAAAACACTTATAAATGTCTGGATTTAATTAGAGCTTTGATCAGCATGAAAATACAAACCTGATGCTAACTGAGCCTGATCAGACATATATTAAATGCATTTTATGAGCCCTACATTAACAACATATAATGAGCCCAAGCCCCAAAAAAGGCCAAATGATTGTGTGGTTTCCCAATAGGTCCACCAGGTCCTCACTTACAATGACTGGAAAACATTGTTGCATTTAAACTTTGTATCACCAGTTAGTGTGATGAACGTGATAAAATATATTTGCAATGGGAAGTAATAGCTGGTTTGTTAATTTCATTTTGGAAAGGAAATGGTTGTGCTATTGTATTGTTCTGACTTCATGGGGCCTACTGGAGTGAATGGGCTGCTTATTCTCTAACATTATTTGATGCTGTGTGAGTCTGCTGTCTCCTGGCTATCAGCCCTGTCTCTGTGTTTGACCAAAACTGGCTCTCCTTCAGCGCCATGGAGTGCACAGGTATTACGGTTGCTGTCCTTTCAGCACCACAAGCCTTTCACCTTTGATGTGACACTGTTGTTGTCTCTATTGGTGATAGTGTGATAGTGGTGCTGGCTACCATAAGCTGTGCAAACAGTGCATTATGTTCAAATCAAATTGTATTGGTCAAATATACATATTTAGCAGATGCTATTGCGGGTGTAGCGAAATGCTTGTGTTTCTAGCGCCAACAGTGCAGTAGTATCTAACAATACACACAATACACTCAAATCTAAAAGTAAAAGAATGGATTGAAGAAATATATAAATACTAGGATGAGCAACGTCGGAGTGGCATAAAATAAAATACAGTAGAATAGAATACAGTATATACATATGAGATGAGCAAAGCAAAAATATGTAAACATTATTAAAGTGACTAGTGTTTCATTATTAAAGTGGCCATTGATTCCAAGTCTATATATGTAGGGCAGTAGCCGCTAAGCTGCAGTGTTGCGTAACCGGGTGGAAGCCGGCTAGTGATGGCAGGTGAGTTACTGCCGCTCTGATATCCAAAAGTTATTTCCGGCTGTAATGTAATAACACAAAAAAAATACTGGCCAAATAATGTAAGAAATACTGCAAAGTTGCTTAGGAGCTAGAAGCAGAGCTGCCATATCTGTCGGCGCCATCTTCAAAATTCTATGTGTCATGTTGTGTCCCATGCGGGTTCTGTCTGTGTGCGCGGCAGCCCGAAGCGCGACCTGTTTGATTCATTCTTAATGTCATCAAAAAGCATTGCTCCTCCTTCACTAGAACTAGAATGGGCCGACTACAGAATATATAATGTCTGGCGTATTAAGTGATGCTATGTTTTCTGTTCTTTTCATGTTTGTTTTTTTATTCAACTTATTGTTAGATTTTTGGTCCCTCTGAAGGCCTAGGTCCTATAGTCACGGTCTGTTTGTGACGTCAGTGTGTCATGTACTGGAAAAGGGTCTATAACCACTTCCTCAAAATAGTCAGAAAACTCAAGAAATCCGTCTTTAATGTTGATGTTTTTGCCGAAGAGATCTTAGTGGTGCAATTTTACATTTAACTAAGATGTTTGTTGCAGTATTTCTCAATGAAAAAATCTGCATGAAAACGACTCGTCTCTCATTTAATGACAAATACTTTATTGAAGAATACCTACTGTTGACCAATAACCCCCTTCCCCTTCGGCTACAGACTTCGGCTTGACTCGAGGAAAAAATGTTGTGTGCCAGAACAGCTGAAAAAACCCTTACCATAAGTCCAAAACGAAAACAAAATGTTGTCATAATATATGCACAAACTCTTCCGAACTGTTTCGGCTGGGAAGCATGCTGACGCCTTAAAGGCTAACAAAAAGTCTGTCTTACAATGGTTTCAGTAGTCCTACATTGTCACAAGGTATAGATTATACCCCTATTTAGACCTGAAGTAGCAGACAGTCTAAATCCAGATTGGTGACATTGTCGGACTACTAAAACCATTTGTAACAGAATTTTAGCTAGTCTGCCTAGTTGAATAAAGGTTCAATAATAATAATAAAATATGTACATGCTAAAATCTCCACTGTAGAACACACAGGGTGTTCACTCCTTAGGCCTACCTTCCTTTCTGTGTCGAACTTCGGCCTCAAGTCTTGGGTGGAAAATCTACTTCTGAAAGTACCATGCTTAGATTCATACACAGCCACAGTTTCGATGCAAACAAGACACACTGGTTTGGCATTGGAGAAATAGGATGAATATATTTTAATAGAACAGGTAGGCAGGGGTGGAAAAAGTACCCAATAGTCATACTTGAGTAAAAGTAAAGATACCTTAATAGAAAATGACTTAAGTAAAAGTGAAAGTCACCCAGTGAAATACTACTTGAGTAAAAGTCTAAAAGTATTTGTTTTTAAATATACTTAAGTTTCAAAAGTAAACCTAGTTACAAACCCCACCTATATTGTAATTTCAATCTGGTTGGTATAAGATTGAAATGGGAAAATAATGTACCTGTGAAAACCCTATGAAATAGCTCCCCAATACCGTCTGATGTATATATTTAATGTATTACATGAATGGTGACCACAGCCCTTCCGACAATCCATTTAAAACGTGTTTTCCTGTGTTTTTTCCCACCCTGCTGAATGTATCCAATGTTCCATATCAAATGTGTGTCCTATTATGACACATCTGGCAGTTTCTTCTCTCCATGTTTCTTGGCCTAGTATAATTTTTTACAAAAATCTGTGTTTTTTGGTCACTACCATGTCAGGAAAATACCATGGTACTGTTGCAACTACCATGGTATTTCCCTGACATGGTATTACAATGAAAAAGATACCACGGTACTATCATGTTTATTGGGTCACTACAGTGGCAGGAAAATGCCATGGTATTTGCACCAGTGCCATAGTATTTTCCTGCCTTGGTAGTGACCCAAAACACATCATAGTACAATGGAATGTTGTTGTTCATTTTTCCACCATGGTGCATTTTTGTAAGAGCTGTCCTTCACATCGGAGTGCCAATGTTGTCTCTTTGCGTCTCTTGACCATGTCGCGTGGACCGGGCACAAAGCTCAAGGAGCGCTCTCCACTTCCCTCCTGTAGTTATTTACCAAGCCTGATAACACATCACTCCTGACAGACACAAGCAAAAACTCTTGCATTAATGTAGAAGCCTATACAACTAAACACTAGCGATCTGACATGCTGTATTGCATGGAAACTGCAGGCTACTAACAACAGCAGCTACATAGTCTAGCCTACTATGGCCCTGTCCCTCTGGCCAGGGTAAACAAAGAGGTAATGTTGTGTCTTGTATATACAGTATAGGTCATTTGTTTGGGAGAATGTGGATGGGATAACATTTGGTTCATACAGTGCCCTCCACAATTATTGGCACCCCTGTTTAAGATGTGGTCGAGGACTTCCAAAAATTCTCATTTTTTTTTAAACAACATAGAACCCAAATCAAAAAAAGAGAAAAATCCAACCTTTTATTTAAGTACATTACTTTGGTGTAAAAAAAAAAATCACACATTTAGAAAAAAAAAAACTTGAAATCATGTGTCCCACCATTATTGGCACCCCTAACAATTCCGCTGAAAATTTTAATTGATTTTTTTTAAAATATATTTTTCTGTAGTTGCTAAAGTTGGTCAGGGTATCTAGGAACTTTTAATTAGTAATTCATGACTTCCTGTTTCCCTGGGGTATAAATATGACGTGACACAGAGGCCTAATTCTCTTACGCATTTGTCAACATGGCAAAGACAAGAGAACACACCATTCAAGTAAGGCAGATTTGTGTCGACCTTCATAAGTCAGGCAATGGCTACAAGAAAACAGCCACTCGCCTTAACTTGCCCGTATCTACAGTCAGAGGAATCATTAAGAAGTTTAAAACAACTGGAACAGTGACAAACAAGGCTGGAAGAGGTCCCAAGTTTATCTTGCCACAACGCACAGTGAGGAGGATGGTAAGAGAAGTAAAAAAAAGTCCTAAGCTCACAACCCCCTTTTGCCAACAAGACAGCACTTAATCTCCTCCTATAACATTTCACAAGATTGGAGAACACAGAGAGAGGGATCTTTGACCATTCTTCTTTGCACAATCTTTCTAGATCATCCAGTGTCCTGGGTCCTCTCTTATGCACTCTCCTCTTTAGCTCGCCCCACAGGTTTTCGATTGGGTTGAGGTCTGGGGACTGAGATGGCCATGGGAGGACCTTGAGTTTGTGACTGCTGAACCATTTTTGTGTAGATTTTGCCACATGTTTTGGATCATTATCCTGCTGAAAGACCCAATGACGACCCATCTTCAGCTTTCTGGCAGAGGCCATCAGGTTTTTATTTAAAATGTCCTGGTAGTTCAAAGCGTTCATAATGCCATGCACCCTAACAAGGTTCCCAGGGCCTTTGGAAGAGAAACAGGCCCACAGCATCACAGATCCTCCACCATACTTCACGGTGGGCATGAGGTGCTTTTCGGCATACTCATCTTTTGTTTTACGCCAGACCCACTTAGAGTGTTTGTTGCCAAAAAGCTCAATCTTAGTCTCATCTGACCAAAGCACACAATCCCAGTTGAAGTCCCAGTGCCGCTTAGCAAACTCCAGACTTTTACGTTTGTGAGTGTTAGTGAGAAAAGGCTTTTTCCTTGCATGCCTCCCAAACAGCTTGTTGGCATGTAGAGAGCGTCTGATGGTTGTTTTGGAGACGTTGTGACCCCAAGATGCCACTCTTTGATGCAATTCTGTGACAGTGAGCTTAGGACTTTTTTTTACTTCTCTTACCATCCTCCTCACTGTGCGTTGTGGCAAGATAAACTTGGGACCTCTTCCAGCCTTGTTTGTCACTGTTCCAGTTGTTTTAAACTTCTTAATGATTCCTCTGACTGTAGATACGGGCAAGTTAAGGCGAGTGGCTGTTTTCTTGTAGCCATTGCCTGACTTATGAAGGTCGACACAAATCTGCCTTACTTGAATGGTGTGTTCTCTTGTCTTTGCCATGTTGACAAATGGGTAAGAGAATTAGGCCTCTGTGTCACGTCATATTTATACCCCAGGGAAACAGGAAGTCATGAATTACTAATTAAAAGTTCCTAGATACCCTGACCAACTTTAGCAACTACAGAAAAATATATTTTTTAAAAAATCAATTAAAATTTTCAGCGGAATTGTTAGGGGTGCCAATAATTGTGGGACACATGATTTCAAGTTTTTTTTTTTCTAAATGTGTGATTTTTTTTTACCACCAAAGTAATGTACTTAAATAAAAGGTTGGATTTTTCTCTTTTTTTGCATTTGGGTTCTGTTGTTAAAAAAAAAAGGAGAATTTTTGGAAGTCCTCGACCACATCTTAAACAGGGGTGCCAATAATAGTGGAGGGCACTGTATATAGACACTAACTATTTGATATAAAACAGTTTGTTTCATTTAATTATACACAAAAAGATGTTGCCCAGAACAAATTAATGTACAAACAGTATTTTTCATTACATTTGAGTCATTTAGCAGATGCTCTTATCCAGAGCAACTTACAGGACCAATTAGGGTTAATTGCCTTGATCAAGGGCACAACGACAGATTTTTCACTATGTTGGCTCAGGATTGAAAACCAGCGACCTTTCAGTTACTGGCCCAACACTCTTAACCGCTAGGCTACATGCCGCCAGATCAATTAACTTCAATACAGTTATCCAAATACATTCATCATCAATGAATAAAATAATGAATCTAATTTTAAAAGACAATTTAAAAAACACAATTAGTCGATTCATAGCCTTTTTATAATTAATAAAAGTTGTTTAGTGATATAAATTAATCCACCAAAACTAATGCTGAAAACTGACCATCACACCATCTTTATCTGATATACACTGAGTATACAAAACATTAGGAACACCTTCCTAATATTGAGTTGCACCCCCCCCCCCCCCATTCCTGGACAAGGCTTGTTGCATGGGGCATAATCCTGCTGAAAAAATCTACACTGCTCAAAAAAAATAAAGGGAACACTTAAACAACACAATGTATCTCAAAGTCAATCACACATCTGTGAAATCAAACTGTCCACTTAGGAAGCAACACTGATTGACAATACATTTCACATGCTGTTGTGCAAATGGAATAGACAACAGGTGGAAATTATAGGCAATTAGCAAGACAACCCCAATAAAGAAGTGGTTCTGCAGGTGGTGACCACATACCACTTCTCAGTTACTATGCTTCCTGGCTGATGTTTTGGTCACTTTTGAATGCTGGCAGTGCTTTCACTCTAGTGGTAGCATGAGACGGAGTCTACAACCCACACAAGTGGCTCAGGTAGTGCAGCTCATCCAGGATGGCACATCAATGCGAGCTGTGGCAAGAAGGTTTGCTGTGTCTGTCAGCGTAGTGTCCAGAGCATGGAGGCGCTACCAGGAGACAGGCCAGTACATCAGGAGACTTGGAGGAGGCCGTAGGAGGGCAACAACCCAGCAGCAGGACAGCTACCTCCGCCTTTGTGCAAGGATGAGCAGGAGGAGCACTGCCAGAGCCCTGCAAAATGACTTCCAGCAGGCCACAAATGTGCATGTGTCTGCTCAAACGGTCAGAAACAGACTCCATGAGGGTGGTATGAGGGCCCGACGTCCACAGGTGGGGGTTGTGCTTATAGCCCAACACCGTGCAGGACGTTTGGCATTTGCCAGAGAACACCAAGATTGGCAAATTCGCCACTGGCGCCCTGTGCTCTTCACAGATGAAAGCAGGTTCACACTGAGCACGTGACAGACGTGACAGAGTCTGGAGACGCCGTGGAGAACGTTCTGCTGCCTGCAACATCCTCCAGCATGACCGGTTTGGTGGTGGGTCAGTCATGGTGTGGGGTGGCATTTCTTTGGGGGGCCGCACAGCCCTCCATGTGCTCGCCAGAGGTAGCCTGACTGCCATTAGGTACCGAGATGAGATCCTCAGACCCCTTGTGAGACCATATGCTGGTGCGGTTGGCCCTGGGTTCCTCCTAATGCAAGACAATGCTAGACCTCATGTGGCTGGAGTGTCAGCAGTTCCTGCAAGAGGAAGGCATTGATGCTATGGACTGGCTCGCCCGTTCCCCAGACCTGAATCCAATTGAGCACATCTGGGACATCATGTCTCGCTCCATCCACTAACGCCACGTTGCACCACAGACTGTCCAGGAGTTGGCGGATGCTTTAGTCCAGGTCTGGGAGGAGATCCCTCAGGAGACCATCCGCCACCTCATCAGGAGCATGCCCAGGCGTTGTAGGGAGGTCATACAGGCACGTGGAGGCCACACACACTACTGAGCCTCATTTTGACTTGTTTTAAGGACTTTACATCAAAGTTGGATCAGCCTGTAGTGTGGTTTTCCACTTTAATTTTGAGGGTGACTCCAAATCCAGACCTCCATGGGTTGATAAATTTGATTTCCATTCATAATTTTTGTGTGATTTTGTTGTCAGCACATTCAACTATGTAAAGAAAAAAGTATTTAATAAGATTATTTCATTCATTCAGATCTAGGATGGGTTGTTTAAGTGTTCCCTTTATTTGTTTGAGCAGTGTATTTTGCAGATGGATACACTGCTGTCATGAAGGGATGCACCTGATTGGTAACGATGTTTAGATATCCTGTGGCAGTCAAACATTGCTCCACTTTTATCAAGGGGCCCAATGTGTGCCATGAAAACACACCCCACACCACCACCACCAGCCTGCAATGCTGACACACGGCATGGATGCATGTACTCATGGTTTTCTCCATACCCTTGTCCTCCCATCAGTGTGAAACAGCAGGAACCGGGATTCATCAGACCAGGCAATGTTTTTCAAATTCTCCAGTGTCCAGTGTTTTCATTCCTTAGCCCACTGCAACTGCAGTTTCTTGTTTTCTGCTGAAAGCTAATGGGGATCCATAATAAATACACCACAACTACATCATTAAGGATCATAGCTTTCACCTGGTCAGTCTATGTCATGGAAAGAGCAGGTGTCCTTAATGTTTTGTACACTCAGTGTATGTTGTGTCTACTAGCTCATTCCCACAGAAAACTGCAGATGTGACCTTGAGCAAGGCACTTAACCCTAATTGCTCATGTAAGTCGCTCTGGATAAGTTACGTCTGCTAAATTACTAAAATGTAAATGTAATGTACCACCCAGTTAACCATCAGACTCCATTGTGAGACGCCTCAAATAGGATATTCAACCTTAAAGGCAAATCCAAGGTCATCTCAATATCATTACAGTAGAAGCTAACAAAACACACCAAAACTGACAAGGTGAACACTGATCAGTAAAGTAAAGAGAGGCTGACATTCTATAACGTTCCCTTTGATTTTGAATTTTAGGACCCCAAGTGTTATAAAAATATATATTTAAAAATGATTTGATAAAATATTGAATTTGGCCTTTACTACTATATCCAATAGAAACACATTGAATAACACATTCATAAATGCCCCAAAAAAAGACTAATGGTGAAAACTGATCATCACATCATCTCTATCTGATACATTCAGTACAATGTAGTATTTTATTAGGATCCCCAGCGGCTACTCTTCCTGGGGTACAAACAGGAAACACAAAAAATACATCAAATACATCATCATGCACTACATTTACAATTTAGTCATGTTGCAGATACTCCCATCCAGAGAGCTAGTGCATTCATCTTATGATAGCCAGGAGAGACAACCACATATCACAGTGGTATTCCAACCACGTATCACAAGCATTATACAATGCAAAATACAATATAAAATACATTTGAAAAAAATCTGTCTCTTCAAATCAAATCAAATGTTATTTGTCACATAAACGTGTTTAGCAGATGTTATTGCAGGTGTAGCGAAATGCTTGTGCTTCTAGCTCCGAGAGTGCAGTAATATCTAACAAGTAATATCTAACAATTTCACAACATATACCCAATACACACAAGTCTAAGTAAGGAATGGAATTTAAGAATATATACATATATAGACAACCAATGACAGAGCGACATGGACTAAGATACAGTAGAATATTATAGAATACAGTATATACATATGAGATGTGTAAAATGCTTCAGAACATCAGCTGAGCTAAAAGTTCCTGTTGTTTTTTTATGTGCCATGAGGTTTATTTTATTTTATGTTTTTTTGAATCTGGTTTTATTGCTAGTTTGAGTTACCTGGCAGAGAGTTCCATGTAGTCATGGCTCTATTTAATACTGTGTGTTTCCCAGCGTCTGTCCTGGACCTGGGGACTGTGAAGAAACCTCTTGCTGCATGTCTTGTGTTGTACCGATGAGTGTCCGAACTAGGTCATTCCCACAGAAAACTGCAGAGGAAAGCAGTACCACCCAGTCATCTATCAGACCTCACTGAGTGTATTCAACCCTAAGGGCAAATCCAAGGTCATCTCAATATCTTTACAGTAGAAGATAACAAAACACACTAAAATTGTGTCACAATTGTGTCACAATTATCTCACAGTGAGGAACAATAGGATTTATTTATTTATTTATTTATTACAATTGAGTGTTAATGTTATCAAATTCACTGTTACCACTTCCTTTGAGGTGAGAATGAAGTGATGGAGTGACTTTAATCTTAACTTGTCTGAGACAACTGAGGCTTGTCTCCTTTATGTATACGTTGATGTGTTTTTAAGTTAATGTGTTGAGAGAAACTCTTCCCACAGTCAGAGCAGTAGTAAGGTTTCTCTCCTGTGTGCACCCTCTGATGAATTTTTAGATTGGTTGATGTTGTGAAGCATTTTACACAATCTGAGCAGGAGTAAGGCTTCTCTCCTGTATGCATACGTTCATGTAGTTTTAAGTCGCCCAGTCGAGAGCAACTCTTTCCACAGTAAGAGCAGGAGTAAGGCTTCTCTCCTGTGTGTGTTCTCCGATGAACTTTTAGCTCAGCTGATGATTTAAAACATTTTCCACAGTCAGAGCAGAAGTAAGGTTTCTCTCCTGTGTGTGTTCTCTGATGAACTTTTAGCTCCGCTGACGATTTAAAACATTTTCCACAGCCAGAGCAGGAGTAAGGCTTCTCTCCCTTATGTATAGCTTGGTGTCCTTTTAAGTGGATAAGTTGAGAGAAAGTCTTCCTACAGTCAGAGCAGCAGTAAGGCTTCTCTCCTGTGTGTATACGTTCATGTTGTTTTAAGTTGCCCGGTTGAGAGAAATTCGCCCCACAGTCAGAGCAGGAGTAAGGCTTCTCTCCTGTGTGTATACGTTCATGTTGTCTTAAGTTGCCCAGTTGAGAGAAACTCTTCCCACACACAGAGCAGATGTAAGGCTTCTCTCCTGTGTGTGTTCTCTGATGAACTTTTAGCTCAGCTGATGTTGTGAAGCATTTTACACAATTAGAGCAGGAGTAAGGCTTCCCTCCTGTATGTATACGTTCATGCTGTTTTAGGTGGCTCGGTTGAGAGAAACTCTTTCCACAGTCTGAGCAGGAGTAAGACTTCTCTCCTGTATGTATACGTTCATGTGTTTTTAAGTGGCCCAGTTGAGAGAAACTCTTCCCACACAGAGAGCAGGAGTAAGGCTTCTCTCCTGTATGTATACGATCATGTATTTTTAGGTCGCCCAGTCGAGAGAAACATTTTCCACAGTAAGAGCAGGCGTAAGGCTTCTCTCCTGTGTGTATACGTTCATGTATTTTTAAGTCCGCCAGTCGAGAGAAACTCTTTCCACAGTCAGAGCAGGCGTAAGGCTTCTCTCCTGTGTGCACTCTCTGATGAACTGTCAGAGCCTTTGATGTTGTGAAATTCTTCCCACAGTCAGTGCAGAAATACAGATTCTCGCCTGTGTGTATTTGTAGGTGTATTTTTAGCTTTGATAGAATTGGGAAAATCTCCTCACAATGTGGGCAGTGGTGAGACCTCTTAGCTCTGTGATCTTCCTGCTGTTGCTCTCTGGATGTAGAGAATGTCTCAACATGGTCTCCTGTGTGAACAACATCAGAAGAACCAGTCAATTGGTGTGATATACAGTACCAGTCAAAGGCTGACACACCTACTCATTCAAGGGTTTTTCTTTATTTTTTAAAACTATTTTCTACCTTGTAGAATAATAGTGAAGACATCAGACCTATTCTATAACACATATGGAATCATGTAGTAATCCAAAAAAGTGTTAAACCTATGTTGTATTTTAGATTATTCAATGTAGCCACCCTTTGCCTTGACAGCTTTCCAAACTCTTGGCATTCTCTCAACCAACTTCACCTGGAATACTTTTTTTCCAACATTCTTGAAGGAGTTCCCACATATGCTTAGCACTTGTTGGCTGCTTTTCCTTCACTCTGCGGTACAACTCATCCCAAATCTCAATTGGGTTGAGGTCGGGTGATTGTGGAGGCCAGGTCATCTGATGCAGCACTCCATCACTCTCCTTCTTGGTCAAATAGCCCTTACACAGCCTGTAGGTGTGTTGGGTCATAGTCCTGTTGAAAAACAAATGATAGTCCCACTAAGCGCAAACCAGATGGGATGGCGTATCACTGCAGAATGATGTGGAGCCATTCTGGTTAAGTGTGCCTTGAATTCTAAATAGATCACAGACAGTGTCACCAGCAAAGCACCCCCACACCATCACACATCCTCCTCCATGCTTCACGGTGGGATCTACACATGCAGAGATCTTCCGTTCACCTACTCTGTGTCTCACAAAGACACGGCTGTTGGAACCAAAAATCGGACATTTGGACTCATCAGACCAATGGACAGATTTCCACCGGTCTAATGTCCATTGCTCGTGTTTTTTTGCCCAAGAAAGTATCTTCTTCTTATTGGTGTCCTTTAGTAGTGGTTTATTTGCAGCAATTTGACCTTGAAGGCCTGATTCACGCAGTCTCCTCTGAACAGTTGATGTTGAGATTTGTCTGTTACTTGAACTCTGAATAATTTATTTGGGCTGCAATTTCTGAGGCTGATAACTATAATGAACTTGCCATTTACATTTTTACATTTTTTAGCAGACACTCTTATCCAGAGAGACTTACAGTAAGTATAATATGGACTTGGTCTTTTAGCAAATAGGGTTATCTTCTGCATACCACCCCTACCTTGTCACAACACAACTGATTGGCTCAAATTCATTAAGAAGGAAAGAAATTCCACAAATTAACTTTTAACAAGGCACACCTGTTAATTGAAATGCATTCCAGGTGTGCCAAGAGTGTGCAAAGCTGTCATCAAGGCAAAGGGTGGCTACTTAGAAGAACTTAAAGTATAAAATATATTTTGATATGTTTAACACTTTTTTGGTTACTAAACGATTCCATATGTGTTGTTGAATAGCTTTGATGTCTTCACTACTATTACACAATGTAGGATGTAGGAAATAGTCAAAATAAAGATAAACCCTTGAATGGGTAGGTGTGTCCAAACCTTTGACTGGTAATGTACATGTCAATCACATTTATTTTTTGAAGCCCTTTTTACATCCGCAAAGTCACAAAGTGCTTTACAGAAACACTTCCTAAAATCACGAAAGATCAAGCAATGTAGATGTAGAAGCACAGTGGCTACTAAAAACTCAGTATAAAGCAGGAACCCAGGGAGAAACATGGAGAGGAACCAGGCTTAAAGGGGTGGCCAGTCCTCTTCTGGCTGTACCGGGTGACATATGTTTTCATATCAGTAGGCTGTACAATACAAAAGGGGACAAAAACTATTCTAAAAGTGGGTAAGAGTCAAAAGCTAAAAAGGGACAAAAGTCATTAAAATGATGAGCCATATCATCCTCCACTCACTATCACAAGGGTTAGTAACTACACAGACTCATTTCATAGAACATTAAAACACTGGCAGTTTGTCTACTTCACTTCTTTAGTCTACTCTCTGATCACTCCAGATAGCCCAGTGAATAAAACACATGCTGGCAATACTGGTGTAAAACCATGCAAGGGTCAGTAGCATTAAATAATATCTACCTTCTCATTGAAACAGTTCATCATGAAACAGTTCTACTGCAACTTTTCATGCACAGAGGGAAGTTGGAACGAACCTGCTCTTACCATGTGAAACACATTTCCCAATCTTCTCCTCCTCTTCTTCATCTTTAATGTTGACATTCAGCTCCAGTGTTTGACTGCAGTCTTCCAGCTTCACTGATGCCATCTCTGGATCCTGCAGTGCAAACTGGGCTCCACTGTCACAATCAGGACCCACTGACTGTAGGTTTGGACTTAGTGTGGAAGGAGAGGGGCAGGCTGGGTTTGTCCTCACTGTTGATGTTACCGGACGTATACCTGAATTGGCAAGTAGTAATAAAGAGAAACGGAAACAAAAGTTATTGTCTTGACAATTCAGGCACATTCTTTATTCTCTAAAAATATTTTGTATTTTTCAATCATCTAATTCAGTGTTTGACTGAAAAAGTACTAATATTTGGGTGCCGGTACAGTATATATTTAGGTGCAGGAGCCCCACAATACCTTTGAGCTAATATTCTATAAGAGGAACATGAGCTCAAGCAGTAGACATTTCAGGTGCTGATATTCAGCTCTGTTGAGCATCTGTCCAAGTCTAACACTGATCTCATTTTAATAGATCAGGTAGCTAAGAATTGACAACAAATAATTAACATTACAAAAGTACACACTACACAATGTAGAGTTGAAGTCGGAAGTGTACATACACCTTAGCCAAATACATTTAAACTCAGTATTACACAATTCCTGACATTTAATCTTAGTAAAAATTCCCAGTCTTACGTCAGTTAGGATCACCACTATTTTAAGAATGGGAAATGTCAGAATAATAGTAGAGAGAATGATTTATTTCAGCTTTTATTTCTTTCATCAGATTCCCAGTGGGTCAGATGTTTACATACACTCAATTAGTATTTGGTAGCATTGCCTTTAAATTGTTTAACTTGGGTCAAATGTGTCGGGTAGCCTTCTACAAGCTTCCCACAATAAGTTGGGTGAATTTTGGCCCATTCCTCCTGACAGAGCTGGTGTAACCGAGTCAGGTTTGTAGGCCTCCTTGCTCGCACACACTTTTTCAGTTCTGCCCACACATTTTCTATAGGATTGAGGTCAGGGCTTTGTGATGGCCACTCCAATACCTTGACTTGTTGTCCTTAAGCCATTTTGCCACAACTTTGGATGTATGCTTGGGATCATTGTCCATTTGGAAGACCTATTTGCGACCAAGCTTTATCTTGCTGACTGATATCTTGAGATGTTGCTTCAATATATCCATATAATTTTCCTTCCTCATGATGCCATCTATTTTGTGAAGTGCACCAGTCCCTCCTGAAGCAAAGCACCCCCACAGCATGATGCTGCCACCCCTGTGCTTCGCGGTTGGCATGGAGTTCTTCGGCATGCAAGCATCCCCCTTTTTCCTCCAAACATAACGATGGTCATTATGGCCAAACAGTTATATTTTTGTTTCATCAGACCAGAGGACATTTCTCCAAAAAGTACGATATTTGTCCCCATGTGCAGTTGCAAACCATAGTATGTCTTTTTTATGGTGGTTTTGGAGCAGTTGCTTCTTCCTTGCTGAGTGGCCTTTCAGGTTATGTCGATATAGGAGACGGTTTACTGTGGATATAGATACTTCTGTACCTGTTTCCTCCAGCATCTTCACAAGGTCCTTTGTTGTTGTTCTGGGATTGATGTGCACTTTTCGCACCAAAGTACGTTCATCTCTAGGAGACAGAACGTGTCTCCTTCCTGAGCGGTATGACGGCTGTGTGGTCCCATGGTGTTTATACTTGCATACTATTGTTTGTACAGATGACAGGTAGCTTAGTGGTTAAGAGCGTTGTGCCAGTAACCGAAAGGTCGCTGGTTCTAATCCCTGAGCCAACTAGGTGAAAAATCTGTCGTTGTGCCCTTGAGCAAGGCACTTAACCCTAATTGCTCCTGTAAGTCGCTCTGGATAAGAGCGTCTGCTAAATGACAAAAAAAAAAAAAAAAAAAAATGTGGTACCTTCAGGCATTTGAAAATTGCTCCCAAGGATGAACCAGACTTGTGGATGTCTACCATTTTTTTCCTGAGGTCTTGGCTGATTTATTTTGATTTTCCCATGGTCAAGCAAAGAGACACTGAGTTTGAAGGTAGGCCTTGAAATACATTCAGAGGTACACCTCCAATTGACTCAAATTATGTCAATTAGAATATCAGAAGCTTCTAAAGCCATGACATCATTTTCTGGAATTTTCCAAGATTTTAAAGGCACAGTCAACTTAGTGAATGTAAACTTCTGACCCACTGGAATTGTGATACAGTGAATTATAAGTGAAATAATCTGTCTGTAAACACTTGTTGGAAATATTACTTGTCATTACTTGCCAAAACTATAGTTTGTTAACAAGAAATTTGTGGAGTGGTTGAAAAACGAGTTTTAATGACTAAACTTCCGACTTCAACTGATATATATATATATATATATATATATATATATATACACACACACACACCCCAAGACTCTTCCTAGAGCTGGCCGAAGTGAGCAATCGGGGGAGAAGGGCGTTAAAAGCAATTGTATTTCCTGTTCACACCATTAACATTTATAGATAGACAGAAACAACGGAATGTGTCTGAATAGTTCTACACATGTAGAAAACCGATAATCATTATATTAAGTTTCAAAACAGTAGTGCAACCGTGAAATTGTCGCTCTCTGATGGACCCGCACTGTAGTCCGTTGACGCTGACCGAGAGGGCGCCGGCATTTTACAAGCTCGTGAATTTTGACAAAAAACCAATAACATGCTAAATGAACTCAGAAATCTCAAATAAATTAATTATTTATGAAATGACCTTGACAAAATGATGTACATCCACTCAGACAAACCCAAAGTCTCTAGCTATGTGACTTGTAAAATAGTTTTTATCACGTTCTTCACTCGGTTTGAAACAAAAACAACACATAGCAACCTTCACCAAACGTGGTAATATCTTAATGAATTTGTTACCTAGCATGGTACAGTGGGGGAAAAAAGTATTTAGTCAGCCACCAATTGTGCAAGTTCTCCCACTTAAAAAGATGAGAGAGGCCTGTAATTTGCATCATAGGTACACGTCAACTATGACAGACAAATTGAGAAAACATTTTCCAGAAAATCACATTGTAGGATTTTTAATGAATTTATTTGCAAATTATGGTGGAAAATAAGTATTTGGTCACCTACAAACAAGCAAGATTTCTGGCTCTCACAGACATTTACATTTACATTTTAGTCATTTAGCAGACGCTCTTATCCAGAGCGACTTACAGTTAGTGAATACATATTTTTTTTTATACTGGCCCCCCGTGGGAATCAAACCCACAACCCTGGCGTTGCAAACGCCATGCTCTATCAACTGAGCTACATCCCTGCCGGCCATTCCCTCCCCTACCCTGGACGACGCTGGGCCAATTGTGCGCCGCCCATGAGTCTCCCGGTCGCGGCCGGCTGCGACAGAGCCTGGATTCGAACCAGGATCTCTAGTGGCACAGTTAGCACTGCGATGCAGTGCCTTAGACCAATGCGCCACTCAGGAGACAGACCTGTAACTTCTTCTTTAAGAGGCTCCTCTGTCCTCCACTCGTTACCTGTATTAATGGCACCTGTTTGAACTTGTTATCAGTATAAAAGACACCTGTCCACAACCTCAAACAGTCACACTCCAAACTCCACTATGGCCAAGACCAAAGAGCTGTCAAAGGACACCAGAAACAAAATTGTAGACCTGCACCAGGCTGGGAAGACTGAATCTGCAATAGGTAAGCAGCTTGGTTTGAAGAAATCAACTGTGGGAGCAATTATTAGGAAATGGAAGACATACAAGACCACTGATAATCTCCCTCGATCTGGGGCTCCATGCAAGATCTCACCCCGTGGGGTCAAAATGATCACAAGAACAGTGAGCAAAAATCCCAGAACCACACGGGGGGACCTAGTGAATGACCTGCAGAGAGCTGGGACCAAAGTAACAAAGCCTACCATCAGTAACACACTACGCCGCCAGGGACTCAAATCCTGCAGTGCCAGACGTGTCCCCCTGCTTAAGCCAGTACATGTCCAGGCCCGTCTGAAGTTTGCTAGAGTGCATTTGGATAATCCAGAAGAGGATTGGGAGAATGTCATATGGTCAGATGAAACCAAAATATAACTTTTTGGTAAAAACTCAACTCGTCGTGTTTTGAGGACAAAGAATGCTGAGTTGCATCCAAAGAACAACATACCTACTGTGAAGCATGGGGGTGGAAACATCATGCTTTGGGACTGTTTTTCTGCAAAGGGACCAGGATGACTGATCCGTGTAAAGGAAAGAATGAATGGGGCCATGTATCGTGAGATTTTGAGTGAAAACCTCCTTCCATCAGCAAGGGCATTGAAGATGAAACATGGCTGGGTCTTTCAGCATGACAATGATCCCAAACACACCGCCCTGGCAACGAAGGAGTGGCTTCGTAAGAAGCATTTCAAGGTCCTGGAGTGGCCTAGCCAGTCTCCAGATATCAACCCCATAGAAAATCTTTGGAGGGAGTTGAAAGTCTGTGTTGCCCAGTGACAGCCCCAAAACATCACTGCTCTAGAGGAGATCTGCATGGAGGAATGGGCCAAAATACCAGCAACAGTGTGTGAAAACCTTGTGAAGACTTACAGAAAACGTTTGACCTGTGTCATTGCCAACAAAGGGTATATACAAAGTATTGAGAAACTTTTGTTATTGACCAAATACTTATTTTCCACCATAATTTGCAAACAAATTCATAAAAAATTCTACAATGTGATTTTCAGAAAAAAAAAATTCTCATTTTGTCTGTCATAGTTGACGTGTACCTATGATGAAAATTACAGGCCTCTCATCTTTTTCAGTGGGAGAACTTGCACAATTGGTGGCTGACTAAATACATTTTTCCCCCCACTGTATGCATGTTCTTTCGACATTGGAAAGTTTAACCGTGCTATTACATACCTGTAGTAATGAATTGAAACGGACACAAAAGTTATCTTCTTGACATCGCAGTTCTGGCGCTTTCTTTATTCTGAAGAATGGCGGACCTTCCTGTTCCCCCACTACCATAGTATTTTTTAGATAGATAAGATAGATAAGAAAGTGAGGGGAAAAAAGTATTTGATCCCCAGCTGATTTTCTATGTTTGCCCACTGACAAAGAAATTATCAGTTTATTTGAACAGTGAGAGACAGAATAACAACAAAATAATCCAGAAAAAACGCATGTCAAAAATGTTATACATTGATTTGCATTTTAATGAGGGAAATAAGTATTTGACCCCCTCTCAATCAGAAAGATGTCTGGCTCCCAGGTGTCTTTTATACTGGTAACGAACTGAGATTAGGAGCACACTCTTAAAGGGAATGCTCCTAATCTCAGTTTGTTACCTGTATAAAAGCCACCTTTTGCAATCAATCAGATTCCAAACTCTCCATGGCCAAGACCAAAGAGCTCTCCAAGGATGTCAGGGACAAGATTGTAGCGCTACACAAGGCTGGAATGGGCTACAAGACCATCGCCAAGCAGCTTGGTGAGAAGGTGACAACAGTTGGTGCGATTATTCGCAAATGGAAGAAACACAAAATACCTGTCAATCTCCCTCGGCCTGGGGCTCCATGCAAGATCTCACCTCGTGGAATTGCAATGATCATAAGAACGGTGAGGAATCAGCCCAGAACTACACGGGAGGATCTTGTCAATGATCTCAAGGCAGCTGGGACCATAGTCACCAAGAAAACAATTGGTAACACACTACGCCGTGAAGGACTGAAATCCTGCAGCGCCCGCAAGGTCCCCCTGCTCAAGAAAGCACATATACAGGCCCGTCTGAAGTTTGCCAATGAACATCTGAATGATTCAGAGGAGAACTGGGTGAAAGTGTTGTGGTCAGATGAGACCAAAATCGAACTCTTTGGCATCAACTCAACTCGCCGTGTTTGGAGGAGGAGGAATGCTGCCTATGACCCCAAGAACACCATCCCCACCGTCAAACACGGAGGTGAAAACATTATGCTTTGGGGGTGTTTTTCTGCTAAGGGGACAGGACAACTTCACCGCATCAAAGAGACGATGGACGGGGCCATGTACTGTCAAATCTTGGGTGAGAACCTCCTTCCCTCAGCCAGGGCATTGAAAATGGGTCGTGGATGGGTATTCCAGCATGACATTGACCCAAAACACACAGCCAAGGCAACAAAGGAGTAGCTCAAGAAGAAGCACATCAAGGTCCTGGAGTGGCCTAGCCAGTTTCCAGACCTTAATCCCATAGAAAATCTGTGGAGGGAGCTGAAGGTTCGAGTTGCCAAACGTCAGCCTCAAAACCTTAATGACTTGGAGAAGATCTGCAAAGAGGACTGGGACAAAATCCCTCCTGAGATGTGTGCAAACCTTTGGCCAACTACAAGAAATGTCTGAACTCTGGGATTGCCAACAAGGGTTTTGCCACCAAGTACTAAGTCATGTTTTGCAGAGGGGTCAAATACTTATTTCCCTCATTAAAATGCAAATCCATTTATAACATTTTTGACATGAGTTTTTCTGAATTTTTTAAAATGTTATTCTGTCTCTCACTGTTCAAAAAACCTACCATTAAAATTATAGACTGATCATGTCTTTGTCAGTGGGCAAACGTAAAAAATCAGCAGGGGATCAAATACTTTTTTCCCCTCACTGTACATACACACACACCACCAAGACTCTTCCTAGAGCTGGCCGCCTGGCCAAAGTGAGCAATCGGGGGTGAAGGACGTTAGTCAAGAAGGTGACCAAGAAGCCGATGGTCACTCTGACAGAGCTCCAGAGTTCCTCGGTAGAGATAGGAGAAACTTCCAAAAGGACAACCATCTCTGCAGCACTCCACCAATCAGGCCATTATGGTAGAGTGGCCAGACGGAAGCCACTCCTCAGTAATTTTATTTAACCAGGTAAGCCAGTTGAGAACAAGTTCTCATTTACAACTGCGACCTGGCCAAGATAAAGCAAAGCAGTGCGATAAAAACAACACAGAGTTACATACGGGGTAAACAAAACATAAAGTCAAAAATACAACAGAAAATATATATACAGTGTGTGCAAATGTAGTAAGTTATGGAGATAAGGCAATAAATAGGCCATAGTGCAAAATAGTTACAATTCCGTATTAACACTGGAATGATAGATGTGCAAAAGATGATGTGCAAATAGAGATACTGGGGTGCAAATGAGCAAAATAAATAACAATATGGGGATGAGGTAGTTGGGTGGGCTAATTTCAGAATGGCTGTGTACAGGTGCAGTGATCGGTAAGCTGCTCTGACAACTGACGCTTAAAGTTAGTATGGGAGATATGTCTCCAGCTTCAGAGATTTTTGCAGGTCGTTCTAGTCATTGGCAGCAGAGAACTGGAAGGAATGGCGGCCAAAGGAGGTGTTGGCTTTGGGGATGACCAGTGAGATATACCTGCTGGAGCGCAGACTACGGGTGGGTGTTGCTATGGTGACCAGTGAGCGAAGATAAGATGGGGATTTGCCTAGCAGTGATTTATAGATGACCTGGAGCCAGTGGGTTTGGCGACGAATATGTAGTGAGGGCCAGCCAACAAGAGCGTACAGGTCACAATGTTGGGTAGTATATGGGGCTTTGGTGACAAAACGGATGGCACTGTGATAGACTACATCCAATTTGCTGAGTAGAGTGTTGGAGGCTAATTTGTAAATGACATCGCCAAAGTCAAGGATCGGTAGGATAGTCAGTTTTACGAGGGCATGTTTGGCAGCATGAGTGAAGGAGGCTTTGTTGCGAAATAGGAAGCCGATTCTAGATCTAACTTTTGAATGGAGATGCTTAATGTGAGTCTGGAAGGATAGTTTACAGTCTAACCATACACCTAGGTATTTGTAGTTGTCCACATACTCTAGGTCAGACCAGCCGAGAGTAGTGATTCTAGTCGGGTGGGCGGGTGCAAGCAGCGTTCGGTTGAAGAGCATGCATTTAGTATTACTAGTGTTTAAGAGCAGTTGGAGGCTACGGAAGGAGTGTTGTATGGCGTTGAAGCTCGTTTGGAGGTTTGTTAACACAGTGTCCAATGAAGGGCCAGATGTATACAAAATGGTGTCGTCCGCATAGAGGTGGATCCGAGCGTCACCAGCAGCAAGAGGGACATCATTGATATACACAGAGAATAGAGTCGGCCCGAGAATTGAACCCTGTGGCACCCCCATCCCACCTTGAGCGTGGCTGAGGTGCACCCATGACCAGCTCGGAAACCGGATTGCATAGCGGAGAAGGTACGGTGGGATTCGAAATGGACGGTGATCTGTTTGTTAACTTGGCTTTCAAATACTTTCGAAAGGCAGGGCAGGATGGATATAGGTGTGTAACAGTTTGGATCTAGAGTGTCACCCCCTTTGAAGAGGGGGATGACCGCGGCAGCTTTCCAATCTCTGGGGATCTCAGACATTACGAAAGAGAGGTTGAACAGGCTAGTAATAGGGGTTGTGACAACTTCGGCGGCTAATTTTAGAAAGGAAGGGTCCAGATTGTCTAGCCCAGCTGATTTGTAGGGGTCCAGATTTTTTTTTGGCGGGGGGGGCATGGGCACGTTGCAGCGGAGGGTGCAGGGCTGGGGTCCGGGGTAGTGGTAGCCAGGTGGAAAGCATGGCCAGCCGTAGCAAAATGCTTGTTGAAATTCTCGATTATTGTAGATTTATCTGTGGTGACAGTGTTTCCTAGCCTCAGTGCAGTGGGCAGTTGGGAGGAGGTGCTCTTATTTTCCATGGACTTTACAGTGTCCCAAAACTTTTTGGAGTTAGTGCTACAGGATGCACATTTCTGTTTGAAAAAGCTAGCCTTTGCTTTCCTAACTGATTGTGTATATTGGTTCCTGACTTCCCTAAAAAGTTGCATATCGCGGGGGCTGTTCGATGCTAATGCAGTACGCCACAGGATGTTTTTGTGCTGGTCAAGGGCAGTCAAGTCTGAGGAGAATTTTTTGAATGGGGCATGCTTATTTAAGATTGAGAGGAAAGCACTTTTAAAGAACAACCAGGCATCCTCTACTGACGGAATGAGGTCGATATCCATCCAGGATACCCGGGCCAGCTCAATTAGAAAGGCCTGCTCGCTGAAGTGTTTTAGGGAGCGTTTGACAGTGATGAGGAGTGGTCGTTTGACCGCGGACCCATTACGGACGCAGGCAATAAGGCAGTAATCGCTGAGATCCTGGTTGAAGCCAGCGGAGGTCTATTTAGAGGATATATTTGTCAGGATGATATCTATGAGGGTGCCCATGTTTACAGATTTGGGGTTGTACCTGGTAGGTTCGTTGATAATTTGTGTGAGATTAAGGGCATCTAGTTTAGATTGTAGGTTGGCTGGGGTGTTAAGCATATCCCAGTTCGGTCACCAAGCAGTACGAACTCTGAGGATAGATGGGGGGGCGATCAGTTCCCATATGGTGTCCAGGGCACAGCTCTGGGCTGAGGGGGGTCTGTAGCAACAGTGAGAGACTTATTTCTGGAAAGGTTGATTTTTAGAAGTAGAAGCTCAAACTGTTTGGGCACAGACCTGGATAGTACGATAGAGCTCTGCAGGCTCTCTCTACAGTAGATTGAAACCCCACCCCCATTGGCAGTTCTATCGAGACGAAAAATGTTGTAGTTGGAGATGGAAATTTCTGGTGGCCTTCCTAAGCCAGGATTCAGACACTGCTAGAACATCAGGGTTGGCGGAGTGTGCTAACGCAGTGAATAACTCAAACTTAGGGAGGAGGCTTTGGATGTTAACCAAGGCTTTTACGGTTACAGAAGTCAACAAATGATAACGCCTGGGGAGTAGGAGTGATACTGGGGGCTACAGAGCCTGGGTTAACCTCTACATCACCAGAGGAACAGAGGAGGAGTAGAATAAGAATACGGCTAAAGGCTTTAAGTACTGGTCTTCTAGTGCGTTGTGTACAGAGAAAAAAAAGGGGCAGATTTCCGTGCGTTGTAGAAAAGATTCAGGGCATTATGTACAGACAAGGATATGGAAGGATATGAGTACAGTGGAGGTAAACCTAAGCATTGGGTAACGATGAAAGAGATAGCATCACTGGAGGCACCGATTGAGTCGGTGTCCGTGTGTATGGGGGGTGGGACAAAGGAGCTATCTAAGGTAGGTTGAGCTGGGCTGGGGGATCTACAGTGAAATAGTACAATAAGAAATAACCGAAACAGCAATAAGCAAGGCATATTGACATGGGAGAGAGGCATAAAGCAATCACAGGTGTTATTCGAGAGAGCTAAGACAACAGCTGGTAATGACGACACAGTTTGGGCTGAGGCTAAACATAAACAGGATGCGGTACCATAAAAAGGAACAGTCCAGCAGACATCAGCTGTATAGCTGAGTTATCATAAGGTCCGGTGAACAGCAATAGGAGAGTTCGGAGGTAGTTCGGAGGCTGCTATAGCACTGGCGAGCAAGAGGCCACGGCTAGCGTGTGCTAGCGGGCCAGAGCTAGCAGATGGGTCTTCGTGATCGACGTCGTAATGGGAAGCCTGCTGTAACCACATCAGACAATTTCAGCAGAGCTGATTTCGTCGGCAGACCGGTCATGTTGGATCGGCGGGGCTCCGTGTAAACACTAGGAGATTCCGTCCGGTTGACAGAGAGGTAGATAGCCGGGTGATGGGCTTTAGGCTAGCTCAAGGCTGATTACCCACAACAACGTCCATTTGGTTGCAGCTAGCTGCAATGATCTGGTGTTAAAAGTCCAGTGATTCAGGCAGAAAAAACAATGTTCTGGGTCGTTAACACGCTGTGCAGACAGTGCAGACTGGCTGATAATAGTCCAGGCTAGAGCTGGCTGGTAGTGCAGGCCACAGACAATGGTGAAAAACCGCTGATGGTGGCTAATAGCAAGTAGCTAGTTAGCTGGCTACTCCCGTCCGGTAGACAGAGAGGTAGATAGCCGGGATATGGGCCTGGCTCGAGGCTAGCTCACGGCTAACTGGTGCTTGCTTCTGGGGCAGTGGTGATCAGCCAAACAGCAACATCCAATCGGTTGCGGCTAGCTAGTTGTGATCCGGTGTTAAATGTCCAGTGAATCAGTTATTCCGGAAGTAGAATCCGATGTTCTGGGTGAAAACCGCTAACAATGGCTAATAGCAAGTAGCTAGTTAGCTGGCTAGCTAGTTTCAACTGGAGATTCCAGATAAAGGTAAGTCAATAATAGAATCCGTTCCACATTGAGTGAGGCGGGTTGCAGGAAAGTATATGTTGTAGAAGGATGAAAAGTAGGATAGGAAAATATGTACGAAAAATACAAAAAATACAAAAAACAGGCTATTTACACAGACACACAACAAAGAATGCGACTGCACTGCTACGCCATCTTGGAATAGTAAAGGGCACATGACAGCCCACTTGGAGTTTGCCAAAAGGCACCTCAAGACTCTCAGACCATGAGAAGGAAGATTCTCTGGTCTGATGAAACCAATATTGAACTCTTTGGCCTGAATCCCAAGCATCACATCTGGAGGAAACCTGGCACCATCCCTACGGTGAAGCGTGGTGGTGTCAGCATCATGCTGTGGGGATGTTTTTCAGCGGCAGGGACTAGGACACTAGTAAAGATCGAGGGAAAGATGAACAGAGCAAAGTACAGAGAGATCCTTGATGAAACCTGCTCCAGAATGCTCAGGACCTTAGAATGGGGCGAAGGTTCACCTTTCAACAGGACAACTACCCTAAGCACACAGCCAAGACAACGCAGGAGTGGCTTTGGGACAAGTCTCTGAACGTCCTTGAGTGACCCAGCCAGAGCCCGGACTTCAACCCGATCTAACATCTCCGGAGAGACCAGAAAATAGCTGTGCAGCGACGCTCTCCATCCAATCTGACAGAGCTTGAGAGGATCTGCAGAGAAGAATGGGAGAAACTCTCCAAATACAGGTGTGCCAAGCTTGTAGCGTCATACCAAAGAAGACTCGAGGCTGTAATCGCTGCCAAAGGTGCTTAAACAAAGTACTGAGTAAAGGGTCTGAATACTTATGTAAATGTGATATTTCCGTATTTTTTATTATATTTGGTTAAAAAAAATTAGCAACAATTGATAAAAACACGTTTTTGCTTTGTCATTATGGGGTATTGTGTGTAGATTAATGAGGGAAACAAACAACTTAATCTATTTTAGAATAAGGCTGTAACATACCTAAATGTGGAAAAAGTCAAGGGGTCTGAATAATTTCCCAATGCACTGTATATACAGTGGGGAGAACAAGTACTGCCGATTTTGCAGGTTTTCCTACTTACAAAGCATGTAGAGGTCTGTAATTTTTATCATAGGTACACTTCAACTGTGAGAGACGGAATCTAAAACAAAAATCCAGAAAATCACATTGTATGATTTTTAAGTAATTAATTTGCATACTGTTTTAGGTGGAAATATTCTTTGCTACTTTTCAAACAAATACTACGTGATATTTCACATATCATCTTGCAAGATAGGCCTTTTGTTTTGATTGTGAGAAGTAATGGCCGAGAGAAGGCAGGAGACACTTTGTTTTGTTTAGCGTCACTTAGGTTAGACTGCTCCCTTTAATGGATCAGTCGTCCACCAGGCTACACTCTACGATCAGGGGGAGGTGGGAGAGGAAGCGTTGATGGTCTCGGTTAGGGAGACAGTGGAATGGGGTTCAGTGTTTTACTGTTAGGAAATATTTAAGTTTGTTTCAACAGATCTTTACATATTTTCCTCACTACAAAATATTAATGCGGTCCTTGTGGTTACTAAACATATTTTAGATATGCCTTTATGCTATAGCTTATTCCATGTTTACATCTTTGGTTAAATGACTTCAAATGCAAAACTTAAATATATTTTGTGGAATGTCTGTGGAGTTTGTAAACTATCCAAGCTTAAACAGGTTATTATTAGGCTTAAACAACTTCATTCATCTATTGTGTTCCTACAAGAAACTCACTTGTTGAAGGATGAGCTACTTAAAGTATGCAGGAGATGACAAGGGCAAGTAGTAGCATCCTGTTTCTCCTCTCATTCTCATGGTGTTATGGTTTTAATTCACTAATCTGTTCCGTTTCAAGTGGATACTATTATAACTGATACAGCTGGTAGATACATTTTGATACAGGTAACTCTTTTGAATGAGCATATTAATCTGGTTAATGTTTATGGTCCTAATGATGATAATCCCAAATTCTTTGAGAATGTATTTCTATTGATAGCCTACATTCCTGGTAAAGTCCTAATGGCAGGGGATTTTAATTGCACTCTTGTTCCTCATCTAGATTGCTCATCTGGTTTAGACACTTCCCACTCGCAGAGTAGAAAGAAATTACAGCATTTCATTAAGGACTTAAATCTATGTGAACCTTGGAGGACTCAGAACCCGAGTAAAAGGGAGAATTCATGTTCACATTTAAATCATATTCTCATGTAGACTACTTTTTAGTTTCTTGCTCATTGCTTCCCAATGTAGCAGGAAATGGATATGATACTATTGTTTTGAATGACCATTTCCTTGTGTGATTATTCTATAGGGATACAAAACTAGTAAAAGGATCCTCTAGAAGGCGTTTGCATCCCAGATGGTTACAGGACCCAGACGTCTTACATTACGTTGGCGTGCGTATAGATGTTTATTTGACATTGAACACTGATCAAACGTCAGCGAGTACCAGATGGGAGGCTTTCAAAGCACATATTTGCGGGAAAATTCTACGTTTTACCAGTTTAAAATCAAATAAATCAGAAAATGAGAGCAATGGACAGCAAAATCAGAGAATTGGAGAGGGAAGCTTTTTTGGATAACTCAGTCGAAGGAATGATTTGGTCTTAAAGCTCAGTATGAAGAACTTCCCACCTCAAAGGCTGCAAACAGCTTAACTAGGCTGAAACAGTCCTATGATCAAGGGGATCATGGTTTAGACACTCGCAGAGTAGAAATACATTTTGGAAAATCTGATCGTTCAGATGTTGTTTTTGCAACAATTGAACAAAAACCAATTTTTGCTTTATCATTATGGGGTATTGTGAGTAGATTGATGAGGGAAAAAAACTATTTAATCTATTTTACAATAAGGCTGTAACGTAACAAAATATCAAAAAAAGTCCAGGGGTCTGAATACTTTCTGAATGCACAGGTGTGTGCCTTTCCAAATCATGTACAACAAACTTAATTAGATAGAACCTGCTCTTACCCTGAGAAACAGATTTCCCAATCTTCTCCTCCTCTTCTTCATCTTTAATGATGACATTCAGCTCCAGTGTTTGACTGCAGTCTTCCAGCTTCACTGATGCCATCTCTGGATATTGCGATGCAAACTGAGCTCCACTGTCACAATCAGGACCCAGTGACTGTAGGCTTGGACTCAGTGTGCAAGGAGGGAGGCAGGCTGGGTTTCTCCTCACTGTTGATGTTACCGGCCTCAGACTTATCTGAATCTGCTAGTAGTAATATAGAGAGCACAGACACAAAAGTTAGTGTTGACAGTTCTGGCACTTTCTTTATTATCTAAAAATATTTTCACTTTTTTCTTGTTCAATTATCTAATTCAGTGCTTTACTTGGACTGAAATAGGTGCCAATACTCATTTTGGGTGCAGGTACTGTTCATATTAAGGTGCAGGAGCTCCACAATACTTTTGAGCTAATACCTAACCTATAGTAGATAAATGCATAAATGACTCAAAATCCATTTAGTACAAGGTTACAGTTTGTTTTAGACAGCAATATGTGCTAATTTCCTGAATAACCTTGTCTTCACTGTATTACTTCAATCAAAAACCAATTGTATTTCCTGTTCACACCATAGCAACATTTATTTATAAAGACAGAAATTACTGAATGTGTCTGAATATTAGTACACATGTAGAAAACTGATAATCATTACATTCCGCTTCAAAACAGTAGTGCGACCGTGAAATTGTCTCTATCTGATGCACCCGCACTGTCCTCACTGAAGTCCGTTGACGCTGACCGAGAGTAGCCGCCATTTTACCAGCTTGGGAATTTGACACAAAAACAATAATATGCAAAACGAACTCAAAATCTCAAATAGATCGATTATTTATGAAACTAACATGAGAAAAGTATGTACATTCACTCAGACAAACCCAAAATCTCTAGCTATGCGACTTGTAAAATCGTTTTTATCACGTTCTTTCACTCACTCGGTTTGACACAAAAATAACACATCAAACCTTTACCAAACGTGATAATACCTTAACGGATGTGTTAACTAGCATGGTATGACATGTTCTTTCGACATTAGAAAGTTTAAACGTGCTATTACATACCTGTAGTAATAAATAGAAACGGACACAAAGGTTATCTTCTTGACTGCACAGTTCTGGCGCTTTCTTTATTGTGAAGAACGTGGGATGGGCGCGCCTGCCGGAACTTCCTGTTTCCCCACTACAATGGTGCAACGGTCCGTGCATTTCGGGATCCTTGGGACGGCCCTACCAGTGTTGCCAACTCATTTTCAGGAGAAGTTGCTAGAGGCAGGTCGATTTGTTGCTAAAAGTTGCTCAATAACGTTGTGATGTCTTTGCGTGATGAAGTCATTACGTAATAACGTAAAACTGCATCATTCCATAGAATACACAATAACGTTAATCAAATTGACTGGCCATCTCAGAGACAAATATGATTTGACATTTGTTAGTTTAGATTTGTTTGTTTATTATCACATATTTGTAAAAGTAATATAAACACATAACATTTTATATGATCAGCTATTTTTAGTTACACATTGAATTATTGAACAATTACATTTGATGTATTTTCTTATTAACTAGTAGTGTATTGGTAGTTAGTAAACATGCTACCTAACTGATCAACAATTATAGGTACAAGCTAATAACAAGGTATATATGCTATCTTATTGAACAAGCAACTTAACTCAAATAATGATGTGTGCGCTAGGCATCTCTCTCCAGCTCTCTCCAGGTTGTTGTGCTGCTTGGCTGGCCTGCTGCTGCCTGTGCACGAGCTGAGCGCCTGCTGCTGACGTCACTCACAATGCACTTTTGCAGCCAGCCATGTGTGTTGTGACTGAGTGTGTGACAGATAAAATCGTTTTAGTGTCATTTAGAGGTAAAATGTGTGCATTTTAGTGTTTGAGTCACTTTTCAAAAGTTGCTAAATTTGTTGCTAGGTGCTGTTTGAAAAAAGGTTGCCAGGGTAGTCTGAAAAGTTGCTAAATCTAACAACAAAATAGCTAAGTTGGCATCACTGGGCCCTACCCCATTACATGAGAACGGGGTATCTGCCGCTGCCTCCTCCTCCTCCAGGACACTTCTACTTTGCATAGATTTGATCAATCTGTTGATTGTGGCCTGTGGAATGTTGTCCCATTCCTCTTCAGTGGCTGTGCGAAGTTGCTGTATATTGGTGGGAACTGGAACAAGCTGTGGTACACGTCGATCCAGCCCTCCCAAACATGCTCAATGGTTGACATGTCTGGTGAGTATGCAGGACATGGAAGAACTGGGACATTTTCAGCCTCCAGGAATTGTGTACAGATCCTTGCGACATTGGGCCCTGCATTATCATGCTGAAACATGACGTGATGTCGGCAGGACAATGGGCCTCAGGATCTTGTCATGGTATCTCTGTGCATTAAATTTGCCATTAAGAAAATGCAATTTTGTTCCTTCTCTGTAGCTTATGCCTGCCCATACCATAACCCTGACATGAACACGGGGTACTCTGTTCACGACATTGACATCAGCAAACCGCTCGCCCACACACCACCATACACTTGGTCTGCAGTTGTGAGGGTGGTTGGGCATACTGCCAAATTCTCTAAAACAATTTTGGAGGCGGCTTATGGTAGAGAAATTACCATTAAATTATCTGGCAACAGCTCTGGTGGACATTCCTGCAGTCAGCATGCCAGTTGCATGCTCCCTCGAAACTTGAGACATCTGTGGCATTGTCAGTGGTAGAAAAAGCACCCAATTGTCATACTTGAGTAAAAGTAAAGATACCTTATTAGAAAATGACTCAAGTAAAACTGGAAGTCACCCAGTAAAATACTACTTGAGTAAAGTTCTATAAGTATTTGGTTTTAAATATACTTAATTATCAAAAGTAAATGTAATTGTTAAAATATACTTCACTATCAAAAGTAAAAGTAAACGTATTAATAATTTCAAATTCCTTATTAAGTAAACAATTTTTTATTTTAAATTGTATTTATGGATAGCTGTCACGATCGTTATGAGAAGCGGACCAAGGCGCAGCGTGGTAAGCGTACATCTTTATTAATGAACGTACTTAACACACACGAACAAAACAACAACCCAAACGATACGTGAAGTCCTAGGTTATACACCAATACAAACCTTACGGAACAAGATCCCACAATAAACAGTGCTAAACAGGCTGCCTAAGTATGGTCCCCAATCAGAGACAACAAGCTACAGCTGCCTCTGATTGGGAACCACCCTGGCCAACATAGAAATACACAAACTAGATCAACAACATAGAAAATACAACATAGACACTACACACCCTGGCTCAACATTTAAGAGTCCCCAGAGCCAGGGCGTGACAATAGCCAGGGGCACACTCCAACACTCAGATATCATTTACAAACTAAACGTGTTTAGTGAGTCCGCCAGATCAGAGGCAGTAGGGATGACCAGGGATGTTCCGTTGATAATTGCGTGAATTTGACAATTTTTCTGTCCTAAGCATTCAAAATTTAACGAGTACTTTTGGGTGTCAGGGAAAATGTATGGAGTAAAAAGTATATATTTTTCTTTCGGAATGTAGTCGAGTAAAAGTTGTCAAAAATATAAATAGTAAAGTACAGATACCCCAAAAAACGACTTAAGTAGTACTTTAAAGTATTTTTACTTAAGTACTTTACACCACTGGGCATTGTGTTGTGTGACAAAACTTCACATTTTAGAGTGTCTCCCTTATGGGGTATCTCATATATCCCAGCTTTACATAGGGTGGTAGATAGGCTTACCCTGGCGTAACGTTTTGATAACAATGTAAATCTCTCTAGGACAAGGTGACTTTGATCAATATATTCGCCTGCAGTTACCCCGCAACTTAAAAAACGGCCCTTTTCTAAAAACAACATTTCATGAAATAACTCTAAAAGTGTAAACTGTAGCAATTTATTTCCCTTTATAGCTTATTAGCCTAAGCATGAACTTCATCCATGCTGGAATACCCATCCACGACCCATTTTCAATGCCCTGGCTGAGGGAAGGAGGTTCTCACCCAAGATTTGACGGTACATGGCCCCGTCCATCGTCCCTTTGATGCGGTGAAGTTGTCCTGTCCCCTTGGCAGAAAAACACCCCCAAAGCATAATGTTTCCACCTCCATGTTTGACGGTGGGGATGGTGTTCTTGGGGTCATAGGCAGCATTCCTCCTCCTCCAAACATGGTGAGTTGAGTTGATGCCAAAGAGCTCCATTTTGGTCTCATCTGACCACAACACTTTCACCCAGTTTCTTGAGCAGGGGGACCTTGCGGGCGCTGCAGGATTTCAGTCCTTCACGGCGTAGTGTGTTACCAAATGTTTTCTTGGTGACTATGGTCCCAGCTGCCTTGAGATCATTGACAAGATCCTCCCGTGTAGTTCTGGGCTGATTCCTCACCGTTCTCAGGATCATTATAACTCCACGAGGTGAGATCTTGCATGGAGCCCAAGAGCCCCAGGCCGAGGGAGATTGACAGTTATTTTGTGTTTCTTCCATTTGCGAATAATCGCACCAACTGTTGTCACCTTCTCACCAAGCTGCTTGCCGATGGTCTTGTAGCCCATTCCAGCCTTGTGTAGGTCTACAATATTGTCCCTGACATCCTTGGGGAGCTCTCTGGTCTTGGCCATGGTGGAGAGATTGGAATCTGATTGATTGATTGCTTCTGTGGACAGGTGTCTTTTATACAGGTAACAAACTGAGATTAGGAGCACTCCCTTTAAGAGTGTGCTCCTAATCTCAGCTCGTTACCTGTATAAAAGACACCTGGGAGCCAGAAGTCTTTCTGATTGAGAGGGGGTCAAATACTTATTTCCCAATTTATTACATTTTTGACATGCTTTTTTCTGGATTTATTTTGTTATTCTGTCTCTCACTGTTCAAATAAACCTACCATTAAAATTAGACTGATCATTTCTTTGTCAGTGGGCAAACGTACAAAATCAGCAGGGGATCAAATACTTTTTTCCCTCACTGTATGTTTGTGAAAGTGATGAGTATTGATGTTTCTCAATGTTAAAACAGAGCATCGGAATTGTAGTTTACACAGAGCCAAATGTGGACGAATGTAATGGCTGAAAACCCTACATACGGAGAAGGGATTTTGAGAGCTACTGCACTGAAGTCCGTTAATGGGCATATAGCAGCTATTTCTCAATGCTTGTGTCACGGTTTCGGCCGAGGCTGCTCCTTCTCCTTGTTCGGGCAGGCTTCGGCGGTCGTCGTCTCCGGAGTACTAGCTGCCACCGTTCTATGTTTCATGTTCGTTTGGTTTTGTCTGTTTGTAACACCTGTCCCTTGTTTGTGTTTAATTGTGTTCCCTATTTAGTTTCGTGTGTTTGGGTCAGGTGTTATGCGTGATTGTTTATTGTCAGCCTGCCGCTAAGGAGTTTGATTCTCTCGTCGTTGTATTTTCGAGAGTTCGCACTGCGTGCGCTTTTCTTGTTTTTCCGCACTGTGTTCGTGCGTAATTGTTCGCGCCGCCCGGTTGGGTTGGCGACTCATGTATTGTGTTGGACCTTACTAAAGTCTGTTGAAGTCATCCTGGTTCCTGCGCTTGATTCCTTTCACTCATCCACACACACCACTCTGACAGAATCACGCATCATTCCATGAAATCAGCAGGAGCGGCCGCGCCAACAGCAGGTTTGGAGGAACGTCTTCGTGGGCAGGAGGACCGGATAAACCAGGTCTGTCATGCCCTGGAGGGGGTGATGAACACTCTCCACCGATGGGAAACCAGCGGGGTACCCACGACCCGACCTACCGAACCATCCCCATCGGTCAGTCCTCCTGTCCCATCTCCGGAACCCAGTGGGAACCCAGTGTACTCGCCACCGTACACCCGGCGCCCTCGGGACACGAGAGCGTCTCAGCCCTCATCTCCTGTCTCACCGGCAAGGCGTTGGAGTGGGCCAACGCCGAATGGAGGAGAATGGACGCCGCTACCACGACCTATGCGGAGTTCTCCCGCCGCTTCCGTGCTGTGTTTGACCATCCACCAGAGGGGAAGGCGGCGGGGGAGCGTCTGTTCTACCTCCGACAGGGGATGAGGAGCGCCCAGGACTTTGCCTTGGAATTCCGGACTCTAGCGGCCGATGCAGGGTGGAATGAGCGGGCCCTTATAGACCACTTCCGTTGCAGCCTCCGGGAGGACGTCCAGCGAGAGTTGGCGTGCAGGGACACCTCGTTGACCTTTGACCAACTTGTCAACATGGCCATTTGGCTGGATACCCTGCTCGCCACCCGTGGACGTCCCGGGTGGGGTTCGCCCCTTCCACTCTCCGGCACCTCCGAGCCGAGCCCTATGGAGCTGGGGGGTGCTGGCGCTAGAGAACGGAGGAGTAGGAACCCGAGGGGGGCCGTTCCCTGCACTAACTGTGGCCGTGGAGGGCACACCACGGCTAGGTGTTGGGGAGGGTCCCCCGGTGGAGGAGAAGGCAGGTCACGCATTGGGGGGTCCCCCCAGGTGAGTAGGCGCCCTACTCACCCAGAGCTTTTTGTCGTTCACTTAACCTTGCCTGTTTGTTTCCCACAGGTTGCACCTCGTTCCCAGCATAAGGCGCTGGTAGATTCAGGCGCAGCTGGGAATTTTGTAGATCGCCAGTTTTGTATAGAGTTAGGGATTCCCCTCCTTCCAGTTGATAAGCCTTTCCCTGTTCATGCCCTAGATAGCCGTCCGTTAGGGTCTGGGTTGATTAGGGAGGTCACAGCACCCCTTCAGATGATGGCGCAGGAGGGTCATGAGGAGACGATTCAGCTCTATCTGATTGACTCTCCTGCCTATCCGGTAGTGCTGGGCCTTCCCTGGTTAATGACCCATGACCCTATTATTATGTGGCGAGAGAAAGCTCTAAAAGGGTGGTCTGCCCAGTGTGAGGGGCGGTGTCTGAGTGTTTCCATTGGGGCGACCTCGGTGGAAAGTCCGAATCTAATGTCAGCACTGCATATTCCCCCCGAGTATGAGGATTTGAAACTAGTGTTTAGTAAAACTAGGGCGGCGCAGCTGCCGCCTCATAGACGGGGGGATTGTGCGATAGATCTCCAGTCAGGAGCAGCTCTCCCGCGGAGCCATGTGTATCCCTTGTCTCAAGAGGAGAGGAAGGCGATGGAGACGTACATCGCTGAGTCTCTGAGACAGGGATACATACGGGCCTCCACTTCACCCGCTTCCTCAAGTTTCTTTTTTGTAAAGAAAAAGGATGGAGGTCTGCGCCCGTGTATTGATTACCGCGGTCTCAATCAGATTACGGTGAAGTACAGCTATCCACTTCCTCTGATTGCGACGATGACGGAGTCAAATCAAATCAAATCAAATCAAATCAAATTTTATTGGTCACATGCGCCGAATACAACAGGTGCAGACATTACAGTGAAATGCTTACTTACAGCCCTTAACCAACAGTGCATTTATTTTAAACAAAAAAGTAAGAATAAAACAACAACAAAAAAGTGTTGAGAAAAAAAGAGCAGAAGTAAAAAATAAAGTGACAGTAGGGAGGCTATATATACAATAGAATAAAGTGACAGTAGGGAGGCTATATATACAGGGGGGTACCGTTGCATAGTCAATGTGCGGGGGCACCGGCTAGTTGAGGTAGTTGAGGTAATATGTACATGTGGGTAGAGTTAAAGTGACTATGCATAAATACTTAACAGAGTAGCAGCAGCGTAAAAAGGATGGGGTGGGGGGGCAGTGCAAATAGTCCGGGTAGCCATGATTAGCTGTTCAGGAGTCTTATGGCTTGGGGGTAGAAGCTGTTGAGAAGTCTTTTGGACCTAGACTTGGCACTCCGGTACCGCTTGCCGTGCGGTAGCAGAGAGAACAGTCTATGACTAGGGTGACTGGAGTCTTTGACAATTTTGAGGGCCTTCCTCTGACACCGCCTGGTATAGAGGTCCTGGATGGCAGGGAGCTTTGCCCCAGTGATGTACTGGGCCGTACGCACTACCCTCTGTAGTGCCTTGCGGTCAGAGGCCAAGCAGTTGCCATACCAGGCGGTGATGCAACCAGTCAGGAGGCTCTCGATGGTGCAGCTGTAGAATTTTTTGAGGATCTGAGGACCCATGCCAAATCTTTTTAGTCTCCTGAGGGGGAATAGGCTTTGTCGTGCCCTCTTCACGACTGTCTTGGTGTGTTTGGACCATGATAGTTCGTTGGTGATGTGGACACCAAGGAACTTGAAGCTCTCAACCTGTTCCACTACAGCCCCGTCGATGAGAATGGGGGCGTGCTCAGTCCTCTTTTTTTTCCTGTAGTCCACAATCATCTCCTTTGTCTTGGTCACGTTGAGGGAGAGGTTGTTGTCCTGGCACCACACGGCCAGATCTCTGACCTCCTCCCTATAGGCTGTCTCATCGTTGTCGGTGATCAGGCCTACCACTGTTGTGTCGTCGGCAAACTTAATGATGGTGTTGGAGTCGTGCCTGGCCATGCAGTCATGGGTGAACAGAGAGTACAGGAGGGGACTGAGCACGCACCCCTGAGGGGCCCCCGTGTTGAGGATCAGTGTGGCAGATGTGTTGTTACCTACCCTTACCACCTGGGGGCGGCCCGTCAGGAAGTCCAGGATCCAGTTGCAGAGGGAGGTGTTTATTCCCAGGATCCTTAGCTTAGTGATGAGCTTTGAGGGCACTATGGTGTTGAATGCTGAGCTGTAGTCAATGAATAGCATTCTCACGTAGGTGTTCCTCTTGTCCAGGTGGGAAAGGGCAGTGTGGAGTGCGATAGAGATTGCATCATCTGTGGATCTGTTGGGGCGGTATGCAAATTGGAGTGGGTCTAGGGTTTCTGGGATTATGCTGTTGATGTGAGCCATGACCCGTCTTTCAAAGCACTTCATGGCTACAGACGTCAGTGCCACGGGTCGGTAGTCATTTAGGCAGGTTATCTTAGCGTTCTTGGGCACGGGGACTATGGTGGTCTGCTTGAAACATGTTGGTATTACAGACTCAGTCAGGGACATGTTGAAAATGTCAGTGAAGACACTTGCCAGTTGGTCAGCACATGCTCGGAGTACACGTCCTGGTAATCCGTCTGGCCCTGCGGCCTTGTGAATGTTGACCTGCTTAAAAGTCTTACTCACATCGGCTACGGAGAGCGTGATCACATAGTCGTCCGGAACAGCTGGTGCTCTCATGCATGCTTCAGTGTTGCTTGCCTCGAAGCGAGCATAGAAGTGGTTTAGCTCGTCTGGTAGGCTTGTGTCACTGGGCAGCTCGCGGCTGTGCTTCCCTTTGTAGTCTGTAATAGTTTTCAAGCCCTGCCACATCCGACGAGCGTCAGAGCCAGTGTAGTATGATTCAATCTTAGACCTGTATTGACTCTTTGCCTGTTTGATGGTTCGTCGGAGGTCATAGCGGGATTTCTTATAAGCGTCCGGGTTAGAGTCCCGTTCCTTGAAAGCGGCAGCTCTACCCTTTAGCTCAGTGCGGATGTTTCCTGTAATCCATGGCTTCTGGTTGGGGTATGTACGTACGGTCACTGCACGGTGCGCAGTTCTTTACTAAATTGGATCTCAGGAGCGCATATAACTTGGTGCGCATTAGAGAGGGCGATGAATGGAAGACAGCGTTTAGCACGACTTCCGGACACTACGAGTATCTAGTCATGCCATATGGGTCATCGACGGGGCTGTAGTGGAACAGGTTGAGAGCTTCAAGTTCCTTGGTGTCCACATCACCAACGAACTATCATGGTCCAAACACACCAAGACAGTCGTGAAGAGGGCACGACAAAGCCTATTCCCCCTCAGGAGACTAAAAAGATTTGGCATGGGTCCTCAGATCCTCAAAAAATTCTACAGCTGCACCATCGAGAGCATCCTGACTGGTTGCATCACCGCCTGGTATGGCAACTGCTTGGCCTCTGACCGCAAGGCACTACAGAGGGTAGTGCGTACGGCCCAGTACATCACTGGGGCAAAGCTCCCTACCATCCAGGACCTCTATACCAGGCGGTGTCAGAGGAAGGCCCTCAAAATTGTCAAAGACTCCAGCCACCCTAGTCATAGACTGTTCTCTCTGCTACCGCACGGCAAGCGGTACCGGAGTGCCAAGTCTAGGTCCAAAAGACTTCTCAACAGCTTATACCCCCAAGCCATAAGACTCCTGAACAGCTAATCATGGCTACCCGGACTATTTGCACTGCCCCCCCATCCCATCCTTTTTACGCTGCTGCTACTCTGTTAAGTATTTATGCATAGTCACTTTAACTCTACCCACATGTACATATTACCTCAACTACCTCAACTAGCCGGTGCCCCCGCACATTGACTATGCAACGGTACCCCCCTGTATATATAGCCTCCCTACTGTCACTTTATTTTACTGTATATATAGCCTCCCTACTGTCACTTTATTTTACTTCTGCTCTTTTTTTCTCAACACTTTTTTGTTGTTGTTTTATTCTTACTTTTTTGTTTAAAATAAATGCACTGTTGGTTAAGGGCTGTAAGTAAGCATTTCACTGTAATGTCTGCACATGTTGTATTCGGCGCATGTGACCAATAAAATTTGATTTGATTTGATTTGATAATGAATGCTCCCTCAGTCTTCCAATTCTTCGTCGATGAGATTTTCCGGGACATGCAGGGACAGGGAGTAGTCGTGTACATCGACGACATTCTGGTGTACAGTCCTACCCGAGCAGAGCATGTAGCCCTGGTACGCCGAGTATTGAGGAGGCTGTTGGAGCATGACCTATATGTCAAGGCAAAGAAATGTCTGTTTTTCAGAAGTCGGTCTCCTTTCTGGGTTACCAGTTGTCTGCGTCAGGGGTGAAGATGGAGGTAGACCGGGTGTCCGCTGTGCGTAATTGGCAGACCCCAACCACTGTGAAGGAGGTGCAACAGTTCTTGGGGTTTGCAAATTATTACCGGAGGTTTATCCGGGGTTTTGGACAGGTGGCAGCTCCCATAACGTCTCTGTTAAAGGGGGTCCGGTGCGCTTGCGGTGGTCAGCGGAGGCGGACAGGGCTTTTGGGAGACTGAAGGACCTGTTTACCTCGGCGCCGGTGTTGGCGCATCCGGATCCCTCTTTACCTTTCCAGGTAGAGGTGGACGCGTCAGAGGCCGGTATAGGGGCCGTTCTTTCCCAACGGTCTGGCACACCACCTAAACTCCGTCCCTGTGCGTTTTATTCTAAAAAGCTCAGTCCGGCGGAGCGGAATTATGACGTAGGAGACAGGGAGCTGTTAGCCGTGGTACAGGCCCTAAAGGTGTGGCGGCATTGGCTCGAGGGGGCTCAACACCCTTTCCTCATTCTAACTGACCACCGTAACCTGGAGTACATCCGGGCAGCTAGGAGACTGAATCCTCGCCAGGCACGCTGGACTATGTTTCTAGCCCGGTTTGTGTTTAAAATCACGTATATCCCTGGGTCCCAGAACGGGAAGGCAGATGCTCTGTCTCGGCGGTATGACGCGGAGGAGAGGTCCGTTGAGCCCACGCCCATACTACCGGAGTCTTGTCTGGTTGCACCGGTGGTGTGGGAGGTTGATGCCGAGATCGAGCGGGCGTTACGCACCGACCCAAGTCCTCCACAGTGTCCAGTGGGTCGGACGTACGTTCCACTCGAGGTACGCGATCGCCTCATTTGTTGGGCTCATACGTCCCCCTCCTCTGGCCATCCGGGTATCGGCCGGACAGTGCACTGCCTTAGCACGAAGTACTGGTGGCCAACGTTAGCTAGGGATGTGAGGATTTATGTCTCCTCCTGTTCGGTGTGTGCCCAGTGTAAGGCACCCAGACATTTGCCCAGGGGTAAGCTACAACCCCTGCCTATTCCACAACGACCCTGGTCCCACCTCTCGGTGGATTTTGTTACCGACCTTCCCCCCTCACAGGGGAATACTACCATCCTGGTCGTTGTGGATCGGTTCTCGAAGGCCTGTCGTCTCCTTCCCATGCCGGGTCTACCCACTGCCCTACAGACCGCTGAGGCTCTGTTTACCCATGTCTTCCGGCATTACGGGGTACCCGAGGATATAGTGTCTGACCGAGGCCCCCAGTTCACCTCCAGAGTGTGGAGAGCGTTTATGGAACGGTTGGGGGTTTCAGTAAGCCTTACCTCGGGTTACCACCCGGAGAGTAATGGGCAGGTTGAACGTGTGAACCAGGAGGTGGGTAGGTTTCTGAGGTCTTATTGCCAGGGCCGGCCGGAGGAGTGGGCGAGATACGTTCCGTGGGCCGAAATGGCACAGAACTCTCTCCGCCACTCCTCCACCCAACTAACCCCTTTCCAGTGTGTGTTAGGGTACCAGCCGGTTCTGGCACCTTGGCACGAGAGCCAGATCGAGGCCCCTGCGGTGGATGAATGGGTACGGCGCTCGGAGGAAACATAGAACGGTGGCAGCTAGTACTCCGGAGACGACGACCGACGAAGCCTGCCCGAACAAGGAGAAGGAGCAGCCTCGGCCGAAACCGTGACAGTACCCCCCCCTTGACGCGCGGCTCCAGCCGTGCGCCGACCCGGGGCTCGGGGACGACCCGGACGACGCGGAGCAGGGCGCGCAGGATGACCCCGATGGAACTCGGTCAGCAGGGACTGGTCCAATATGTCCCTCCTTGGTACCCAGCACCGCTCCTCCGGACCGTACCCCTCCCACTCCACGAGATATTGAAGACCCCCCATCCGGCGTCTCGAATCCAGGATGGACCTCACGGTGTACGCCGGAGCCCCCTCGATGTCCAACGGGGGCGGAGGAGTCTCCTCTATCTCATACTCCTGGAGTGGACCAGCTACCACCGGCCTGAGGAGAGACACATGGAACGAGGAATATTAACCCCCGGGTCGGCGCACGGCTGGAGCCGCGCGTCAAGGGGGGGTACTGTCACGGTTTCGGCCGAGGCTGCTCCTTCTCCTTGTTCGGGCAGGCTTCCGCGGTCGTCGTCTCCGGAGTACTAGCTGCCACCGTTCTATGTTTCATGTTCGTTTGGTTTTGTCTGTTTGTAACACCTGTCCCTTGTTTGTGTTTAATTGTGTTCCCTATTTAGTTTCGTGTGTTTGGGTCAGGTGTTATGCGTGATTGTTTATTGTCAGCCTGCCGCTAAGGAGTTTGATTCTCTCGTCGTTGTATTTTCGAGAGTTCGCACTGCGTGCGCTTTTCTTGTTTTTCCGCACTGTGTTCGTGCGTAATTGTTCGCGCCGCCCGGTTGGGTTGGCGACTCATGTATTGTGTTGGACCTTACTAAAGTCTGTTGAAGTCATCCTGGTTCCTGCGCTTGATTCCTTTCACTCATCCACACACACCACTCTGACAGCTTGAAATGCATATAATATTAACTTAGAGCACCCCCAGAAAACATTCACAAATTACAAACTCATAGATCCATTTTTATAATACTGTAATTTTGTTCTAAATGTTGAGTTTGAGGTTCTCCAAATCAAATACTAAAACGTATAGTACAACTTGGTTCGCACCAGTTTACCATGGACTGTAGGCTACAGCAGGCTCACCGTTTACGATCTTGCTTTAGGGCCTTTCCGGCCGTCTTCGTGGTTATATGCAGGAAGCAGAAATTGTACAATTGTAAGCTAATAAATACTTTTCCAAATGAGAACTCATGAATATTTATGCAATAAGGCCAGAGGAGGTGTGTTATATGGTCAATATACCACAGCTAAGGGCTGTTAGGCACGATGCAACGCCTCAGTCGCCTAATTGCTATTATAAACAGGTTACCAACATATGTAGAACAGTAAAAAAAAATATATATATATTTAGTCATACCTGTGGTGTACGTCTGATATACCACGGCTTTCCGCCAATCAGCATTCAGGGCTCGAACAACCCCGACCACCCAATGTATATTTACTAGAGTAAAATAATATACTGCACCAACTACATAAATATCTGATAGGTGCCATTATCTTCTATGTGGACTTTAAACAACATCAAAATGGAGGACGCCATTTTAACAGCTCGTAAGATTATACATGTTTACACAAAACCAATAACATGAAAAACGAACACACACTGTTTTACATTAAAGGCCATACCCTGTTCAAAGGCACTTCAATATTTTCTTGCCGGTTCACCCTCTGAATGGCACACATACACAACCCATGTCTCAATTGTCTCAAGGCTTAAAAATCCTTATTTAACCTGTCTCTTCCCCTTCATCTACACTGATTTAAAGTGGATTTAACAGGTGACATCAATAAGGCATCATATCATTCACCCAGTCAGTCTGTCATGGAAAGAGCAGGTGTTCCTAATGTTTTGTACATTCAGTGTATATTTTAGTTGACACATGTCATGTCTGATATACATGAATAAAAGTGTTATTCACCCTGGACATGAGACTTGATTTCTGAACTTTTGAATTATAAGCTCTAAGTGTTGTCTTGGTTGATAAAGTCTGCATGTTGTTTAAGTTACCATAGTAAAAATGTGAAGACCAATATGCTATGAAAAAGTTATTTAGCATTTAGTCATCCCCCAAATGTGACAATTGAAAGCCTTGACCGTTGCATCCTTCCTCAGGGAACGGCCTGCTGGCATCAAGGTGGCATGTTTTTTGATATGCTGCTCTGGAGTTCCATGGCCAAGCAGACTCACTTGGGGACAGGGGGAAGAACACATTTTTATTCAAGTCTGAGAGACTTTTAGAGGGAGAGAGCATGAGTTCTGAAGTACAGTAAACCCAACCAGGGACCCTGGATTATCTGCTATATCACACAGACAGCACTAGTGAAGACCTTGATTATCTGCTATATCACACAGACAGCACTAGTGAAGACCTTGAATATCTGCTATATCACACAGACAGCACTAGTGAAGGCCTTGATTATCTGCTATATCACACAGACAGCACTAGTGAAGACCTTGATTATCTGCTATATCACACAGACAGCACTAGTGAAGACCTTGAATATCTGCTATATCACACAGACAGCACTAGTGAAGGCCTTGATTATCTGATATATCACACAGACAGCACTAGTGAAGGCCTTGATTATCTGCTATATCACACAGACAGCAGTAGTGAAGGCCTTGATTATCTGCTATATCACACAGACAGCACTAGTGAAGACCTTGATTATCTGCTATATCACACAGACAGCACTAGTGAAGACCTTGAATATCTGCTATATCACACAGACAGCAGTAGTGAAGACCTTGATTATCTGCTATATCACACAGACAGCAGTAGTGAAGACCTTGAATATCTGCTATATCACACAGACAGCACTAGTGAAGACCTTGATTATCTGCTATATCACACAGACAGCACTAGTGAAGACCTTGATTATCTGCTATATCACACAGACAGCACTAGTGAAGGCCTTGATTATCTGCTATATCACACAGACAGCACTAGTGAAGGCCTTGATTATCTGCTATATCACACAGACAGCACTAGTGAAGGCCTTGATTATCTGCTATATCACACAGACAGCACTAGTGAAGGCCTTGATTATCTGCTATATCACACAGACAGCACTAGTGAAGGCCTTGATTATCTGCTATATCACACAGACAGCACTAGTGAAGACCTTGATTATCTGCTATATCACACAGACAGCACTAGTGAAGACCTTGATTATCTGCTATATCACACAGACAGCACTAGTGAAGGCCTTGATTATCTGCTATATCACACAGACAGCACTAGTGACGTTGCATCAGTATACTATTACAAATGGAGCCTACTTCTCTGTGCTCTGGAGAGATGGCAGGTAATTGGTCAGAAGGCTCTGGAGGTCCTTGGAATGTTCTGTCTTTAGCACCTGGAGAGGGATGGATAGAAGTACTGAGTGTGCTTGAAAGAAAGCAAGAGAGTTAACCTGTAATAAGTATTACATTGTTGATTATTGAGGACTATAAGGGGGCCTTTAAATCAGACGCAGCAACTCAATGTGAGGAGTGTTGGGGGAGTTCTATCTTCATGTCTGTAATGTCCCCTCTTACTGGGTCAGTTCGTTTTGCATGGCCCGGTGCCCCAGATTGGTGGAGATTTCACATAAGGACCAATGGAATGGTCTAAAATGTGCAAACTCCACCCACCCGGGGCACCGGGCAATGTTAAACATACTAGCCCACTCTCTCTGACCCCCAAGCCCTCACCCGTGACCTCCCATTGGCCCAGGGCCTCCTGTCTAACCCTCTAATCACAGTTTCTCTGACAGGAAGTTACTCCAGTATTAAGGTTTATGGTGCATAGGGCTTCTCCACTCCTTATGAGATGACAAACCTGCATGGATTAGCAAAAGAAAACATGGCACCTGTATTTAGACAATTGTAGTCAGACAGCCACAGTTTACACAGGAGTGTCCAGGTTCCAGCACTCTACTAACACTTCACTCAACTAATTGTGGTCTAAATGGAAGACCATGATTAGTTGAATGAGATGTTTGTGCTAGGCAGGAATAAAAACGTGCACACAGTTCAGTCTCCTGGGACTAGAGTTGCAAAAATCCACCAACTTTCCCATAATCCCCAGGTGTTCCAGAAATCCTGTTTAAAGATTCCAGATTTACTGTTTATTCCCTCCTGATTCAGGAAACCTTCCAACCGGGTTTTCTGGAAAAAAAGGGAATTTGGGGAAAGTTACCAGATTTTTGCAACTACCTGGGACAGAAATCACCAACGTCTGTATTATAGAACGAGCTCCCTAAGGAACAATGAGATGACAATTCTGCATGATATAGACAATAACATGTGTTCGCTGCTCTGGCACCCCAATGGTGGAACAAGCTCCCTCACGACGCCAGGACAGCGGAGTCACTCACCACCTTCCGGAGACATTTGAAACCCCACCTCTTTAAGGAATACCTGGGATAGGATATAGTATTCCTTCTAACCCCCCCCCCCCCCCCCCCCCAAATTGTAAAGTGGTTATCCCACTGGCTATAGGGTGAACGCACCAATTTGTGAGTCGCTCTGGCTAAGAGCGTCTGCTAAATGACGTTAATGTGCCCTTGAGCAAGGCACTTAACCCTAATTGCTCCTGTAAGTCGCTCTGGATAAGAGCGTCTGCTAAATGACTAAAATGTAAATGTAATGTGTGGATCTACATGTAATTGCCAAAATAAAGGAAACACCAACATAGTGTCTTTTAATAGGGCGTTGAGCCACCATGAGGCAGAATAGTTTCAATGCACCTTGGCATAGATTCTACAAGTGTCTGAACTCTATTGGAGGGAAGCGACACCACTCTTCCTCAAGAAATTCCATCCTTTGGTGTTTTGTTGATGGTGGTGGAAAATGCTGTGTCAGGAGCCGCTCCAGAATCTCCCATAAGTGTTCAATTTGGTTGAGATCTGGTGACTGTGACGGCCATGGCATATGGTTTGTATAGTTTTCATCAAACGATTCAGGCACTCATGCCCTGTGGATGGGGGCATTGTCATCATATGGGGGCCAAAAAAATGGCCTGCCCAGCATTTTGTATGCATGACCCTAAGCATGATGCGATGTTAATTGCTTAATTAACTCAGGAACCACACCTGTGTAGAAGCACCTGCTTTCAATATACTTTGTATCCCTCATTTACTCAAGTGTTTCAATTGTTTTGCCCCTTTTTCTCCCCAATTTCTTGATGTCCAATTGCGATCCAATTACGATCTTTTCTCATCGCTGCACCTCCCCAATGGGCTCGGGAGAGGCGAAGGTCGAGTCATTCGTCCTCCGAAACATGACCTGCCAAACAGCGCTTCATAACGCCCATACCCCGGAAGCCAGCCATACCAATGTGTCGGAGGAAACACTGTTCAACTGACGACTGAAGTCAGCCTGCAGGCGCCCAGCCCGCCACAAGGAGTTGCAAGGAGTTGCAAGAGCGTGATGAACCAAATAAAGCTCCCCTGGGACAAACCCTATCCTAACCCGGATGTCGCTGGGCCAATTGTGCGCCGCCCTATGGAATTCCTGGTCACGGCTGGTTGTGACACAGCCTGGGATTGAACCCGCGTCTGTAGTTACGCCTCAAGCACTGCGATGCAGTGCCTTAGACCGCTGCGCCACTCAGGAGACCCTAGTTACCTATATTTTTATCTAACATGTGTGCCTTCCTGAATAAACTCCAGAATAAACCTGAAGAACAGGGAGATTTTCCTGATGCTCGGGTCACTGAAGTTCTACATCTGTCTGGGTGTTATGTGCTTACATCTTTAAAATATGACTAGAACATATATTGTTTATTTCTAGAAATATATCCTTAGATATATTGATGAACTCAGTTGATAGTGGGGGTTAGCTATCTAGATAGCTATTCCCCAGCAGTTTCAACCTAGCTAGCTACCTAATGGCCTTTTTATAATCGCATTTAGAGCTACCTAATATAGCAAGCCAGTTGATAGTACAGTAGCTAGGATGAATGCAATGTGTGACATTAGTAGCAATATGGGTGACATTAGCTAACCTTAGATAATTGAGTGATGAAATCCGAAGAATGACATCACATCAGAAAAAGGTTTATAGCTAAACAGGAATTAATGAGTCTACCAATACAGATTTCCACTGGCAAATCTTTAAATAAATGATATCATCAAAAACGAAATAGCATTAGGCTGAATTGTCTAGCTAGCTAGCTAGTCCCTTGCTGGGAGTCCACCATGTTGCAATGTGGCTACTGGCTAGGTACCTAACTGGTGATGTAATCATCATGTTGTATGGGTACTGCCTTCCATTTAGCCAATCAATGACATTATAAGAAAAAATACAGTAGTTGCATGGTAAGAAATGGACGAAAAAAAACATAGCTCAATCAAAACCATCTAACCTATAGCGCTTTAGACACACCCACTCCTTTCCAGACGCCCACTACTTTCCTTTAGACACACCCACTCCTTTCCACACGCCCACTACTTTCCTTTAGACACACCCACTCCTTTCCAGACATCTACTACTTTCCTTTAGACACACCCACTCCTTTCCAGACACCTACTACTTTCCTTTAGACACACCCACTCCTTTCCACACGCCCACTACTTTCCTTTAGACACACCCACTCCTTTCCACACGCCCACTACTTTCCTTTAGACACACCCACTCCTTTCCACACGCCTACTACTTTCCTTTAGACACACCCACTCCTTTCCACACGCCCTCTACTTTCCTTTAGACACACCCACTCCTTTCCACACGCCCACTACTTTCCTTTAGACACACCCACTCCTTTCCAGACGCCTACTACTTCCCTTTAGACACACCCACTCCTTTCCACACGCCCACTACTTTCCTTTAGACACACCCACTCCTTTCCACACGCCCACTACTTTCCTTTAGACACACCCACTCCTTTCCAGACGCCCACTACTTTCCTTTAGACACACCCACTCCTTTCCAGACGCCCACTACTTTCCTTTAGACACACCCACTCCTTTCCAGACGCCCACTACTTTCCTTTAGACACACCCACTCCTTTCCACACGCCCACTACTTTCCTTTAGACACACCCACTCCTTTCCAGACGCCCACTACTTTCCTTTAGACACACCCACTCCTTTCCAGACGCCCACTACTTTCCTTTAGACACACCCACTCCTTTCCAGACGCCCACTACTTTCCTTTAGACACACCCACTCCTTTCCAGACGCCCACTACTTTCCTTTAGACACACCCACTCCTTTCCACACGCCCACTACTTTCCTTTAGATACACCCACTCCTTTCCAGACGCCCACTACTTTCCTTTAGACACACCCACTCCTTTCCAGACGCCCACTACTTTCCTTTAGACACACCCACTCCTTTCCAGACGCCCACTACTTTCCTTTAGACACACCCACTCCTTTCCAGACGCCCACTACTTTCCTTTAGACACACCCACTCCTTTCCAGACGCCCACTACTTTCCTTTAGACACACCCACTCCTTTCCACACGCCCACTACTTTCCTTTAGACACACCCACTCCTTTCCAGACGCCCACTACTTTCCTTTAGACACACCCACTCCTTTCCAGACGCCCACTACTTTCCTTTAGACACACCCACTCCTTTCCAGACGCCCACTACTTTCCTTTAGACACACCCACTCCTTTCCACACGCCCACTACTTTCCTTTAGACACACACATTTAGTTTGTAAATGATGTCTGAGTGTTGGAGTGTGCCCCTGGCTATCCATAAATACAATTTAAAAAATAAAATGGTGTCATCTGGTTTACATAATATAAGGAATTTGAAACGATTTCTGCATTTACTTTTACTTTTGATAGTGAAGTATATTTGAGCAATTACATTTACTTTTGATACTTAAGTATATTTAAAACCAAATACTTTTAGACTTTTACTCAAGTAGTATTTTACTGGGTGACTTTCACTTTTACTTGAGTCATTTTCTATTAAGGTATCTATACTTTTCTCAAGTATGACAACTGGGTGCTATTTCTACCAATGACAATGCCACAGATGTCTCAAGTTTTGAGGGCGCATGCAACTGGCATGATGACTGCAGGAATGTCCACCAGAGCTGTTGCCAGATAATGTAATGGTAATTTCTCTACCATAAGCCGCCTCCAACTTTGTTTTAGAGAATTTGGCAGTATGCCCAACCACCCTCACAACTGCAGACCAAGTGTATGGTGGTGTGTGGGCGAGCGGTTTGCTAATGTCAATGTCATGAACAGAGTACCCCGTGTTCATGTCCGGGTTATGGCATGGGCAGGCATAAGCTACAGAGAAGGAACAAAATTGCATTTTCTTAATGGCAAATGTAATGCACAGAGATACCATGACAAGATCCTGAGGCCCATTGTCCTGCCGACATCACGTCATGTTTCAGCATGATAATGCAGGGCCCAATGTCGCAAGGATCTGTACACAATTCCAGGAAGCTGAAAATGTCCCAGTTCTTCCATGTCCTGCATACTCACAAGACATGTCAACCATTGAGCATGTTTGGGAGGGCTGGATCGACGTGTACCACAGCTTGTTCCAGTTCCCACCAATATACAGCAACTTCGCACAACTACTGAAGAGGAATGGGACAACATTCCACAGGCCACAATCAACAGATTGATCAACTCTATGCAAAGTAGAAGTGTCCCGGAGGAGAAGGAGGCAGTGGCAGATACCCCGTTCTCATGTAATGGGGTAGGGCAGAGTGATGCCAACTTATCAATTTTGTTGCCAGATTTAGCAACTTTTCAGACTACCCTGGCAACTTTTTTTTCAAACAGCACCTAGCAACAAATGTAGCTACTTTAAAAAACTTATTTGGAACTTTTAGCAACTTTTGAAAAGTGACTCAAACACTAAAATGCACACATTTTACCTCTAAATGACACTAAAACTATTTTATCTGTCACACACTCAGTCACAACACACATGGCTGGCTGCAAAAGTGCATTGTGAGTGACGTCAGCAGCAGGCGCTCAGCTCGTGCACAGGCAGCAGCAGGCCAGCCAAGCAGCACAACAACCTGGAGAGAGCTGGAGAGAGATGCCTAGCGCACACATCATTATTTGAGTTAAATTGCTTGTTCAATAAGATAGCATATATACCTTGTTATTAGCTTGTACCTATAATTGTTGATCAGTTAGGTAGCATGTTTACTAACTACCAATACACTACTAGTTAATAAGAAAATAAATCAAATGTAATTGTTCAATAATGTGTAATGTGTAATTGTTCAATAATTCAATGTGTTGTGTTTGTAAATAAAAATATCTGATCATATAAATGTTATGTGTTTATATTACTTTTACAAATACAAATATGTGATAATAAACAAACAAATCTAAACTAACAAATGTCAAATCATATTTGTCGCAGAGATGGCCAGTCAATTTGATTAACGTTATTGTGTATTCTATGTAATTATGCAGTTTTACGTTATTATGTAATGACTTCATCACGCAAAGACATCACAACGTTTTGAGCAACTTTTAGCAACAAATCGACCTGCCTCTAGCAACTTCCCCTGAAAATGAGTTGGCAACACTGGTAGGGCCGTCCCAAGGATCCCAAAATGCACGGACCGTTGCACCGTTGTAGTGGGGAAACAGGAAGTTCCGGCAGGCGCGCCCATCCCATGTTCTTCACAATAAAGAAAGCGCCAGAACTGTGCGGTCAAGAAGATAACCTTTGTGTCCGTTTCTATTTATTACTACAGGTATGTAATAGCACGATTAAACTTTCTAATGTCGAAAGAACATGTCATACCATGCTAGTTAACACATCCGTTAATGTATTATCACGTTTGGTAAAGGTTTGATGTGTTATTTTTGTGTCAAACCGAGTAAGTGAAAGAACGTGATAAAAACTATTTTACAAGTCACATAGCTAGAGATTTTGGGTTTGTCTGAGTGAATGTACATACTTTTCTCATTTTAGTTTAATAAATAATCAATTTATTTGAGATTTCTGAGTTCGTTTAGCATATTATTGCTTTTGTGTAAAATTCCCATGCTGGTAAAATGGCGGCTACTCTCGGTCAGTGTCAACAGACTTCAGTGAGGACAGTGCGGGTGCATCAGATAGAGACAATTTCACGGTCGCACTACTGTTTTGAAGCTGAATGTAATGATTATCAGTTTTCTACATGTGTACTAATATTCAGACACATTCACTAGTTTCAGTCTTTATCAATAAATGTTGCTATGATGTGAACAGGAAAACCAATTGGTTTTTGATTGAAGTAATACAGTGAAAACAAGGTTCTTCAGGAAATTAGCACACAGTGCTGTCTAAAACAAACTGTAACCTTGTACTAAATGGATTTTGAGTCATGTATGCATTTATCTACTATAGGTTAGGTATTAGCTCAAAAGTATTGTGGAGCTCCTGCACCTTAATATAAACAGTACCGGCACCCAAAATGAGTATTGGCACCTATTTCAGTCCAAGTAAAGCACTGAATTAGATAATTGAACAAGAAAAAATTATATTTTTAGAGAATAAAGAAAGTGCCAGAACTGTCAACACTAACTTTTGTGTCTGTGCTCTCTATATTACTACTGGTCGATTCAGTCTGAGGCCGGTAACATCAACAGTGAGGACAAACCCAGCCTGCCTCTCTCCTTCCACACTGAGTCCAAACATACAGTCACTGGGTCCTGATTGTGACAGTGGAGCCCAGTTTACTGCAGGATCCAGAGATGGCATCAGTGAAGCTGGAAGATTGCAGTCAAACACTGGAGCTTAATGTCAACATTAAAGATGAAGAAGAGGAGGAGAAGATTGGGAAATCTGTTTCTCAGGGTAAGAGCAGATTCTATCCAATTAAGTTTGTTGGACATGATTTGGAAAGGCACACGCCTGTCTATATACAGTGCATTCGGAAAGTATTCAGACCCCTTGACTTTTTTGAAATTTTGTTACGTTACAGCCTTATTGTAAAATAGATTAAATAGTTTTTTTCCCTCATCAATCTACTCACAATACCCCATAATGATAAAGCCAAAACTGGTTTTTGTTCAATTGTTGCAAAAACAACATCTGAACGATCACATTTACAAAATGTCTTTCTACTCTGCGAGTGTCTAAACCAGGGCTCTTCAATTCCGGTCCTGGAGGGCCGAAACACCTCTGTTTTTCATCCTCTCCTTCTAATCAGGGGCTAATTCAGACCTTGGACACCAGGTGAGTGCAATGAACTACCAAGTAGAAATAAAAAACAGAAGTGTTTCGACCCTCCAGGAGCGGAATTGAAGAACCCTGGTCTAAACCATGATCACCTTGATCTCATTCATCTCAGTCTCATTGCAAAGGGTGTTTATTATAATACTTATGTAAACAATATATTTTTGTAGTTTTTAATACATTTGCTAAAATGTCTAAGAACTTCTTTTCACTTTTTCATTATGGGGTATTGTGTGTAGATTGATGAGGAATTGTTTTATTTAATTCATTTCAGAAGGCGGCTGTAACGTAACAAAATGTGGAAAAAATCAAGGGGTCTGAGTACTTTCCTAATGCACTGTACATATCCAAAAGTGGACCTAGAAGTTTGTCCTTAAATATCTATTGGGAGCCCATCTGGACCTTCCGCTTAACCTCCCTTCATATCGAAAATAGCATCATATATTTCAACACCATCCAATTCCTTTTCCAGATCCAATTTAGTGTCTTCTGAAGTAGAGGGAAAATCAAGACCTGACTAATTCAGTTCTCAGGAGATTCAGAGTTGTAAAGTGTGTTGTAGTAGGAAGCAAATGTTTGGTTTATTTCTACAGGATCCATTGATAATTGTCCTTGTAAATTATGAATTGCATTAAAGGCTGAATTTTACTTCTTACTGTGCCAGGCCAGCAATTTACCAGGTTTTTCACCTTGATCATAGAAGGACTGTTTCAGCCTAGTTAAGCTGTTTGCAGCCTTTGAGGTGGGAAGTTCTTCATACTGAGCTTTAAGACCAAATCATTCCTTGTTTACTTCTACTGAGTTATCCAAAAAAGCTTCCCTCTCCAATTCTCTGATTTTGCTGTCCATCTCTCATTTTCTGATTTTTATTTGATTTTAAACTGGTAAAACGTATACTTTGCCCCCAAATATGTGCTTTGAAAGCCTCCCATCTGGTACTCGCTGATGTTTGGTCAGTGTTTAATGTCAAATAAACATCTATATGCACTCCAACGTAATGTAAGAAGTCTGGGTCCTGTAACCATCTGGGATGCAAACGCCTTCTAGAGGATCCTTTTACTAGTTTTGTATCCCTATAGAATAATGACACAGGGGAATGGTCACTCAGAACAAAACTATCATATCCACTTCCTGCTACATTGGGAAGCAATAAGCAGGAAACTAAAAAGTAGTCTACATGAGAATATGATTTAAATGTTGACAAGTAAAGTGAATACTCCCTTTTACTCGGGTTCTGAGTCCTCCAAGGTTCACATAGATTTAAATCCTTAATGAAATGCTGTAATTTCTTTCTACTCTGCGAGTGGGAAGTGTCTAAACCAGAGGAGCAATCTAGATGAGGATCAAGAGTGCAATTAAAGTCCCTTGCCATTAGGACCTTACCAGGAATGGAGGCTATCAATAGAAATACAGAAATACCTTGTACTAAATGGCTTTTGTCATTTATGCATTTACAGTACCAGTCAAAAGTTTGGACACACCTACTCATTCAAGGGTTTTTCTTAATTTGTACTATTTTCTACATTGTAGAATAAAACTTTTGAAGTAGACAAACTGCCAATGTTTTAAAGTTCTATGAAATGAGTCTGTGTAGTAACTTACCCTTGTGATAGTGAGTGGAGGATGCTATGGCTTCTACATCTGCATTGCTTGCTCTTTGGGGTTTTAGGCTGGGTTTCTGTAAAGCACTTTGTGACATCATCTGATGTAAAAAGAATACAGTGGGGGAAAAAAGTATTTAGTCAGCCACCAATTGTGCAAGTTCTCCCACTTAAAAAGATGAGAGGCCTGTAATTTTCATCATAGGTACACAACAACTAGGACAGAAAAATGGATAATTTTTCCCCCAGAAAATCACATTGTAGGATTTTTAATGAATTTATTTGCTAATTATGGTGGAAAATAAGTATTTGGTCACCTACAAACAAGCAAGATTTCTGGCTCTCACAGACCTGTAACTTCTTATTTAAGAGGCTCCTCTGTCCTCCACTCGTTACCTGTATTAATGGCACCTGTTTGAACTTGTTATCAGTATAAAAGACACCTGTCCACAACCTCAAACAGTCACACTCCAAACTCCACTATGGCCAAGACCAAAGAGCTGTCAAAGGACACCAGAAACAAAATTGTAGACCTGCACCAGGCTGGGAAGACTGAATCTGCAATAGGTAAGCAGCTTGGTTTGAAGAAATCAACTGTGGGAGCAATTATTAGGAAATGGAAGACATACAAGACCACTGATAATCTCCCTCGATCTGGGGCTCCATGCAAGATCTCACCCCGTGGGGTCAAAATGATCACAAGAACGGTGAGCAAAAATCCCAGAACCACACGGGGGGACCTAGTGAATGACCTGCAGAGAGCTGGGACCAAAGTAACAAAGCCTACCATCAGTAACACACTACGCCGCCAGGGACTCAAATCCTGCAGTGCCAGACGTGTCCATCTGCTTAAGCCAGTACATGTCCAGGCCCGTCTGAAGTTTGCTAGAGTGCATTTGGATGATCCAGAAGAGGATTGGGAGAATGTCAAATGGTCAGATGAAACCAAAATAGAACTTTTTGGTAAAAACTCAACTCGTCGTGTTTGGAGGACAAAGAATGCTGAGTTGCATCCAAAGAACACTATACCTACTGTGAAGCATGGGGGTGGAAACGTCATGCTTTGGGGCTGTTTTTCTGCAAAGGGACCAGGACGACTGATCCGTGTAAAGGAAAGAATGAATGGGGCCATGTATCGTGAGATTTTGATTGAAAACCTCCTTCCATCGGCAAGGGCATTGAAGATGAAACGTGGCTGGGTCTTTCAGCATGACAATGATCCCAAACACACCGCCCGGGCAACGAAGGAGTGGCTTCGTAAGAAGCATTTCAAGGTCCTGGAGTGGCCTAGCCAGTCTCCAGATCTCAACCCCATAGAAAATATTTGGAGGGAGTTGAAAGTCCGTGTTGCCCAGCGACAGCCCCAAAACATCACTGCTCTAGAGGAGATCTGCATGGAGGAATGGGCCAAAATACCAGCAACAGTGTGTGAAAACCTTGTGAAGACTTACAGAAAACGTTTGACCTGTGTCATTGCCAACAAAGGGTATATAACAAAGTATTGAGAAACTTTTGTTATTGACCAAATACTTATTTTCCACCATCATTTGCAAATAAATTCATAAAAAATCCTACAATGTGATTTTCTGGATTTTTTTCCCTCATTTTGTCTGTCATAGTTGACGTGTACCTATGATGAAAATTATAGGCCTCTCTCATCTTTTTAAGTGGGAGAACATGCACAATTGGTGGCTGACTAAATACTTTTTTTCCCCACAGTACATTTGATTGACATGTATATCACACCAACTGACTTATTCTTCTGATGTTGTTCTCACAGGTGACATTGCGACATTCTCTACATCCAGAGAGCAACAGCAGGAAGATCACAGAGCTAAGAGGTCTCACCACTGCCCACATTGTGAGGAGAGTTTCTCAATTCTATCAAAGTTAAAAATACACCTACAAATACACACAGGAGAGAATCTTTATTCCTGTACTGACTGTGGAAAGAGTTTCTCTCAACTGGGCAACTTAAAACAACATGAACGTATACACACAGGAGAGAAGCCTTACTTCTGCTCTGATTGTGGGAAGAGTTTCTCTCAACTGGGCACCTTAAAACAACATGAACGTATACACACAGGAGAGAAGCCATACTCCTGCTCTGACTGTGGGGCAAGTTTCTCTCATCTGGGCAACTTAAAAAAACATGAACGTATACACACAGGAGAGAAGCCATACTCCTGCTCTGACTGTGGGGCAAGTTTCTCTCAACTGGGCCACTTAAAACAACATGAACGTATACACACAGGAGAGAAGCCATACTCCTGCTCTGACTGTGGGGCAAGTTTCTCTCAACTGGGCAACTTAAAACAACATGAACGTATACACACAGGAGAGAAGCCTTACTCCTGCTTTGACTGTGGGAAGAGTTTCTCTCGAATGGACCTCTTTAAAATACATGAACGTATACATACAGGAGAGAAGCCTTACTTCTGCTCTGATTGTGGGAAGAGTTTCTCTGAACTTGGCACCTTAAAACAACATGAACGTATACACACAGGAGAGAAGCCTTACTCCTGCTCTGACTGTGGGGCAAGTTTCTATCAACTGGGCAACTTAAAAATACATGAACGTATACACAGGAGAGAAGCCTTACTCCTGCTCTGACTGTGAAATGAGATTCTACATATTGTGCAATTTAAAAAGACACCAACGTATACATAAGAAGTGGTAGTGGATTGGATCAAATGAAGAAAGCGTAGAACACTATTGTAATCCTATTGTTTCTCACTGTGAGAGAACTGTGCAGAGGAATGGGAACGTTGTAGAATGTTAGCATCTCTTTACTGATCAGTGTGCACCTTGTCAGTTTTGCAGTGCTTAGATAGCTCCTACTGTAAAGACATTGAGAGGACTAGGGTATTGAGGAAACCACGAGTACATGCATCCATGCCATGTGTCAATATTGCAGGCTGATGGTGATGGTGTGGGCTGTGTTTTCATGGCACATATTGGGCCCCTTGATAAAAGTAGAGCAACATTTGAATGCCACAGGATATCTAAACATCATTACCAATCAGGTGCATCCCTTCATGGCAGCAGTGTATCCATCTGCAAATACATTTTTTCAGCAGGATTATGCCCCATGCAACAAGCCTTGTCCAGGAATGGTTCCAAGAACATGACAGTGAATTCAGGTTACTGCAGTGGCCTTCGGAGGCACCAGATCTCATTCCAATTGTACATCTGTTGTAGGAGATGGAACGAGCTATTCGGAGTAGAAATCCACTGCCAGTCAACTTGAAACAACTGTGGGAAGCATTGCAGTCAACATAGGCCAGCATCCCAGTGGAGACGTTCAACTCCTGCATTCAAACTGCACGTGATGTATGCATGCCAATAAGAAATAAGAAAACAACAACACTGGACAAGCCCTGGATGACTGAACAAATAAAGGCTGCCATCAGGAAAATACAGAATATTTTCAACAGATGGGGAGAAACAATGACATGGAGAAAATACAGAAACAAAGTGCAAATGATTATAAAGGAAGCAAAGACAAGCTACTACAAAACTGAAATCCAGGACCTAAAGAAGAAAAACCCTAAGGAATGGTGGGACTTCATTAACAAAGGACTGGGACCAAAGAAAACATAAGGAGGGAGAATACAGGTCGAGGGAATTGAAGACGACGACGTGGCTGATGTTTTGAATGGCTTCTTTGCATGGACAAGCACCACACCTCTTGCCATCTTCCCCCTGCCCATGTCTACAAGGCAGGTTGAGCTGTGCAGCATTGGCCAGTTAAAGCAAGCTCTGACCAGACTCAGCCCACGTAAAGCATGTGGGCCTGATGGCATTCCAGCCTGGCTACTAAAAGAGCATGCAGAAGATCTAGCCCCTGTCATCAAACACATTGTTAAAACTGTCCCCTGCCTGTAGGAGGTGTTATCTGAGTGCACGATTCAGTATGACTACCTCCCAATGTCCAGCACTACTACCGCCCTTGTGAAAGCCACATACTCCTGGCTGACAGCTACAGACTCCATAAAACCAACAATGGTGAGTGATTTACTTGCTGATGTGTCCAAAGCCTTTTATCGAGTAGATCACGCAAAGTTCCTGCAACATCTGTCTGACATTGAACTGTGTCCAAGGTTACTAGCCTGGCTCCACAGCTACACCACTGAAAGAGGGCAGAGGGTGATGGCAACTGGCACATTTAGCCCTTGGTCAGAGGACCATCCACAACCTGCACCACTAATCCTAGGAAGACAGGAAGTACCAGTGGTAACAACAACCAAGTATCTTGATTTTAATCTAGACTCTAACCTCAGTGGTGACATGTGGAGCAGCCAGTGAGAAACGCCTCGAAACGCCTTTTTGACTGTTCTGGAATACGGTGGAGTGCTGTTAGTTGGATGCAGTAAAAAGCAGCTGGCCCAACTAGACAGGGTGCAGAGGAGGGCCTTGAGGATCATCTCCAGAGGTGGAGCAGTCCAACCACAGCTCCCGTCACTGCAGAGCAGGCGAGAACAGGCTGCAGTGCACCTGGTGAAGGACATGCACACTCTTGACCATCCACTGAATGACCTGCTCCCTCCAAAAAGAGGTAACTGCACCACCAGGCTCCTGAGAAACAGCCACAAACTGTCCTGTATAACTGCCCGTACAAACCGCCTGCGAAACGCCACTCTACCCACTGCTATCAGACTGCATAATAACTCCAGCTCTTAAATGGTTTTCCCAATAACATTTTAATATTTCAATTTCCATCATGAAAAATGTCCTGTAATGTTTTCAGTGTTCTGTATTCTACTTATGTCACGTATTGTGTTATGTATTTAACAGATAGCCTAGCGGTTAAGAGTGTTGGGCCAGTAACTGAAAGGTCACTGGTTTGAATCCCGAGCCAACTAGGTCAAAAATCTGTCGTTGTGGCCTTGAGCAAGGCAATTAACCCCAATTGGTCCTATAAGTCGCTCTAGATAAGAGCATCTGCTAAATTACAAATATGTAATGAAAAATCATGTTTGTACATGAATTTGTGCTGGGCAACCTTTTCTCTTGTGCATAAATATAACAAAGTGTTTAAAGTGAAATAGTTAGTCTATACAGTGCATTCTGAAAGTATTCAGACCCCTTGACCTTTTCAACAAAAAATAAGTTACAGCCTTATTGTAAAAATGATTATTTGTTTTACAAACAACAACAACAACAACAAAAATCCCTCATCAATCTACACACAATACCCCATAATGATAAAGTGGAAACAGGTTTAGACATTTTTGCAAAACCTTATTTACATTAGTATTCCAGACTCTTTGCTATGAATCTCGAAATTTTGCTCAGGTGCATCCTGTTTCCATTGATCTTCCTTGAGATGTTTCTACAACTTGATTGGAGTCCACCTGAGATACATTCAATTGATTGGACATGGTTTGAAAAGGCACACACCTGTCTATATAACATCCCACAGTTGACATTGCATGTCAGAGCAAAAACCAAGCCATGAGGTCGAAGGAATTGTCCGTAGAGAGCTCAGAGACAGGATTGTGTCAAGGCACAGATCTGGGGAAGGGTACCAAAAAATGTCTGCAGCATTGAAGGTCCCCAAGAACACCGTGGCCTCCTCCATTTTTAAATTGAAGAAGTTTGGAATCACCAAGATTCTTCCTAGAGCTGTCCACCCGGCCAACTGCGCAATCGGAGGAGAAGGGCCTTAGTCAGGGAGGTGACCAAGAACCCAATGATCACTTTGACAGAGCTCCATAGTTCAGCCCGCTTGGAGTTTGCCAAGAGGCACCTAAAGGACTCTGACCATGAGAAACAAGACTCTCTGGTCTGATGTTACCAAGATTGAACTATTTTCCCTGAATACCAAGCGTCACATCTGGAGGAAACCTGGCACCAAGCCTACGGTGAAGCATGGTGGTGTCAGTATCATGCTGTGCGGATGTTTTTCAGAGGCAGGGACTGGGAGACTAGTCAGGATCGAGGGAATAATGAACGGAGCAAAGTACAGAGAGATCCTTGATGAAAACCTGCTCCAGAGCGCTCAGGACTTCAGACTGAGGCGAAGGTTCACCTGGCCCAGCCAGAGCCCAGACTTGAACCCGATTGAAGATCTCCGGAGAGACCAGAAAATAGCTGTGCAGCAACGCTCCCCATCCAACCTGATAGAGTTTGAGAGGATCTGCAGAGAAGAATGAATGAAACTCCCCAAATACAGGTGTGCCAAGCTTGTAGCATCATACCCAAGAAGACTCGATGGTGTAATCGCTGCCAACGGTGCTTCAAGAAAGTACTGAGTAAAGGGTCTGAATACTTCGATATTTCTGTTTTTTATTAATAAATTAGGAAAAATGTCTAAAAACCTGTCTTTTGCTTTGACATTATGGGGTATTGTGTGTAGATTAATGAGCGTTAAATCTTTCTTTTCCCAACTTTAGAATATGACTGTAACATAATAAAATGTGGAAAAAGTCTAGGGGTCTGAATACTTTCAGAATGCACTGTATATAGCCAAGCTACCATTGACTAGGTATTGGCACCCCATGTATATACAGTGGGGAAAAAAAGTATTTAGTCAGCCACCAATTGTGCAAGTTCTCCGACTTAAAAATATGAGAGAGACCTGTAATTTTCATCATAGGTACACGTCAACTATGACAGACAAAATGAGAAAAAAAAATCCAGAAAATCACATTGTAGGATTTGTAATGAAATTATTTGCAAATTATGGTGGAAAATAAGTATTTGGTCAATAACAAAAGTTTCTCAATACTTTGTTATATACCCTTTGTTGGCAATGACACAGGTCAAACGTTTTCTGTAAGTCTTCACAAGGTTTTCACACACTGTTGCTGGTATTTTGGCCCATTCCTCCATGCAGATCTCCTCTAGAGTAGTGATGTTTGGAGCTGTCGCTGGGCAACACGGACTTTCAACTCCCTCCAAAGATTTTCTACGGGGTTGAGATCTGGAGACTGGCTAGGCCACTCCAGGACCTTGAAATGCTTCTTACGAAGCCACTCCTTCGTTGCCCGGGCAGTGTGTTTGGGATCATTGTCATGCTGAAAGACCCAGCCACGTTTCATCTTCAATTCCCTTGCTGATGGAAGGAGGTTTTCACTCAAAATCTCACGATACATGGTCCCATTCATTCTTTCCTTTACACGGATCAGTTGTCCTGGTCCATTTGCAGAAAAACAGCCCCAAAGAATGATGTTTCCACCCCCATGCTTCAGAGTAGGTATGGTGTTCTTTGGATGCAGCTCAGCATTCTTTGTCCTCCAAACACGACGAGTTGTGTTTTTACCAAAAAGTTATATTTTGGTTTCATCTGACCATATGACATTCTCCCAATCCTCTTCTGGATAATCCAAATGCACTCTAGCAAACTTCAGACGGGCCTGGACATGTACTGGCTTAAGCAGGGGGACACGTCTCGCACTGCAGGATTTGAGTCCCTGGCGGCGTAGTGTGTTACTGATGGTAGGCTTTGTTACTTTGGTCCTAGCTCTCTGCAGGTCATTCACTAGGTCCCCCCGTGTGGTTCTGGGATTTTTGCTCACCGTTCTTGTGATCATTTCACCCCACGGGGTGAGATCTTGCGTGAAGCCCCAGATCGAGGGAGATTATCAGTGGTCTTGTATGTCTTCCATTTCCTAATAATTGCTCCCACAGTTGATTTCTTCAAACCAAGCTGCTTACCTATTGCAGATTCAGTCTTCCCAGCCTGGTGCAGGTCAAAAATTTTGATTCTGGTGTCCTTTGACATCTCTTTGGTCTTGGCCTTAGTGGAGTTTGGAGTGTGACTGTTTGAGGTTGTGGACAGGTGTCTTTAATACTGATAACAAGTTCAAACAGGTGCCATTAATACAGGTAACGAGTGGAGGACAGAGGAGCCTCTTAAAGAAGAAGTTACAGGTCTGTGAGAGCCAGGAATCTTGCTTGTTTGTAGGTGACCAAATACTTATTTTCCACTATAATTTGCAAATAAATTCATTCAAAATCCTACAATGTGATTTTCTGGATTTTTTTTTCTTAATTTGTCTGACATAGTTGACGTGTACCTATGATGAAAATTACAGGCGTCTCTCATCTTTTTAAGTGGGAGAACTTGCACAATTGGTGGCTGACTAAATACTTTTTTTCCCCACTGTATCCAAGCTATCATTGACTAGGTATTGGCACCCCATGTATATAGCCAAGCTATCATTGACTAGGTATTGGCACCCCATGTATATAGCCAAGCTATCATTGACTAGGTATTGGCACCCCATGTATATAGCCAAGCTGCCATTGACTAGGTATTGGCACCCCATGTACAGTGGGGGAAAAAAGTATTTAGTCAGCCACCAATTGTGCAAGTTCTCCCACTTAAAAAGATGAGAGAGGCCTGTAATTTTCATCATAGGTACACGTCAACTATGACAGACAAATTGAGAAAAACATTTCCACAAAATCACATTGTAGGATTTTTTATGAATTTATTTGCAAATTATGGTGGAAAATAAGTATTTGGTCACCTACAAACAAGCAAGATTTCTGGCTCTCACAGACCTGTAACTTCTTCTTTAAGAGGCTCCACAACCTCAAACAGTCACACTCCAAACTCCACTATGGCCAAGACCAAAGAGCTGTCAAAGGACACCAGAAACAAAATTGTAGACCTGCACCAGGCTGGGAAGACTGAATCTGCAATAGGTAAGCAGCTTGGTTTGAAGAAATCAACTGTGTGAGCAATTATTAGGAAATGGAAGACATACAAGACCACTGATAATCTCCCTCGATCTGGGGCTCCACGCAAGATCTCACCCCGTGGGGTCAAAATGATCACAAGAACGGTGAGCAAAAATCCCAGAACCACACGGGGGGACCTAGTGAATGACCTGCAGAGAGCTGGGACCAAAGTAACAAAGCCTACCATCAGTAACACACTACGCCCCCAGGGACTCAAATACTGCAGTGAAAGACGTGTCCCCCTGCTTAAGCCAGTACATGTCCAGGCCCGTCTGAAGTTTGCTAGAGTGCATTTGGATGATCCAGAAGAGGATTGGGAGAATGTTATATGGTCAGATGAAACCAAAATATAACTTTTTGGTAAAAACTCAACTTGTCGTGTTTGGAGGACAAAGAATGCTGAGTTGCATCCAAAGAACACCATACCTACTGTGAAGCATGGGGGTGGAAACATCATGCTTTGGGGCTGTTTTTCTGCAAAGGGACCAGGACGACTGATCCGTGTAAAGGAAAGAATGAATGGGGCCATGTATCGTGAGATTTTGAATGAAAACCTCCTTCCATCAGCAAGGGCATTGAAGATGAAACGTGGCTGGGTCTTTCAGCATGACAATGATCCCAAACACACCGCCCGGGCAACGAAGGAGTGGCTTCGTAAGAAGCATTTCAAGGTCCTGGAGTGGCCTAGCCAGTCTCCAGATCTCAACCCCATAGAAAATCTTTGGAGGGAGTTGAAAGTCCGTGTTGCCCAGCGACAGCCCCAAAACATCACTGCTCTAGAGGAGATCTGCATGGAGGAATGGGCCAAAATACCAGCAACAGTGTGTGAAAACCTTGTGAAGACTTACAGAAAACGTTTGACCTGTGTCATTGCCAACAAAGGGTATATAACAAAGTATTGAGAAACTTTTGTTATTGACTAAATACTTATTTTCTACCATAATTTGCTAATAAATTCATTACATATCCTACAATGTGATTGTCTGGGAAAAAAAATCTCATTTTGTCTGTCATAGTTGACGTGTACCTATGATGAAAATTATAGGCCTCTCATCTTTTTAAGTGGGAGAACTTGCACAATTGGTGGCTGACTAAATACTTTTTTCCCCCACTGTATATAGCCAAGCTACCATTGACTAGTATTGGCACCCCATGAATATATCCAAGCTACCATTGACTAGGTATTGGCACCCCATGTATATAGCCAAGCTATCATTGCTCATCATGTATTAATTCCTTGTGCTACAATCTTTTTTCCTATTATTATAATTGTTGTATTATGTTCTCTATTGTTGGTCAACATTTCACTGTTAGTCTACACCTGTTGTTTACCAAACATGTGACAAAATGAAATGACTACGTGTTTAGTTAATTGTCTTCTAAAACTATACTGAAAAAACATATAAACTTGACATGTAAAGTGTTGGTCCCATGTTTCATGAGCTGAAATAAAAGATCCTGGATATTTTCCATACGCACAAAAAGCTTATTTCTCTCAAATTTGGTGCACAAATTTGTTTCCATTTCTGTTAGTGAGCATTTCTCCTTTGCCAAGATAATCAATCCACCTGCGAGTTGTGGCATATCAAGGAGCTGATTAAACTGCATGATCATTACACAGGTGCACCTTGTGCTGGGTACAATAGAAGGCCACTCTGAAATGTGCAGTTTTGTCACACAACACAATGCCACAGATGTCTACATTTTGAGGGAGTGCACAATTGGCATGCTGACTGCAGGAATGTTCACAAGAGCTGTTGCCAGAGAATTGAATGTACATTTCTCTACCGAGAATTTGGCAGAACGTCCAACTGGCTTCACAGCCGCAGACCATGTGTCACCGTGCAAGCCCAGGACCTCCACATCTGGCTTCTTCACCTGCAGGATCATCTGAGACCAGCCACCCGGACAGCTGATGAAACTGAGGAGTATTTCTATCTGTAGTAAAGCCCTTTTAGTGGGGGAAAATCATTCTTATTGGCTGATGGGTGGGCCCCTGTCATGTGAAATCCATAGATTAGGGCCTAATTAATGTATTTCAATTGACTGATTTCCTTATATGAACTGTACCCCAGTAAAATTGTTGAATGTTTATATTTTTGTTCAGTGAAAATCTTATAAAAAAAACTGATGATGAATATGTTTGGAAAACTGCATTGATGACTGCCAATGAAAAATAATGTTTGTACATGAATTTGTACTGGTCAACCTCTCCTTCTCTTTTGTATTCAGTTCTTCCATATTAGATCTGACAGTATGAATGGTTCTTATGGTTGTATTCAGTTCTTCCATATTAGATCTGACAGTATGAATGGTTCTTATGGGCTGAGTGCCTGGAGTGTTTTTGTATGACCACAGTCAGGAGTTCTCTGACCCTGTGATCTCACCAGGACAGAACCACATGTCTCTATCACACTCCAGCCCAGAAGGTGGCAGTGATGTACCTTTAATGTTGGTCTGAACACCACCAATAAACACCATAGAAGAAGAATGCATGCTTAGCAACAACCAAGGGGCCATGCAGCTTTCCACTGCTCCAAAGACTGTCTATTATATGGAACAGATTGGCATGTGACCACTCTAACAATGTAGACACGTCCTCAAAGATTGGACATGAATCTGTGTTGGTCAAACTGTTCTCTTCTCTATCATTAAATACAACAAAACTATGTTTTAAGTGAAATATTTAGTGTTTGTCTAAAGCTGTAAAAAAAGACCTGAAATGAGCATCACAAAGATACATTTGACTTATGCACTAACAAGCTTTTTCAATATACGCAGCTTTGTCACCAGCTGCAGTACTGTAGCTTTATTAATCTACTGTACTTCAACATGTACTCACATTGGATGGGTTGATTAGGATTCAAACCATGTCTTAAACTGCTACCTAGCAAGTTACAAGCCACAACACACATGTAAAGTTGCTGTAGAACTGTTTCATGGGGTGTGAAAATATATGTAATCAAAACTACTGGATATCTTTAGAAGGAAAATTGTTCTACACTTTTCTTACACTGAAAATGTGGAATCGCTGTTTTAGGTCAGCAGGATAAACACTACATTTAATCTCTATTAAGATTTAAGCTTGCAAAATGTAAAGGGGTGTGTAGACTTTCACTGTGACTGTATACGTACCATTGACTTGCAGTGGATTTGTGCAACAAATGCTAAAAGGTTAGCAGTTATAACAATAGTAAGATAAACAATATATGCCCAGACTGCCAACACACGCTGAGGAAGAGTCAGATGGTGAGCTTGAGGCAGTAGGTGGTACTAAGCCAAGACTGCCATCACACAGTGACATAGATTCAGAGACTGAAGCCAATGCTGGTTGTGCAATTCAGGAGACAACTGACTCTGACTCTGATGATGTTGAAAAAGATTCTACCTTCAGAGAGGACCTGGCAACCTGGATAAGTGATTTCCAAGTGAAACACAATGCTGTTGATGCACTTCTGAAGATGCTGCAGTCTAATGGTCACCCAGATTTGCCTTCCACTGCTAGAACTCTCCTAGAAACCACCAATGTTTTTGTTGAAGTCAAGTCTAATGTGGAGTTTGTCAGATTTAAAGTGAAGGTGGAGTTAGTGAAACATCTAAGCATCTATCCTAAATCAGGGGTTGGAGATTTGAATCTTTTAGAAATATCCCTTAATCTGGATGGTCTCCCTTTGTTCAAAAGTACCAATATGTCGTTATAGCCACTTTTGTGCTCTATCAATCTATCACCACCCACAGTGTTTCCTCTGTCACTTGCAATGGCATCATGGAAACCAAGCTCCCTGGAATTCCTCAATGACACTTTGCTGGAGCTTAAAGAGTTGATGCAGACCGGCTTGAAGTGGGGAGACACAACACTGCAAGTGAAAGTTTGTTCTGTAACATGTGATGCACCTCCAAAAGCCATGGTAAAATGCATAAAGATGTATTCTGGCTACTATGGCTGTGACAGGTGCACACAAAAAGGCAGGTATGATGGGAGGATGACGTACCCACAGGTAAAACACCTGTGTCTCAGAACTGACAAATCCTTTAGGGAATTGGTACAGCCAGAACATCACCATGAAGGGAAAACCTCTCCTTTTTGCATCCTCCCCATTGATATGGTGAATTCATTCCCAATTGACTATATGCACCTTTGTTGCCTCGGAGTAACCCGGAAGCTCTTGATGATGTGGACTAGGGGAAAGACTGGGGCCAGGTTGGCGTTGGTGCAAGTCAAGGAGGTCAGTCAACAGCTAAACCGACTAAAGGATTCAATTCCAGACTGCTTTGCTCGCAAACAACAGCGATTGGATGACCTTGACCGTTGGAAGGCCACAGAATTTAGACAGTTTCTACTCTATACTGGGAAAGTAGTGCTGAGAATAATCTGGTCTAAAGAACAGTACACACACTTCATGACCTTCAGTGTGGCCATGTGCATTTTGGTTTCTCCTCAACTTTCTTCAATCCACAGTCTTGTTAAGCAAGCTATTATACTTGAGGAGGACCAAACAGTGTCTCATATCTTGCAGGTCCTGTGTTGCTACTGGCCAAGAAATGCCATTAAGAGAGGAGACCGGCCTGACAAAATATTACGGGAGTAGTACAGAATTTCCATCTTTTCATCAACTGGTAAAATAATATTTGACTGTCCATCCACTCCCGTTTCTATTGCCATGTATGCTTGGCTGTGTGGCTCTGGAGCAGGTTGCATCAGTTGAACATACTCCTACACGTAAGGCTAGTTACAACGTAGAATATGTTCTAAGCCAGGCGTAAACCTGTGTCACCAACTGGTTGTAAGTAATAGCTTTTGCTACGCCAGGGTGTAAAAACTAAGTGTAATGTGGGGTAGACGTATAGTATAGATCTATAACTAGTTTCCAAGGTAAGTGTTTCATGACTAGTCATGTCGCATCTTGTTCAATTTTCTAAATCATTACGTCGGGCGTAGGTAGGTCCAACTTATCTCTTACACCTTATCGTCTAACTGGTGCAACCCACTCCTGGTCAGTAGAGTCAGGAACTTCCCCCTCTTAAGTACTATATGTATTGGCTGAAAGTATTACTATGTGAATTTCAAATACTCAATAGCCGGTTTGCCAGTGTTAATAGGAAACTATTTATGACAATGTTTATTGCACGTACAGACAATTACTCTGTGGCAGAGCAACGAGCCAAACGGGGGGTTGACACCTCCAATGTTGAATCTGACGAGGAACCAGCGAAGAGGGCGGTGACTAAACCAATCAGATTCCGTGTAGAGCCACCTGGTGAGGATTTCTTAACTGCTCTTATTCCATTGTGTGTATTACATGCATCAGGAAGTAGATGAAATAAATGAGTCTTTTTTTGTATTGTCCTTCATAAGATGATGATGGAAGTGAAGCACTCCAGAAAAAGACAAATGAACCCAGACAAGCCCAGCGTACAGTGCCACAGCTTCCACCAGCCCCTAGTGGTAAGATCCTGCATTAGGCTACTAGGTCATTGAATGTATAATCAGCAAGTTGATGGTAAGTTTTACACACATTCAAGTATGTGGGTGAAGAAAAGCTTACAGTTAATGCAAGTACTAGTCTTAAATTGAGACGGAATGAAATCATGACCTAATGACAGTTGATATGACAAGACATTACCACACCCATCTGATCTTGACATACTTGATTATTTAGTGACCAAAAGTGTAACAGTTCTTAATTTTTTTTATTTTTAGTAACTTCAAGAGCCAGTGTCTTTGAAAATGACCCTACAACAAGGTACATAATGTTTCAAGTCTGATAAACAAGCCTACTTTCTCAAAGTTCTGTTCCTACCAACTGTATGGGATGAACAGGAAAATCTGTTAAGTGTGTACTATAAATGTGGTAACGGTTTGACATCTGTGATATTCTCTGAAGTTGCAGATGCAGAGGACTTGAGGCCATGTGCCACCTCAAGCCAAAGCGACAGTAAGTGTCTGGTTGTAGTTTTAGGGTAAACAATTAGTTTTAGGGTAAACAATTGAATTGTATGAAGTATTATAACTTTACAAACCTTTCAAAGCCACTCAATAGAATACAATTACCATCATATTTTTGCATATTAGGTTATTTAAAGTCTTATTACTACTTTGTGCATACGGTTAGAACTTTCCAAATACTTCTGGTGCTGTGTATGGGTGAAACTTGTATTTACAGTGGGGGAAGAAAGTATTTAGTCAGCCACCAATTGTGCAAGTTCTCCCACTTAAAAAGATGAGAGAGGCCTGTAATTTTCATCATAGGTACACGTCAACTATGACAGACAAAATGAGCATTTTTTTTCCAGAAAATCACATTGTAGGTTTTTTTATGAATTTATTTGCAAATTATAGTGGAAAATAAGTATTTGGTCACCTACAAACAAGCAAGATTTCTGGCTCTCACAGACCTGTAACTTCTTCTTTAAGAGGCTCCTCTGTCCTCCACTCGTTACCTGTATTAATGGCACCTGTTTGAACTTGTTATCAGTATAAAAGACACCTGTCCACAACCTCAAACAGTCACACTCCAAACTCCACTATGGCCAAGACCAAAGAGCTGTCAAAGGACACCAGAAACAAAATTGTAGACCTGCACCAGGCTGGGAAGACTGAATCTGCAATAGGTAAGCAGCTTGGTTTGAAGAAATCAACTGTGGGAGCAATTATTAGGAAATGGAAGACATACAAGACCACTGACAATCTCCCTCGATCTGGGGCTCCACGCAAGATCTCACCCTGTGGGGTCAAAATGATCACAAGAACAGTGAGCAAAAATCCCAGAACCACACAGGGGAACCTAGTGAATGACCTGCAGAGAGCTGGGACCAAAGTAACAAAGCCTACCATCAGTAACACACTACGCCACCAGGGACTCAAATCCTGCAGTGCCAGACATGTCCCCCTGCTTAAGCCAGTACATGTCCAGGCCCGTCTGAAGTTTGCTAGAGTGCATTTGGATGATCCAGAAGAGGATTGGGAGAATGTCATATGGTCAGATGAAACCAAAATATAACTTTTTGGTAAAAACTCAACTCGTCGTGTTTGGAGTACAAAGAATGCTGAGTTGCATCCAAAGAACACCATACCTACTGTGAAGCATGGGGGTGGAAACATCATGCTTTGGGGCTGTTTTTCTGAAAAGGGACCAGGACGACTGATCCGTGTAAAGGAAAGAATGAATGGGGCCATGTATCATGAGATTTTGAGTGAAAACCTCCTTCCATCAGCAAGGGCATTGAAGATGAAACGTGGCTGGGTCTTTCAGCATGACAATGATCCCAAACACACAGCCCCGGCAACGAATGAGTGGCTTCGTAAGAAGCATTTCAAGGTCCTGGAGTGGCCTAGCCAGTCTCCAGATCTCAACCCCATAGAAAATCTTTGGAGGGAGTTGAAAGTCTGTGTTGCCCAGCGACAGCCCCAAAACATCACTGCTCTAGAGGAGATCTGCATGGAGGAATGGGCCAAAATACCAGCAACAGTGTGTGAAAACCTTGTGAAGACTTACAGAAAACGTTTGACCTGTGTCATCGCCAACAAAGAGTATTATAACAAAGTATTGAGAAACTTTTGTTATCGACCAAATACTTATTTTCCACCATAATTTGCAAATAAATTCATTAAATATCCTACAATGTGATTTTATGGATTTTATTTTCTCATTTTGTCTGTCATAGTTGACGTGTACCTATGATGAAAATGACAGGCCTCTCATCTTTTTAAGTGGGAGAACTTGCACAATTGGTGGCTGACTAAATACTTTTTTCCCCACTGTATTACTGCACTGACTGTGAGACGAGATTCTACAGATTGGGCAATTTAAAAAGACACCAACGTATACATAAGAAGTGGTAGTGGATTGGATCAAATGAAGAAAGCATAGAACACTCTATTGTAATCCTATTGTTTCTCACTGTGAGAGAACTGTGCAGAGGAAAGGGAGTGTTGTAGAATGTTGGCATCTATTTACTGATCAGTGTTCACCTTGTCAGTTTTGCTGTACCAGGGTATGGAGGAAACCATGAGTACATGCATCCATGCCGTGTGTCAGCATTGCAGGCTGGTGGTGGTGGTGTGGGGTGTGTTTTCATGGCACACATTGGGCCCCTTGATATATGTGGTGCAACATTTGAATGCCACAGGATATCTAAACATAATTGCCAATCAGGTGCATCCCTTCATGGCAATAGTTATCCATCTGCAAATAGATTCTTTTCAGCAGGATTATGCCCCATGCCACAAGGCTTGTCCAGGATTGGTTCCACGAACATGACAGTGAATTCAGCTTATTGCAGTGGCCTTCCGAGGCACCAGATCTCCATCCAATTGTGCATCGGATGGAACAAGCTATTCGGAGTAGAGATCCACTCCCAGCCAACCTGACACAACTGTGGGAAGCATTGCAGTCAACATGGGCCAGCATCCCTGTGGAACGCTCTACAAACCTTGGAGAGTCCATGCCCTGACGAATTGAGGCTGTTCTGAGGACAAAGGGGGATGCAACTCAATATTAGGAAGGTGTTCCTAATGTTTTGTACACTCAGTGCCTTTGGAAAGTATTCAGACTCCTCGACTTCTTCCACATTTTGTTAGGTTGTTAGGTTAAAACATTTTCCTCATCAATCTACACACAACAGCCCTTTTTAGAATTTTTAGCAAATGTATTCAAAATAAAAACCTGAAATACCTTATTTACATAAGTATTCAGACCCTTTGCTATGAGACTTGAAATTAAGCTCCGGTGCATCCTGTTTCCATTAAGGAAACATCCTTGTGATGTTTCAACAACTTGATTGGAGTCCACTTGTGTTCAATTCAATTGATTGGACATGATTTGGAAAGGCACACACCTGTCTATATAAGGTCCCACAGTTGACAGTGCATGTCAGAGCATGGTGGTGGCAGCATCATGCTGTAGGGATGTTTTTCAGTGGCAGTGACTGGGAGACAAGTCAGGATCAAGGGAAAGATAAACGGAGCAAAGTTCATAGAGATCCCTGATGAAAACCTGCTCCAGAGTGCTCAGGACCTCAGACTGGGGCTAAGGTTCACCTTCCAACAGGACAACGACCCTAAGCACACAGCCAAGACAACACAGGAGTGGTCCAGCAGAGCCCGGACTTGAACCCGATCGAACATCTCTGGAGATACCAGAAAATAGCTGTGCAGCTACGCTCCCCATCCAACTTGACAGAGCTTGAGAGGATCTGCAGAGAAGAATGGGAGAAACTCCTCAAATACAGGTGTGTCAAGCTTGTAGCTTCGTACCCAAGAAGACTCAAGGCTGTAATCGCTGCCAAAGGCGCTTCAACAAAGTACTGAGTAAAGGGTCTGAATACTTATGTAAATGTGATATTTAAAGGTTTTTTTTCTTCTATTTGCAAAAAATACTGTTTTTTCGTTGTCATTATGGGGTATTGTGTGTAGATTGATGAGGGAAAAAACGATGTAATCAATTTTAGAATAAGGCTGTAACGTAACAAAATGTGGAAAAAGTCAAGGGATTTGAATACTTTAGGAATGCACTGTATATCAGATAAAGATGGTGTGATGATCAGTTTTCAGCATTAGTTTGGGTGGATTATTTTATATTACTAAACAACTTTTGTTTAATGATAAACAGGCTATGAATTGACTACTTGTGTTAATTAAATTGTCTTTTAAAACTAGATTCATTATTTTAGTCATTGATTATGAATTTATTTGGATGACTTTATTGAAGTTAATTGTTAACAAAAATGCACCATGGTAGAATAATGAACAACAACATTCCATTGTACTATGATGTGTTTTGTGTCACTACCAAGGCAGGAAAATACTATGGCACTGGTGCAAATACCATGGCATTTTCCTGCCACTGTAGTGACCCAATAAACATGATAGTACCGTGGTATCTTTTTCATTGTAATACCATGTCAGGGAAATACCATGGTAGCTGCAATAGTACCATGGTATTTTCCTGCAATGGTACTGAACAAAAAACACAGATTTTTGTAAAAAATGATACTGGGCCAAGAAACATGGAGAGAAGAAACTGCCATATGTGTCATAATAGGACACACATTTGATATGGAACATTGGATACATTCAGCAGGGTGGGAAAAAACACAGGAAAACACGTTTTAAATGTATTGTCGGAAGGGCTGTGGTCACCATTCATGTAATACATTAAATATATACATCAGACGGTATTGGGGAGCTATTTCATAGGGTGTTCACAGGTACATTATTTTCCCATTTCAATCTTATACCAACCAGATTGAATTTACAATATAGGGGGGTTGGCAACTAGGTTTGGCCTCCAGTCAATGTGTTGCTGAGCTTATAGCTAGTCTGCGGGCCAGAACATAATTAGCCTAATAACAAATAGCCTATAGCTGCCCAATTCATAGTCCTACACAGTGTAGGTACACTACACATTTAACACGTGGTTAGTGGGCTAATCAATTCAATGACCATAACATAATAATGTCCATCTGGTTACAATGGTAAAATCACCAATGTCTATATTAATTACATTTTAGTCATTTAGCAGACGCTCTTATCCAGAGCGACTTACAGTTAGTGAATGCATACATGTTTTTTTTATATTTTTTTTCATACTGGCCCCCCGTGGTAAACAAACCCACATCCCTGCCGGCCAAACCCTCCCCTACCTTGGACGACGCTGGACCAATTGTGCGCCGCCCATGGGTCTCCTGGTCGCGGCCGGCTGTGGCACAGCTAGCATTGCGATGCAGTGCCTTAGACCACTGCGCCACTCGGGAGATATTAATAGTCCTACCTGTTCTATGAAAATATATTCATCGTATTTCTACAATATCAAACCAGTGTGTCTTGTTTGCAACGAAACTGTCGCTGTTTGCGAAGAGTTCAATCTGAGATGTTATTATGCATCTAAGCATGGTACTTTCAGAAGTAGATTTTCCACCCCAGACATGAGGCCGAAGTCCGACGCAGTAAGGAAGGTAGGCCTAAGGAGTGAACACCCTGTGTGTTTTACATTGTCAATTTTAATATGTACATATTTTATTATTATTATTGAACCTTTATTTAACTCGGCAGTTCCTATTGACTTACACAAATCCAGAAGGAGTCAGTAGAAACCATATTTGTTTAAGCAAGTCAGCCATATCAGCTATGTTTTTTTAAGGCCGTAAATGAGGCTGAATAAACGTTTTCGCTCTCAGACTTTGCTCCGGTGGCTGATAGCCAGGTGTAGCAGTGGTAAGGATTCACTCCATGGTGCTGAAAGGAAAGCTCAAACTTTATGCTGGACTAACAATAATTATGTTACAAATGGTTTAAGCGTTCCGATATTGTCACTAATCTGGATTTAGACTGTCTGCTACTTCAGGTCTAAATAGGGGTATAATCTATACCTTGTGACAATGTAGGACTACTGAAACCATTGTAAGACAGACTTTTTGTTAGCCTTTAAGGCGTCAGCATGTTTCCCAGCCGAAACAGTTCGGAAGAGTTTGTGCATATATTATGACAACATTTTGTGAGGTTTTCGTTTTGGACTTTCGGTTAGGGTTTTTTCGGCTTTTCGGGCACACAAAATGTTTTCCTCGAGGCAAGTCGGTAGCCGAACTCTACGCCCCTGCGTTGGTGATTGGTCAACAGTAGGGATTCTTCATTAAAGTCTCTGTTGTCATTAAACTTGAGAAGACTCGTTTTCATGCAGGTTTTTTCATTGAGAAATACTGAACCAAACATGTTAGTTAGATGTAAAATTGCACGACTAAGATTTCCTCTGCAAAAATATCAACATTAAAGACGGAATTCTTGAGTTTTCTGACTATTTTGAGGAAGTGGCTATAGACCCTTTTCCAGGACATGACACACTGACGTCACAAACAGATGCGTGCGACTCTTGGCGGCAGTAGTCTAGATTTACATTTGTATTTCTTCTAAACAAAATAACTTTTTTGGGTTCTCATAGGCTTAGAATTATGTTTTGATAATTGCTTGAACAATCGCTATTTTACTGGTTGAAGTTGAAGTGTTTTTTAAGTATAATGCAGTTGATTTGTGATGACACAAACATTATATTAAGCAGGACATTCATACGAGCCTTAAAATCCAATTAAAATCCAAAGTAGTGTGAAATGCACTCATAAGCAACATGTAAATAGAGGCTTTTTTTGTTGGCGTTCTATTAGAAATCCCACATGTTCTGCCATCAACTTGCGCCCATCCCCCTCTTGCAGCAATGTTTGTTAACACAGAAAGGGGTCTATGGCGTCTCAAAATGGACAAACCGTACTACTGCCACTATTTTCTCGTTTTTCAAGCTAAGGTCTTTTAAGGGAGTATGCGAGCACACTCGTTCAGTTGGCCTATCCTTCTTAAGAGATGACAAAATAAGTTTTCTTTATAAAATAAAATAATGTTTATTCATAGCACATACTTAGAGCAAATGCACCTCTGACTAAGTGTAACTCCAAAAGAACTCTAATTAAAGGAATAGTTCAATCAAATTACAAATGTACACATTGGTTTCCTCACCCTGTATACAATCCCCCAAAATGTGCACGTCAGCAGTGAAGTTCTCAAGATGGAGGACTTTCAGTACAGCAGTGTTCCCCAATCCTGGTCCCAAAGGGGTGTACTTGTTTGTTTTTGCCCTAACACTCACATACCTTATTCCATTCAAAGGCTGGAGTTGCTTAGTTGAATCCACTGTGTGAGTGTTAGGGCAAAAACTAAAAAGCGCACCCCTTTGTGTCCCCTGGACCAGGATTGGGAAACACTGTAGTACATTGCAACAAGTTTGATGATGCAAATTTTATGCAATTATCATTTTCCTCATTTGCATCATCACACTTGTTTCTCTGTACTGAAATCTTGAAAACTTAATTGCTAACATGCAACATTTTTGCCGTTGTATTAACAGTGGACTAATGAACAAAATACAACATTATATCGTTGTTTTTTTAACATCCCTTTCATAGCACCTACCACTCCATTAAAGGAGTAGTTCACTATTTTACAACTTGAAGTCCTATATGTAAGGTTTATATACAGGGGACGTCGGTGTGTACTCAAGATTCGAAGGTATGTACTCAGGAGAATAATCTCTGATTTTAGCAGCGCCATTTTTACACCTTCGCGGCATTGCACTGTGGTTCTTCAATGTTTTCCTGCCCCTGTCGAATGGATACAATATTTGTGGATCTTTAGAAAATGTCTCCTGTATCTGCGTTTCCATCACGTTGCAATGATTTCTTTGCTAAATGTTTTTTTGTCAAATAAACCTAGGCCAATGGAAAACTGTCTACTGATGCCATCTCTTGATCCTGCAATGCAAACTAGGCTCCACTGTCACAATCAGGACTAGGTGACTGTAGGTTTAGAATCAGTGTGGAAGGAGAGAGGCAGGCTGGGTTTGTAATCTGTCAACTCTGGATAGAATCCCAGTCCTAAATAGAAGTCTGAGATCAACTTCCTGGTCCCCTGTGAATGCCACACCCCCTCCCATTGTACCGTATGTATGAACACATTTTGAACAATGACTGCCGAATATGCTGTGGTCCTTACTAACACAATAGGAAAGGTTGTGGTTGATGTGGGCCATCACATGTGAGTACTCAGGTCTTTCACTCTGAGCATTCATATCAATGAAAGGTACATCACTGCCACCATCTGGTGGTTCTGTCCTGGTGAGATCACAGGGTCAAAGAAAACTTGGTATGACTGTAGTCACTCCAGGCACTCAGCCCATAAGAACCATTAATACAGTCAGATCTAATATAGAAGAACTGAATACAACCTATAAGAACCATTCATACTATCAGATATAATATTGAAGAACTGAATACAAAAGAGAAGGAGAGGTTGACCAGTACAAATTAATGTACAAACATTATTTTTCATTGGCAGATCAATGCAGTTTTCCAAACATATTCATAATCAGTTTTTTGGTAAGATTTTAACTGAACAAAAATATAAACACAACATTTAACAATTTTACTGGGGTACAGTGCATATAAGGAAATCAGTCAATTGAAATGCATTCATTAGGCCCTATTCTATGGATTTCACATGAATGGACAGGGGCGCAGCCATGGGTGGGCCTGGGAAGGCATAGGCCCAACCATTTGGGAGCCAGGCCCACCCATCAGCCAATAAGAATGATTTTCCCCCACTAAAGGGCTTTATTACAGATATAAATACTCCTCAGTTTCATCAGCTGTCCGGGTGGCTGATCTCAGATGATCCTGCAGGTGAAGAAGCCAGATGTGGAGGTCCTGGGCTTGCATGGTTACACATGGTCTGCGGCTGTGAAGCCAGTTGGACGTTCTGCCAAATTCTCGGTAGAGAAATGTACATTCAATTCTCTGGCAACAGCTCTTGTGAACATTCCTGCAGTCAGCATGCCAATTGTGCACTCCCTCAAAATGTAGACATCGTGTTGTGTGACAAAACTGCACATTTCAGAGTGGCCTTCTATTGTACCCAGCACAAGGTGCACCTGTGTAATGATCATGCTGTTTAATCAGCTTCTTGATATGCCACAACTCGCAGGTGGATTGATTATCTTGGCAAAGGAGAAATGCTCACTAACAGAAATGGAAACAAATTTGTGCACCAAATTTGAGAGAAATAAGCATTTTGTGCGTATGGAAAATATCCGGGATCTTTTATTTCAGCTCATGAAACATGGGACCAACACTTTACCTGTCAAGTTTATATATTTTTTCAGTATAGTTTTAGAAGACAATTCACTAAATACGTAGTCATTTCATTTTGTCACATGTTTGGTAAACAACAGGTGTTAACTAACAGTGAAATGTTGACCAACAATGGAGAACACAATACAACAATTATAATAATAGGAAAAAGATTGTAGCACAAGGAATTACAGTTTTTTTACGATTGTTTACACACTAAAATTAAAATTTCCACACAATTAGCAAAATTGGACTCCAATGAGCAAAACACCTCCACAGATTTGCACAACATTACACACAATGTCCGCCTCACCCTTTTTGCAAAACATTACACACAGTGATTTGTAAAACTCTACACACATTTTCACACCTTAGACACAGATAAGGATCGTGAGGTTACTTCCTTGTAATTACAAAGCACCGGATTGCCAATTACCACACTAATGAACGAATTGGATAAACACATCTACCAGGTGTGGAAGCACACATGTGCTAATTTGAAAACGCAGCACTCAGGTGTGCTATAAAAGGCAGCAGGTGAGTTCACCTGTCTTCAACAAAAATGGAAGGAGTTAGAAGAAGAAGAAGAGTGAGAATGAGAGGGGGAGCTCAAAGAGGAGATGAAGGCGGTAGAGGAAGAGGAGAAGGAGGTAGAGGAAGAGGCATAGGTAGAGGAGAAGAAGGTAGAGGAAGAGAAGGAGGTAGAGGAAGACACCTAGGTAGAGGAAGAGGTAGAGAAGGACTTGAAGAGTTGATAGAACCTGATCAAAGAAGACGAGGACCAAATTTGACTCGAGAAATCCGTGCAACACTTATTGACCATGTTATCAACCATGGACTGACACTGATGGAAGCTGGACAAAGAGTTCAACCAAATCTCAGCAGAAATACTGTTGCGTCAGTAATTCGGACATTTCATCGAGAAAACAGGTAAGCTAAACACACAGTATACATTGAAACTGAAGCTTGTATAATCAATATTGTTTACTGTGACATTTGACAGTAGGCTGCATATATATATACATATATATATTTATTTATTTAGTTTTTACATAGGATTGAGGGTCGAGGACACCAAGGTGGAAGGGGCCCTATGTTTAGTCGTGCACAAGAGGCCGCCATTGTGAACATGGTTTTGGCCAATAATTGTATCAGGCTACGAGAAATCCAAGCCAATATCATCAATGATGACAATATTTTCAATAATATCCAACGAGTCTCTCTGTCAACATTAGGTCGAATCCTAAAGAAAAATCAAATATACATGAAGCAACTGTATCGGGTACCATTTGACAGAAATTCAGAGAGAGTGAAACATCTGCGCAATGAGTATGTGGAGGTATGCATTGTTCATCTGACTATGGTGTGGTATCATGCACTGCTCATAATGTTCTGTCACCAAAAAAATACTGTGCTATAGATATTGAATAGCATCCTATTTTCTTTAATGTGTTTCAGAGAGTCTTGCAAATGGATGCTGCTGAAATTCAACATGTATTTATATATGTGGATGAGGCTGGATTTAACCTTGCAAAAACAAGAAGAAGAGGGAGAAATGTAATTGGGCACAGGGCAATCACCAATGTGCCAGGGCAGCGAGGTGGTAACATCACCCTTTGCGCTGCTATCACACAAAATGGGGCCCTCCACCACCATGCAAATCTGGGACCCTATAATGCAAATCTGATACTTGCATTTCTTGACCGATTGCATGAGATTGTCACAGCATTACACCAAGTGGACCAGATGCGGTACATTGTCGTTTGGGACAATGTCTCATTTCATCGGGCTGCTCTAGTCCAGAACTGGTTCCATGATCACCCTGATTTTGAAGTTTTATACCTTCCCCCATACTCCCCCTTCCTGAATCCTATAGAATAATTTTTTTCAGCGTGGCGGTGGAAGGTATATGACCTGCGGCCTTATGACCGTTTGCCCCTCATTCAGGCCATGGAACAGGCATGTGATCTTATTGAAGCAGCTTCAGTGCAGGGGTGGATTCGTCACACAAGGCGATTCTTCCAACGGTGCCTTGCCAATGAAGACATAGCCTGTGATGTGGATGAAATGTTATGGCCTGATCCAGCCAGACGGAGAGACGGATAGTTACAGTATTCTTGTTGCTTTTACAGTAGTTTTCTTTCATTTCTGTTTACTTTTACTTTACTTTTCTTCAGAGTCAAAGTGTATGTACTGTAATTCATGCAGTAATTTTTATTTGTCTACGGATTTTATTTGTTTACAGTAATTGATATCATTGTTGGTTGATTACTGTAACTGATTATGGTAAGAAATACTGTAAGTATTGAAATAAATACTTGAAATATTCAGTCTGCAGCATCAAGTGTTGTGCAGTGCTTGGTAAGGTTATAGTAGGCCTACAGTATTTGTCTACATTCTCCTTATATCTCAAAACAAATCATGAATAATGTTGTGAGTTTCTCACTATTTTTTGTCACCTAAATTATCTTTCACATACAGTAAGAATGTCTGGCCAAAAATCTCTATATTTATCTTTTTACAAATGTGTTTTTTATTTATCACAGCAGTGTGAAACTGGCTGCAATAGTGTATGATCATTGATGACTGTGTTGGTTAAATGAAAACAAATAGCATTTTCACAAATATGTGTATATGTTTTGACTGAAGTGTGTATGTTTTGACTGAAGTGTGTCATTTTGCAAACAATCTAGGAATTTTGCTAATTGATTGTGGTGTTTGGATAATTGTGATTATATTTTGACAAAAATAACTCTGTTTTCAAAATTGCGTGTAAACAATTGAAAAAAACTGTAATACACGATGAGCAATGGTAGCTTGGCTATATACATGGGGTGCCAATACCTAGTCAATGGTAGCTTGGCTATATACATGGGGTGCCAATACCTAGTCAATGGTAGCTTGGCTATATACATGGGGTGCCAATACCTAGTCAATGATAGCTTGGCTATATACATGGGGTGCCAATACCTAGTCAATGGTAGCTTGGCTATATACATGGGGTGCCAATACCTAGTCAATGGTAGCTTGGCTATATACATGGGGTGCCAATACCTAGTCAATGGTAGCTTGGCTATATACATGGGGTGCCAATACCTAGTCAATGGTAGCTTGGCTATATACATGGGGTGCCAATACCTAGTCAATGGTAGCTTGGCTATATACATGGGGTGCCAATACCTAGTCAATGGTAGCTTGGCTATATACATGGGGTGCCAATCCCTAGTCAATGGTAGCTTGGCTATATACATGGGGTGCCAATACCTAGTCAATGATAGCTTGGCTATATACAGTGCAATCTGAAAGTATTCAGACCCCTTGACTTTTTCCACATTTTATTACATTACAGCCATATTCTAAAGTTGGTTAAATCATTTTTCCCCCTCATCAATCTACACACAATACCCCATAATGTCAAAGCAAAAGACAGGTTTTTAGAAATTTTTCCTAATTTATTAATAAAAAACGGAAATATCTAAGTATTCAGACCCTTTACTCAGTACTTTCTTAAAGCACCTTTGGCAGCGATTACAGCATCGAGTCTTCTTGGGTATGATGCTACAAGCTTGGCACACCTGTATTTGGGGAGTTTCATTCATTCTTCTCTGCAGATCCTCTCAAACTCTAGCAGGTTGGATGTGGAGCGTTGCTGCACAGCTATTTTCTGGTCTCTCCGGAGATGTTCAATCGGGTTCAAGTCTGGGCTCTGGCTGGGCAGGTTTCATCAATGATCTCTCTGTACTTTGCTCCGTTCATTATTCCCTCGATCCTGACTAGTCTCCCAGTCCCTGCCTCTGAAAAACATCCGCACAGCATGATACTGCCACGACCATGCTTCACCGTAGGCATGGTGCCAGGTTTCCTCCAGAAGTGACGCTTGGTATTCAGGCCAAAGAGTTCAATCTTGGTAACAACAGACCAGAGAATCTTGTTTCTCATGGTCAGAGTCCTTTAGGTGCCTCTTGGCAAACTCCAAGCGGGCTGAACTCTGGAGCTCTGTCAAAGTGATCATCGGGTTCTTGGTCACCTCCCTGACCAAGGCCCTTCTCCTCCGATTGTGCAGTTGGCCGGGTGGACAGCTCTAGGAAGAATCTTGGTGATTCCAAACTTCTTCCATTTAAGAATGGAGGAGGCCACGGTGTTCTTGGGGACCTTCAATGCTGCAGACATTTTTTGGTACCCTTCCCCAGATCTGTGCCTCGACACAATCCTGTCTCTGAGCTCTACGGACAATTCCTTCGACCTCATGGCTTGGTTTTTTCTCTGACATGCAATGTCAACTGTGGGATGTTATATAGACAGGTGTCAAACCATGTCCAATCAATTTAATTTATCTAAGGTGGACTCCAATCAAGTTGTAGAAACATCTCAAGGAATATCAATGGAAACAGGATGCACCATAGCAAAGGGTCTGGAATACAAATGTAAATAAGGTTTTGCAAAAATGTCTAAACCTGTTTCCACTTTGTCATTATGGGGTATTGTGTGTAGATTGATGAGGGATTTTTGTTGTTGTTGTTGTTGTTTGTAAAAAAAAAATCATTTTTACAATAAGGCTGTAACTTATTTTTGTTGTTGAAAAAGTCAAGGGGTCTGAATACTTTCAGAATGCACTGTATAGACACTAACTATTTCACTTTAAACACTTTGTTATATTTATGCACAATAGAAAAGGTTGCCCAGCACAAATTAATGTACAAACATGATTTTTCATTACATATTTGTAATTTAGCAGATGCTCTTATCCAGAGCAACTTATAGGACCAATTGGGGTTAATTGCCTTGCTCAAGGCCACAATGACAGATTTTTGACCTAGTTGGCTCGGGATTCAAAACAGCGACCTTTCAGTTACTGGCCCAACACTCTTAACCACTAGGCTACCTGTTAAATACTTAACACAATACGTGACATAAGTAGAATACAGAACACTTGAAACATTACAGGACATTTTTCATGATGGAAATTGAAATATTAAAATGTTATTTAAAAAAAGCAGTGGGTAGAGTGGCGTTTCGCAGGCGGTTTGTACGGGCAGTTATAAAGGACAGTTTGTGGCTGTTTCTCAGGAGCCTGGTGGTGCAGTTACCTCTGTTTGGAGGGAGCAGGTCATTCAGTGGATGGTCAAGAGTGTGCATGTCCTTCACTAGGTGCACTGCAGCCTGTTCTCGCCTCATCTGCAGTGACGGGAGCTGTGGTTGGACTGCTCCACCTCTGGAGATGATCCTCAAGGCCCTCCTCTGCACCCTGTCTAGTTGGGCCTGCTGCTTTTTACTGCATCCAACTAACAGCACTCCACCGTATTCCAGAACAGTCAAAAAGGCGTTTCGAGGCCTTTCTCACTGGCTGCTCCACATGTCACCACTGAGGTTAGAGTCTAGATGAAAATCAAGATACTTGGTTGTTGTTACCACTGGTACTTCCTGTCCTCCTAGGATTAGTGGTGCAGGTTGTGGATGGTCCTCTGATCAAGGGCTAAATGTGCCAGTTGCCATCACCCTCTGCCCTCTTTCGGTGGTGTAGCTGTGGAGCCAGGCTAGTAACCTTGGACACAGTTCAATGTCAGACAGATGTTGCAGGAACTATGCGTGATCTACTCGATCAAAGGCTTTGGACACATCAGCCAGTAACACCCTCACCATTGTTGGTTTTATGGAGTCTGTAGCTGTCAGCCAGGAGTATGTGGCTTTCACAAGGGCAGTAGTAGTGCTGGACATTGGGAGGTAGTCATACTGAATCGTGCACTCAGATAACACCTCCTACTGGCAGGGGACTGTTTTAACAATGTGTTTGATGACAGGGGCTAGATCTTCTGCATGCTCTTTTAGTAGCCAGGCTGGAATGCCATCAGGCCCACATGCTTTACGTGGGCTGAGTCTGGTCAGAGCTTGCTTTAACTGGCCAATGCTGCACAGCTCAACCTGCTTTGTAGACATGGGCAGGGGGAAGATGGTAAGAGGTGTGGTGCTTGTCCATGCCTCAGCAAAGAAGCCATTCAAAACATAAGCCACGTTGTCGTCTTCAATTCCCTCGACCTGTATTCTCCCTCCTGATGTTTTCTTTGGTCCCAGTCCATTGTTAATGAAGTCCCACCATTCCTTAGGGTTTTTCTTCTTTAGGTCCTGGATTTCAGTTTTGTAGAAGATTTTCTTTGCTTCCTTGATAATCATTTGCACTGTGTTTCTGTATTTTCTCCATGTCATTGTTTCTCCCCATCTGTTGAAAATATTCTGTATTTTCCTGATGGCAGCCTTTATTCTTTCAGTCATCCAGGGCTTGTCCAGTGTTGTTGTTTTCTGTATTTTCCTGATGGCAGCCTTTATTCTTTCAGTCATCCAGGGCTGATCCAGTGTTGTTGTTTTCTTATTTCTTATTGGCATGCATACATCAAGTGCAGTTTGAATGCAGGAGTTGAACGTCTCCACCTTTGCATCGATGCTCTCCACCTCATATATGGCAGACCAGTCAGTACTGGCCATACATCGTGCAAAGGTCTCCTTTCTGTTCTGGGTTACCAGATGTCCTTTTTCCCGCTGCACCTCGGTTCTCCCTCCTGATGTTGTGTTTGGAGAGAACAGCAGACATTTGTGATCACTGGATCCGCGAGGAGCAAGTACAGTGGGTTGTGTTGATCAGATCTAGGATGGAGTCCCCTCTGTGGTCTTGTCTTTGACCACTTGTTTCATGTCTGGATGGGAGTTTGTCAGCATCTTGATGGGCAGGTGATTTAAGTCTCCACACAGGATGACACCCATTTGAGGAGAGGACATCATGATCACATGGACAGTGATTATGAGATAATCCACAGTGTTCTGCTGCAGTGTTTTGTCATGTGCCCATGGTGGATGTTAGAGCACTCCACTACCAGAGATGAAACTGAGCTGGGGTGTTGTTTAGGACGGAGCTGAAGACACTCAAACTCTTCTTTCTCTAGGTCAGTTATTCTTCTCTTTGCCTGCATACTGTGATTCACATACATAGCCACGCCCCCTCCTCGCATCCCCTCTCTGGACCTGTCATTTCTGAACAGCTGATAGTCTTTGTCATCAGAACAGCCTCAATTCGTCGGGACATGGACTCTACAAGGTGTCGAAAGCGTTCCACAGGGATGCTGGCCCGTGTTGACTGCAATGCTTCCCACAGTTGTGTCAAGTTGACTGGTAGTGGATTTCTACTCCGAATAGCTCGTTCCAATTCCTACAACAGATGCACAATTGGATTGAGATCTGGTGCCTCGGAAGGCCACTGCAGTAACCTGAATTCACTGTCATGTTCGTGGAACCATTCCTGGACAAGCCTTGTGGCATGGGGCATAAAATCTATTTGCAGATGGATAACTGCTGCCATGAAGGGATGCACCTGATTGGCAATGATGTTTAGATATCCTGTGGCATTCAAACGTTGCTCCACTTTTATCAAGGGGCCCAATGTCTGCCATGAAAACACACCCCACACCACCACCACCAGCCTGCAATGCTGACACACAGCATGGATGCATGTACTCATGGTTTTCTCCATACCCTAGTCCTCCCATCCAAGGTCATCTCAATATCTTTACAGTAGAAGCTATCTAAGCACAGCAAAACTGACAAGGTGAACACTGATCAGTAAAGTAAATGGATGCTAACATTCTATTACATTCCCTTTCCTCTGCACAGTTCTCTCACAGTGAGAAACAACAGGATTACAAGAGTTCTATGCTTTCTTCATTTGATCCAATCCACTACCACTTAATATAATAATAATAATAATAATAATAATAATAATATGCCATTTAGCAGACGCTTTTATCCAAACCGACTTAGTCATGCGTGCATTATTATTATATTTTTTTGTGTATGGGTGGTCCTGGGGATCGAACCCACTACCATGGCGTTACAAGCACCGTGCTCTACCAGCAGAGCTATAGAGGACCACACTTCTTATGTATACGGTGGTGTCTTTTTAAATTGCCCAATCTGTAGAATCCTGTCCCACAGTCAGAGCAGGAGTAAGGCTTCTCTCCAGTGTGCACACGCTGATGAATTGTCAGAGCCGCTGATGTTCTGAAGCTCTTCCCACAGTCAGAGCAGGAATAAGGCTTCTCTCCTGTGTGTGTTCTCTGATGAGATTTTAGCTCAGTTGATGTTGTGAAGCATTTTAAACAGTCAGAGCAGGAGTAAGGCTTTTCTCCTGTATGTATACGTTCATGTTTTTTTAAGTTGCAGAGTTGAGAGAAACTTGTCCCACAGTCAGAGCAGGAGTAAGGCTTCTCACCTGTGTGTATCCGTTGGTGTGATTTTAAGCTTTCCCGTTGAGAGAAATTCTTCCCACAGTCAAAGCAGAAGTAAGGCTTCTCTCCTGTGTGTATCCGTTCATGTTGTTTTAAGTTGTCCAGTCGAGAGAAACTCTTCCCGCAGTCAGAGCAGGAGTAAGGCTTCTCTCCTGTGTGTATCCGTTCATGTTTTTTTAAGTGGTCCAGTCGAGAGAAACTCTTCCCGCAGTCAGAGCAGGAGTAAGGCTTCTCTCCTGTGTGTATCCGTTCATGTTTTTTTAAGTGGATCAGTTGAGAGAAACTTGTCCCACAGTCAGAGCAGGAGTAAGGCTTCTCTCCTGTGTGTATCCGTTGGTGTGATTTTAAGCTGTCCTGTTGAGAGAAATTCTTCCCACAGTCAGAGCAGAAGTAAGGCTTCTCTCCTGTGTGTGTTCTCTGATGAACTTTTAGCACAGTTGATGTTTTGAAGCACTTTAAACAGTCAGAGCAGGAGTAAGGCTTCTCTCCTGTGTGTGTTCTCTGATGAACTTTTAGCTCAGTTGATGTTGTGAAATTCTTCCCACAGTCAGTACAGCAATACAGATTCTCTCCTGTGTGTATTTGTAGGTGTATTTTTAACTTTGATAGAATTGAGAAACTCGCCTCACAATGTGGGCAGTGGTGAGACCTCTTAGCTCTGTGATCTTCCTGCTGTTGCTCTCTGGATGTAGAGAATGTCTCAACATGGTCTCCTGTGAGAACAACATCAGAAGAACCAGTCAGTTGGTGTGATATACATGTCAATCAAATGTATTTTATGAAGCCCTTTTTACATCAGAAGTTGTCACAAAGTGCTTTATAGAAACCCAGCCTAAAACCCCAAAGAGCAAGCAATGCAGATGTAGAAGCCATATCATCCTCCACTCACTATCACAAGGGTTAGTGTCATCCTCCACTCACTATCACAAGGGTTAGTAACTACACAGACTCATTTCATAGAACTTTAAAACATTGGCAGTTTGTCTACTTCACTTCTTTAGTCTACTCTCTGATCACTCCAGATAGCCCAGTGAATAAAACAAATGCTGGCAATACTGGTGTCAAACCATGTAAGTGTCAGTAGCATGAAATAATATCTACCTTCTCATTGAAACAGTTCATCATGAAACAGTTCTACTGCAACTTTTCATGCACAGTGAGAAGTTGGAATGAATAACACAAACTTAGATAGAACCTGCTCTTACCATGAGAAACAGATTTCCCAATCTTCTCCTCCTCTTCCTCTTCTTCATCTTTAATGTTGATATTCCGCTCCAGTGTTTGACGGCAGTCTTCCAGCTTCACTGATGCCATCTCTGGATCCTGCATAGCAAACTGGGGTCCACTGTCACAATCAGGACCCAATGACTGTAGGTTTGGACTCAGTGTGGAAGGAGAGAGGCTGGCTGGGTTTGTCCTCACTATTGATGTTACCGGCATCAGATTTAATTCTAGTCGTCCTGTAGTAAAATTGAGAAACAGACACAAAAAGTTAGTGTCTTGACAGTTCTTGCACTTTCTTTATTCTCTAAAAATATATTATATTTCTTCTTGTTAAATGATCTAATTCAGTGCTTGACTTGGGCTGAAATAGGTGCCGGTGCTCATTTTGGGTGCCGGTACTGTTTATATTTAGGTGCAGGAGCTCCACAATACTGTTGAGCTAATATTCTATAAGAGGAACAGGAGCTCAAGCACTAGATATTTGAGGTGCCGGAACTTAACCTATAGCAGATTTTCCCAAATTCTTTATTTTTACTATTTTCTACATTGTAGATTACAAAGATTCTACAAAGCTGTCATCAAGGCAAAGGGTGGCTACTTTGAAGAATCTAAAATATATTTGATTTGTTTAACACTTTTTTGGTTACTACATGATTCCATATGTGTTATTTCATATTTTAAATGTCTTCACTATTATTCTACAATGTAGAAAATAGTAAATATTAAGAAAAACCCTTGAATGAGTAGGTGTGTCCAAACTGGTACAGTAAATGCATAAATGACAAAATCCATTTAGTACAAGGTCACTGTTAGTTTTAGGTGGGACTATGTACTATTTTCCTTAATAACCTTGTCTTCACTGTATTACTTCAATCAAAAACCAATTGTGTTTTCTGTTCACACCATAGTAACATTTATTGATAAAGACAGAAATAACAGAATGTGTCTGAATATTAGTACAGATGTAGAAAACTGATATTCTTTACATTCAGCTTCAAAACAGTAGTGCAACCGTGAAATAGTCTCTCTGCTGCACTGAAATCCGTTGATGCTGACCGAGTGGGTGGCGCCATTTTACCAGCTTGTTAATGTTACAAAAAACCAAAAATGCAAAACAAACTCGGAAATCTAAAATAAATGGATTCTTTATGAAATCACCTTGAGGAAATGATGTACATCCATTCAGACAAACCCAAAGTATCTAGCTATGTGACTTGTGAAATAGTTACCAGGTTTACTCAGTTTGACAAAAATAACACATCAAACCTTTACCAAACGTGATAATACCTTGACGGATTTGTTACCTAGCATGGTATGACATGTTCTTTCGATATTAGAAAGTTTACACGTGCTATTACATACTGATTTTACGTATTTTATAAAGTATTAGTTAATGTTTGGAATATTGAGAGCTGCATAAGGATTTGAAGGATGACATACATTCCATGTATTTATTTCTGTCACTGGTGGGTGCCAGAAGGTATGCGGGCCAAGATAGCTGGGGGGCCACTGGTGCTAATCTTAGAAGGAGTACGTGATGGAATATCCTGACTAGGGTGCAACACGATACCATATAGGGTGATCCTATATGTGGCGAGGAGTGACACTCAATAATGGTTGGCAACTGTTGGATGGAATTAGCTCGGAAAAGCATTATATAAACTAAGAGGTTTTCTATGTAAGTCATTCAGATGACATTAGGCTACGCTCGTACAGCTTGTCATGTGAATCTGGTACTGTAATATTAAATACTTTGAACCAACTCTCCATCTAAGTGTTTAACTATTCTCTTGCATACTGAATTACTTGATGCCAGAGAAACTCGTCATAACACATACCTATAGTAATAAAAAGAAACGGACACAAAGGTTATCTTCTTGACATCACAGTTCTGGCGCTTTCTTTATACTGAGGAATGGTGCGTGCCTGCCCGGAACTTCCTGTTCCCCCACTACCACAGTGCAGCCACAGATAGAACAATGAGACAGATATTTCACTGGATGTATAATTGTGAAGCATCCGGTTGGCGTTTCCACTCACTACCAAATATGGCAGTGAGAGGAAGCCCACTGGCCGGCAGTGGGAGAAGATGGAACGAGATGGATTTTGGCCGACATTCTGCAAATGTTCTAATCGATTTAACATCTGATCTTAATACAGTTCTGTTCCCAAAACTAAAATATGTTATGCACAGAGTGGACTAAGTTTAGTGGACAAATATATTTTTTTATCACGTTATTTAGAAGGAACGCAAAGGCGAATTTAGTTATTGCACACAAGCGCTTCACAGAGGAGGCGTTCCCTAACAGAAATATGCAGATGTGTGCTAGAACACGCCAATAGGATCTCACTAGCTCGTGCTTGGCTCTGCCCACTATGACTCATCTGTTCCCATTGGAAACGACCAGCTGTGGTCTATCTTGGTTTGGTTATAAGAAATTTTGGTGCAACCGTCCGTGCATTCAGGGATCCTTGGGATGCCCCTACCCCATTATATGAGAAGGGCGGTGCTTAATTTGAGCTGGATCCTCCGGTACCTCTCAGTTTTGTAGTCTTTTGTTCCGGAACCCATTTGCCAGGATCAGGTAGCCTACCTCTTGTGGCAAGAAAAATAATTTCCACTGTTTGCAATGTAAAAATCCTAATAAAAGCAATCAGAGTAATTACATTTAGATTCCTCTGTAATTGTCATGCCCCCTAAAAAAACGTAATGTGAAAACGTGCATGATATTCTAAGAATTGGTTAATGTTGGGCCGTCTTGGGTTTATGGTTTGCGCAACATTGTAGCCTAGACCAAGGCGTGGCCATTGCTGTGGTGAGAGAGAGAAGCACGCCTGTATCTCTCACAGAAATACAATGACATTCACTTTCTATGATCTCTCTCCCTCTCTGTGCTGTTATAGACATAAGCCGGCAACTCTCTTCTCTCCAGCATTGCACTTCATCATTTATCTCCTAATAGAATAATAGCTGTGGGAAGTGTGCTGGAGGTGCTGCAGCACTCTGCAGTCTGTTCTGAAAGAAATTAAATAATTCCCATTACTCCACCAAGAGTAAGCCTAGAATTTCACCACAGAGTAGCCATAGCTAATTTAAAATGTGTGTGTAGCCAAATCACAAGGCATGCCTAACGTCTGTCAGTTAACAGCATGCAGCCAAAACAGGCCTTTCGCAAATATTTCTAATACAATCGCTGGAAAACACAGGTTGTAAAGCAAATGGATCCTGCTGAAAACAAAATACTAATGTCTGTATGTTACCAAGTTATCAACTTATAAATAGACCTATTGAGCGAACAGCATTGTTTAAAAAAGTAAAGCAAGAGAGAGATAAGCTTTTGGCCGGTGAGTGAGCTGCACATCATTGGGTGAGTCAGTGAAACTGGAAAGCTTTTTTAGGACTATATCGTCCTCCTCATATTGCACAATGTGTTTCTCTGCACACTTAGGGGCCTCGGCTATTGATGGATTCAAGACAAGGTCGTTTTTATTGAGCTCAGATTCTCAGTGTCAAAGTAGCCTGTCATTTTGGTCATTTGTGAGATCCATTTCTGCAGTACAATTGACAACCATTGCTATAAATGCTAAAACCCCACCTTACTGAAGCACATATTCTTCCCATCTCTCTCTTGGTAAATAATAATAATAATATGCCATTTAGCAGACGCTTTTATCCAAAGCGACTTACAGTCATGCGTGCATACATTTTTGTGTATGGGTGGTCCCGGGGATCGAACCCACTACCTTGGCGTTACAAGCGCCGTGCTCTACCAGCTGAGCTACAGAGGACCATTTATAGCAATGGCAGTTTGTTTACCAGTTGAGCTACTCACACGAATCCTCTCAAGATCCCTCACCCTGTACCCATCTTCCTTTACCACTCTCTTCACTGCTTCTGCATACAACACTTTTTGTACTACTGTAACCCTGGCAACCTCAATCTGCCTTTCTCTCACCAGACACCTCAGATCTCCAGCCCGTTAGCACCCCCACAACTAACACACAGAACTTTCTCCACCGATACCACACATTTCTTCATCTCATGCCCTCCTGCACACTTGTCACATCTAGGCATCTCACGCCTACACACTGCTGCAACAGGCCCATAAACTTCACCCCTAAAACACTGTAGTATTTACAGAACAAAATCGCTCACGGGTTAACTGACACTTCCTACCTTGATCTTATCTGGCAGAGACTATGCATCAAAATCCAGCATGACAGATAATGTATTCTCTGTTTCCCCACGCTCTACACCAGATCTACGTCTCACCAAACGGAGGGTGTCACAGACACCTGGAATCTTCCATTTCAACTGCTCATCCTCAACACTTAAACCTAACCCTGTTATCACTCCTTTCAATGCCACCCTGTTCCGGAGAGCAATTCAAGTCACAATTCCTGTCTCTAATCACGTAATCCGCAGCGCCCGCTCCCTCTGGACAGAGAAGAAACAATAAATCATCACGAGTCCACTCAGTTACCTTCACCAACTCAACAGTCCCCAACCTCTTCTCCACCTAACCTGACACCACATATGGATCCATTCTCTCTACAAATCTCACTACCACTGGGCCAGAATCATCCTTATCATCCTCGGAACAAAGTCCGAACTCGGAGTTCCTCACCACAGTTAATTCATCCTCACTCTCGTCACGTTCACTTTCCTCCTGTAGCTCTTCTAAAAGTTCTGTGTGATCTTCCATTCCATATTCACTCAAAACATATTCCACTTTTCTCCTTTGTCCTTGTCCACCATCTTCTCCGTCATCAGATCTTCCAGAAGGTTTGTGCATCCCCCACTGCAATCCCCCATTCCACTTTTTTCTTGTCCGCCATCTTACCACGTGTCTCAGCTCATCCACACCCCACTAGCTTCAGGTAGCTGCACACCAATGGAGTACCACAGTATAAATGATAATACCCATAAAACCTTGCAGTCAAACAGGGAAATGGTTCCAATCATTTTTACACCATTAATTTTTCCCATAGGGGATTTTAGAAACACTTATAATAAGGGCTGTGTTTCGTGTAGGCTTACCCTGGCGTGGCGTTTTGATAACCATGTAAATCTCTCTAGGACAAGGTGACTTATCAATATATTCGCCTGTATTTACCCCTACAAAAATGAAATTTAATTAGCTGCTAATGTGGCTATCATAAAGAACTACAAATGCCATGATGATCTGGACAAAATTGCTGAATCGAGTCAAAGGTAAGGATCTCTGGGTTAACCATCTAATGTTAGCTAAATTTAGTAATGAATAAATAGGCTACATTTATTTAAATGGTCAATTATGTGAACTGTCTTGTGCAAGTTTTAAATTGACACAATACCTGTTAGCAAAGGTGTCAGCTAGAGATGACGTGCAGGAGATTGCATTGATTTGTTGTTTTGCATGATGTCTACACCATTTTTGCAAAAATAATCATAATAAAAAAACTGTACTCAGACTTTACTCAGTATTTTGCTGAAGCACCGATGGCAGTGATTACAGCCTTGAGTGTTCTTGGGTATGACGCTACAAGCTTGGCATACCTGTATTTTGGGACTTTCTCTGCAGATCCTCTCAAGCTTGTCAGGTTAGATGGGAGTGTCGCCACACAGCTATTTTCAGGTCTCTCTGTACTTTGCTCCGTTCATCTTTCCCCCGTTCCTGACTAGTCTCCCAGTCCCTGCCACCACCATGCTTCGCCGTTGGGATGGTGCCTGGATTCCTCCAGACGTGACGCTTGGCATTCAGGCCAAAGAGTTCAATCTTGGCTTTATCACACCAGATAATCTTGTTTCTCATGGTCTGAGAGTATTTTGCCAAACTCCCAGCGGGCAGTCATGTGCCTTTTCATGAGGAGTGGCTTCCGTCAAGCCACTCTACCCATAAAGGCCTGATTGGTGGAGTGCTGCAGAGATGGTTGTCCTTCTGGAAGGTTCTCCTATCGCCACAGAACTCTGGAGCTCTGTCAGAGTGACCACCCGCTTCCTGGTGACCTCCCTGACCAAGGCCCTTCTCCCCCGATTGCTTAGTTTGTCTGGGCTGCCAGCTCTAGAAAAATTATTGGTGGTTCCACACTTTTTCCATTTAAGAATGATGGAGGCCTTTCGATCATATCCTTGGACTAAAATGTTTGACACTCAGGTGCAAGCCTAACATCACGTGCAAAGGGCCTTTGGGTAAAATTGCACATATTCAATGATCTCTCTTTTTCTCACGTAGGCTGTTCATTTCTGATCTTTGATACTTTTCCTGGTTTATAAACGTATCATGGTATACTACGTTAACGCTATACGTATGGGCCATATTGTTACTTGGTAGCTACTAGCAGCAGACCCTGTGTTGTGGATCATCTACCACTATTTTGGACGGTCCATACTGTAACGGTAACGTTAGTCTCAGGCTTCACTAACTAGCGTTACTGTTTTAGGTGGAGCTATTCTTTGCTACTTTTCAAACAAATACTACGTGATATTTCACATATCATCTTGCTAGAGAGGCCTTTTGTTGTGATATTTAGGCTACTATATAGGCTACTAGCAAAAGACCCTGTGTTGTTAGGATAGATTTATGTTTGTTTCTTCCAACAGATCTTTACATATTTTCCTCACTACAAAATATTCCTGCGGTCCTTGTGGTTACTAAACATATTTTAGATATGCCTTTATGCTATAGCTTATTCCATGTTTACATCTTTGGTTAAATTACTTCAAATGCAAAACTTAAATGTACTTTGTGGAATGTTTGTGGAGTTTGTAAACTATCCAAGCTTAAAACAGGTTATTACTAGGCTTAAACAACTACATTAATCTATTGTGTTCCTACAAGAAACTCACTTGTTGAAGGATGAGCTACTTAAAGTATGCAGGAGATGGCAAGGGCAAGTAATAGCATCCTGTTTCTCCTCTCATTCTCATGGTGTTATGGTTTTAATTCACTAATCTGTTCCGTTTCAAGTGGATACTATTATAACTGATACAACTGGTAGACATATTTTGATACAGGAAACTCTTGAATGAGCATATTAATCTGGATAATGTTTATGGTCCTAATGATGATAATCCCAAATTCTTTGAGAATGTATTTCTATTGATAGCCTCTATTCCTGGTAAGGTCCTAATGGCAGGGGACTTTAATTGCACTCTTGATCCTCATCTAGATTGCTCCTCTGGTTTAGACACTTCCCACTCGCAGAGTAGAAAGAAATTACAGCATTTCATTAAGGACTTAAATCTATGTGAACCTTGGAGGACTCAGAACCCGAGTAAAAGGGAGAATTCATGTTCACATTTAAATCATATTCTCATGTAGACTACTTTTTAGTTTCTTGCTCATTGCTTCCCAATGTAGCAGGAAATGGATATGATACTATTGTTTTGAATGACCATTCCCTTGTGTGATTATTCTATAGGGATACAAAACTAGTAAAAGGATCCTCTTGATGGCGTTTGCATCTCAGATGGTTACAGGACCCAGACTTCTTACATTACGTTGGAGTGCATATAGATGTTTATTTGACATTGAACACTGACCAAACGTCAGCGAGTACCAGATGGGAGGCTTTCAAAGCACATATTTGAGGGCAAATTATAAGTTTTACCAGTTTCAAATCTAATCAATCAGAAAATGAGAGACGGAGAGCAAAATGAGAGAATTGGAGAGGGAAGCTTTTTTGGATAACTCAGTAGAAGTAAACAAGGAATGATTTGGTCTTAAAGCTCAGTATGAAGAACTTCCCACCTCTAAGGCTGCAAACAGCTTAACTAGGCTGAAACAGTCCTATGGTCAAGGTGAAAAACCTGGTAAATTGCTGGCCTGGCACATTAAGAAGTAAAATTCAGCCTTTAATGCAATTCATAATTTACAAGGACAATTATCAATGGACCCTGTAGAAATAAACCAAACATTTGCTTCCTACTACAACACACTTTACAACTCTGAAACTCCTGAGAACTGAACTAGTCAGGTCTTGATTTTCCCTCTACTTCAGAAGACACTAAATTGGATCTGGAAAAGGAATTGGATGGTGTTGAAATATCTGATGCTATTTTCGATATGAAAATACAGGTGTGCCAAGCTTGTAGCGTCATACACATTAAGACTTTGGCTGCAATCACTGCCAACGGCGCTTAAACAAAGTACTGAGTAAAGGGTCTGAATACTTATGTAAATATGATTGTTCAGTTGTTGGTGTTTTTGCTTTGTCATTATGGGGTATTGTGTGTAGATTGATGAGGGGAAAAAACAATTTAATCAATTTTACAATAAGGCTTTAACGTAAAACAATGTCGAAAAAGTCAAGGGGTCTGAATACTTTCCGAATGCACTGTATATAGACAGGTGTGGGCCTTTCCAAATCATGTCCAACAAACTTAGTTAGATAGAACCTGCTCTTACCCTGAGGAACAGATTTCCCAATCTTCTTCTCCTCTTCTTCATCTTTAATGTTGACATTCAGCTCCAGTGTTTGACTGCAGTCTTCCAGCTTCACTGATGCCATCTCTGGATCCTACAGTAAACTGGGCTCCACTGTAACAATCAGGACCCAGTGACTGTAGGTTTGGACTGGAAGGAGAGAGGCAGGCTGGGTTTGTCCTCACTGTTGCTGTTACCGGCCTCAGATTTAATTATAGTCGTCCTGTAGTAACAATGAGAAACAGACACAAAAAAATATTGTCTTGACAGTTCTGGCACTTTCTTTATTCTCTAAAAATATTTTCAAATTTTTCTTGTTCAATTATCTAATTCAGTGCTTGAATTGGACTGAAATAGGTGCTAATACTCATTTTGGGTGCCGGTACTGTTTATATTGAGGTGCAGGAGCTCCACAATATTTTTGAGCTAATACCTAACCTATAGTAGATAAATGCATAAATGACTCAAAATCCATTTAGTACAAGGTTAAAGTTTGTTTTAGACAGCACTGTGTTCTAATTTCCTTAAACCTTGTCTTCACTGTATTACTTCAATCAAAAACCAATTGTATTTCCTGTTCACACCATAGCAACATTTATTGATTAAGACAGAAACAACAGAATGTGTCTGAATATTAGTACACACGTAGAAACTGATAATCATTACATTCTGCTTCAAAACAGTAGTGCGACCGTGAAATTGTCTCTATCTGATGCACCCGCACTGTCCTCACTGAAGTCCGTTGACGCTGACCGAGAGTAGCCGCCATTTTACCAGCTTGGGAATTTTACACAAAACCAATAATATGCTAAACGAACACAGAAATCTCAAATAAATTGATTATTTACGAAATTACCTTGAGAAAATTATGTACATCCACTCAGACAAACCCAAAGTCTCTAGCTATGTGACTTGTAAAATAGTTTTTATCACGTTCTTCACTTGGTTTGACACAAAAATAACACATCAAACCTTTACAAAACGTGATAATACCTTAACGAATGTGTTACCTAGCATGGTATGACATGTTCTTTCGACATTAGAAAGTTTAATCGTGCTATTACATACCTGTAGTAATAAATAGAAACGGACACAAAGGTTATCTTCTTGACTGCACAGTTCTGGCGCTTTCTTTATTGTGAAGAATGGTGCCGCCTGCCCGGAACTTCCTGTTCCCCCACTACTAATGGTCCGTGCATTCCGAGATCAGTTTACAACATTTCATGAAATTACTAAAAAAGTGTAAACTGTAGCAATTTATTTCCCTTTATAGTTTATTAGGCTAAGCATGTCCTACATCCAAATAATTTCTCTAGGGTTGGAACCGGTTCAGGGAACAGAACTGAAAAATAACGTTAAAAAGAACCGGAAACTAAAGTGTTCTATACTTTTCAGGAACAGCAGTTATTTTAAAAGCATGTAATCCAGGTAATAACCTTATTTTACTTTCCGGGTATTTTTCTCCAGTCCCACAAAATCGCAACAAAGCTCACTCTAGAAACGTATTGCAGTTTCTGCCTGCCAGCTGGAATGGAAACCTTTGCCAGTGGGTGTGCGTGTGGAAACTACCTGCTCCTCCCCTCTGAAGCATAGGTTACTGTATCCTACTGACAACGTTACAAGCATGATTCAGAAATTAGGGAGATATGTTTAATTTGAGAAGAATGGATTAACTTTTTCAATGCTAGTTAAGGATACTATAGTCACCACGTTTCACATTGGATTTATTAACGACATAAAGGTAAGACCTGTTTTTAATTCTAGTGCTGCACTGCACAAACAAGGTTGTTAGCTAGCTAGCTAACATCTGCTCTGGTCCAACGTTAAACCAACTCTGAAGTTCAGACATTCAAAGTTCCTCCATAGAAGCCGCTCCTCTGTAGGTATAATTATGTGGCCTAATTCAGATAATGCAGGTCATAACACGATGACCAGCTCTTCAATGCAAGCTTTCTCTATCCTCTAATGAGCTCTCCACACCCGCAAAATGTCGCACCTTACATTGTGATTGGCAGCAGTTTGCTCTGAATGATTTTCCTATACAGATACGCTGTGTTTGTCACGACAATTTTGTTATCTCAATGGTTGAAGTCAAACACTTCTTAAATCTTTGAATAATTCCCAGAGGTATAAATCTCTAGTTTAAATAAATTCAACAGACCCCTTACTGCAATGGTCATTCTTTATTCATTGAGAGCGCTCTGAAAATCATACAATGCACAATGTTTTGTATACCTCTACTACGCCCCTAAGTGGGCCAATGAGAAAGCTCCTAGCCCATATTTAGGCAACTGTAACATTTCTCTGTTAGCTTGCACAGCAACCCAGTTGTTTCTTCCTGTATCTATTTCACACTGGTTTCAGAAGACACAAATACTCTGTTGCTGGGCAAATATGCATCTTATACAGGCACATACGGTGGGGACATGTTTCTCAGTGTCTAGTTTCACATCCTGTTTTCTGTTATTGGTTTCACAGTTGCATTCTGCTTGCATAGATATAACAATAAGCCAAAGCCCTTGTTTTACTTCTAACTAAGCTAAACACATTATCAGATTGTAGTTTTATGATTCTAACACATTTCACAAAGAATCGGAGTGTAATATTTAGTAATTACCAAATTCTTCTATCAGTGGTGCCCTAGTGTATTTATTCTCCCACTTGGATGTCACTTCCACAAGCTTTAAATTGAGGGCCAGGTTGTCAGGATGTGTAATGTACACATTATTTACAAATACTCCTAAAGATACACTTCATTTTAACTAGCTAAATTCTGTGTAACAACTAGTAATTACATTGTACTTGGCTAACATTACATGTACTATGCTTTGAAATAGGGTCTTATTCTTCATCTGGGATTTGTATTTATTATGGATCCCCTTTAGCTGCTGCCAATGCAGCAGCTACACTTCCTGGGATCCTGCAAAATTAAGGCAGTTCATACAATTTAAAAAACATTACAATACATTCACAGATTTCACAACACACTGTGTGCCCTCAGGCCCCTACTCCACCACTACCACATATCTACAGTACAAAAATCCATGTGTACGTGTGTGTATAGTGCGTATGTTATCGTGTGTGTGTGTATGCATGTGTCTGCGCCTATATTTGTGTTGCTTCACAGTCCCCGCTGTTCGATAAGGTGTTTTTTAAATCTATTTTTTAAATCTAATTGTACTACTTGCATCAGTTACTTGATGTGGAATATAGTTCCATGTAGTCATGGCTCTATGTAGTACTGTGCACCTCCCATAGTCTGTTCTGGACTTGGGGACTGTGAAGAGACCTCTGGTGGCATGTCTTGTAAGGTATGCATGGGTGACCGAGCTGTGCGCCAGTAGCTCAAACAGACAGCTCGGTGCACCCAACATGTCAACACCTCCACTTTGAGCCATGAGAGATGCATATTATTAATATTAGTTCTCTGTTTACATCCAAGGGCCTGCCGTGCTGCCCTGTTCTGAGCCAATTGCAATTTTCTTAAGTCCTTTTTTGTGGCACCTGACCACACGACTGTACAGTAGTCCAGGTGTGACAAAACTAGGGCCTGTAGGACCTGCCTTGTTGATAGTGTGGTTAAGAAGGTAGATCAGCGCTTTATTATGGACATATTTTTCCCAATCTTAGCTTCTGTTGTATCAACATTTTTTGACCATGAAAGTTTAAAATCCAGGGTTACTCCAAGCAGTTTAGTCACCTCAACTTGCTCAATTTCCACATTATTTATTACAAGATTTAGTTGAGGTTTAGTGAATGATTTGTCCCAATTACAATGCTTCTAGTTTTAGAAATATTTAGGACTAACTTATTCCTTTCCACCCACTCTAAAGGTAACTGCAACTCTTTGTTAAGTGTTGCAGTCATTTCAGTCGCTGTAGTAGCTGACATGTATAGTGTTGAGTCATCCGCATACATAGACACTTGTATTAGATCTGTTTTCGTAAGCTCAACCAAGTTAACCCAGATGGGATGCTTTATTTTGGAGGCAAGTGCTAGCAACAACATTGACTGGAGATATATTTTGAACAGTGCACATTCATGTTTAAGTAAATTATTTTTTATTTTACCAGTAAGTTGACTGAAAACACATTCTCATTTACAGCTACAACCTGTGAAATAGTTACAGCGGAGAGGATGGGGGATGAATGAGCCGATTGGAAGCTAGGGATGATTAGGTGGCCATGATGGTATGAGGGCCAGATTGGGAATTCAGCCAGGACACTGGGGTTAACACCCCTACTCTTACGATAAGTAGCATGGGATCTTTAGTGACCGCAGACAGTCAGGGCACCCGTTTCACGTCCCATCTGAAAGACGGCACACAGGGCAATGTCCCCAATCAACCAGAGGAAAGAGTGCCTCCTGCTGGCCCTTCAACACCACTTCCAGCAGCATCTGGTCTCCCATCCAGGGACCGACCAGGACCTACCCTGCTTAGCTTCAGAGGCTAGCTAGCAGTGGGATGCAGGGGACTATATTGCTGGCAAATATTAATTAGAGCCCATTGAGCATAGGCTATAATATCTCAGACACCCAGAGCATCCACAAGGGATCCCAACCTTTGTCACAGTTGTTAATAAATCGGAATCACAGACCACAATTACTACCAGGTACATGTTATTACATTGTAACTATGTGTCATTACAGTTAACTACAATACTTGTTTACAGTGTAGTTACACATGTAATTACACTGTAATTAAGGACCCCATAAAAGGAAGTGTTACCGGCATCTCTTCTTTATGTATACGTTGGTGTGCTTTAAAAAAAACCTAGAGCACCCCTGTGGAAATCAAATTAGCATCATAATAACAATCCCCATCAAACTCAGTCTGTTTAAGATAGATGTATTTTTTGCATGGGCTGCGTCTCAATCCACCACATCCTCTGATGTCGGCCTTCCTCATCTGCGGTGGAAGAACTACAGTGTTGTTTGTCAGACCAGGAGCCTTCTGTCTGTAGCGTCCGAGAAGTTTGGCCTACACATCTAAAGGTGAGACTCACCAACAAGTTCATGTCTGTTGTTTCGCTCTAGGACGCCTACAAGTGTCTGAAGGTAGCAGGTACCAGTTTAAACATTTGTGGAAGTAAATATTGAAGTACTGAGTGCCCAAAAAATGTGTTAAATACAGGTAAATATCTATATATATATATACATATATATATTTATTTATCTTTCTTAATATAGGACAGAAACTTCAAAACCAACTTCCCTTTGAAAATTATTAGCAATATCATCCCCCAATCACTATCACAAGGGTTAGCAAATGTCAGGGTCAATTCCATTTCAATTCACAAAATAACTCAAATTCCAATTCCACATTCCACAAAAGTATTGAAGAGTATTGGAATTGGATGTCAGAATTACAAAATTCAACCTAGCAATAGACTGGGTAATTTATCAAGATAATTTTTAGATAGATAGAACCTGCTCTTACCATGAGAAACAGATTTCCCAATCTTCTCCTCCTCTTCTTCATCATTAATGTTAACATTCAGCTCCAGTGTTTGACTGCAGTCTTCCAGCTTCACTGATGCCATCTCTAGATCCTGCAGTGCAAACTGGGTCACAATCAGTGTGGAGGGAGGCAGGCAGGGTTTGTCCTCACTGTCAATCTGGTAAGTCTGAATAGGATCCCAGTCCTAAATAGAAGTCTGAGATCAACTTCCTGGTCCTCCCCTCTGCATGCCACACCCCCTCCCATTGTACTGTATGTATGAACACATTTTGAACAATGGCTGCCTAAAATGCTGTGGTTCTACTAACACAGTAGGAAAGGTTGTGGTAGACGTGGGCCATCACAGGTGAGTTCACAGCTCTTACTGATCATAAATGTCAATGACTCACCCTCAAATGGCCCATCAATACCAGAGTTCTACAAAACTATTTACGGTAACGCTTCCTTTTATGGGGTCCTTATTACAGTGTAATTACATGTAACTACACCGTAACAAGACTATTTACATAATCAGCTGGACATTACAACAGCCTGAACCTCAATATAGTCCTGGGCATATATTGAACTCTAACAATGGGGGATGGAAAGGGTCTGTTGAAATGAATACTATAGTGGTGTGAGAAAGGTAACACAAGCTTCCTCTCTGGTTCCACTCCCCAATAGTAAGTGGGTCATTGTTGATTTGTTGTGGTAATGCTGTCCCTGGACTTTGGTACCGTATAAAACACTTTAAAATGACACTACTTTCCCCCCCATTTTATTTCACTGTTATTTAATAAGAAACATATGTAAGTCCTTTATACTGCCTAACCTCTATTTGTATGCATTGTAGGAAATAATGGTGGCTAGCAAATTGGCTTGTCCCAATTGTGATGCGTAAAGGTGTAGTGACATGTTTTGACTAGATAATAGACATGTACATTATTTTGAATGCCATGAATTAAACAAAACCATTGTATTTTCTGTATAGATAAACCAAAAAACAAAGGTTGACCAGCACAAATTCATGTAGAATGTTTATTTTTCATTACCAGATCAATTACGTTCATTACAGTTATCCAAATATATTTATCAGTGACAAAAAGAATGAATCTAGTTTTAAAAGACAATTTAATAAACACATGTAGTCGTTTCATAGCCTGTGTATCATCACAGTTATGTAGTAAAAACTAATCCACCCAAAGTAATGGTGAAAACTGATCATCACACCATCTCTATCTGATAGGTGTCTACGAGCTCATTCCCACAGAATACTGCAGAGGGACAACTTGGTGTCAGAGAAAAACGTACTATATGTTACAAAAAAACATACCACTCAATATAGTATGATACAGTATGTTATGTTACATTACATTGGCCTATGAATGTAATACCATTTCTAGGATGTATAGTATGTTACGAATTACAATTCGTTCAATATGTTACGAATTTGCGATATGTATGATATTTTACAAATTCCAATTTGTTGTTTTTAACATTAATTTACATGCTAAGTAGTATCATGTTAAGCTAACATGCAAAGTACACTACATATACAAAAGTATGTGGACACCACTTTAAAAATAGTGGATTTGGCTATTTCAGCCACACACGTTGCTGACAGGTGTATAAAATGGAGCACACAGCCATGCAATCTCCATAGACAAACACTGGCAGTAGAATGACCTTACTGAAGAGCTCAGTGACTTTCAATGTGGCATCGTCATAGGATGCCACTTCTCCAACAAGTCAGTTGGTCCAATTTCCGACCAACCCCCCTCCTTTTGTTTTAGCCTTAAAGGGACATTTCTACATGTTTCAACTCCATGTTTATCATTTCCAGCACCACCCCAACATCGACATATGTGAAAATAGCACGTTTCTATGTTTTGTACAAAAAAATATGGAGAAAATATAATTTCCAGTGACATTCTATATTCCCATCAGCATGAAACGGGATTCATCAGACCAGGCTATGTTTTTCTATTTTTCCAGTGTCTAGTGTTTTCATTCCATAGCCCACTGCAACTGCAGTTTCTTGTTTTCTACTGAAAGCTAATGGGGATCCATAATAAATACACCACAACTACATCAGTAAGGATCATAGCTTTCACCTGGGTTCACCTGGTCAGTCTATGTCATGGAAAGAGCAGGTGTCCTTAATGTTTTGTACACTCAGTGTTATGTTGTGTCTACTAGCTCATTCCCACAGAAAACTGCAGAGGGAAGCAGTACCACCCAGTCAACCATCAGACTCCATTGTGAGACACCTCACAGAGGATATTCAACCCTAAGGGCAAATCCAAGGTTCTCTCAATATCTATACAGTAGAAGCTAACAAAACACACCAAAACTGACAAGGTGAACACTGATCAGTAAAGTAAAGAGATGCTAACATTCTACAACACTCCCTTTCCTCTGCACAGTTCTCTCACAGTGAGAAACAATAGGATTACAATGTAGTGTTCTATGCTTTCTTCATTTTATCCAATCCACTACCACTTCTTATGTATACGTTGGTTTCTTTTTAAATTGCCCAATCTGTAGAATCTCGTCTCACATTAAGAGCAGGAGTAAGGCTTCTCTCCTGTGTGTGTTCTCTGATGACCTTTTAGCTCAAATTATGTTTTGAAGCACTTTGCACAGTCAGAGCAGGAGTAAGGCTTCTCTCCTTTGTTTACCTTGGGTGTCTTTTTTAAATGGCCTATTTGAGAGAACATCTTTCCACAGTCAAAGCAGGAGTAAGACTTCTCTCATGTATGTATACATTCATGTTGTTTTAAGTGGCCTAGTCGAGAGAAATTCTTCCCACATTCAGAGCAGGAGTAAGGCTTCTCTCCTGTGTGTATCAGTTGGTGCAATTTTAAGCTTTCCTGTCGAGAGAAATTCTTCCCACAGTCAGAGCAGGAGTAAGGCTTCTCTCCTGTGTGTGTTCTCAGATGAACTTTCAGCCTATATGATGTTTTGAAGCGCTTTACACAGTCAGAGCAGGAGTAAGGCTTCTCTCCTGTATGTATACGTTCATGTTGTTTTAAGCTGCCCAGTTGAGAGAAACTTACCCCACAGTCAGAGCAGTAGTAAGGCTTCTCTCCTGTATGTATACGTTCATGTTGTTTTAAGTTGCTCAGTTGAGAGAAACTTGCCCCACAGTCAGAGCAGGAGTAAGGCTTCTCTCCTGTGTGTGTTCTCTGATGAACTTTCAGCCCAAATGATGTTTTGAAGCACTTTACACAGTCAGAGCAAGAGTAAGGCTTATCTCCTGTGTGCACACTCTGATGAACTTTTAGCTGAGTTGATGTTGTGAAGCATTTTACACAGTCAGAACAGGAGTAAGGCTTCTCTCCTGTATGCATACGTTCATGTGTTTTTAAGTGGCCCAGTTGAGAGAAACTTGCCCCACAGTCAGAGCAGGAGTAAGGCTTCTCTCCTGTGTGTATCCGTTGGTGTGATTTTAACTTGTCCTGTACAGAGAAACTCTTGCCACAGTCAGAGCAGAAGTAAGGCTTCTCTCCTGTATGTATACGTTCATGTTTTTCTAAGTTGTCCAGTCGAGAGAAACTCTTCCCACAGTCAGAGCAAGAGTAAGGCTTATCTCCTGTGTGTGTTCTCTGATGAACTTTTAGCTGAGTTGATGTTGTGAAGCATTTTACACAGTCAGAGCAGGAGTAAGGCTTCTCTCCTGTATGTATACGTTCATGTTGTTTTAAGCTGCCCAGTTGAGAGAAACTTGCCCCACAGTCAGAGCAGTAGTAAGGCTTCTCTCCTGTATGTATATGTTCATGTTGTTTTAAGCTGCCCAGTTGAGAGAAACTCTTCCCACAGTCAGAGCAGGAGTAAGGCTTCTCTCCTGTGTGCACACTCTGATGAACTTTTAGCTGAGTTGATGTTGTGAAGCATTTTACACAGTCAGAGCAGGAGTAATTCTTCTCTCCTGTGTGCACTCTCTGATGAACTGTCAGAGCCTTTGATGTTGTGAAATTCTTCCCACAGTCAGTACAGGAATACATATTCTCTCCTGTGTGTACTTGTAGGTGTATTTTTAACTTTGATAGAATTGAGAAACTCTCCTCACAATGTGGGCAGTGGTGAGACCTCTTAGTTCTGTGATCTTCCTGCTGTTGCTCTCTGGATGTAGAGAATGTCTCAACATGGTCTCCTGTGTGAACAACATCAGAAGAACCAGTCAGTTGGTGTGATATACAGTGGGGAGAACAAGTATTTGGTACACTGCCGATTTTGCAGGTTTTCCTACTTACAAATCATGTAGAGTAGGGGTGTAACGATTCGTTTTAACAACGATTCGATTTGTATCACGATTCGTGGTTGTCGATACGATTCAAGGACGATATTGGTTCATTTAGAACGATACGATCCGAAACGATTCAGTGACTTGAAATCGATTCAGTAACCTTTTAGCCAAAAATTCAACCAGTGTGACTGAAATAAATACCTGGATACTGGACAGTGCAGGTGAAGTTTCCTAGATTCCTGTTTCTTGTAAGGACCGCAATGCTGGCTTGATAATTTCTCGCTCGTTGGCTTCTCCTCTGTCGTCCGCCATGCAATGTTTTGTTGTCTTTGCGCCTTTGCGCTGCTGCTGGCGCGGGGCGATGACGTCACGGATAGGCAGACTGAATCGAGTAATGTTTAAAGCCTTTATCATTAAAAGTGCTAAGAAAAAACATCCATATAAAGTCTGACGTGCTTAAATCCAATGGGTTATTTCCTAGTATCGATACAATCGATTTATTACATTTTAAAACGATGTTAGATTGATATATGTTGTCCAAAAGGCCAACTCGCCGAGCACAGATCGATGTAGTTGGATCATAGGAATATAAATCGATACATCGATGTAGTAGATGGATCGTTACACCCCTAATGTAGAGGTCTGTAATTTTTATCATAGGTACACTTCAACAAAAATCCAGAAAATCACATTGTATGATTTTTAAGTAAATAATTAGCATTTTATTGCATGACATAAGTATTTCATCACCTACCAACGAGTAAGAATTCCGGCTCTCACAGACCTGCTAGTTGTTCTTTAAGAAGCCCTCCTGTTCTCCACTCATTACCTGTATTAACTGCACCTGTTTGAACTCGTTACCTGTATAAAAGACACCTGTCCACACACTCAATCAAACAGACTCCAACCTCTCCACAATGGCCAAGACCAGAGAGCTGTGTAAGGACATCAGGGATAACATTGTAGACCTGCACAAGGCTGGGATGGGCTACAGGACAATAGGCAAGCAGCTTGGTGAGAAGGCAACAACTGTTGCCGCAATTATTAGAAAATGGAAGAAGATCAAGATGACGGTCAATCACACTCGGTCTGGGGCTCCATGCAAGATCTCACCTTGTGGGGCATCAATGATCATGAGGAAGGTGAGGGATCAGCCCAGAACTACACGGCAGGACCTGGTCAATGACCTGAAGAGAGCTGGGACCACAGTCTCAAAGAAAACCATTAGTAACACACTACGCCATCATGGATTAAAATCCTGCAGCTCAAGCCAGCGCATGTCCAGGCCCGTCTGAAGTTTGCCGATGACCATCTGGATGATCCAAAGGAGGAATGGGAGAAGGTCATGTGGTCTGATGAGACAAAAATCGAGCTTTTTGGTCTAAACTCCACTCGCTGTGTTTGGAGGAAGAAGAATGATGAGTACAACCCCAAGAACACCATCCCAACCGTTAAGCATGGAGGTGGAAACATCATTCTTTGGATGGGGCCATGTATCGCAAGTTCTTGGCCAACAACCTCCTTCCCTCAGTAAGAGCATTGAAGATGGGTCGTGGCTGGGTCTTCCAGCATGACAACGATCCGAAACACACAGCCAGGGCAACTAAGGAGTGGCTCCGTAAGAAGCATCTCAAGGTCCTGGAGTGGCCTAGCCAGTCTCCAGACCTGAACCCAATAGAACATCTTTGGAGGGAGCTGAAAGTCCGTATTGCCCAGCGACAGCCCCGAAACCTGAAGGATCTGGAGAAGGTCTGTATGGAGGAGTGGGACAAAATCCCTGCTGCAGTGTGTGCAAACCTGGTCAAGACCTACAGGAAACATATGATCTCTATAATTGCAAACAAAGGTTTCTGTACCAAATATTAAGTTCTGCTTTTCTGATGTATCAAATAATTATGTCATGCAATAAAATGCAAATTAATTTCTTAAAAATCATACAATGTGATTTTCTGGATTTTTGTTTTAGATTCTGTCTCTCACAGTTGAAGTGTACCAATGATAAAAATTACAGACCTCTACATGCTTTGTAAGTAGGAAAACCTGCAAGATTCGGCAGTGTATCAAATACTTGTTCTGCCCACTGTACATGTCAATCAAATGTATTTTATGAAGCCCTTTATACATCAGAAGTTGTCACAAAGAAACCCTACTAAAACCCCAAAGAGCAAGCAATGCAGATGTAGAAGCCATATCATCCTCCACTCACTATCACAAGGGTTAGTAACTACACTGACTCTTTTAATAGAACTTTAAAACATTGGCAGTTTGTCTACTTCACTTCTTTAGTCTACACTCTGAGCACTCCAGATAGCCCTGTGAATAAAACAAATGCTGGCAATACTGGTGTCAAACCATGTAAGTGTCAGTAGCATGAAATAATATCTACCTTCTCATTGAAACAGTTCATCATGAAACAGTTCTACTGCAACTTTTCATGCACAGTGGGAAGTTGGAACAAACAACAAACTTAGTTAGATAGAACCTGCTCTTACCATGAGAAACAGATTTCCCAATCTTCTCCTCCTCTTCTTCATCTTTAATGTTGACATTCAGCTCCAGTGTTTGACTGCAGTCTTCCAGCTTCACTGATGCCATCTCTGGATCCTGCAGTGCAAACTGAGCTCCACGGTCACAACCAGGACCCAGTGACTGTAGGTTTGGACTCAGTGTGGAAGGAGAGAGGCAGGCTGGGTTTGTACTCACTGTTGATGTTACCGGCCTCAGATTTAATTCTAGTCGTCCTGTAGTAACAATGAGAAACAGACACAAAAAGTTATTGTCTTCACAGTTCTGGCACTTTCTTTATTCTCTAAAAATATATTATATTTCTTCTTGTTAAAATATCTAATTCAGTGTTTGACTTGGACTGGAATAGGTGCCGGTACTCATTTTGGGTGCCGGTACTTAACATATAGCAGATTTTCCCAAATTCACATACAGTACCAGTCAAAAGTTTTAGAACAACTACTCATTCCAGGGGTTTTCTTTATTTTTACTATTTTCTACATTGTAGATTACAAACATTCTACAAAGCTGTCATCAAGGCAAATGATGGCTACTTTGAAGAATCTAAAATACAAACATTCTACAAAGCTGTCATCAAGGCAAAGGGTGGCTACTTTGAAGAATCTAAAATATATTTGATTTGTTTAACACTTTTTTGGTTACTACATGTTTCCATATGTGTTATTTCATAGTTTAAATGTCTTCACTCTTATTCTACAATATAGAAAATACTAAAAATTAAGAAAAACCCTTGAATGAGTAGGTGTGTCCAAACTTTTGACTGGTACTGTAAATGCATAAATGACAAAAGCCATTTAGTAAAAGGTCACTGTTTGTTTTAGGAAGCACTGTGTACTATTTTCCTGAATAACCTTGTCTTCAATGTATTACTTCAATCAAAAACCAATTGTATTTTCCATTCACACCATATTAACATTTATCGATAAATACAGAAATAACTGAATGTGTCTGAATATTAGTACACATGTAGAAAACGTATAATCATTACATTCAGCTTCAAAACAGTAGTGCAACCGTGAAATTGTCTCTCTCTGCTGCACTGAAGTCCGTTGACGCTGACCGAGTGGGCTGCGCTATTTTAACAGCTTGTTAATTTTACACAAAACCAAAAATGCAAAAAACAAACTCGGAAATCTAAAAGAAATGGATTCATTATGAAATGATGTACATCCATTCAGACAAACCCAAAGTATCTAGCTATTTGACTTGTAAAATAGTTACCAGGTTTACTCAGTTTGACATAAAAATAACACATCAAACCTTTACCAGTAAGGAATGGGATTTAAGAATATATACATATATTGACAAGCAATGACAAAGCGGCATGGACTAAGATACAGTAGAATATTATACAATAGAATGCAGTATATACATATGAGATGAGTAGTGCAACATATGTAAACATTATTAAAGTGACTAGTGTTCCATTTATTAAAGTGGCCAATGACTTCAATAGGCAGCAGCAGCCTCTAATGTGCTAGTGATGGCTATTTAACAGTCTGATGGCCTTGAGAAGCTGTTTTTCATTCTCTCAGTCCCAGCTTTGATGCACCTGTACTAACCTCGCCTTCTGGATGATAGAGGGGTGAACAGGCAGTGGCTCGGATGGTTGATGTCCTTGATTATCTTGTTTGCCTTCCTGTGACATTGGGTGTTGTATTTGTCTTCGAGGGTGGGTAGTTTGCCCCCGGTAATGCGTTCGGCACACCCACCACCCTCTGGAGAGCCCTGCGGTTGTGGGCGGTGCAGTTGCCATACCAGGCGGAGATACAGCCCGACAGGATGCTCTCAATTGTGCATCTGTAAAAGTTTGTGAGGGTTTTAGGTGCTAGGGCGAATTTCTTCAGCCTCCTGAGGTTGAAGAGGCTCTGTTGCGCCTTCTTCGCCACACTGTCTGCGTGGGTGGACCATTTCAGTTTGTTGGTGATGTGTACGCCAAGGAACTTGACAGCTTTCCACCTTCTCCACTGCGGTCCCGTCGATTTGGATAGGGGGGTGCACACTGCTGTTTCCTGAAGTCCACGATCATCTCCTTTGTTTTGTTGATGTTGAGTGAGAGGTTATTTGCCTGGCACCACACTCCCAGAGCCCTCACCTCCTCCCTGTAGGCGGTCTCGTTATTGTTGGTAATCAAGCCTACTACTGTTGTGTCGTCTGCAAACTTGATGATTGAGTTGGAGGCGTGCTTGGCCACGCAGTCATGAGTGAACAGGGAGTACAGGAGGGGGCTGAGCATGCACCCTTGTGGGGCCCCAGTGTTGAGGATCAGCGAAGTGGAGATGTTGTTTCCTACCTTCACCACCTGGGGGCGGCCCATCAGGAAGTCCAGGAACCAGTTGCACAGGGCGGGGTTCAGACCCAGGGTCTCAAGCTTAATGATGAGCTTGGAGGGTACTATGGTGTTGAATGCTGAGCTATAGTCAATGAACAGCATTCTTATATAAGTATTCCTCTTGTCTAGATGGGATAGGGCAGTGTGCAGTGTGATGGCGATTGCATCATCTGTGGATCTATTGGGGCAGTAAGCAAATTGAAGTGGGTCTAGGGTGAGAGGTAGAGGTGATATGATCCTTGACTAGTCTCTCAAAGCACTTCATGATGACAGAGGTGAGTGCTACAGGGCGATAGTCATTTTGTTCAGTTACCTTTGCTTTCTTGGTTACAGGAACAATGGTGGCCATCTTGAAGCATGTGGGAACAGCAGACTGGGAAAGGGAGAGTTTGAATATGTCCATAAACTAACCAGCCAGCTGGTCTGCGCATGCTCTGAGGACGCGGCTAGGGATGCCGTCTGGGCCGGCAGCCTTGTGGGGGTTAACATGCTTAATCACGTCGGCCATGGAGAAGGAGAGGCCACAGTCCTTGGTAGTGTGCCTCGTCAGTGGCACTGTGTTATCCTCAAAGCGGGCGAAGAAGGTGTTTAGCTTGTCTGGAAGCGAGACGTCGGTGTCGGCGACGTGGTTGGTTTTCCTTTTGTAGTCTGTGATTGTCTGTAGACCCTGCCACATACTTCTCGTGTCTGAGCCGTTGAATTGCGACTCCACTTTGTCTCTATACTGATGTTTTGCCAGTTTAATTGCCTTGCGGAGTGAGTAGCTACACTGTTTGTATTCTGCCATATTCCCAGTCACCTTGCCATGGTTGAATGCGGTGGTTCGCGCTTTCAGATTTGCGTGAATGCTGCCATCTATCCACAGTTTCAAGTTAGGGTAGGTTTTAATAGTCACAGTGGGCACAACATTACCTATACACTTCCTGATAAACTCAGTCACCGTTACAGTGTATACATCTAAATTATTTTCGGAAGCTACCCGGAGCATATCCAAGTCTGCGTGATCAAAACAATCTTGAAGCGTGGATTCCGATTGGTCAGACCAGCATTGAATAGTCCTTAGCACGGGTACTTCCTGTTTGAGTTTCTACCTATAGGAAGGGAGGAGCAAAATGGAGTCGTGGTCAGATTTGCCAAAAGGAGGGCGGGGGAGGGCCTTATAACCATCCTGGAAGTTTGAATAGCAATGGTCGAGGATTTTAGCAGCGTGAGTACAACAGTCGATAGGTTTCTGCCTATAGGAAGAAAGAAGCTGTTAATGTTTGGAATATTGAGAGCTGCATAAGGATTTGGAGGATGACATATATTCCATGTATTTATTTCTGTCACTGGTGGGTGCCAGAAGGTATGCGGGCCAAGATAGCTGGGGGGCCACTGGTGCTAATCTTAGAAGGAGTACGTGATGGAATATCCTGACTAGGGTGCCACACGATGCCATATAGGGTGATCCTATATGAGGTGAGGAGTGACACTCAATAATGGTTGGCAACTGTTGGATGGAATTAGCTCTGAAAAGCATTATATAAACTAAGAGGTTTTCTATGTAAGTCATTCAGATGACAATAGGCTACGCCCGTACCGCTTGTCATGTGAATCTGGTACTGTAATATTAAATACTTTGAACCAACTCTCCATCTAAGTGTTCAACTATTCTCTTGCATACTGAATTACTTGATGCCAGAGAAAGTCGTCATAACACATACCTACAGTAATAAATAGAAACGGACAAAAAGGTTAATTGAATTGGTTAATGTTGGGTCGTCCCAGGTTTATGGTTTGCGCAACATTGTAGCCTAGACCAAGGCGTGGCCATTGCTGTGGTGAGAGAGAGAAGCACGCCTGTATCTCTCACAGAAATACAATGACATTCACTTTCTATGATCTCTCTCCCTCTCTGTGCTGTTATAGACATAAGCCAGCAACTCTCTTCTCTCCAGCATTGCACTTCATCATTTATCTCCTAATAGAATAATAGCTGTCTGTTCAGAAATAAATTAAATCATTCCCAATACTACACCAGGAGTAAGACTAGAATTTCGCCACAGAGGATCCACAGCTAATTTAAAAAAATAGCCTAGCTGTGGATTGTGTGTAGCCAAATCACAAGGCATGCCTAACGTGTGGCAAATCTGTCAGTTAACAGCATGCAGCTAAAACAGGCCTTTAGCACATTTTTCTAATACAATCGCTGGAAAACACAGGTTGTAAAGCAAATGGATCCGGCTGAAAATAAAATACTAATGTCTCTATGTTACCAAGTTATCAACTTTCAAATAGGCCTATTGAGCGAACAGCATTGTTTTAAAAAGTAAAGCAAGAGAGAGATAAGCTTTTGGCCGGTGAGTGAGCTGCACATCATTGGGTGAGTCAGTGAAACCGGAAAGCTTTTTTAGGACTATTTCTTCCTCCTCATATTGTACAATGTGTTTCTCTGCACACTTAGGGGCCTCGGCTATTGATGGATTCAAGACAAGGTCGTTTTTATTGATCTCAGTGTCAAAGTAGCCTGTCATTTTGGACATTTGTAAGGGCATCTAAAATGATGTAGAATTGCATGAAATCCATTTATAAAAATAACACATTTTTCCCGGACTCTAGGCTACAAAAAATGCACTCCATGTGTGTAACTTCTGCAAGCGGCTCCACACCACACTGCTCTATGCCCGTATGCTTTGTTATAAAGGTTGTTTGTTTTTATCCGTTCTGGTACCTCAGACCCCCCCCCCCCCTCTCGGGCTCACTTTTGGTTCCGGCACCGCCCAATTTACAAATGAAGCACTGGAGAAGTGGGTAGCTGCCGCTGCCTCCTCCGGGACACTTCTCCTTTGCATAAAGTTAAATCAGGCTGTTGATTATGGAATGTTGTCCCACTCCTCTTCAATGGCTGAGCGAAATTCCTGGATATTGGTGGGAACTGGAAGTAGCTGTGGTAGACGTCGATCCAAACCATCCCAAACATGCTCAAAGGGTGACATGTCTGGTGAGTATTCAGGCCATGGAAGAATTGGGACATTTTCAGCATGTTCAATTGTGTACAGATCCTTGTGACATGGGGCTGTGCATCATCATGATGAAACATAAGGTGATGGAGGTGGATGAATGGCAGGACAATGGGCCTCAGGATCTTGTCATGGCATCTCTGTGCATTCAAACTGCCATCGATAAAATGCAATTGTGTTAGTTGTCTGTAGCGGAACATTTTCTGGCAACAGTAGTCCTTGCAGGGCTTCTGCCGTGAAGTCTTGGAGGCCCAAAAACTTCTCAGCTGCAGATATAATGATGTCCAGCTTCTTGGACTTCTTGTGCAGTACAATTAATAACTGTGGCTGTAAATACTAAAAAAATCCACCTTCAAAATAAGTGTATCCAGATCACTTGATTGACGTACAACATTTGCAACTGGTTGCAGTGCATCCACCGCCATATCTTCTTCAGAACTGTGGCCTCTTGCTACTATAACTCTCTTCACCGCCTCCACATAGGAGATTTGCTGTACAGCCCTGATCCTTGACACCTCAACCTCTTTCACCCTAACAGGGCACTCTGGGAATTCAGGAATATGACCCCCACCACAGTTACAACATTTTACATTCACATGCTCTTCAATAATATATTCCTTCCGTCTGCAAACACTTGACATGTGGCCAAACTTTTTACATCTATTGCATTGCATCAGGTTTTACACAAACTCTCTTATGGGGTATATTATATATCCCAGCTTTACATAGGGTGGTAGATACTCTTCATCAAACATCAATAATAAAGATGAACTTTGCTCCTTTTTCACATTCTCCATACTGGTCAAGCGACGTGCATTTGCATCCTTCTTCTTCGGGATTTGGTTGGTGGAGCGCATTCCAACTTTTAGGTGCATACACCGCCACCTACTGTACTGGTGTGTGAGGCCATTCACAGCCTATATACATTAAATTCATTGATACGGTAATTAATACAAAATTACAGTATTAGCCTGCTCTAAAAAATGTGAGGGTAAATGTTCTTGGTTCGTGCAGATGACTGACCTCCTCAGACCAATTGATAAAAAAATAATGATTAATTTAAGTTTGACTTTGAGTCCCTTCGTGGCGATTTTCCACTACAAAAACACACCACCCCATTCCAAAATTTAACCCTATCTAGTCCTACGCCAGACCACTACCACTCAACACCCCCAACAAGAATCCTCTCAAGATCCCTCACCCTGTACCCATCTTCCTCTACCACTCCCTTCACTGCTTCTGCTACAACACTTTCTGTACTACTGTAACCCTGGCAACCTCAATCTAATAATAATAATAATAATAATAATAATAATAATAATAATAATAATAATAATAATAATAATAAGCCATTTAGCAGACGCTTTTATCCAAAGCGACTTAGTCATGTGCGCATAAATTTTTACGTATGGGTGGTCCCGGGGATCGAACCCACTACCCATTACAAGTGCCATGCTCTACCAATTGAGCTACAGTTGAGCTATAGAGGACCACAATCTGCCTTTCTCTCACCTGACACCTCAGATCTCCAGCCCGTTAGCACCTCCACAACTAACACACAGAACTTTCTCCACCGATACCACACATTTCTTCATCTCATGCCCTCCTGCACACTTGTCACATCTAGGCATCTCACGCCTACACACTGCTGCAACAGGCCCATAAACTTCACACCTAAAACACTGTAGTATTTACAGAACAAAATCGCTCACGGGATAACTGACCTACTGACTACCTTGATCTTATCTGGCAGAGATTATGCATCAAAATCCAGCATGACAGATAATGTATTCTCTGTTTCCCCACGCTCTACGTCTCACCAAACGGAGGGTGTCACAGACACCTGGAATCTTCCATTTCAACTGCACATCCTCAACACTTAAACCTAACCCCGTTATCACTCCTTTCAATGCCACCTGTTCCGGAGAGCAATTCAAGTCACAATTCCTGTCTCTAATCACGTAATCCGCAGCGCCCGCTCCCTCTGGACAGAGGAGAAACAATAAATCATCACGAAGTAAATCATCACTCAGTTACCAATAAATCATCACTCAGTTACAGTGGGGGAAAAAAGTATTTAGTCAGCCACCAATTGTGCAAGTTCTCCCACTTAAAAAGATGAGAGAGGCCTGTAATTTTCATCATAGGTACACGTCAACTATGACAGACAAAATGAGAAGAAAAAAATCCAGAAAATCACATTGTAGGATTTTTAATGAATTTATTTGCAAATTATGGTGGAAAATAAGTATTTGGTCAATAACAAAAGTTTCTCAGTACTTTGCTATATACCCTTTGTTGGCAATGACACAGGTCAAACATTTTCTGTAAGTCTTCACAAGGTTTTCACACACTGTTGCTGTTATTTTGGCCCATTCCTCCATGCAGATCTCCTCTAGAGCAGTGATGTTTTGGGGCTGTCGCTGGGCAACACAGACTTTCAACTCCCTCCAAAGATTTTCTATGGGGTTGAGATCTGGAGACTGGCTAGGCCGCTCCAGGACCTTGAAATGCTTCTTACGAAGCCACTCCTTTGTTGCCCGGGCGGTGTGTTTGGGATCATTGTCATGCTGAAAGACCCAGCCACGTTTCATCTTCAATGCCCTTGCTGATGGAAGGAGGTGTTCACTCAAAATCTCATGATACATGGCCCCATTCATTCTTTCCTTTACACGGATCAGTCGTCCTGGTCCCTTTGCAGAAAAACAGCCCCAAAGCATGATGTTTCCACCTCCATGCTTCACAGTAGGTATGGTGTTCTTTGGATGCAACTCAGCATTCTTTGTCCTCCAAACACGACGAGTTGAGTTTTTACCAAAAAGTAATATTTTGGTTTCATCTGACCATATGACATTCTCCCAATCCTCTTCTGGATCATCCAAATGCACTCTAGCAAACTTCAGACGGGCCTGGACATGTACTGGCTTAAGCAGGGGGACACGTCTCGCACTGCAGGATTTGAGTCCCTGGCGGCGTAGTGTGTTACTGATGGTAGGCTTTGTTACTTTGGTCCCAGCTCTCTGCAGGTCATTCACTAGGTCCCCCCGTGTGGTTCTGGGATTTTTGCTCACCGTTCTTGTGATCATTTTGACCCCACGGGGTGAGATCTTGCGTGGAGCCCCAGATCGAGGGAGATTATCAGTGGTCTTGTATGTCTTCCATTTCCTAATAATTGCTCCCACAGTTGATTTCTTCAAACCAAGCTGCTTACCTATTGCAGATTCAGTCTTCCCAGCCTGGTGCAGGTCTACAATTTTGTTTCTGGTGTCCTTTGACAGCTCTTTGGTCTTGGCCATAGTGGAGTTTGGAGTGTGACTGTTTGAGGTTGTGGACAGGTGTCTTTTATACTGATAACAAGTTCAAACAGGTGCCATTAATACAGGTAACGAGTGGAGGACAGAGGAGCCTCTTAAAGAAGAAGTTACAGGTCTGTGAGAGCCAGAAATCTTGCTTGTTTGTAGGTGACCAAATACTTATTTTCCACCATAATTTGCAAATAAATTCATAAAAAATCCTACAATGTGATTTTCTGGAAAAGACATTCTCAATTTGTCTGTCATAGTTGACGTGTACCTATGATGAAAACTACACGCCTCTCTCATCTTTTTAAGTGGGAGAACTTGCACAATTGGTGGCTGACTAAATACTTTTTTTCCCCACTGTACCTTCACCAACTCAACAGTCCCCAACCTCTTCTCCACCTAACCTGACACCATTGTGGTCCTCTGTAGCTCAGCTGGTAGAGCACGGCGCTTGTAACGCCAAGGTAGTGGGTTCGATCCCCGGGACCACCCATACACAAAAATGTATGCACGCATGACTGTAAGTCGCTTTGGATAAAAGCGTCTGCTAAATGGCATATTATTATATTATTATTATATATGGATCCATTCTCTCTACAAATCTCACTCCCACTGGGCCAGAATCATCCTTATCATCCTTGGAACGAAACCCGAACTCGGAGTTCCTCACCGCAGGTCCTTCATCCTCAGTCTCACCAGGTTCCATCTCTGAGCTACTGGAGGAAGTATCCCTCTTTATACACTAGACGATAAACTCCCTCAACACACTGCTTCCCTCTACACTCAGCTCCTTCTCAGCGTTCATCACTGCACCTGCCACCACAGTTAATTCGTTTTAAATTGACACAATACCTGTTATCAAAGGTTACAGCTAGAGATGACGTGCAGGAGCTTGCAGTGTTGTTGTTTTGCATGATGTCTACTTTGATGATAATTAGAGTTTTATAATCTGAGAGGAAATAGAGCCGAATATTGCTAAAAGTCACGCCAGGGTAAGCCTACACGAAACACAGCCATTATTTTAAGTGTTTCTAAAATGAATAAAAAGGAAAAATGATTGGAACCATTTCCCTGTTTGACCGCTAGGTGTTATGTCACCATTTTTGCAAAAATAATAATAATAAAAAACTGTATTCAGACTTTACTCAGTACTTTGTTGAAGCTCCTTTGGCAGTGATTACAGCCTCAAGTCTTCTTGGGTATGACGCTACAAGCTTGGCATACCTGTATTTGGGGAGTTTCTCTGCAGATCCTCTCAAGCTTGTCAGGTAAGATGGGTAGTGTCGCCGCACAGCTATTTTCAGTTCTCTCTGTACTTTGCTCCGTTCATCTTTCCCTCGATCCTGACTAGTCTCCCAGTCCCTGCCACTGAAAAACATCCCCACAGCATGATGCTGCCACCACCATGCTTCGCCGTTGGGATGGTGCCAGGATTCCTACAGACGTGACGCTTGGCATTCAGGCCAAAGAGTTCAATTGTGGTTTCATCATTGTTTCTCATGGTCTGAGAGTCCTTTAGGTGTCTTTTGGCAAACTCCCAGCGGGCAATCATGTGCCTTTTCATGAGGAGTGGCTTCCGTCTGGCCACTCTACCATAAAGGCCTGATTGGTGGAGTGCTGCAGAGATGGCTGTCCTTCTGGAAGTTTCTCCCATCTCCAGAGGAACTCTGGAGCTCTGTCAAAGTGACCACCGGCTTCTTGGTGACCTCCCTGGCCCTTCTCTCCCGATTGCTTAGTTTGTCCGGGCAGCCAGATCTAGAAAAAGTATTGGTGGTTCCAAACTTCTTCCATTTAAGAATGGAGGCCTTTTGATCATATCATTGGACTAAAATGATTGACACTCAGGTGCAAGCCTAACATCATGTGCAAAGGGCCTTTGGGTAACGTAGCACATATTCAATGATATCTCTTTTTCTCACGTAGGCTGTTCATTTCTGATCTTTGATACTTTTTCTGGTTTATAAACATATCATAGTGTACTACATTAATGCTATACGTATGGGCCATATTGTTACTTGGTAGCTACTAGCAACAGACCCTGTGTTGTGGATCATCTACCACTATTTTGGACGGTCCATACTGTAACGTTAACGTTAGTCTCAGGCTTCACTAACTAGCGTTACTGTTTGAGGTGGAGCTATTCTTTGCTACTTTTCAAACAAATACTACGTGATATTTCACATATCATCTTGCTAGAGAGGCCTTTTGTTGTGATATTTAGGCTACTATATAGGCTACTAGCAAAAGACCCTGTGTTGTTAGGATAGATTTATGTTTGTTTCTTCCAACAGATCTTTACATATTTTCCTCACTACAAAATATTCCTGCGGTCCTTGTGGTTACTAAACATATTAGATATGCCTTTATGGTATAGCTTATTCCATGTTTACATCTTTGGTTAAATGACTTCAAATGCTAAACTTAAAATGTACTTAGTGGAATGTCCGTGGAGTTTGTAAACTATCCAAGCTTAAAACAGGTTATTACTAGGCTTAAACAACTTCATTCATCTATTGTATTCCTACAAGAAACTCACTTGTTGAAGGATGAGCTACTTAAAGTATGCAGGAGATGGCAAGGGCAAGTAATAGCATCCTGTTTCTCCTCTCATTCTCATGGTGTTATGGTTTTAATTCACTAATCTGTTCCGTTTCAAGTGGATACTATTATAACTGATACAGCTGGTAGATACATTTTCATACATGAAACTCCTTTGAATGAGCATATTAATCTGGTTAATGTTTATGGTCCTAATGATGATAATCCCAAATTCTTTGAGAATGTACAGTGGGGGAAAAAAGTATTAAGTCAGCCACCAATTGTGCAATTTCTCCCACTTAAAAAGATGAGGGAGGCCTGTAATTTTCATCATAGGTACACGTCAACTATGACAGACAAATTGAGAAGAAAAAAAATCCTGAAAGTCACATTGTAGGATTTTTAATGAATTTATTTGCAAATTATGGTGGAAAATAAGTATTTGGTCACCTACAAACAAGCAAGATTTCTGGCTCTCACAGACCTGTAACTTCTTCTTTAAGAGGCTCCTCTGTCCTCCACTTGTTACCTGCATTAATGGCACCTGTTTGAACTTGTTATCAGTATAAAAGACACCTGTCCACAACCTCAAACAGTCACACTCCAAACTCCACTATGGCCAAGACCAAAGAGCTGTCAAAGGACACCAGAAACAAAATTGTAGACTTGCACCAGGCTGGGAAGACTGAATCTGCAATAGGTAAGCAGCTTGGTTTGAAGAAATCAACTGTGGGAGCAATTATTAGGAAATGGAAGACATACAAGACCACTGATAATCCCCCTCGATCTGGGGCTCCACGCAAGATCTCACCCGTGGGGTCAAAATGATCACAAGAACGGTAAGCAAAAATCCCAGAACCACACGGGGGGACCTAGTGAATGACCTGCAGAGAGCTGGGACCAAAGTAACAAAGCCTACCATCTGTGACACACTACGCCGCCAGGGACTCAAATCCTGCAGTGCCAGACGTGTCCCCCTGCTTAAGCCAGTACATGTCCAGGCCCATCTGAAGTTTGCTAGAGTGCATTTGGATGATCCAGAAGAGGATTGGGAGAATGTCATATGGTCAGATGAAACCAAAATATAACTTTTTGGTAAAAACTCAACTCGTCGTGTTTGGAGGACAAAGAATGCTGAGTTGCATCCAAAGAACACCATACCTACTGTGAAGCATGGGGGTGGAAACATCATGCTTTGGGGCTGTTTTTCTGCAAAGGGACCAGGACGACTGATCCGTGTAAAGGAAAGAATGAATGGGGCCATGTATCGTGAGATTTTGAGTGAAAACCTCCTTCCATCAGCAAGGGCATTGAAGATGAAACGTGGCTGGGTCTTTCAGCATGACAATGATCCCAAACACACCGCCCGGGCAACGAAGGAGTGGCTTCGTAAGAAGCATTTCAAGGTCTGGAGTGGCCTAGCCAGTCTCCAGATCTCAACCCCATAGAAAATCTTTGGAGGGAGTTGAAAGTCTGTGTTGCCCAGCGACAGCCCCAAAACATCACTGCTCTAGAGGAGATCTGTAAGGAGGAATGGGCCAAAATACCAGCAACAGTGTGTGAAAACCTTGTGAAGACTTACAGAAAACGTTTGACCTGTGTCATTGCCAACAAAGGGTATATAACAAAGTATTGAGAAACTTTTGTTATTGACCAAATACTTATTTTCCACCATAATTTGCAAATAAATTCATTAAAAATCCTACAATGTGATTTTCTGGATTTTTTTCCCTCATTTTGTCTGTCATAGTTTACGTGTACCTATGATGAAAATTACAGGCCTCTCTCATCTTTTTAAGTGGGAGAACTTGCACACTTGGTGGCTGACTAAATATTTTTTTCCCCCACTGTATTTCTATTGATAGCCTCCATTCCTGGTAAGGTCCTAATGGCAGGGGACTTTAATTGCACTCTTGATGTTCATCTAGATCGCTCCTCTGGTTTAGACACTTCCCACTCGCAGAGTAGAAAGAAATTACAGCATTTCATTAAGGACTTAAATCTATGTGAACCTTGGAGGACTCAGAACCCGAGTAAAAGGGAGAATTCATGTTCACATTTAAATCATATTCTCATGTAGACTACTTTTTAGTTTCTTGCTCATTGCTTCCCAATGTAGCAGGAAGTGGATATGATACTATTGTTCTGAATGACCATTCCCTTGTGTCATTATTCTATAGGGATACAAAACTAGTAAAAGGATCCTCTAGATGGCGTTTGCATCCCAGATGGTTACAGGACCCAGACTTCTTACATTACGTTGGAGTGCATATAGATGTTTATTTGACATTGAACACTGACCAAACGTCAGCGAGTACCAGATGGGAGGCTTTCAAAGCACATATTTGGGGGCAAATTATACGTATTACCAGTTTCAAATCTAATAAATCAGAAAATGAGAGACGGAGAGCAAAATGAGAGAATTGGAGAGGGAAGCTTTTTTGGATAACTCAGTAGAAGTAAACAAGGAATGATTTGGTCTTAAAGCTCAGTATGAAGAACTTCCCACCTCAAAGGCTGCAAACAGCTTAACTAGGCTGAAACCGTCATATGATCAAGGTGAAAAACCTGGTAAATTGCTGGCCTGGCACATTAAGAAGTCAAATTCAGCATTTAATGCAATTCATAATTTACAAGGACAATTATCAATGGATCCTGTAGAAATAAACCTAACATTTGCTTCCTACTACAACACACTTTACAACTCTGAATCTCCTGAGAACTGAACTAGTCAGGTCTTAATTTTCCCTCTATTTCAGAAGACACTCATTTGGATCTGATAAAAGGAATTGGATGGTGTTGAAATATCTGATGCTATTTTCGATATGAAGGGAGGTAAAGCGGAAGGTCCAGATGGGCTCCCAATAGATATTTAAGGAAAACTTCTAGGTCCACTTTTGGATATGTACAGTGCATTAGGAAAGTACTCAGACCCCTTTACTTTTTCCACAATTTGATTCGTTACAGCCTTATTCTGAAATTGATTAAATAAAAAAATTCCTCATCAATCTACACACAATACCTCATAATGACAAAGTGAAAACAGGTTCTTAGACATTTTTGCAAATGTATTAAAAATAAAACAGCAGAAATACCTTGTTTACATAAGTATTCACACCCTTTGCTATGAGACTCGAAATTGAGCTCAGGTGGATCATGTTTCCATTGATCATCCTTGAGATGTTTCTAAAACTTAATTGGAGTCCAACTGTGGTAAATTCAATTGATTGGAGATGATTTGGAAAGTCACACAACTGTCTATATAGGTGACCAAGAACATGATGGTCACTCTGACAGAGCTCCAGAGTTCCTCTATGGAAATGTGTGAACCTTCCAGAAGGACAACCATCTCTTCAGCACTCCACCAATCAGGCCTTTATGGTAGAGTGGCCAGACGGAAGCCACTCCTCAGCAAAAGGCACATGACAGCCCGCTTGGAGTTTGCCAAAGGCACCTAAAGGACACGGACCATGAGAAACAAGATTCTCTGGTCTGATGAAACCAAGATTGAACTTCTTGGCCTGAATGCCAAGCATCACGTCTGGAGGAAACCTGGCACCATCCTTATGGTGAAGCACGGTGGTGGAAGCATCATGCTGCGGGGATGTTGTTCAGCGGCAGGGACTGGGAGCCTAGTCAGGATCGAGGGAAAGATGATTGGAGCAAAGTACAGAGAGATCTTTGATGAAAACCTCCTCCAGTGCGCTCAGGACCTCAAGACCGGGGCGAAGGTTCACCTTCCAATAGGACAACGACCCTAAGCACACAGCCAAGACAACGCAGGAGTGGCTTCGGGACAAGTCTCAATGTCCTTGAGTGGCCCAGCCAGAGCCGGGACATAAACCCAATCAAACATCTCTGGAGACCTGAAAATAGCTGTGCAGCAACGCACCCCATCCAACCTGACAGAGCTTGAGGATCTGCAGAGAGGAATGGGAGAAACTCCCCAAATACAGGTGTGCCAAGCTTGTAGCGTCATACACATTAAGACTTTATCTGCAATCACTGCCAACGGTGCTTAAACAAAGTACTGAGTAAAGGGTCTGAATACTTATGTAAATATGATTGTTCAGTTGTTGTTGTTTTTGCTTTGTCATTATGGGGTAGTGTGTGCAGATTGATGAGGGGAAAAAAACAATGTAATCAATTTTACAATAAGGCTGTAATGTAACAGAATTTCGAAAAAGTCCAGGGGTCTGAATACTTTCCGAATGCACTGTATATAGACAGGTGTGTGCCTTTCCAAATCATGTCCAACAAACTTAGTTAGATAGAACCTGCTCTTACCGTGAGAAACAGATTTCCCAATCTTCTTCTCCTCTTCTTCATCTTTAATGTTGACATTCAGCTCCAGTGTTTGACTGCAGTCTTCCAGCTTCACTGATGCCATCTCTGGATCCTGCAGTAAACTGGGCTCCACTGTCACAATCAGGACCCAGTGACTGTAGGTTTGGACTCAGTGTGGAAGGAGAGAGGCAGGCTGGGTTTTGTCCTGTTACCGGCCTCAGACTTATCTGAATCGGCCAGTAGTAATAAAGAGAAACAGATACAAAAAGTTATTGTCTTGACAGTTCTGGCACTTTCTTTATACTCTAAAAATATTTTCACATTATTTTCACATTTACTTTCCGAATGCACTGTATATAGACAGGTGTGTGCCTTTCCAAATCATGTCCAACAAACTTAGTTAGATAGAACCTGCTCTTACCGTGAGAAACAGATTTCCCAATCTTCTTCTCCTCTTCTTCATCTTTAATGTTGACATTCAGCTCCAGTGTTTGACTGCAGTCTTCCAGCTTCACTGATGCCATCTCTGGATCCTGCAGTAAACTGGGCTCCACTGTCACAATCAGGACCCAGTGACTGTAGGTTTGGACTCAGTGTGGAAGGAGAGAGGCAGGCTGGGTTTTGTCCTGTTACCGGCCTCAGACTTATCTGAATCGGCCAGTAGTAATAAAGAGAAACAGATACAAAAAGTTATTGTCTTGACAGTTCTGGCACTTTCTTTATACTCTAAAAATATTTTCACATTTTTCTTGTTCAATTATCTAATTCAGTGCTTGAATTAGATAAATGCATAAATGACTCAAAATCCATTTAGTACAAGGTTACAGTTTGTTTTAGACAGCACTGTGTGCTAATTTCCTTAAACCTTGTCTTCACTGTATTACTTCAATCAAAAACCAATTATATTTCCTGTTCACACCATAGCAACATTTATTGATAAAGACAGAAACAACAGAATGTGTCTGAATATTAGTACACATGTAGAAAACTGATAATCATTACATTCTGCTTCAAAACAGTAGTGCGACCGTGAAATTGTCTCTATCTGATGCACCCGCACTGTCCTCACTGAAGTCTGTTGACGCTGACCGAGAGTAGCCGCCATTTTACCAGCATGGGAATTTTACACAAAACCAATAATATGCTAAACGAACACAGAAATCTCAAATAAATTGATTATTTATGAAATGACCTTGAGAAAATTATGTACATCCACTCAGACAAACCCAAAGTCTCTAGCTATGTGACTTGTAAAATAGTTTTTATCACGGGTCTCCCGAGTGGCGCAGTGGTCTAAGGCACTGCATCGCAGTGCTAGCTGTGCCCCTAGAGATCCTGGTTCGAATCCAGGCTCTGTCGTAGCCGGCCGCGATCGGGAGACCCATGGGGCGGCGCACAATTGGCCCAGCGTCGTCCAGGGTAGGGGAGGGAATGGCCGGCAGGGGATGTAGCTCAGTTGGTAGAGCATGGCGTTTGCAACTTCAGGGTTGTGGGTTCGATAAAATAATGTATGCGCTAACTGTAAGTCGCTCTGGATAAGAGCGTCTGCTAAATGACTAAAATGTAAATGTAAATGTAATCACGTTCTTCACTTGGTTTGACACAAAAATAACACATCAAACCTTTACCAAACGTGATAATACCTTAACGGATGTGTTACCTAGCATGGTATGACATGTTCTTTCGACATTAAAAAGTTTAAACGTGCTATGACATACCTCTAGTAATAAATAGAAACGGACACAAAGGTTATCTTCTTGACTGCACAGTTCTGGCGCTTTCTTTATTGTGAAGAACGTGGGATGGGCGCGCCTGCCCGGAACTTCCTGTTCCCCCACTACTAACGGTCCGTGCATTCCGAGATCAGATTACAACATTTCATTAAATTACTAAAAAAGTGTAAACTGTAGCAATTTATTTCCCTTTATAGTTTATTAGGCTAAGCATGACCTACATCCAAATAATTTATCTAGGGTTGGAACCGGTTCAGGGAACAGAACTGAAAAATAACGTTAAAAATAACCGGAAACTAAAGTGTTCTATACTTTTCAGGAACAGCAGTTATTTTAAAAGCATGTAATCCAGGTAATAACCTTATTTTACTTTCCGGGTATTTTTCTCCAGTCCCACAAAAATCGCAACAAAGCTCACTCTAGAAACGTATTCCAGTTTCTGCCTGCCAGCTGTAATGGAAATCTTTGCCAGTGGGTGTGCGTGTGGAAACTACCTGCTCCTCCCCTCTGAAGCATAGGTTACTGTATCCTACTGACAACGTTACAAGCATGATTCAGAAATTAGGGAGATATGTTTAATTTGAGAAGAATGGATGAACTTTTTCAATGCAAGTTAAGGATACTATAGTCACCACGTTTCACATTGGATTTATTAACGACAAAAAGGTAGGACCTGTTTTTAATTATAGTGCTACACTGCACAAACAAGGTTGTTAGCTAGCTAGCTAACATCTGCTCTGGTCCAACGTTAAATCAACTCTGAAGTTCAAAGACATTCAAAGTTCCTCCATAGAAGCCGCTCCTCCGTAGGTATAATTCTGTGGGCCTAATTCAGATAATGCAGGTCATAACACGATGCCCAGCTCTTCAATGCAAGCTTTCTCTATCCTCTAACGAGCTCTCCACACCCGCAAAATGTCGCACCTTACACTGTGATTGGCAGCACAGTGTGCTCTGAATGATTTTCTTATACAGATACTCTGTGGTGTTCTAGTGTATTTATTCTCCCACTTGGATGTCACTTCCACAAGCTTTAAATTGAGCGCCAGGTTGTCAGGATGGGTAATGTACTGTACACATTAATTACAAGTACTCCTAAAGATACACTTCATTTTAACTAGCTAAATCCTGTGTAACAACTAGTAATTACATTGTACTTGGCTAACATTACATGTACTATGCTTTTAAATAGTGTCTTATTCTTCATCTGGGATTTGGATTTGTAAAATGTATTATAAAATGTATTTAATATATGTCTGATCAGGCTCAGGTAGCATCAGGTTTGTATTTTTATGCTGATCAAAGCTCTAATAAAATCCAGACATTTATAAGCGTTATAATGCTTTTGAATGACACTTCCGGTTTTGGCGGAAAATACCGGGTTACCCGGGAGAAGAGTGATTTATTCTCGGGATGGAACATTTGTAAAACACCGGGGAAATATTAAACCCTGATGCGCATACCAGTTGATTCACAAGACACCAACTAAGTAACTTACATATACGGTATCTTCATTAGGCCTAATGGCATTTCATGTCCATGATAGGAAGTTTGTTGTAGTGACTCAGTAAGGCTAATTGTAAAAGTAACCCTCTAAAGTGCCATGTTTGTACAGTTTATTATGTGGAGGAAACATTTAGGCAGCCAGGACCATACACCAGGACCGCTCCGTAGGCCGCACTGTAGGCCTAGCTCTTACTGCAGTCCAGTGCCATGGACATCTTTGAAGTTTGGCCTCTAGCAATTTAGGAGGGCAATTTTATGAAGGCCTATTCACCCTGGTCTTATCGTACAAGGCTCTACAGACATAGAAAATAAAGACAGGCTATTTTTATTGTTCATATTATTTGCGTTGATGATGTATTGAAGTCAAGTGGTTCAACATTAAAATGTAGTTGGATGGACCACACAGGACTGCTTGGAAAACGTGACGGTCGGTGGAACACTTGCGCCACCAAGTGGACAATTGCTTCAGTTCCCTTGTGGCATCAACGCTACCAGAGATATGTGATATAAGATCAAATGTTATGTCAATATTATTATCTCTAAATTGATTCCCCCACCCGTATTTCATATATTATTATTCCGATTTAGCTGTTAATCTGGATTTAATTTATAAACACTTTCTGTCATTTCCGATTGGAGGTCAGATGACCACGTGACTTCCGATCCTACCAATTTGTTACTTTTTAACAGTCAAAAGTGGTTATTCCCAACGTTGATAAACTCCCAATCTATGCCAGGATTTTCTTTAAATCATTATCTTTGATATTTGGCGGCCAGTTTACAGAGCTACGTTTTGTGTAAACGTCATCGAATATGACGTGCCCGAGAACGGCACCTTCCTCCCGAAAGCATTGCGGTATCGCTTCTCGGCCTTTTGGCTAAGATCAAGATCAAACTGCAGCACCAAGGAGATCCTGAAGGTGGAGCGATGTCGTCATCGTCCACGTCACAGTCGGCAGCCGCCGGACTGAAGAACACGCTGCGTTTTCAATGGACTGGAAAAGAAAAGTTGATGGAAAGAGTTATTTTTGGAAAGGACGTTCTTTTTGGACCTCTACGCCTGACAGCAGACGATGTGCACTGTCTGCAACAAAACACACCGGAGAAGTTTTATGATGTGTCGTTCTACACCATCACCAGGCTGGAGGAGGTGAGAGGGCTCTTCCGAGCGAACTCGACAGCACCCGCCCTCAGTAGCTTTCAAGTTGTGTCCCTGTGCAGGCACAATCTGAGGGTGCTAACGGTGCACATGTTCAACCCCCGTGTCACTGAAGAAACGCTAGTGTGCTACCTCAGCCGGTATGTGACCATCTTGCCAGGAGTGAGAGACATTAAGGACGCCCTAGGCATCTGGACAGGGAAGAGGCAGTTTCGCGTGCTGCTAAAGGAAGACGAGAGCGGCCATGATGGCTACCTCCATCCTCCCGCGTCTTTTTCTATCGGTGCAGACAGGGGTTACCTCATGTATGCTGGGCAGCCTCGTTTTTGCAGGAAGTGTAGCACGTACGGGCACCTCGCCGATGCCTGCACCCAGACAAGGTGCAGAAACTGTGGGACCCTCGGCCATGTAATGAGGTATTAAGCGCTTTTACTTTTTTTAAATGTGTAGATGTGCAGATACCTTTAGATATTAGAGACCAATTAGAAGGGGAATTGAATTTAGATGAAATTTATATGGCACTGAAGAGCATGAAAGATAACAAAGTACCAGGAGTGGATGGGCTCTCTAAAGAGTTGTACGTAGTTTTGGGGGATTTAATTGGATGTCATCTTTTGGAAGTATTTAGAGTTATTTTTGGTTTGGAGCATATGGGAGGTTCAATGTGCGAGGGGGTAATCTCGCTACTTTATAAAAAGAGAGACCCCAAGACACTAGCAAATTGGAGACCTTTAACAATGTTGTGTGTAGACTATAAATTATTAAGTAAAGCCATAACTAATCGTCTGTCTTCTGCCATGGCATATGTTGTTGGTTTAGACCAAACATGTGGTGTGGTAGGGAGAAAGTTAACCTGTAACTTGCAATTGCACAGAGACGTTCAAGCATATTTAGAGGAAAGGCACCTGCCAGCTATTACTGTAAATTTGGACCAGGAAAAAGCCTTTGACATGGTAAACCATTAGTTTTTGTTTAGAGTTCTGAAAAAATGTGGTTTTGGAAATAATTTTATGAAATGGGTAAAAATTCTTTATAGTAATGTGGGAAGCAGAGTAAATATTAATGGGAATATTGGAAATGTAATCAAGCAATTACGAGGTGTCAGACAGGGGGACCCTCTCTCTGCGCTATTGTATTTTTTATATATTGAACCTTTCGCATGTGCAATTAGGACAAATTACAACATCAAAGGCATTATATTACCTGGAGGGGATATTCTAAAAATTTCAAAATACTCGGACGACACCATTTTATATTTACAAGACGACCTGAGCTTGAAAGAGGTTATCAAAGTCATTGATGAGTTCTCTGTTGCCTCCGGGTCTAGGATTAACAAGAATAAAACAGAAATAAAATATATGGGACAGTGGAAATGGAGATCTGATCAGTTATGTGGTTTGACTGTGTGCACAGGACCAATGGTAGTGCTCGGGATATCTTTCGGAAATGAAATCAAAGATGACATGGTTAATTGGAAAGAAAAACTACTTTCGCTTAATAAAAGATTGGGACTGTGGAAAGTGAGGCGACTATCTTTTAGTGGCAAGGTGTTAGTGCTGAAGGCGGACATTCTGCCTTCATTACTCCACCTTGCATATGTGTTTCCCATGCCGGTGTCTCTAAGAAAAATGTTCATACGTGTACTGTTTAATTTCTTTTGGGGGGGATATGAGTACATCCGGAGAGATCGGATGTACCAGCCTATAGAGGCTGGTGGAAGGGATTTCCCTCATATTCCTCTCAAACTAGATGCGTTGTTCTACTCAAACGTTTGTTGTCTTTTGTCGTCTTCTGTACACAAATGTCATATATTAATCAAATTCTGTTTTTTAAGACATTTTAAACTGGAAAAGGAGCCCGTCACAGTTTTAACAAAACACCGCTCTCTTCTCTCTCTTGTGCAGGAACGGGAACCGGTGTGTCCAGTGCGCGGGCTCGCTATAGGTGAGCCCACAACGGTTTGGCGCAACGTGGCCCATCCTGCTCTGCTGAATTTGCATCGTGACCTGTCCTGGATGGTCGCCCATGAGATCCTCCCGGTCAGGGCCGTTATGCACTCCCGGGGCATGGCGAGGACATCCGCGTGCCCCCGACCAGGCTGCGGCCAAGAAGAGTTGGTGAGGCACTTGCTCTGGAAGTGCAGAGCTGCATGGGACCTGTGTAAGGAAGCAGGCCCCCTGATCTCCCCACGTCTGCCAGCAGGGGAGGACCTAACGCCCCAGCTCGTGCTGTATGGGGTGGGCCGAAGGCCTATACCACCAAAGGCTTTCACAAAACTCTGGCCCACCCTCACGTGTCTGAAGGACGCACTGTGGTCCTCCCGCAACCTGCTGGTAGGAAAACAGGTAGAGACCACCCCCCAGGCAGTGGCTTTGGTAGCCACGGAAGCCCTGGGGTGGTACGAACGACAGGGGGCCTCGACCCCAGGTGATGGGTCCCCCACAACACCTGAGGTCTCGGCGGCCACGGCCTGACAGCACTGCGGAGCCTAGGGCGATGCGCCTAGGGGAGGAGTCTCCTCTGGGCCCCGACGGATGGGTACGGAGTCGATTCAGGAAGAGCAGGAGGAGGCTTTTTTGATAAGGACTCAACCCGTTCTTGTACAAAGGATCGAAGACAGCTTTTTAACAAAGTGACTTTTGACAAGCTTTCCATGTCTTAAAAATGTTTTACTTTGTTAAATCATTTATGCACATTTTAAATGGCTTTTATAGATTGGCTTTTACAGGAAAAGGTACTTTTATGCATGATTGTTTTATTGTTTTAAATAAACAACTTGTACCTGTTTAAATGTAAATGTAATGCAATGCTGGTTTTTATGCACTTGATGCCGTTTTAATGTGTGTAAATGAATTAAAAATGTGAGCTGTTTTAAAAGGAAATCTACAATAAAAAACTTTTCCAAAAGAAAAAATCTGTTCTTATCAGTCAGGGAGGGAGGAGGTAGTGGTAATTGGACTGGGATTTTAGCGAGACTGGGTTTTTGGGGACTGAGACGACTGACTTTTGAGGGCAAGGTTTTCATCATCAAGGCTGTGATTTTACCTGTCCTTTTATTAATCAGTTCTGTTTTTATCCCTCCTAGGAAAACATTGTTAGCTCTGGACCGGATGCTTTTTTATTTTCTGTGGGGAAGCAAGTGGGAGAGGCTGAGGAGGGAGGTGGTAAAGAGGCCCAGGCTCAGGGGGGGGGGGGGGGAGGCTTGCCTGACCTCTACTTGTTCCTGGGCAGCCGCTATACAGCGTTACATCTCTCTCGCCACCTCCCCGGTCAGCAACAAGACCCAGGCCCTCGCACGGTTCTGGCTGTTCTTATCAGTTTAATATCTGATACGTCCCCTATCTGGGGACCATATATTAAATTGATTTTTGGAACAGAGAGATGGAATAGGGGCTTGCTCCGTCCACTCCACGCATCGAACTGGTATTGCAGTACCTCCAGGAACGGTGCACCCCCTGTCATTGTAAAGATAAAGCAGGCAAAGACAACAGAATTGCTTTGTTAAATTCTATTACGATCACAATGTATTTTATCTTTTCACATTTGACCATCTTCATCTCAATGTCAATGATGGCTAGAAAGTGATGGTGAAGTCAGTCACTGTTATATTGACTATGATAGCTGATGTGAATGGTGCGTTAATCATCTAATCAAATCAATGTTTATTCGTCACATGCACAGGATACAGGGTGTAAATGGTACAGTGATAATGCTTTAAAGATAATGCTTTAAAAAAACCTTGGCATAGATTGGGAGTTGATCAACGTTGGGAATAACCACTTTAGACTGTTACGAAGTAACAAATTGGTAGGTTCGTAAGTCACGTGGTCATCTGCCCTCCAATCGGAAATGACAGAAAGCGTTTATAAATTAAATCCAGATTAACAGCTAAATCTGAATAATAATATATGAAATACGGGTGGGGGAATCAATTTAGAGATAATAATATTGACATAACATTTGAGCTTATATCACATATCTCTGGTAGCGTTGACGCCACAAGAGAACTGAAGCAATGATCCACTTGGTGGCGGAAGTGTTCCACCGACCGTCGCATTTTCCAAGCAGTCCTGTGTGGTCCATCCAACTACATTTTAATGTTGAACCACTTGACTTCAATACATCATCAACGCAAATAATATGAACAATAAAAACAGCCTGTCATTATTTTATGTGTCTGTAGAGCCTTGTACGATAAGACCAGGGTGAGGAGGCCTTCATAAAGTTGCCCTCCTAAATTACTAGAGGCCAAACTTCAAAGATGTCCATGGCACTGGACTGCAGTAAGAGCTAGGCCTACAGTGTGGCCTACGGAGCGGTCCTGGCGTATGGTCCTGACTGCCTAAATGTTTCCTCCACATAATAAACTGTACAAACATGGCACTTTAGAGGGTTACTTTTACAATTAGCCTTACTCAGTCACTACTTCATATCATGGACATAAAATGCCATTAGGCCTAATGAAGATACCGTATATGTAAGTTACTTAGTTGGTGTCTTGTGAATCAACTGGTATGCGCATCAGGGTTTAATATTTCCCCGGTGTTTTACAAATGTTCCATCCCGAGAATAAATCACTCTTCTCCCGGGTAACCCGGTATTTTCCGCCAAAACCGGAAGTGTCATTCAAAAGCATTATAACGCTTATAAACGTCTGGATTTGATTAGAGCTTTGATCAGCATGAAAAAACAAACCTGATGCTACCTGAGCCTGATCAGACATATATTAAATACATTTTATAATACATTTTACAAATCCAAATCCCAGATGAAGAATAAGACACTATTTCAAAGCATAGTACATGTAATGTTAGCCAAGTACAATGTAATTACTAGTTGTTACACAGGATTTAGCTAGTTAAAATGAACTGTAGGATAGAGAAAGCTTGCCTTGAAGAGCTGGGCATCGTGTTATGACATGCATTATCTGAATTAGGCCCACAAAATTATACGTACAGAGGAGCGGCTTCTATGGAGGAACTTTGAATGTCTTTGAACTTCAGAGTTGGTTTAACGTTGGACCAGAGCAGATGTTAGCTAGCTAGCTAACAACCTTGTTTGTGCAGTGCAGCACTAGAATTAAAAACAGGTCGTAACTTTTTGTTGTTAATAAATCCAATGTGAAACGTGGTGACTATAGTATCCTTAACTAGCATTGAAAAAGTTCATCCATTCTTCTCAAATTAAACATATCTCCCTAATTTCTGAATCATGCTTGTAACGTTGTCAGTAGGATACAGTAACCTATGCTTCAGAGGGGAGGAGCAGGTAGTTTCCACACGCACACCCACTGGCAAAGATTTCCATTCCAGCTGGCAGGCAGAAACTGGAATACGTTTCTAGAGTGAGCTTTGTTGCGATTTTTGTGGGACTGGAGAAAAATACCCGGAAAGGAAAATAAGGTTATTACCTGGATTCCGTGCTTTTAAAATAACTGTGCTGTTTCTAAAAAGTATAGAACACTTTTTCCGGTTCTTTCCCTGAACCGGTTCCAATCCTAGAGAAATGATGTGGATGAAGGTCATGCTTAGGCTAATAAACTATAAAGGGAAATAAATTGCTACAGTTTACACTTTTTTTTAGTAATTTAATGAAATGTTGTAATCCGATCTCGGAATGCACGGACCGTTAGTAGTGGGGGAACAGGAAGTTCCGGGCAGACGGGCACCATTCTTCACAATAAAGAAAGCGTCTGAACTGTGCAGTCAAGAAGATCATCTTTGTGTCCGTTTCTATTTATTACTAGAGGTATGTAATAGCACGTTTAAACTTTCTAATGTCGAAAGAACATACCATGCTAGGTAACACATCCGTTAAGGTATTATCACGTTTGGTAAAGGTTTGATGTGTTATTTTTGTGTCAAACCGAGTGAGTGAAAGAACATGATAAAAACTATTTTACAAGTCACATAGCTAGAGATGTTGGGTTTGTCTGAGTGAATGTACATAATTTTCTCATGTTAGTTTAATAAATAATCAATTTATTTGAGATTTTGAGTTCGTTTAGCATGTTATTGGTTTTGTGTAAAATTCCCATGCTGGTAAAATGGCGGCTACTCTCGGTCAGCGTCAACAGACTTCAGTGAGGACAGTGCGGGTGCATCAGATAGAGACAATTTCACGGTTGCACTACTGTTTTGAAGCTGAATGTAATGATTATCAGTTTTCTACATGTGTACTAATATTCAGACACATTCTGTTGTTTCTGTCTTTATCAATAAATGTTGCTATGGTGTGAACAGGAAATACAATTGGTTTTTGATTGAGGTAATACAGTGAAGACAAGGTTATTCAGGAAATTAGCACATAGTGCTGTCTAAAACAAACTGTAACCTTGTTCTAAATGGATTTTGAGTCGTTTATGCATTCATCTACTATAGGTTAGGTATTAGCTCAAAAGTATTGTGGAGCTCCTGCACTTTAATATAAACAGTACCGGCACCCAAAATGAGTATTAGCACCTATTTCAGTCCAATTCAAGCACTGAATTAGATAATTGAACAAGAAAAAAGTGAAAATATTTTTAGAGTATAAAGAAAGTGCCAGAACTGTCAAGACAATAACTTTCTGTATCTGTTTCTCTTTATTACTACTGGCCGATTCAGGTAAGTCTGAGGCCGGTAACATCAACAGTGAGGACAAAACCCAGCCTGCCTCTCTCCTTCCACACTGAGTCCAAACCTACAGTCACTGGGTCCTGATTGTGACAGTGGAGCCTAGTTTACTGCAGGATCCAGAGATGGCATCAGTGAAGCTGGAAGACTGCAGTCAAACACTGGAGCTGAATGTCAACATTAAAGATGAAGAAGAGGAGGAGAAGATTGGGAAATCTGTTTCTCATGGTAAGAGCAGGTTCTATCTAATTAAGTTTGTTGGACATGATTTGGAAAGGCACACACCTGTCTATATACAGTGCATTCGGAAAGTATTCAGACCCCTTGACTTTTTCGACATTTTGTTACGTTACAGCCTTGTTGTAGAATTGATTAAATAGTTTTTTTTCCCTCATCAATCTACTCACAATACCCCTTAATGACAAAGCAAACCCACTATATGCCTTAAATGCTTATGGATTGAGAACCAGTTGAAGGGTTAAAACAGAGCAGAGACATTTCTTTAGTGCAAACTCTATGCTTTTGATAACTCCCTGCAGCTGGTCTGGGTATGTCAATGACATGTGATGCAGATACAACGCCTCGTGATGGCTGTGTGGAGATTGGAGTAACAATGGAACTAGTGTTATCATTTGTTTGTGCTTATGACCTGACACATAGCCACATGCACATAATCTCAAGGGTCCTGATTTCTCTAAGTGGGGCTTCTGTCTCTTATTAGTGGCGTGACTCAAAAGATTATATACATACGTACGTTAAAGAACAATCACACTCTGTATTGACTATATTCACTATCCAGGCATCTGGAGGACAAAGTATCAATCATGTTCATTCTGTTTTACCTTTATCATTTCATAACACATTATAAAACATATCAATTAATCCTTAAACATAACCCATTCTCAACCACATACATCTAAGCATTTATCATTTACCATCCTGAGATTGTGTGCATGTGGCCATGTGTCAGGTCATAAGGTCATAAGCACAAACAAATGATAACACTAGTTCCATTGTTACTCCAATCTCCCCACAGCCTCCACGAGGCGTTGTATCTGCATCACGTGTCATTGACATACCCAGACCAGCTGCAGGGAGTTTATGAAAAACACAGAAATTTCTCTGCTCTGTATTAACTCTTCAACTGGTTCTCAATCCATAAACATTTTAAGGCATATAGGTGTTTAATTCTACAACATATGTACTTGAAAATCGTCTATAGTATTCAGACCCCTTGACTTTTTCGACATTTTTTTTTGTTTTATTTTTTTATTTCACCTTTATTTAACCAGGTAAACCAGTTGAGAACAATTTTGTTACGTTACAGCCTTATTGGAAAGTGTATTAAATTGTTTTTTTCCCTCATCAATCTACACACAATACCCCATGATGACAAAGCAAAAAACAACAACAACTGAACAATCACATTTACATAAGTATTCAGACCCTTTACTCAGTACTTTGTTTAAGCACCGTTGGCAGTGATTGCAGCTAAAGTCTTAATGGGTATGACGCTACAAGCTTGGCACACCTGTATTTGGGGAGTTTCTCCCATTCCTCTCTGCAGATCCTCTCAAGCTCTGTCAGGTTGGATGGGGTGCGTCGCTGCACAGCTATTTTCAGGTCTCCAGAGATGTTCGATTTTGTTTAAGTCCCGGCTCTGGCTGGGCCACTCAAGGACATTCAGAGACTTGTCCCGAAGCCACTCCTGCGTTGTCTTGGCTGTGTGCTTAGGGTCGTTGTCCTGTTGGAAGGTGAACCTTCGCCCCGGTCTTGAGGTCCTGAGCGCACTGGAGGAGGTTTTCATCAAGGATCTCTCTGTACTTTGCTCCAATCATCTTTCCCTCTATCCTGACTAGGCTCCCAGTCCCTGCCGCTGAACAACATCCCCGCATTCCCTTCCACCACCATGCTTCACCATAAGGATGATGCCAGGTTTCCTCCAGACGTGATGCTTGGCATTCAGGCCAAGAAGTTCAATCTTGGTTTCATCAGACCAGAGTATCTTGTTTCTCATGGTCCGAGTCCTTTAGGTGCCTTTTGGCAAACTCCAAGAGGGCTGTCATGTGCCTTTTGCTGAGGAGTGGCTTCCGTCTGGCCACTCTACCATAAAGGCCTGATTGGTGGAGTGCTGAAGAGATGGTTGTCATTCTGGAAGGTTCTCACATTTCCATAGAGGAACTCTGGAGCTCTGTCAGTGACCATCATGTTCTTGGTCACTTATATAGACAGTTGTGTGACTTTCCAAATCATCTCCAATCAATTGAATTTACCACAGTTGGACACCAATTAAGTTTTAGAAACATCTCAAGGATGATCAATGGAAACAGTATCCACCTGAGCTCAATTTCGAGTCTCATAGCAAAGGGTGTGAATACTTATGTAAACAAGGTATTTCTGCTGTTTTATTTTTAATACATTTTCAAAAATGTCTAAGAACCTGTTTTCACTTTGTCATTATGAGGTTTTGTGTGTAGATTGATGAGGATTTTTTTTATTTAATCCATTTCAGAATAAGGCTGTAATGTAACAAATTGTGGAAAATGTCAAGGGGTCTGAATACTTTCCTAATGCACTGTACATATCCAAAAGTGGACCTAGAAGTTTGTCCTTAAATATCTATTGGGAGCCCATCTGGACCTTCTGCTTTACGTCCCTTCAGATTGAAAATAGCATCAGATATTTCAACATCATCCAATTCCTTTTCCAGATCCAATTTTGGTTTATTTCTACAGGATCCATTGATAATTGTCCTTGTAAATTATGAATTGCATTAAAGGCTGAATTTTACTTCTTAATGTGCCAGGCCAGCAATTTACCAGGTTTTTCACCTTGACCATAGAAGGACTGTTTCTGCCTAGTTAAGCTGTTTGCAGCCTTTGAGGTGGGAAGTTCTTCATACTGAGCTTTAAGACCAAATCATTCCTTGTTTACTTCTACTGAGTTATCCAAAAAAGCTTCCCTCTCCAATTCTCTCATTTTGCTCTCCGTCTCTCATTTTCTGATTTTATTTTATTTGAAACTGGTAAAACGTATAATTTGCCCCCAAATATGTGCTTTGAAAGCCTCCCATCTGGTACTCGCTGACGTTTGGTCAGTGTTCAATGTCAATTAAACATCTATATGCGCTCCAATGTAATGTAAGAAGTCTGGGTCCTGTAACCATCTGGGATGCAAATGCCATCTAGAGGATCCTTTTACTAGTTTTGTATCCCTATAGAATAATCACACAAGGGAATGGTCATTCAAAACAAAAGTATCATATCCACTTCCTGCTACATTGGGAAGCAATGAGCAGGAAACTAAAAAGTAGTCTACATGAGAATATTATTTAAATGTTGACGAGTAACATGAATACTCCCTTTTACTCGGGTTCTGAGTCCTCCAACGTTCACATAGATTTAAGTCCTGAATGAAATGCTGTAATTTCTTTCTACTCTGCGAGTGGGAAGTGTCTAAACCAGAGGAGCAATCTAGATGAGGATCAAGAGTGCAATTAAAGTCCCCTGCCATTAGGACCTTACCAGGAATGGAGGCTATCAATATAAATACATTCTCAAAGAATTTGGGATGATCATCATTAGGACCATAAACATTAACCAGATTAATATGCTCATTCAAAAGAGTTCCCTGTATCTAAATGTATCTACCAGCTGTATCAGTTATAATAGTATCCACTTGAAACAGAACAGATTAGTGAATTAAAACCATAATACCATGAGAATGAGAGGAGAAACAGGATGCTATTACTTGCCCTTGCCATCTCCTGCATACTTTAAGTAGCTCATCCGTCAACAAGTGAGTTTCTTGTAGGAACACAATAGATGAATGAAGTTGTTTAAGCCTAGTAATAACCTGTTTTAAGCTTGGATAGTTTACAAACTCCACGGACATTCCACTAAGTAAATGTAAGTTTTGCATTTGAAGTCATTTAACCAAAGATGTAAACATGGAATAAGCTATAGCATAAAGGCATATCTAAAATATGTTTAGGAACCACAAGGACCACATTAATATGTTGTAATGAGGAAAATATGTAAAGATCTGTTGAAACAAACATAAATATTTCCTAACAGTAAAACACTCAACTCCATTCCACTGTCTCCCTAACCGAGACAACCAATGCTTCCTCTCCCACCTCCCCCTAATCGTAGAGTGTAGCCTGGTGGACGACTGATCCATTAAAGGGAGCAGTCTAACCTAAGCGACGCTAAACAAAACAAAGAATCTCCTGCCTTCTCTCAGCCATTACTTCTCACGAACAAAACAAAAGGCTTATCTTGCAAGATATTGTGTGAAATATCACAACAAAAGGCCTATCTAGCAAGATGATATGTGAAATATCACGTAGTATTTGTTTGAAAAATAGCAAAGAATAGCTCCACCTAAAACAGTAATGCTAGTTAGTGAAGCCTGAGACTAACGTTAACGTTACAGTATGGACCGTCCAAAATAGTGGTAGATGATCCACAACACAGGGTCTGTTGCTAGTAGCTACCAAGTAACAATATGGCCCATACGTATAGCGTTAATGTAGTATACCATGATACGTTTATAAACCAGAAAAAGTATCAAAGATCAGAAATGAACAGCCTACGTGAGAAAAAGAGATATCATTGAATATGTGCAATGTTACCCAAAGGCCCTTTGCACATGATGTTAGGCTTGCACCTGAGTGTCAATCATTTTAGTCCAAGGATATGATCAAAAGGCCTCCATTCTTAAATGGAAGAAGTTTGGAACCACCAATACTTTTTCTAGAGCTGGCTGCCCGGACAAACTAAGCAATGTCGGGAGAAGGGCCTTGGTCAGGGAGGTCACCAAGAAGCCTGTGGTCACTGAGTTCCTCTGGTGATGGGAGAACCTTCCAGAAGGACAGCCATCTCTGCAGCACTCCACCAATCAGGCCTTTATGGTAGAGTGGCTCGACGGAAGCCACTCCTCATGAAAAGGCACATGACTGCCCGCTGGGAGTTTGCCAAAAGACACCTAAAGGACTCTCAGACCATGAGAAACAAGATTCTCTGGTCTGATGAAACCAAGATTGAACTCTTTGGCCTGAATGCCAAGCGTCATGTCTGGAGGAATCCTGGCACCATCCCAACAGTGAAGCATGGTGGTGGCAGCATCATGCTGTGGGGATGGTTTTCAGTGGCAGGGACTGGGAGACTAGTCAGGATCCAGGGAAAGATGAACGGAGCAAAGTACAGAGAGACCTGAATATAGCTGTGTGGCGACACTCCCCATCTAACCTGACTGAGAGCTTGAGAGGATCTGCAGAGAAACTCCCCAAATACAGGTATGCCAAGCTTGTAGCGCCATACCCAATAAGATTTGAGGCTGTAATCACTGCCAAAGGTGCTTCAACAAAGTACTGAGTAAAGTCTGAATACAGTTTTTTTTATTATTATTATTTTCGCAGAAATTGTGTCATAAAACGTAGCGGTCAAACAGGGAAATGCTTCCAATCATTTTTCCTTTTTATTCAATTTAGAAACACTTAAAATAAGGGCTGTGTTTCGTGTAGGCTTACCCTGGCGTGACATATTCGTCTCTATTTCCTCTCAGATTATGAAACGCTAATTATCATCGAAGTAGACATCATGCAAAACAACAAATCACTGCAATCTCCTGCACGTCATCTCTAGCTGACACCTTTGCTAACAGGTATTGTGTCAATTTAAAACTTGCACAAGACAGTTCATAGAATTAACCATTTAATTAAATGTAGCCTATTTATTCATTACTAAATTTAGCTAACATTATATAGTTAACCCAGAGATCCTTACATTTTTGACTCGATTCTGCAATTTTGTCCAGATCATCATGGCATTTGTAGTTCTTTATGATAGCCACATTAGCAGCTAATTACCATTTCATTTTTGTGGGGGTAAATACAGGCGAATATATTGATAAGTCACCTTGTCCTAGCGAGATTTACATGGTTATCAAAACGCCACGCCAGGATAAGCCTACACGAAACACAGCCCTTATTTTAAGTGTTTCTAAAATCCCCTATGGGAAAAATGAATGGTGGAAAAATGAATGGAACCATTTCCCTGTTTGACTGCTAGGTTTTATGGGTATTATCATTTATACTGTGGTACTCCATTGGTGTGCAGCTACCCAAAGCTAGTGGGATGTGGATGAGCTGAGACACGTGGTAAGATGGCGGACAAGAAAAAAGTGGAATGGGGGATTGCAGTGGGGGATGCACAAACCTTCTGGAAGATCTGATGAAGGAGAAGCTGGTGGAAAAGGAAAAAGGAGAAAAGTGGAATATGTTTTGAGTGAATATGGAATGGAACACAGAACTTTTAGAAGAGCTACAGGAGGAAAGTGAACGTGATGAGAGTGGGGATGAATTAACTGTGGTGGCAGGTGCAGTGATGAACGCCGAGAAGGAGCTGAGTGTAGAGGGAAGCAGTGTGGTGAGGGAGGTTATCGTCTAGTGTATAAAGAGGGATACGTCCTCCAGTAGCTCAGAGATGGAACCTGGTGAGAGTGAGGATGAATTACCTGCGGTGAGGAACTCCGAGTTCGGGCCTCGTTCTGAGGATGATAAGGATGATTCTGGCCCAGTGGGAGTGAGATTTGTAGAGAGAATGGATCCATATGTGGTGTCAGGTTAGGTGGAGAAGAGGTTGGGGACTGTTGAGTTGGTGAAGGTAACTGAGTGGACTCGTGAACATCTATTGTTTCTCCTCTGTCCAGAGGGAGCGGGCGCTGCGGATTACGTGATTAGAGAGAGGAATTGTGACTTGAATTGCTCTCCGGAACAGGGTGGCATTGTAAGGAGTGATAGCGAATCCAGGCTCTGTCGCAGCCGGCCGCGACCGGGAGACTCATGGGTGGCGCACAATTGGCCCAGCGTCGTCCAGGGTAGGGGAGGGAATGGCCTGCAGGGATGTAGCTCAGTTGATAGAGCATGGCGTTTGCAACGCCAGGGTTGTGGGTTCAATTCCCACGGGGGGCCAGTATAAAAAAATATGTATTCACTAACTGTAAGTCGCTCTGGATAAGAGCGTCTGCTAAATGACTAAAATGTAATGTAAATGTAAATGTACGATGGACGGGGCCATGTACCGTCAAATCTTGGGTGAGAACCTCCTTCCCTCAGCCAGGGCATTGAAAATGGGTCGTGGATGGGTATTCCAGCATGACAGTGACCCAAAACACACGGCCAAAGCAACAAAGGAGTGGCTCAAGAAGAAGCACATTAAGGTCCTGGAGTGGCCTAGCCAGTCTCCAGACCTTAATCCCATAGAAAATCTGTGGAGGGAGCTGAAGGTTCGAGTTGCCAAACGTCAGCCTCGAAACCTTAATGACTTGGAGAAGATCTGCAAAGAGGAGTGGAACAAAATCATCAAATAAACCTACCATTAAAATTATAGACTGATCATGTCTTTGTCAGTGGGCAAACGTACAAAATCAGCAGGGGATCAAATACTTTTTTCCCTCACTGTACATGGTTTGACACCAGTATTGCCAGCATTTGTTTTATTCACTGGGATATCTAGAGTGATCAGAGAGTAGACTAAAGAAGTGAAGTAGACAAACTGCCAATGTTTTAAAGTTCTATTAAATGAGTCTGCGTAGTTACTAACCCTTGTGATAGTGAGTGGAGGATGATATGGCTTCTTCATCTGCATTGCTTGCTCTTGGGGTTTTTGGCTGGGTTTCTATAAAGCACTTTGTGACAACTTCTGATGTAAAAAGGGCTTCATAAAATACATTTGATTGACATGTATATCACACCAACTGACTGGTTCTTCTGATGTTTTTCACACAGGAGACCATGTTGAGACATTCTCTACATCCAGAGAGCAACAGCAGGAAGATCACAGAGCTAAGAGGTCTCACCACTGCCCACATTGTGAGGCGAGTTTCTCAACTCTATCAAAGTTAAAAGTACACCTACAAATACACACAGGAGAGAATCTGAATTCCTGTACTGACTGTGGGAAGAATTTCACAACATCAAAGGCTCTGACAGTTAATCAGAGAGTGCACATAGGAGAGAAGCCTTACTCCTGCTCTGACTGTGGGGCAAGTTTCTCTCGACCTGGCAACTTAAAAATACATGAACGTATACATACAGGAGAGAAGCCTTACTCCTGCTCTGACTGTGGGAAGAGTTTCTCTCGAATGGGCCACTTAAAACAACATGAACGTATACATACAGGAGAGAAGCCTTACTCCTGCTCTGACTGTGGGGCAAGTTTCTCTCAACTGGGCAGCTTAAAACAACATGAACGTATACACAAAGGAGAGAAGCCTTACTCCTGCTCTGCCTGTGGGTTAAGTTTCTCTCTTCTTGGCAACTTAAAACAACATGAACGTATACATACAGGAGAGAAGCCTTACTCCTGCTCTGACTGTGGGGCAAGTTTCTCTCAACTGGGCAGCTTAAAACAACATGAATGTATACACAAAGGAGAGAAGCCTTACTCCTGCTCTGACTGTGGGAATAGTTTCTCTCGAATGGACACCTTAAAACAACATGAACGTATACATACAGGAGAGAAGCCTTACTCCTGCTCTGACTGTGGGGCAAGTTTCTCTCAACCTGGCAACTTAAAAATACATGAACGTATACATACAGGAGAGAAGCCTTACTCCTGCTCTGACTGTGGGAAGAGTTTCTCTCAACTGGGCCACTTAAAACAACATGAACGTATACATACAGGAGAGAAGCCTTACTCCTGCTCTGACTGTGTAAAATGCTTCACAACATCAGCTCAGCTAAAAGTTCATCAGAGAACACATACAGGAGAGAAGCCTTACTCCTGCTCTGACTGTGGGGCAAGTTTCTCTCAACCTGGCAACTTAAAAATACATGAACGTATACATACAGGAGAGAAGCCTTACTCCTGCTCTGACTGTGGGAAGAGTTTCTCTCAACTGGGCCACTTAAAACAACATGAACGTATACATACAGGAGAGAAGCCATACTCCTGCTCTGACCGTGAGATGAGATTCTACATATCTGGCAATTTAAAAAGACACCAACGTATACATAAGAAGTGGTAGTGGATTGGATACACTCTATTGTAATCCTATTGTTTCTCACTGTGAGAGAACTGTGCATAGGAATGGGAAAGTTGTAGAATTTTAGCATCTCTTTACTGATCAGTGTGCACCTTGTCAGTTTTGCAGTGCTTAGATTGCTCCTACTGTAAATATAATGTGAGGTCTAGGACATTGAGGAAACCACGAGTACATGCATCCATGCCGTGTGTCAGCATTGCAGGATGTTAGTGGTGTGGGGTGTGTTTTCATGGCAGACGTTGGGCCCCTTGATAAAAGTCGAGCAACGTTTGAATGCCACAGGATATCTAAAAATAATTGTCAATCAGGTGCATCCCTTCATGGCAGAAGTTATCCATCTGCAAATATTTTTTTTTCAGCAGGATTATGCCCCATGCCACAAGGCTTGCCCAGAAAAGGTTCCACGAACATGACAGTGAATTCAGGTTACTGCAGTGGCCTTCCGAGGCACCAGATCTCAATCCAATTGTGCATCTGTTGTAGGAGATGGAACAAGCTATTCTGAGTGGAAATCCACTGCCAGACAACTTGACACAACTGTGGGAAGCATTGCAGTCAACATGGGCCAGCATCCCAGTGGAACGCTTTCGACACCTTGTAGAGTCCATGCCCCGACAAATTGAGGCTGTTCTGATGACAAAGACTATCAGCTGTTCAGAAATGACAGGTCCAGAGAGGGGATGTGAGGAGGGGGCGTGGCTATGTATGTGAATCACAGTATGCAGGCAAAGAGAAGAATAACTGACCTAGAGAAAGAAGAGTTTGAGTGTCTTCAGCTCCGTTCCTAAACAACACCCCAGCTCAGTTTCATCTCTGGTAGGAGTGCTCTAACATCCACCATGGGCACATGACAAAATACTGCAGCAGAACACTGTGGATTATCTCATAATCACTGTCCATGTGATCAGGATGTCCTCTCCCCAAATGGGTCTCATCCTGTGTGGAGACTTTAATCACCTGCCCATCAAGATGCTGACAAACTCCCATCCAGACATGAAACAAGTGGCCAAAGACAAGACCACAGAGGGGACTCCATCCTAGATCTGATCAACACAACCCACTGTCCTTGCCCCTCTCGGATCCAGTGATCACAAATGTCTGCTGTTCTCTCCAAACACAACATCAGGAGGGAGAAGAGAGGTGCAGCGGAAAAAAGGACATCTGGTAACCCAGAACAGAAAGGAGACCTTTGCACGATGTATGGCCAGTACTGACTGGTGTGCCATATGAGGTGGAGAGCATCGATGCAAAGGTGGAGATGTTCAACTCCTGCATTCAAACTGCACTTGATGTATACATGCCAATAAGAAAACAACAACAACACTGGACAAGCCCTGGATGACTGAAAGAATAAAGGCTGCTATCAGGAAAATACAGAATATTTTCAACAGATGGGGAGAAACAATGACATGGAGAAAATACAGAAACACAGTGCAAATGATTATCAAGGAAGCAAAGACAATCTTCTACAAAACTGAAATACAGGACCTAAAGAAGAAAAACCCTAAGGAATGGTGGGACTTCATTAACAAAGGACTGGGACCAAAGAAAACATCAGGAGGGAGAATACTGGTCGAGGGAATTGAAGACGACAACGTGGCTGATGTTTTGAATGGCTTCTTTGCTGAGGCATGGACAAGCACCACACCTCTTGCCATCTTCCCCCTGCCCATGTCTACAAAGCAGGTTGAGCTGTGCAGCATTGGCCAGTTAAAGCAAGCTCTGAACAGACTCAGAGCACGTAAAGCATGTGGGCCTGATGGCATTCCAGCCTGGCTACTAAAGAGCATGCAGAAGATCTAGCCCCTGTCATCAAACACATTGTTAAAACTGTCCCCTGCCAGTAGGAGGTGTTATCTGAGTGCACGAATCAGTATGACTACCTCCCAAAGTCCAGCACTACTACCGCCCTTGTGAAAGCCACACACTCCTGGCTGACAGCTACAGACTCCATAAAACCAGCAATGGTGAGTGTGTTACTTGCTGATGTGTCCAAAGCCTTTGATCGAGTAGATCACGCATAGTTCCTGCAACATCTGTCTGACATTGAACTGTGTTCAAGGTTACTAGCCTGGCTCCACAGCTACACCACCGAAAGAGGGCAGAGGGTGATGGCAACTGGTACATTTAGCCGTTGGTCAGAGGACCATCCACAACCTGCACCACTAATCCTAGGAGGACAGGAAGTACCAGTGGTAACAACAACCAAGTATCTTGATTTTAATCTAGACTCTAACCTCAGTGGTGACATGTGGAGCAGACAGTGAGAAAGGTCTCGAAACGCCTTTTTGACTGTTCTGGAATACGGTGGAGTGCTGTTAGTTGGATGCAGTAAAAAGCAGCAGGCCCAACTAGACAGGGTGCAGAGGAGGGCCTTGAGGATCATCTCCAGAGGTGGAGCAGTCCAACCACAGCTCCCGTCACTGCAGAGCAGGTGAGAACAGGCTGCAGTGCACCTGGTGAAGGACATGCACACTCTTGACCATCCACTGAATGACCTGCTCCCTCCAAGAAGAGGTAACTGCACCACCAGGCTCCTGAGAAACAGCCACAAACTGTCCTGTATAACTGCCCGTACAAACCGCCTGCGAAACGCCACTCTACCCACTGCTTTTTTTAAATCACATTTTAATATTTCAATTTCCATCATGAAAAATGGCCTGTAATGTTTCAAGTGTTCTGTATTCTACTTATGTCACATATTGTGTTATGTATTTAACAGGTAGCCTAGCGGTTTAGAGTGTTGGGCCAGTAACTGAAAGGTCGCTGGTTTGAATCCCGAGCCAACTAGGTCAAAAATCTGTCATTGTGGCCTTGAGCAAGGCAATTAACCCCAATTGGTCCTATAAGTCGCTCTAGATAAGAGCATCTGCTAAATTATAAATACAGTGGGGAGAACAAGTATTTGATACACTGCCTATTTTGCAGGTTTTCCTACCTACAAAGCATGTAGAGGTCTGTAATTTCTATCATAGGTACACTTCAACTGTGAGAGATGGAATCTAAAATGAAAATCACATTGTATGTTTTTTAAGTAATTAATTTGCATTTTATTGCATGACGTAAGTATTTGATACATCAGAAAAGCAGAACTTAATATTTGGTACAGAAACCTTTGTTTGCAATTACAGAGATCATACGTTTCATTTACATTTACATTTACATTTTAGTCATTTAGCAGACGCTCTTATCCAGAGCGACTTACAGGAGCAATTAGGGTTAAGTGCCTTGCTCAAGGGCACATTAACGTCATTTAGCAGACGCTCTTAGCCAGAGCGACTCACAAATTGGTGCGTTCACCCTATAGCCAGTGGGATAACCACTTTACAATTGGGGGGGGGGGTAGAAGGATTCCTTTATCCTATCCCAGGTATTCCTTAAAGAGGTGGGGTTTCAAATGTCTCCGGAAGGTGGTGAGTGACTCCGCTGTCCTGGCGTCGTGAGGGAGCTTGTTCCACCATTGGGGTGCCAGAGCAGCGAACAGTTTTGACTGGGCTGAGCGGGAACTATGCTTCCGCAGAGGAAGGGGAGCCAGCAGGCCAGAGGTGGATGAGCGCAATGCCCTCGTTTGGGTGTAGGGACTGATCAGAGCCTGAAGGTACAGAGGTGCCGTTCCCCTCACTGCTCCATAGGCAAGCACCATGGTCTTGTAGCGGATGCGAGCTTCAACTGGAAGCCAGTGGAGTGTGCGGAGGAGGGGGGTGACGTGAGAGAACTTGGGAAGGTTGAACACCAGACGGGCTGCGGCATTCTGGATGAGTTGTAGGGGTTTAATGGCACAGGCAGGGAGGCCAGCCAACAGCGAGTTGCAGTAGTCCAGACGGGAGATGACAAGTTTCCTGTAGGTCTTGACCAGGTTTGCACACACTGCTGCAGGGATTTTGGCCCACTCCTCCATATAGACCTTCTCCAGATCCTTCAGGTTTCGGGGCTGTCGCTTGGGCAATACAGACTTTCAGCTCCCTCCAAAGATGTTCTATTGGGTTCAGGTCTGGAGACTGGTTAGGCCACTCCAGGACCTTGAGATGCTTCTTACGGAGCCACTCCTTAGTTAATAATAATAATAATATGCCATTTAGCAGACGCTTTTATCCAAAGCGACTTACAGTCATGCGTGCATAAATTTTTTTTGTGTATGGGTGGTCCCGGGGATCGAACCCACTACCTTGGCGTTACAAGCGCCGTGCTCTACCAGCTGAGCTACAGAGGACCACTGGCTGTGTGTTTCGGGTCATTGTCATGCTGGAAGACCCAGCCACGACCCATCTTCAATGCTCTTACTGAGGGAAGGAGGTTGTTGGCCAAGATCTCGCGATACATGGCCCCATCCATCCTCCCCTCAAGGGGACAGTCGTCCTGTCCCCTTTGCAGAAAAGCATCCCCAAAGAATGATGTTTCCACCTCCATTCTTCACGGATTGGGGTTGTACTCATCCTTCTTTTTCCTCCAAACACGGCGAGTGGAGTTTAGACCAAAAAGCTATATTTTTGTCTCATCAGACCACATGACCTTCTCCCATTCCTCCTCTGGATCATCCAGATGGTCATTGGCAAACTTCAGACGGGCCTGGACATGCGCTGGCTTGAGCAGGGGGACCTTGCGTGCGCTGCAGGATTTTAATCCATGACTGCGTAGTGTGTTACTAATGGTTTTCTTTGAGACTGTGGTCCCAGCTCTCTTCAGGTCATTGACCAGGTCCTGCCGTGTAGTTCTGGGCTGATCCCTCACCTTCCTCATGATCATTGATGCCCCACGAGGTGAGATCTTGCATGGAGCCCCAGACTTAGGGTGATTGACCGTCATCTTGAACTTCTTCCATTTTCTAATAATTGCGCCAACAGTTGTTGCCTTCTCACCAAGCTGCTTGCCTATTGTCCTGTAGCCCATCCCAGCCTTGTGCAGGTCTACAATTTTATCCCTGATGTCCTCACACAGCTCTCTGGTCTTAGCCATTGTGGAGAGGTTGGAGTCTATTTGATTGAGTGTGTGGACAGGTGTCTTTTATACAGGTAACAAGTTCAAACAGGTGCAGTTAACAGGTAATGAGTGGAGAACAGGAGGGCTTCTTAAAGAAAAACTAACAGTTCTGTGAGAGCCGGAATTCTTACTGGTTGGTAGGTGATCAAATACTTATGTCATGCAATAAAATGCAAATTAATTACTTAAAAATCATACAATGTGATTTTCTGGAAATACTTGTTCTCCCCACTGTATGTAATGAAAAATCATGTTTGTACATTAATTTGTGCTGGGCAACCTTTTCTCTTTTGCATAAATATAACAGTGTTTAAAGTGAAATAGTTAGTCTATACAGTGCATTCTGAAAGTATTCAGACCCCTTGACTTTTTCAACAAAAAATAAGTTACAGCCTTATTGTAAAAATGTTTTTTTTTTTACAAACAACAACAACAAAAATCCCTCATCAATCTACACACAATACCCAATAATGACAAAGTGGAAACAGGTTTAGACATTTTTGCAAAACCTTATTTACATTTGTATTCCAGACCCTTTGCTATGAATCTCGAAATTTAGCTCAGGTGCATCCTGTTTCCATTGATATTCCTTGAGATGTTTCTACAACTTGATTGGAATCCACCTGAGATAAATTCAATTGATTGGACATGGTTTGAAAAGGCACACACCTCTGTCTATATAACATCCCACAGTTGACATTGCATGTCAGAGCAAAAACCAAGCCATGAGGTTGAAGGAATTGTCCGTAGAGCTCCGAGACAGGATTGTGATGAGGCACAGATCTGGGGAAGGGTACCATAAAATGTCTGCAGCATTGAAGGTCCCCAAGAACACCGTGGCCTCCTCCATTCTTAAATGGAAGAAGTTTGGAATCACCAAGATTCTTCCTAGAGCTGTCCACCCGGCCAACTGCGCAATCGGAGGAGAAGGGCCTTGGTCAGGGAGGTAACCAAGAACCCGATGATCACTTTGACAGAGCTCCAGAGTTCAGCCCGCTTGGAGTTTGCCAAGAGGCACCTAAAGGACTCTGACCATGAGAAACAAGATTCTCTGGTCTGTTGTTACCAAGATTGAACTCTTTGGCCTGAATACCAAGCGTCACTTCTGGAGGAAACCTGGCACCATGCCTACGGTGAAGCATGGTCGTGGCACTATCATGCTGTGCGGATGTTTTTTCAGAGGCAGGGACTGGGAGACTAGTCAGGATCGAGGGAATAATGAACAGAGCAAAGTACAGAGAGATCCTTGATGAAAACCTGCTCCAGAGCGCTCAGGACTTCAGACTGGGGCGAAGGTTCACCTGGCCCAGCCAGAGCCCAGACTTGAACCCGATTTAACATCTCCGGAGAGACCAGAAAATAGCTGTGCAGCAACGCTCCCCATCCAACCTGATAGAGTTTGAGAGGATCTGCAGAGAAGAATGAATGAAACTCCCCAAATGCAGGTGTGCCAAGCTTGTAGCATCATACCCAAGAAGACTCGATGCTGTAATCGCTGCCAAAGGTGAAAAATGTCTAAAAACCTGTCTTTTGCTTTGACATTATGGGGTATTGTGTGTAGATTGATGAGGGGAAAAAATGATTTAACCAACATTAGAATGTGGCTGTAACGTAATAAAATGTGGAAAAAGTGAAGGGTTCTGAATACTTTCAGATTGCGCTGTATATAGCCAAGCTATCATTAACTAGGTATTGGCACCCCATGTATATAGCCAAGCTACCATTGACTAGGTATTGGCACCCCATGTATATAGCCAAGCTATCATTGACTATGTATTGGCACCCCATGTATATTGCCAAGCTACCTTTGACTAGGTATTGGCACCCCATGTATATTGCCAAGCTACCTTTGACTAGGTATTGGCACCCCATGTATATAGCCAAGCTACCATTGACTAGGTATTGGCACCCCATGTATATAGCCAAGCTACCATTGACTAGGTATTGGCACCCCATGTAAATATAGCCAAGCTACCATTGACTAGGTATTGGCACCCCATGTATATAGCCAAGCTATCATTGCTCATCGTGTATTAATTCCTTGTGCTACAATCTTTTTCCTATTATTATAATTGTTGTATTGTGTTCTCCATCGTTGGTCAACATTTCACTGTTAGTCTACACCTGTTGTTTACCAAACATGTGACAAAATGAAATGACTACGTATTTAGTGAATTGTCTTCTAAAACTATACTGAAAAAATATATAAACTTGACATGTAAAGTGTTGGTCCCATGTTTCATGAGCTGAAATAAAAGATCCCGGATATTTTCCATACGCACAAAAAGCTTATTTCTCTCAAATTTGGTGCACAAATTTGTTTCCATTTCTGTTAGTGAGCATTTCTCCTTTGCCAAGATAATCAATCCACCTGACAGTTGTGGCATATCAAGAAGCTGATTAAACAGCATGGTCATTACACAGGTGCACCTTGTGCTGGGTACAATAGAAGGCCACTCTGAAATGTGCAGTTTTGTCACACAACACAATGCCACAGATGTCTACATTTTGAGGGAGTGCGCAATTGGCATGCTGACTGCAGGAATGTTCACCAGAGCTGTTGCCAGAGAATTGAATGTACATTTCTCTACCGAGAATTTGGCAGAACGTCCAACTGGCTTCACAGCCGCAGACCACATGTAACCGTGCAAGCCCAGGACCTCCACATCTGGCTTCTTCACCTGCAGGATCATCTGAAACCAGCCACTCGGACAGCTGATGAAACTGAGGAGTATTTCTATCTGTAATAAAGCCCTTTAGTGGGGGAAAATCATTCTTATTGGCTGATGGGTGGGCCTGGCTCCCAAATGGTTGGGCCTTCCCAGGCCCACCCATGGCTGCGCCCCTGCCCATTCATGTGAAATCCATAGAATAGGGCCTAATGAATGTATTTCAATTGACTGATTTCCTTATATGCACTGTACCCCCAGTAAAATTGTTGAATGTTGTGTTTATATTTTTGTTCAGTTAAAATCTTACCAAAAAACTGATGATGAATATGTTTGGAAAACTGCATTGATCTGCCAATGAAAAATAATGTTTGTACATGAATTTGTACTGGTCAACCTCTCCCTCCTCTTTTGTATTCAGTTCTTCTATATTAGTTATGACTGTATGAATGGTTCTTATGGTTGTATTCAGTTCTTCCATATTAGATCTGACCGTATTAATGGTTCTTATGGGCTGAGTGCCTGGAGTGACTCCAGTCATACCAAGTTTTCTTTGACCCTGTGATCTCACCAGGACAGAACCACCAGATGGTGGCAGTGATGTACCTTTCATTGATATGAATGCTCAGAGTGAAAGACCTGTGATGGCCCACATAAACCACAACCTTTCCTATTGTGTTAGTAAGGACCACAGCATATTCGGCAGCCATTGTTCAAAATGTGTTCATACATACGGTACAATGGGAGGGGGTGTGGCATTCACAGGGGACCAGGAAGTTGATCTCAGACTTCTATTTAGGACTGGGATCCTATCCAGAGTTGACAGATTACAAACCCAGCCTGCCTCTCTCCTTCCACACTGATTCTAAACCTATAGTCACCTAGTCCTGATTGTGACAGTGGAGCCTAGTTTGCATTGCAGGATCTAGAGATGGCATCAGTAGACAGGTTTCCATTGGCCTAGGTTTATTTGACAAAAAAACATTTAGCAAAGAAATCATTGCAACATGATGGAAACGGCAGATACAGGAGACATTTTCTAACGATCCACAAATGTTTTATCTTTTCAACAGGGGCAGGAAAACATTGAAGAACCACAGTGAAATAATAATATAATATAATAATATGCCATTTAGCAGACGCTTTTATCCAAAGCGACTTACAGTCATGCGTGCATACATTTTTTGTGTATGGGTGGTCCCGTTACAAGCGCCGTGCTCTACCAGCTGAGCTACAGAGGACCCCTATGCCGCGAAGGTGTAAAAAATGGCGCTGCTAAAATCAGAGATTCTTCTCCTGAGTACATAACTTCGAATCTTGAGTACACACCGACGTCCCCTGTATACAAACCTTACATATAGGACTTCAAGTTGTAAAATAGTGAACTACTCCTTTAATGGAGTGGTAGGTGCTATGAAAGGGATGTTAAAAAAACAACGATATGTTGTATTTTGTTCATTAGTCCACTGTTAATACAACGGCAAAAATGTTGCATGTTAGCAATTAAGTTTTCAAGATTTCAGTACAGAGAAACAAGTGTGATGATGCAAATGAGGAAAATGATAATTGCATACAATTTGCATCATCACACTTGTTGCAATGTACTACAGTGTTTCCCAATCCTGGTCCAGGGAACACAAAGGTGTGAGCTTTTTAGTTTTTGCCCTAACACTCACACAGTGGATTCAACTAAGCAACTCCAGCCTTTGAATGGAATAAGGTATGTGAGGGCAAAAACAAACAAGTACACATTTTTACATTTGAGTCATTTAGCAGACGCTCTTATTAAATATGGTTTCTACTGACTCTAAGACACACTGGTTTGATATTGGAGAAATACAATGAATATATTTTAATAGAACAGGTAGGACTATTAATACAGACATTGGTGATTTTACCACTGTAATCAGATGGACATCATTGTGTTATGGTCATTGAATTGATTAGCCCACTAACCACGTGTTGAATGTGTAGTGTAGCTTCACTGTGTAGGACTATGAATTGGGCAGCTATAGGCTATTTGTTAATAGTAGGGGTGTAACGATCCATCTACTACATCGATGTATCGATTTATATTCATATGATCCAACTACATCGATCTGTGCTTGGCGAGTTGGCCTTTTGGACAACATATATCGATCTAACATCGTTTTAAAATGTAATAAATCGATTGTATCGATACTAGGAAATAACCCATTTGATTTAAGCACGTCAGACTTTATATGCAGGGGTGCACATAACTGGTACGCAGATACGCAAGCGCGACAAAAATCAGGAATGCGTAATGCCACTTGTGTTACTACGCGCCTTTGCGTACTTGACCGATCTTCTCATCTAACCTTACACATGACATGTTGCTTGTCAACTACTGTCAGGGATGTCCAAAAAGCAACAGACATTAAGCAGCTTCTTTGGCGTTTCGCCACCTACAAAGAAACGCCAACTGGAGCCAGAGCCGAAGAAAATACTTTTTTCGGAAAAGTGGCTCCAAGATGTGCAGTGGCTTGAAGCTAACGATGAGCGCACTGAAATGTGGTGCAAGATTTGCAGCTCAAATCCACATCTAGCAGACAAAACAGGTGCATTTTATAAAGGCTCAACGAATTTCAACCATCCTTTATTTGACAAACATGAAAAGAGCAAGGAGCACACGAATGTGGCGCAAGCCATTGCTAAAAGCTAGCCGAGAATAAATGTCCAGTCGCCCACTTGCCAGATGGCGAGACAAGCTGAATGAAGAACAGCGGCAAGCTCTGTTTAATATTTTTCTCTTTCCATAAAGCTAAACATCAGATCCATCAAAAAGCAGCCCCCAAAATTCAGCAGACTGCAACTTGGCTCGTAACTCTCCGCTGATGGTGTGAGCGATGCTAGAGCAAAAAAAACTGCTGCACTGAATAAAACTATGTGAAGAAAATGGGATACCAGATGGTCTGCATGGAGGCATGAAACACTGTTAAAAATATCAAGACTATTGCCAGCCATTAAAATGCAACTGGTTACCAGGTATTTATTTCAGTCACACTGGTTGAATTTTTGGCTAAAAGGTTACTGAATCGATTTCAAGTCACTGAATCGTTTCGGATCGTATCGTTCTAAATGAACCAATATCGTCCTTGAATCGTATCGACAACCACGAATCGTGATACAAATCGAATCGTTGTTAAAACGAATCGTTACACCCCTAGTTAATAGGCTAATTATGTTCTGGCCCGCAGACTAGCTACAAGCTCAGCAACACATTGACTGGAGGCCATGCTTAGATTCATACACAGCCACATTTTCGATGCAAACAAGACACACTGGTTTGGCATTGGAGAAATATGATGAATATATTTTAATAGAACAGGTAGGCAGGGGTGGAAAAAGTACCCAATAGTCATACTTGAGTAAAAGTAAAGATACCTTAATAGAAAATGACTTAAGTAAAAGTGAAAGTCACCCAGTGAAATACTACTTGAGTAAAAGTCTAAAAAGTATTTGTTTTTAAATATACTTAAGTTTCAAAAGTAAACCTAGTTACAAACCCCCCCCCTATATTGTAAATTCAATCCGGTTGGTATAAGATTGAAATGGGAAAATAATGTACCTGTGAAAACCCTATGAAATAGCTCCCCAATACCGTCTGATGTATATATTTAATGTATTACATGAATGGTGACAACAGCCCTTCCGACAATCCATTTAAAACGTGTTTGACTGTGTTTTTTCCCACCCTGCTGAATGTATCCAATGTTCCATATCAAATGTGTGTCCTATTATGACACATCTGGCAGTTTCTTCTCTCCATGTTTCTTGGCCTAGTATCATTTTTTACATAAATCTGTGTTTTTTGTTCATTACCATGTCAGGAAAATACCATGGTACTAGTGCAGCTACCATGGTATTTCCCTGACATGGTATTACAATGAAAAAGATACCATGGTACTATCATGTTTATTGGGTCACTACAGTGGCAGGAAAATGCCATGGTATTTGCACCAGTGCCATAGTATTTTCCTGCCATGGTAGTGACCCAAAACACATCATAGTACAATGGAATGTTGTTGTTCATTTTTCTACCATGGTGCATTTTTGTAAGAGCTGTCCTTCACATCGGAGCGCCAATGCTGTCTCTTTGTTGTCCTACTAACAACATCAGCTAAATAGTCTTGCCTACTATGGCCCTGTCCCTTTGGCCAGGGTAAACAAAGAGGTCATGTTGTGTCTTGTATATACAGTATAGGCCATTTGTTTGGGAGAATGTAAATGGGATCAAATTTGGTTCATATATAGACACTAACTATTATATTTAAAACAGTGTGTTTCATTTAATTATACACAAGAAGATGTTGCCCAGAACAAATTAATGTACAAAACATTATTTTTCATTACATTTTTGTCGCACAATTGGCCCAGCGTCGTCCAGGGTAGGGGAGGGAATGGCCGGCAGGGATGTAGCTCAGTTGATAGAGCATGGCGTTTGCAACGCCAGGGTTGTGGGTTCGTTTCCCACGGGGGGCCAGTATAAAAAAAAATATGTATTCACTAACTGTAAGTCACTCTGGATAAGAGCGTCTGCTAAATGACTAAAATGTAAAATGTAAATGTATGTCATTTAGCAGATGCTCTTATCCAGAGCAACTTACAGGACCAATTAGGGTTAATTGCCTTGATCAAGGGCACAACGACAGATTTTTCACCTAGTTGGCTCGGGATTCAAACCAGCGACCTTTCAGTTACTGACCCAACACTCTTAACCGCTAGGCTACCTGCCACCAGATCAATTAACTTCAATACAGTTATCCAAATAAATTCATAATCAATGACTAAAATAATGAATCTAGTTTTAAAAGACAATTTAATGAACACAAGTAGTCGTGGTCCTCTGTAGCTCAGCTGGTAGAGCACGGCGCTTGTAACGCCAAGGTAGTGGGTTCGATCCCCGGGACCACCCATACACAAAAATGTATGCACGCATGACTGTAAGTCGCTTTGGATAAAAGCGTCTGCTAAATGGCATATTATTATATTATTTAGTCAATTCATAGCCTGTTAATCATTAAACAAAAGTTGTTTAGTAATATAAAATAATCCACCCAAACTAATGCTGAAAACTGATCATCACACCATCTTTATCTGATATACAGTGCATTCCTAAAGTATTCAAATCCCTTGACTTTTTCCACATTTTGTTACGTTACAGCCTTATTCTAAAATTGATTACATCGTTTTTTCCCTCATCAATCTACACACAATACCCCATAATGACAACGAAAAAACAGTATTTTTTGCAAATAGAAAAAAAATTAAATTAAATATCACATTTACATAAGTATTCAGACCCTTTACTCAGTACTTTGTTGAAGCGCCTTTGGCAGCGATTACAGCCTTGAGTCTTCTTGGGTACGACGCTACAAGCTTGACACACCTGTATTTGGGGAGTTTCTCCCATTCTTCTCTGCAGATCCTCTCAAGCTCTGTCAAGTTGGATGGGGAGCGTCGCTGCACAGCTATTTTCTGGTATCTCCAGAGATGTTCGATCGGGTTCAACTCCGGGCTCTGCTGGACCACTCCTGTGTTGTCTTGGCTGTGTGCTTAGGGTCGTTGTCCTGTTGGAAGGTGAACCTTAGCCCCAGTCTGAGGTCCTGAGCACTCTGGAGCAGGTTTTCATCAGGGATCTCTATGAACTTTGCTCCGTTTATCTTTCTCTTGATCCTGACTTGTCTCCCAGTCACTGCCACTGAAAAACATCCCTACAGCATGATGCTGCCACCACCATGCTCTGACATGCACTGTCAACTGTGGGACCTTATATAGACAGGTGTGTGCCTTTCCAAATCATGTCCAATCAATTTAATTTAACACAAGTGGACTCCAATCAAGTTGTTGAAACATCACAAGGATGTTTCCTTAATGGAAACAGGATGCACCGGAGCTTAATTTCAAGTCTCATAGCAAAGGGTCTGAATACTTATGTAAATAAGGTATTTCAGGTTTTTATTTTGAATACATTTGCTAAAAATTCTAAAAAGGGCTGTTGTGTGTAGATTGATGAGGAAAATGTTTTAACCTAACAACCTAACAAAATGTGGAAGAAGTCGAGGAGTCTGAATACTTTCCAAAGGCACTGAGTGTACAAAACATTAGGAACACCTTCCTAATATTGAGTTGCATCCCCCTTTGTCCTCAGAACAGCCTCAATTCGTCAAGGCATGGACTCTCCAAGGTTTGTAGAGCGTTCCACAGGGATGATGGCCCATGCTTCCCACAGTTGACTACAATGCTTCCCACAGTTGTGGCAGGTTGGCTGGGAGTGGATCTCTACTCCGAATAGCTTGTTCCATCTGATGCACAATTGGATGGAGATCTGGTGCCTCGGAAGGCCACTGCAGTAAGCTGAATTCACTGTCATGTTCGTGGAACCAATCCTGGACAAGCCTTGTGGCATGGGGCATAATCCTGCTGAAAAAAATATATTTGCAGATGGATAACTATTGCCATGAAGGGATGCACCTGATTGGCAATTATGTTTAGATATCCTGTGGCATTCAAATGTTGCACCACATATATCAAGGGGCCCAATGTGTGCCATGAAAACACACCCCACACCACCACCAGCAGCCTGCAATGCTGACACACGGCATGGATGCATGTACTCATGGTTTCCTCCATACCATGGTACAGCAAAACTGACAAGGTGAACACTGATCAGTAAAGTAAATAGATGCCAACATTCTACAACACTCCCTTTCCTCTGCACAGTTCTCTCACAGTGAGAAACAATAGGATTACAATAGAGTGTTCTATGCTTTCTTCATTTGATCCAATCCACTACCACTTCTTATGTATACGTTGGTGTCTTTTTAAATTGCCCAATCTGTAGAATCTCGTCTCACAGTCAGTGCAGTAATACAGTGGGGAAAAAAAGTATTTAGTCAGCCACCAATTGTGCAAGTTCTCCCACTTAAAAAGATGAGAGGCCTGTCATTTTCATCATAGGTACACGTCAACTATGACAGACAAAATGAGAAAATAAAATCCAGAAAATCACATTGTAGGATATTTAATGAATTTATTTGCAAATTATGGTGGAAAATAAGTATTTGGTCAATAACAAAAGTTTCTCAATACTTTGTTATAATACTCTTTGTTGGCGATGACACAGGTCAAACGTTTTCTGTAAGTCTTCACAAGGTTTTCACACACTGTTGCTGGTATTTTGGCCCATTCCTCCATGCAGATCTCCTCTAGAGCAGTGATGTTTTGGGGCTGTCGCTGGGCAACACAGACGTTCAACTCCCTCCAAAGATTTTCTATGGGGTTGAGATCTGGAGACTGGCTAGGCCACTCCAGGACCTTGAAATGCTTCTTACGAAGCCACTCATTCGTTGCCGGGGCTGTGTGTTTGGGATCATTGTCATGCTGAAAGACCCAGCCACGTTTCATCTTCAATGCCCTTGCTGATGGAAGGAGGTTTTCACTCAAAATCTCATGATACATGGCCCCATTCATTCTTTCCTTTACACGGATCAGTCGTCCTGGTCCCTTTGCAGAAAAACAGCCCCAAAGCATGATGTTTCCACCCCCATGCTTCACAGTAGGTATGGTGTTCTTTGGATGCAACTCAGCATTCTTTGTACTCCAAACACGACGAGTTGAGTTTTTACCAAAAAGTTATATTTTGGTTTCATCTGACCATATGACATTCTCCCAATCCTCTTCTGGATCATCCAAATGCACTCTAGCAGACGGGCCTGGACATGTACTGGCTTAAGCAGGGGACACGTCTTGCACTGCAGGATTTGAGTCCCTGGCGGCGTAGTGTGTTACTGATGGTAGGCTTTGTTACTTTGGTCCCAGCTCTCTACAGGTCATTCACTAGGTCCCCCGGTGTGGTTCTGGGATTTTTGCTCACCGTTCTTGTGATCATTTTGACGCCATGGGGTGAGATCTTGCGTGGAGCCCCAGATCAAGGGAGATTATCAGTGGTCTTGTATGTCTTCCATTTCCTAATAATTGCTCCCATAGTTGATTTCTTCAAACCAAGCTGCTTCCCTATTGCAGATTCAGTCTTCCCAGCCTGGTGCAGGTCTACAATTTTGTTTCTGGTGTCCTTTGACAGCTCTTTGGTCTTGGCCATAGTGGAGTTTGGAGTGTGACTGTTTGAGGTTGTGGACAGGTGTCTTTTATACTGATAACAAGTTCAAACAGGTGCCATTAATACAGGTAACGAGTGGAGGACAGAGGAGCCTCTTAAAGAAGAAGTTACAGGTCTGTGAGAGCCAGACATCTTGCTTGTTTGTAGGTGACCAAATACTTATTTTCCACCATAATTTGCAAATAAATTCATTAAAAATCCTACAATGTGATTTTCTGGATTTTATTTTCTCAATTTGTCTGTCATAAATGACGTGTACCTATGATGAAAATGACAGGCCTCTCTCATCTTTTTAAGTGGGAGAACTTGCACAATTGGTGGCTGACTAAATACTTTTCCCCACTGTAAGTCTTCTCTCCAGTGTGTAACCGTTGGTGTGTTTTTACGTTGCCAATCGGGAGAAACTCTTGCCATATTAAGAACAGAAGTAAGGATTCTCTCCTGTGTGTGTTCTCTGATTACCTTTTAGCTCAGCTGTTGTTTTAAAACATTTTCTACAGTCAGATCAGTGGTAAGACATCTCTCCTTTGTTTACCTTGGTGTCTTTTTAAATGGCCCATTTAAAAGAAAATCTTTCCACAGTCAGAGCAGGAAAACGGCTTCTATTCTGTGTGTGTTCTCTGATGAACGTTTAGCTGATATGATGTTGTGAAGCATTTTACAGTCAGAGCAGGAGTAAGGCTTTTCTCCTGTATGTATACGTTCATGTTTTTTTAAGTGGCCCATTTGAGGGAAACTCTTCCCACATTCAGAGCAGGAGTAAGGCTTCTCTCCTGTGTGTGTTCTCTGATGAAGTTTTAGCTGATATGATGTTGTGAAGCATTTTCCACAGTCAGAGCAGGAGTAAGGCTTCTCTCCTGTGTGCACTCTCTGATGAGTTGTCAGAGCCCCTGCTGTTGTGAAGCTCTTACCACAGGCATAGCAGGAGTAAGACTTCTCTACTGTGTGTATATGTTCATGTGTTTTTAAGTTGCCCAGTCGAGAGAAACTCTTCCCACATTCAGAGCAGGAGTAAGGCTTCTCTTCTGTGTGTGTTCTATGATATATTTTAAGCTCAGTTGATGTTGTGAAGCATTTCACACAGTCAGAGCAGGAGTAAGGCTTCTCTCCTGTGTGTGTTCTCTGATGAACTGTTAGCTTAGTTGATGTTCTGAAGCATTTCACACAGTCAGAGCAGGAGTAAGGCTTCTCTCCTGTATGTATACGTTCATGTTTTTCTAAGTGGCCCAGTCGAGAGAAACCCTTCCCACAGTCAGAGCAGGAGTAAGGCTTCTCTCCTGTGTGTGTTCTCTGATGAACTGTCAGAGCCTGTGATGTTCTGAAGCATTTCACACAGTCAGAGCAGGAGTAAGGCTTTTCTCCTGTATGTATACGTTCATGTTGTTTTAAGGTGCCTAGTTGAGAGAAAATTGCCCCACAGTCAGAGCATGAGTAAGGCTTCTCTCCTGTATGTATACGTTTATGAATTTTTAAGTAGTCCAGTCGAGAGAAACTTGTCCCACAGTCAGAGCAGGAGTAAGGCTTCTCTCCTGTGTGCACTCTCTGATGAACTGTCAGAGCCTGTGATGTTGTGAAGCTCTTCCCACAGTCAGTGCAGGAATACAGATTCTCTCCTGTGTGTATTTTTAGGTGTATTTTTAGCTTTGATAGAATTGGGAAAATCTCCTCACAATGTGGGCAGTGGTGAGACCTCTTAGCTCTGCGATCTTCCAGCTGTTGCTCTCTGGATGTAGAGGGTGTCTCAATGTCACCTGTGTGAACAGCATTAAAAAAAAGTCAATTGGTGTGATATGCACTGAGTGTACAAAACATTATGAACTCTTTCCATGACATAGAATGACCAGGTGAGAGCTATGATCCCTCATGGATGGCACTTGTTAAATCCACTTCAGATCAGTGTCGAAGGGGAGGAGACAGATTAATGAAGGACTTTTAAGCCTTGAGACAATTGAGACATGGATTGTGTATGTGTGCCATTCAGAGGGTGAATGGTGTGTTTTAATCAAATCAAATACAAAAGCTGAAGAATATACGCACATCCAGGTAATCAAATCCACCATATGCACTGAGCTTGTCTGACAGGTTGAAGCGCACTAAATACAAAATAAATGATAAGCGTACCAGAGAGTCTGTTGTAATGTTTTATTGTTAAGCCTTTATTACAGCAAAGACTAAAAACAGTTACATTGATCCCTGAATGCAATTTCCGAAATGGTACGGATTATTTATTGTTTACGCTAATGAATCAAGAGTTGCTTTGTTATTTTGAAACCAAAAATGCTTGATTGCATTTCAATGGCTTGAATGCTGTGTGATGACATGAACAAATGAATGATTGATACAGTAGCCTATATACAGTGTGCAAGAGTATTCCAAGATAAATATACAACACAGGGAATTAACGATCAATGGAAACAGTTGTTTTTCAGTTCAACATCTGTTTAGTATCTATGTAGGGGTTCGAGTCCGGGACTCATAGCTACATGTGGCAAGTTCACATTGGTCCAAATGGTCTATACATTGAGCCTGAAATGGGATACTTGGTATTTGGCTATTAGCCCAATTTTATTGCGAGGAATTCTAATTGGTCAACCACAGGCAAGGCTTGGGTATAAACTACATCCTGTCTCTTTGTTCGGTGGAGAAAACACTGAGGACAGGGAAGAATAAACATCTACAATCTACTTTCCAGCATAACAATGATTGGTTCTTTTTTAAATAAATATATTTTTCTCCCCCTAATTTGCTTTGGGGTCTGTGTTATTGAAGAATAACATCAACTGCTAACAAGTGCATTCGGAAAGTAATCAGACCCCCTTGACTTTTTCCACATTTTGTTACGTTTCAGCCTTATTCTAAAATGGATAAAAAAACTAATAATCCTCAGCAATCTACACGCAATACCCCATAATGACAAAGCAATTTTTTTTAATGTTGCTAATATGTTAAAAATAAAACAGAACTACCCTATTTACATAAGTATTCAGAACATTTGCTATGACTCGAAATTGAGCCCAGGTGCAACCTGTTTCCATTCATCATCCTTGAGATGTTTCTACAACTTGATTGTAGCCAATCCTTGGTAAATTCAATTGATTGGACATGATTTGGTAAGGCACACACCTGTTTATATAAGGTCCCACAGTTGACAGAGCATGTCAGAGTAAAAACCAAGCCATGAGGTCGAAGGAGTTGTCCGTAGAGCCCCGAGACAGGATTGTGTCGCGGCACAGATCTGGGCAAGGGTACCAAAAACGTCTGCAGCATTGAAGGTCCTCAAGAACACAGTGGCCTCCATCATTCTTAAATGGAAGAAGTTTGGAACTACCAAGACTCTTCCTAGAGCGGCCGCCCGGCCAAACTGAGCAATCGGGAGAAGGGCCTTGGTCAGGGAGGTGACCAAGAACACGATTGTCACTAACAGAGCTCTAGAGTTCCTCTGGAGATGGGAGAACCTTCCAGAAGGTCAACCATCTCTGCAGTACTCCAGCAATCAAGCCTTTATGGTAGAGTGGCCAGATGGAAGCCAATCTTCAGTAAAAGGCACATGACAGCCCACTTGGAGTTTGCCAAAAGGCACCTAAAGACTCTCAGACCATGAGAAACAAGATTATCTGGTTGGATGAAACCAAGATTGAACTCTTTGGCCTGAATGCCAAGCACCATGTCTGGAGGAAACCTGGCACCATCCCTACGGTGAAGCATGGTGATGGCAGCATCATGCTGTCGGGATGTTTTCAGCGTCAGGGACTGGGAGACTAGTCAGGATCAAGGCAAAGATGAGCTGAGCAAAGTACAGAGAGACATCCTTGATGAAAACCTGCTCCCGAGCGCTCAGGACCTCAGACTGGGACGAAGGTTCACCTTCCAACAGGACAACGACCCTAAGCACACAGCCAAGACAACGCAGGAGTGGCTTCGGGACAAGTCTCAATGTTCTTGAGCAGCCCAGCCAGAGCACGGACTTGAACCCGATCGAACATCTTTGGAGAAACCTGAAAATAGCTGTGCAGCAGCGCTCCCCATCCAACCTGACAGAGCTTGAGAGGATCTGCAGACAAGAATGGGAGAAACTCTCCAAATACAGATGTGTCAAGCATGTAGCGTCATACCACAAAATACTCTATAATCGCTGCCAAAGATGCTTCAACAAAGTACTGAATCCATTTTTTATTTTTTATAATTTAGCTAAAATGTCTAAAAACCTGTTTTTGCTTTGTCATTATGGGGTAGTGTAGATTGACGAGGGCAAAAAAAACAATTTAATCATTTTTAGAATAAGGCTGTGACACAACAAAATATGGAAAAAGTAAAGGGGTCTGAATACTTTCCGAAGGCACTGTATATGTTGGGGTCAATGAAGGATGGATAGGAACTTGGTGCATGGAAAGTTACTGAGGGAGACAAGGGGAAGTGCAGAATTCATCTTCTGTTCCTAAGGAGGGAGGCAAAGGGCAACAGTCTAGTTTCAGTTCCTGATAAGGCAGGCCAGTTGCGGAACTAGGGAGGAGCAAGGAATTCGGCTCGAGGTCATGTCAACAGATGAAGTGAGAAGAAACCTCTGGGAGGGGGGCCAGAGGGGCCCACCACAACGACCCTCCTACTACAGTCCTATCTCACACGCATACACTTTCACGCCCACGAAGGTTCTAGCATCAGGCAGGGCCATGACTACACCAGTGAGAAGAACCAATGAAGTTCCTGACTAGCAACAGAGATGTATTGGCTGTCTAGATGTGGAAGGAGTTTACCCCGGCTAGTAGGAGGTTATAAATACAGTGGGGAGAACAAGTATGCTAACTAGTACTAAGGAATCATCATAGAGAATGATAACTAAATGCTAACGAGTGCATTGCAAACATTTTGTACAGTTTCTGACCTCAACTATAGATGTAACTCAAACGCTTCTCACAGTTTGCTGCACGCACAAACCTAATATTATCCAGCAAGGCTCTTGATCCAGGAGAGATTCTCTGCTGTTACCAAGTGAATGCTTGATTATGGAAGAAGCTAACTGGCAAACATTTAGTTGTGAATTCCATACTGTAATTAGATCACCTGGCACATGCTGCACGACAGAGAGTGACTCACAAGGTTCCAGTCTCTTCTCGTTGACTGGGGACTACCGTAAGCTACATAATAATGTGACGTAATGTTCTTTAACTCATAAACGTATTGCACAAGTTGACTGCAGGTATTTACTTAAAAAGTAGCTACAAATATTCAAAATAATAAAAACAAAACTTAAAAGAAATTGTTTCAACTGTACTGAAAACCCATCCAGTGGCTTTTTTATTGCTTCTTTAATCAGCACAACAGTTTTCAGCTGTGCTAACATAATTGCAAAAGGGTTTTCTAATGATCAATTATTCATTTAAAATGATAAACTTGGATTAGCAAACACAACGTGCTATTGGAACACAGGACTGATGGTTGCTGATAATGGGCCTCTGTACGCCTATGTAGATATTCCATTAAAAATCAGCCGTTTCCATTTACAATAGCCATTTACAACATTAACAATGTCTACACTCTATTTCGGAATAATTTGATGTTATTTTAATGGACAAACAATTAGCTTTTCTTTCGAAAACAAGGACATTTCTAAGTGACCCCAAACTTTTGAACGGTAGTGTATATATACATACACATACATAAACTCAGCAAAAAAAGAAACTGTCAACTGCGTTTATTTTCAGCAAACTTAACGTGTAAATATTTGTATGAACATAACATTCAACAACTGAGACATAAACTTAACAAGTTCCACAGACATGTGACTAACAGAAATGTGTCCCTGAACAAAGGGGGGGGGGGTCAAAATCTAAAGTAACATTCAGTATCTGGTGTGGCCACCAGCTGCATTAAATACTGCAGTGCATCTCCTCCTCATGGACTGCACCAGATTTGCCAGTTCTTGCTGTGAGATGTTACCCCACCCTTCCACCAAGGCAACGGCAAGTTCCTGGTAATTTCTATGGGGAATGGCCCTAGCCCTCACCCTCCGATCTAACAGGTCCCAGACGTGCTCAATGGGATTGAGATCCGGGCTCTTCGCTGGCCATGGCAGAACACTGACATTCCTGCCTTACAGGAAATCACACATAGAACAAGCAGTATGGCTGGTGGCATTGTCATGCTGGAGGGTCATGTCAGGATGAGCCCGAAGGAAGGGCACCACATGAGGGAGGAGGATGTCTACCCTGTAATGCACAGTGTTGAGATTGCCTGCAATGACAACAAGCTCAGTTCGATGATGCTGTGACCCTACACCTCCAAATCGATCCCGCTCCAGAGTACAGGCCTTGGTGTAACGCTCATTCCTTCGACGATAAACGCGAATCCGACCATCACCCCTGGTGAGACAAAACCGCGACTCGTCAGTGAAGAGCACTTTTTGCCAGTCCTGTCTTGTCCAGTGATGGTGGGTTCGTGCCCATAGGCAACGTTGTTGCCGGTGATGTCTGGTGAGGACCTGCCTTACAACAGGCCTACAAGCCCTCAGACCAGCCTCTCTCAGCCTATTGCGGACAGTCTGAGCACTGATGGAGGGATTGTGCATTCCTGGTGTAACTCGGGCAGTTGTCGTTGCCATCCTGTACCTGTCCCACAGGTGTGATGTTCGGATGTACCGATCCTGTGCAGGTGTTGTTACACGTGGTCTGCCACTGCGAGGACGATCAGCTGTCCGTCCTGTCTCCCTGTAGCGCTGTCTTAGGCGTCTTACAGTTCGGACATTGCAATTTATTGCCCTGGCCACATCTGCAGTCCTCATGCCTCCATGCAGAATGCCTAAGGCACGTTCACGCAGATGAGCAGGGACCCTGGGCATCTTTCTTTTGGTGTTTTTCAGAGTCAGTAAAAAGGCCTCTTTAGTGTCCTAAGTTTTCATAACTGTGACCTTAATTGCCTACCGTTTGTAAGCGGTTGGTGTCTTAATGACCGTTCCACAGGTGCATGTTCATTAATTGTTTATGGTTCATTGAACAAGCATGGGAAACAGTGTTAAAACCCTTTACAATGGAGATCTGAAGTTATTTGGATTTTTACAAATGATCTTTGAAAGACATGATATGGCAAATTTCGTCCTTATACTAATCAAAGAACCAAAGTATTTCAGAGTTTTTGTAGAATTAAGATAGACTTTATTACAAATAGACAAAGCGATTTGCAAAGCATCTCCTTGTTTACCTCCCAGCTCTCAGTTTATATAGTAATTTTCACATACATCTCCACTTAAATCCCGTCCCTCGGGTTCCCCCACCACTATCCTCAGTTTGACTTCTATTCAGTATAGAAACAATAGTAGTACAATCAATCAAGCCCTTGTCATGCAAAAATAATCATGTTCAGTTTAAACTCTGTTCAACCCCAGCTCACCCTAGCTTGACCTGGAGATTGATTGTTGGACATGACAGGTCCACACTCAGTCTCTCAAACATACCCAAACCCAACTCCTCTCTTCCCTCCCGTCATGCTGTAATTACTCATGTTTAGTCTGATCTCTGTTCAACTCTGGCTCCGCTCTCAGGACTTTGTTTGAGGAGAGAGGCAAAAGGCAACAGTCCGGTTTCAGTCCCTGATAAGGCAGGACAGCTGTGGATTAGGTAAGAGTGAGGAATTCGACCCGATCAGACCCAGTCAGATCCCCATTTCACACACACACAAACCCAGTGAAAGGAACCAATTAAGTTCTTGCCCAGCAGCAGAGAGTACCCATGTTTAATTCTGACTCCATGTTTGTCATGTTTGTGATAAACTTCGTTTATCTCATAGTTTACAGTAAAATCCTCATCATATAATGTCCTGAAAAAGGGACGTTTCTTTTTTTGTTGTTGAGTTTACATACATATATATATACACATATCCTTTAAAAAAAATAAAAATGTCCTTTCTTACTTTCCAACCCCACCACCCCTCCCCTAATTGGAGTAAACTAGTGAACAACAACGCTTAAGCCTCTACTTCCAGCTTATACATACTACATACATTTTATGGACATGTCAATTTTACAATAGTTCTATTTTGTTTGTTTTTACTCCTCAACCTCTCTGATCATTTTCATGATGTCCATCCGGTTTGCTTCTGTATGCCATATCTTTCAAACTGTGCTCTTTCACAAAAGTTCTTAACCTATAACCTATATACTTATTAACTTAACTAGGTATTTCCTTATAGCACTCGACCACACGACTGGACAATAATCAAGATAAGACAAATCTAGAGCCTGCAGAACTTGCTTTTTGGAGTGTGGTGTCAAAAAAGCAGAGCATCTATTACAGACAGACCTCTCCCCATCTTTACAACCATTGAATCTATACGTTTTGACCATGACAGTTTACAATCTAAGGTAATGCCAAGTAATTTAGTCTCCTCAACTTGTTCAACAGCCACACCATTCATTACCAGATTCAGCTGAGATCTAGAACTTAGGAAATGATTTGTACCAAATACAGTGCTCTTAGTTTTAGATGTTCAGGGTCAGTTTATTACTGGCCACCCATTCCAAAACAGACTATACTGGTGTCATCCATGCAAGTCTCAGTAGCATGAAATAACATCTACCTTCTCATTGAAACAGTTAATCATGAAACAGTTCTACTGCAACTGTTCATGTACACTGGGAAGTTGGAATGACCTGCTCTTACCATGAGAAACAGATTTCCCAATCTTCTCCTCCTCTTCTTCGTCTTTCATGTTGACATTCAGCTCCAGTGTTTGACTGCAGTCTTCCAGCTTCACTGATGCCATCTCTGGTACCTGCGGTGCAAACTGGACTCGACTGTCAATCAGGACCCAGTGACTGTAGGTTTGGACTCAGTGTGGAAGGAGAGAGGCAGGCTGGGTTTGTCCTCACTGTTGATGTTACAGGCCTCAGACTTAATCCTAGTCGGCCTGTAGTAATAAAGAGAAACAGACAACAGTCTTGACATTTCTGGAACTTTCTTTATCCTCAAAAAATATATTATATTTCTTCTTGTTCAATTACCTAATTTCAACAGATCAGGTAGCTAAACATTGACAACAAAACATTCATTCATATTAGACAAGTGCACACAAATTACACAACGCAAGTACACTTAACCTATAGTAGATTTCCTAAATTCACAGAAATGAATAAATGACTCAAAAACCCTTTAGTACAATGTTTCAGTTTTGTTTTAGGCAGCACTATGAGCTATTTTCCTTAATAACCTTATCTTCACTGTAATTTTTCACTCAACAAAAAAAAAATATTCACGGACGGCCAGGGCCACACTCCAACACTCAGACATCATTTACAAACGCAGAATTTGTGTTTAGTGAGTCCGCCAGATCAGGGGCAGTAGGGGTGACAATGCGTGATATTGATAGGTGAGTGAATTGGACCATATTGCTGTCCTGCCTGAGCATTCGAAATGTAACGAGTACTTTTGGGTGTCAGGGAAAATGTATGGGAGTAAAAAGTACAACTTTTCTTTAGGAATGTAGTGGAGTAAAAACTGTATTTCCCGTTCACACCATTGTAACAATTATAGATAAAGATATAAATAACTGAATGTGTCTGAATATTACTACAATGTAGAAAACTGATAAACATTACATTCAACTTCAAAACAGTAGAACAACCATGAAATTGTCTCTCTCTAATGCACCTGCACTGCTACCCCATTCATAGATGCTAACTGCTTTAGCACCTATTGATGATAGTATCTTCTGACCATGGGAGTTTTGTTAAGAACCTCAACATTAACACGCATCGCTTGCGGTATGTTTTTGGAAACATAAGGAAAATATCTTTCATATCAGCTAAATATAATTTTCAAAAAACAAAAAGGTTAAATTACTACACACCTTCATAGGGTTAGTGTTCCCACATGGTCCTATCTCCATGTTACAGCACTTGTTCACGGGAGACAGACGGAAGCCATAGGCCCTGTGCTAATTAGTTATCTAGCGTGCTCCCAACACCTGTGTGTAAGCTAACTGGGGAGGAAGTGTAGTTTGTCAACTGGAGGCACACACAGTGTATGGATCTGTGTAAAACTGCTACAGTAAGTGTATCTTTATTTGAAAGATTAGTTCTGGCTGACATGAAAGATAAGAGGCATATTAGCATACATTTGTGAAAGAGATGATTATTGACGTTTCTCAATGTTAAAAGACAGCATCGGAATTGTAGTTTACACAGAGCCAAATGTGGACAAATGTAATGTCTGAAAACTCTACATACGGAGAAGGTATTTAGAGAGCTACTGCACTGAAGTCTGTTAAAGGGCATATAGCAGCTATTTCTCATGAAAGATAAGGGGCATGTCAAAGCGATGATTATTGACATTTCTCAATGTTAAAAGACAGAATCGGAATTGTAATTTACACATAGCCAAATGTGGACAAATGTAATGGCTGAATTGGACAAATGTAATGTCTGAAAACTCTACATACGGAGAAGGGATTTAGAGAGCTACTGCACTGAAGTCTGTTAAAGGGCATGTAGCAGCTATTTCTCAATGCTTGAAACGCATATAATAGTAACTTATAGCACCCCCAGAAAACATTCACAAATTACAAACTCATAAATTTTTATAATACTCTAATATTGTTCTAAAAGTTGGGTTTGAGGTTTTCCAAATCAAATAATACTTATAGTACAACTTCCTTTCCGGCCGTCTTCGTGGTTATATGAGGGGAGCATAAAATGTACAATTGTAAGCTAATAAATGCTTTTCCAAATTAGAACTCCTGTATATTTATGCAATAAGGCCCGAGGAGGTGTGGTATATGGCCAATATACCACGGCTAAGGGCTGTTAGGCACGATGCAATCCCTGAGTCGCCTTATTGCTATTATAAAACAGGTTATCAACATATGTAGAACAGTACAAATATTGTTTTTCTCATTCCTGTGGTGTACGTCTGATGTGGTCCTCTGTAGCTCAACTGGTAGAGCACGGCGCTTGTAACGCCAAGGTAGTGGGTTCGATCCCCGGGACCACCCATACACAAAAAAAAATGTATGCACGCATGACTGTAAGTCGCTTTGGATAAAAGCGTCTGCTAAATGGAATATTATTATTATTATTATATACCACTGCTTTCAGCCAATCGGCATTCAGGGCTCGGACAACCCCGACCACCCAATGTATATTTACTACAGTAAAATAATATACTGCACCAACTACATAAATATCTGATAGGGGCCATTATCTTCTACGTGGACTTTAAACGAACATCAGAATGGACGACGCCATTTTAACAGCTCGTAAGATTATACATTTTTACACAAAACCAATAACGTAAAACGAACACAGAAATCTCAAATTGATCCTTTATTAAATTACATTGATGAAATTATGTACATTCACTCAGACAAATCCCAAATCTCTAGCTATGTGAAATAGTTTTTATCACGTTCTTTCACTCACTCGGTTTGACACAAAAATAACACATAACTTTACCAAATGGGAGAATACCTTGACGTATTTGTTAACTAGCATGTTATGAGATGTTCTTTCGATATTAGAAAGTGTAAACGTGCTATTACATACCTGTAGTAATACATTTGAAACGGACACAAAGTTGTCGTCTTGACAACACAGGTCTGGCGCATTCTTTATTCTGAACAATGGGGCGCCTCAACCCGGAACTTCCTGTTCCCCCACTACCACACTGCAACATCGCCATCTATTGGACTGATGGACTAACTACCTCTTCTTATTATTATTTAGTATAATGACTTTCACGTAATGTGTATGCCGCCAGCTACTGTTCGGTTAGTATCCTGGATAAAAAAAAATTAATGTCCATTGAGGAAAAGGGACAAACTACATCACACAAAATAAACACATTTAAAAAAGTCACAGTCCAATCCAAATCACATCCCTACACAGGCCATCCTCCTCAGGTAATTTCATAAAAAAAATTTTAAAAAATAGTGAATCATTTAAAAAGTTTTTGTTTTTAGATAAAACTATAAATATATATTAATATGTCACCAAATAATTGATTAAAACACACTGTTTTGCAATGAAGGTCTACAATAGCCTCAACAGAACTCTGTAGGGTAGCACCATGGTGTAGCCGGATGACAGCTAGCTTCCGTCCTCCTCTGAGTACATTGACTTCAATACAAATCCTAGGAGGCTCATGGTTCTCACCCCCTTCCATAGACTTAAACAGTAATTATGACAGCTTCCGCAGGACATCCTTCAACCTATAAGAGCATTTGAAGCATGAACTGACATGTTGTCCACCAAATCAAAGGATCAGAGAATGAATCTAGTACTGAAAGCATAAGCTACAGCTAGCTAGCACTGTAGTGCATAAAATGTGGTGAGTAGTTGACTCAAAGAGAGAGAAAGACAAACGAAGGAGGAGCGAGAGAGATATTTTGTCATTTTTGTTCAGTTTCACTTACTAGCTAGCAAATGCAGCTGGCTAGTTTAGCCTACTCAAACACCCGGCTCAAACAGAGGGATGGTATGTTAGCTAGCTGGCTATGACTATCTAACACTGGAACTCTTCCAAGTCAAGGTAAGCTTTTGGTTTTACTAATTTATTGCCACCGGGGCCCGCCGGTATAACTGCTAAACTGCTTACTGACAGTACACTGTGCTGCATGATTGTAGCAGGTTTATTAACGTGTTAGTTCTATTAGCTATGTTGACTATGACATTACTTTAGCTAACATGGTGACAATGATGTAGGCTGTGTGTAGCGGTTATGATATGATGGTTTGGCTTGGAAAGGTTTTTGTGTTGTTCACAAGTGAAGGGAAAAGGTGAGAGGAGAGCGTTTAGATGCAAGAAGGAATACAACAACCTGTTTGGCTCTGAAATTGAACTGTTTGCGTGTGTTCAGGGTGTATTCATTCCGCCGATTCTGTTGAAAAACGTTTCTTAAACGGAAGCAAATGGAATGAAACGGGGATAAACATACCTGAATTTGTCCAATAGAAACTATTGTTTACAACTGTTGGGACTAATGATTACAACATAGATAAGCTAGATGCAGGCAAGTGTGTGTAAGGCGGTATTGAATGTGCCAATCTTCTCCTCCTCTTCTTCATCTTTAATGTTGACATTCAGCTCCAGTGTTTGACTGCAGTCTTCCAGCTTCACTGATGTCATCTCTGGATCCTGCAGTAAACTGGGCTCCACTGTCACAATCAGGACCCAGTGACTGTAGGTTTGGACTCAGTGTGGAAGGAGAGAGGCAGGCTGGGTTTGTCCTCACTATTGATGCTACCGGCCTCAGATTTAATTCTAGTCGTCCTGTAGTAATAATGAGAAACACACACAAAAGTTAGTCTTGACAGTTCTGGCACTTTCTTTATTCTCTAAAAATATAAGTTGGTCTTGACAGTTCTGGCACTTTCTTTATTCTCTAAAAATATAAGTTAGTCTTGACAGTTCTGGCACTTTATTCTCTAAAAATATACTACATTTCTTCTTGTTACATTATCAAATTCAGTGCTTGACTTGGACTGAAATAGGTGCCGGTACTCATTTTGGGTGCCGGTACTGTTTATATTTAGGTGCAGGAGCTCCACAATACTGTTGAGCTAACATTCTATAAGAGGAACATGAAATAAAGCACTAGATTTTTGAGGTGCCGGTACTTAACCTATAGCAGATTTTCCCAAATTCACATACAGTACCTGTCAAACGTTTTAGAACACCTACTCATTCCAGGGATTTTCTTTATTTTTACTATTTTCTACATGGTAGAATAATAGTGAACACATCAAAACTATCAAATAAAACATATGGAATCATGTAGTAACCAAAAAAGTGTTAAACAAATCAAAATATATATATTTTATATTTGAAATTCTTCAAAGTAAGCAACCTATGCCTTGAAGACAGCTTTGCACACTCTTGGCATTCTCTCAACCAGTTTCATGAGGTAGTCACCTGGAATGCATTTCAATTAACAGGTGTGCCTTGTTAAAAGTAAATTTGTGGAATTTCTTAATGCGCTTGGGCCAATCAGTTGTGTTGTGACAAGGTAGGGGTGGTTTACAGAAGATAGGCCTATTTGGTAAAAGACCAAGTCCATATTATTGTAAGAACAGCTCAAATAAGCAAAGAGAAACAACAGTCCATCTTTACTTTAAGACATGAAGGTCAGTCAATCCGGAACATTTGAATAACCTTTAAAGTTTATTCAAGTGCTGTCGCAAAAACCATCAAGCGCTATGATGATACTGGCTCTCATGAGGACCGCCACAGGAAAGGAAGATCCAGAGTTACCTCAGCTGCAGAGGATAAGTTCATTAGAGTTACCAGCCTCAGAAATTGCAGCCCAAATAAATGCTTCACAGAGTTCAAGTAACAGACACATCTCAACATCAACTGTTCAGAGGAGACTGCGTGAATGGGGCCTTCATGGTCGAATTGCTGCAAGGAAACCACTAGTAAAGGACACCAACAAGAAGAAGAGACTTGCTTGGGCCAAAAGACATGAGCAATGGACATTCGACCAATGGAAATCTGTCCTTTGGTCTGATGTTACAAAATTTGAGATTTTTGGTTCCAACCGCAGTGTCTTTGTGAGACACAGAGTAGGTGAACGGATGATCTCTACATGTGTGGATCCCACCGTGAAGCATGGAGGAGGTGGTGTGATGGTGCTTTGCTGGTGTTTTTTTAGAATTCAAGGCACACTTAACCAGCATGGCTACCACAGCATTCTGCAGCGATACGCCATCCCATCTGGTTTGAGCTTAGTGGGATTATCATTTGTTTTTCAACAGAGAGTGATGGAGTGCTGCATCAGATGACCTGGCCACAATCAACCGACCTCAACCCAATTGAGATGGTTTGGGATGAGTTGGACCGCAGAGTGAAGGAAAAGCAGTCAACAAGTGCTCAGCATATGTGTGAACTGCTTCAAGACTGTTGGAAAAGCATTCCAGGTGAAGCTGGTTGAGAGAATGCCAAGAGTGTGCAAAGCTGTCTTCAAGCATCATGCTGACAATACTGGTGTCAAACCAAGCAAGTCTCAGTAGCATGAAATAACCCAGTTATAGCCCAGTTGTTCAGGGACGTGTGATGTCAGAATTTCAGAATAGATAGAGCCTGCTCTTACCATGATTAACAGATTTCCCAATCTTCTCCTCCTCTTCTTCATCTTTAATGTTGACATTCAGCTCCAGTGTTTGACTGCAGTCTTCCAGCATCACTGATGCCATCTCTGGTACCTGCGGTGCAAACTGGGCTCGACTGTCAATCAGGACCCAGTGACTGTAGGTTTGGACTCAGTGTGGAAGGAGAGAGGCATGCTGGGTTTGTCCTCACTGTTGATGTTACCGGCCTCAGACTTAATCTGAGTCGTCCAGTAGTAATATAGAGAAACTCAATACAGTTATTCAAATACATTCATCATCAATGACTAAAATAATTAATCTAGTATTAAAAGGCAATTTAATAAACACAAGTAGTCGATTCATAGCCTGTTCATCATTAAACAAAATATGTTTAGTAACATAAAATAATCCATCCAAACTAATGCTGAAAACTGATCATCACACATCTTTAATTGATATACACTGAGTCTACAAAACATTAGGAACACCTTCCTAATATTGAGTTGCAACCCCCTTTGAGTTTGAGTTGATTTATTCTTGCTCACCGATAAAACTGAAGAAATGCAGAATTTACATGACTAATAACTGCAAAACACTCATTTTAAAATACATAACACAATATGTTTATTTCTAATACATTTGCAAAAATGTCTAAACCTGTTTTCACTTTGTCATTATGGGGTATTGTGTGTAGATTGATGAGGGATAAAAAAAATAATGTTTTTACATCTATTTTACAACAAGGCTAACGTATTGTTTTGTTAAAAGTCAAGGGGTCTGAATACTTTCAGAATGCACTGTATAGACACTATTTCACTTTAAAACACTTTGTTATATTTATGCACAAGAGAAGAGGTTGCCCAGCACAAATTCATGTACAAACAGGATTTTTCATTACATATTTGTAATTTAGCAGATGCTCTTATCCAGAGCAACTTATAGGTTAATTGCCTTGCTCAAGGGCCCAATGACAGATTTGACCTAGTTGGCTCAGGATTCAAACCAGCGACCTTTCAGTTACTGGCCCAACACTCTTAACCGCCAGGCTACCTGTTAAATACAGTGGGGGAAAAAAGTATTTAGTCAGCCACCAATTGTGCAAGTTCTCCCACTTAAAAATATGAGAGAGGCCTGTAATTTTCATCATAGGTACACGTCAACTATGACAGACAAAATGAGAAGAAAAAAATCCAGAAAATCACATTGTAGGATTTTTTATGACTTTATTTGCAAATTATGGTGGAAAATAAGTATTTGGTCAATAACAAAAGTTATTCAATACTTTCTTATATACCCTTTGTTGGCAATGACACAGGTCAAACGTTTTCTGTAAGTCTTCACAAGGTTTTCACACACTGTTGCTGGTATTTTGGCCCATTCCTCCATGCAGATCTCCTCTAGAGCAGTGATGTTTTGGGGCTGTCGCTGGGCAACACGGACTTTCAACTCCCTCCAAAGATTTTCTATGGGGTTGAGATCTGGAGACTGGCTAGGCCACTCCAGGACCTTGAAATGCTTCTTACGAAGCCACTCCTTCGTTGCCCGGGCGGTGTGTTTGGGATCATTGTCATGCTGAAAGACCCAGCCACGTTTCATCTTCAATGCCCTTGCTGATGGAAGGAGGTTTTCACTCAAAATCTCACGATACATGGCCCCATTCATTCTTTCCTTTACACAGATCAGTCGCCCTGGTCCCTTTGCAGAAAAACAGCCCCAAAGCATGATGTTTCCACCCCCATGCTTCACAGTAGGTATGGTGTTCTTTGGATGCAACTCAGCATTCTTTGTCCTCCAAACACGACGAGTTGAGTTTTTACCAAAAAGTTATATTTTGGTTTCATCTGACCATATGACATTCTCCCAATCCTCTTCTGGATCATCCAAATGCACTCTAGCAAACTTCAGACGGGCCTGGACATGTACTGGCTTAAGCAGGGGGACACGTCTGGCACTGCAGGATTTGAGTCCCTGGCGGCGTAGTGTGTTACTGATGGTAGGCTTTGTTACTTTGGTCCCAGCTCTCTGCAGGTCATTCACTAGGTCCCCCCGTGTGGTTCTGGGATTTTTGCTCACCGTTCTTGTGATCATTTTGACCCCACGGGGTGAGATCTTGCGTGGAGCCCCAGATCGAGGGAGATTATCAGTGGTCTTGTATGTCTTCCATTTCCTAATAATTGCTCCCACAGTTGATTTCTTCAAACCAAACTGCTTACCTATTGCAGATTCAGTATTCCCAGCCTGGTGCAGGTCTACAATTTTGTTTCTGGTGTCCTTTGACAGCTCTTTGGTCTTGGCCATAGTGGAGTTTGGAGTGTGACTGTTTGAGGTTGTGGACAGGTGTCTTTTATACTGATAACAAGTTCAAACAGGTGCCGTTAATACAGGTAACGAGTGGAGGACAGAGGAGCCTCTTAAAGAAGAAGTTACAGGTCTGTGAGAGCCAAAAATCTTGCTTGTTTGTAGGTGACCAAATACTTATTTTCCACCATAATTTGCAAATAAATTCATTAAAAATCCTACAATGTGATTTTCTGGATTTTTTTTTTCTCAAATTTGTCTGTCATAGTTGATGTGTACCTATGATGAAAATTACAGGCCTCTCTCGTCTGTTTAAGTGGAAGAACTTGCACAATTGGTGGCTGACTAAATACTTTTTCCCCCCACTGTACATAACACAATACGTGACATAAGCAGAATACAGAACACTTGAAACATTAAAGGACATTTTTCATGATGGAAATTGAAATATTAAAAATGTGATTAAAAAAAAAAAGTTTTGGGGAAAACCATTTAAGAGCTGGAGTTATTATGCAGTCTGATAGCAGTGGGTAGAGTGCCGTTTCGCAGGCGGTTTGTACGGGCAGTTATACAGGACATTTTGTGGCTGTTTCTCAGGAGCCTGGTGGTGCAGTTACCTCTTCTTGGAGGGAGCAGGTCATTCAGTGGATGGTCAAGAGTGTGCATGTCCTTCACCAGGTGCACTGCAGCCTGTTCTCGCCTGCTCTGCAGTGACGGGAGCTGTGGTTGGACTGCTCCACCTCTGGAGATGATCCTCAAGGCCCTCCTCTGCACCCTGTCTAGTTGGGCCTGCTGCTTTTTACTGCATCCAACTAACAGCACTCCACCATAGTCCAGACAAGGCCTGGCCAGTGTAGTATAGACTGTGACCAGATCTTCAGTAGGACATTACTGGCAAGAACAGTCAAAAATGTGTTTTGTGGCCTTTCTCACTGACTACTCCACGTGTCACCACTGAGGTTAGAGTCTAGATGACTGCTCCACGTGTCACCACTGAGGTTAGAGTCTAGATGACTGCTCCACGTGTCACCACTGAGGTTAGAGTCTAGATGAAAACCAAGATACTTGAATGTTGTTACCACTGGTACTTTCTGTCCTCCAAGGATTAGTGGTGCAGGTTGTGGATGGTCTCTAGAAAAACATATTTGAATTTCCACAGACTTTTTCCCATTCAGGACCATGTTGTTGGATGTGGCCCACTCTTCCAGCTGCTGTATCTCCAAGCCCATGGAAGTGTCCTCTTGGATGCTGGTTAATGGTATGGCTCGGGACAGCCCTACATCGTCTGCATACCCAGTGTCCAGAGTGTCACTGAAGACAACTTTTCGGGTGGACATGTGAAGGAGAAACAGATATGGTGAAACCACGCCACCTTGTGGCACACCAGAGGTAACCTCTGACCAAGGGCTAAATGTGCCAGTTGCCATCACCCTCTGCCCTCTTTCAGTGGTGTAGCTGTGGAGCCAGGCTAGTAGCCATGCTTTATGTGGGCTGAGTCTGGTCAGAGCTTGCTTTAACTGGCCAATGCTGCACAGCTCAACCTGCTTTGTAGGCATGGGCAGGGGGAAGATGGCAAGAGGTGTGGTGCTTGTCCATGCCTCAGCAAAGAAGCCATGCAAAACATCAGCCACGTCGTCGTCTTCAATTCCCTTGACCTGTATTCTCCCTCCTGATGTTTTCTTTGGTCCCAGTCCATTGTTAATGAAGTCCCACCATTCCTTAGGGTTTTTCTTCTTTAGGTCCTGGATTTCAGTTTTGTAGTAGCTTGTCTTTGCTTCCTTGATAATCATTTGCACTGTGTTTCTGTATTTTCTCCATGTCATTGTTTCTCCCCATCTGTTGAAAATATTCTGTATTTTCCTGATGGCAGCCTTTATTCTTTCAGTCATCCAGGGCTTGTCCAGTGTTGTTGTTGTTTTCTTATTGGCATGTATACATCAAGTGCAGTTTGAATGCAGGAGTTGAACGTCTCCACCTTTGCATCGATGCTCTCCACCTCATATGTGGCAGACCAGTCAGTACTGGCCTTACATCGTGCAAAGGTCTCCTTTCTGTTCTGGGTTACCAGATGTCATTTTTTCCGCTGCACCTCTCTTCTCCCTCCTGATGTTGTGTTTGGAGAGAACAGCAGACATTTGTGATCACTGGATCCGAGAGGGGCAAGGACAGTGGGTTGTGTTGATCAGATCTAGGATGGAGTCCCCTCTGTGGTCTTGTCTTTGGCCACTTGTTTCATGTCTGGATGGGAGTTTGTCAGTATCTTGATGGGCAAGTCTCCACACAGGATGAGACCCATTTGGGGAGAGGACATCCTGATCACATGGACAGTGATTATGAGATAATCCACAATTTTCTGCTGCAGTGTTTTGTCATGTGCCCATGGTGGATGTTAAAGCACTCCACTACCAGAGATGAGACTGAGCTGGGGTGTTGTTTAGGACGGAGCTGAAGACACTCAAACTCTTCTTTCTCTAGGTCAGTTAATCTTCTCTTTGCCTGCATACTGTGATTCACATACATAGCCACGCCCCCTCCTCGCATCCCCTCTCTGGACCTGTCATATCTGAACAGCTGATAGTCTTTGTCATCAGAACAGCCTCAATTTGTCAGGGCATGGACTCTGCAAGGTGTCGAAAGCGTTCCACTGGGATGCTGGCCCATGTTGACTGCAATGCTTCCCACAGTTGTGTCAAGTTGTCTGGCAGTGGATTTCTACTCAGAATAGCTCGTTCCATCTCCTACAACAGATGCACAATTGGATTTGAGATCTGGTGCCTCGGAAGGCCACTGCAGTAACCTGAATTCACTATCATGATCGTGGAACCTTTTCTGGACAAGCCTTGTGGCATGGGGCATAATCCTGCTGAAAAAAATATATTTGCAGATGGATAACTTCTGCCATGAAGGGATGCACCTGATTGACAATGATTTTTAGATATCCTGTGGCATTCAAACGTTGCTCCACTTTTATCAAGGGGCCCAATGTCTGCCATGAAAACACACCCCACACCATCACCACCAGCCTGCAATGCTGACACACGGCATGGATGCATGTACTCGTGGTTTCCTCAATATCCTAGACCTCTCATTATATTTACAGTAGGAGCTATCTAAGCACTGCGAAACTGACAAAGGTGCACACTGATCAGTAAAGAGATGCTAAAATTCTACAACTTCCCGTTCCTCTCCACAGTTCTCTCACAGTGAGAAACAATAGAATTACAATAGTGTTCTACGCTTTCTTCATTTGATCCAATCCACTACCACTTCTTATGTATACGTTGGTGTCTTTTTAAATTGCCAGATATGTAGAATCTCATCTTACAGTCAGAGCAGGAGTATGGCTTCTCTCCTGTGTGTATACGTTCATGTATTTTTAAGGGGCCCAGTTGAGAGAAACTCTTCCCACAGTCAGAGCAGGAGTAAGGCTTCTCTCCTGTATGTATACGTTCATGTTGTTTTAAGCTGCCCAGTTGAGAGAAACTCTTCCCACAGTCAGAGCAGGAGTAAGGCTTCTCTCCTGTGTGTGTTCTCTGATGAACTTTTAGCTGAGCTGATGTTGTGAAGCATTTTACACAGTCAGAGCAGGAGTAAGGCTTCTCTCCTGTGTGTATCCTTTGGTGCAATTTTAAGCTGTCCTGTCGAGAGAAATTCTTCCCACAATCAGAGCAGGAGAATGGATTCTCTCCTGTGTGTATACGTTCATGTATTTTTAAGTGGCCCAGATGAGAGAAACTTGCCCCACAGTCAGAGCAGGAGTAAGGCTTCTCTCCTGTGTGTGTTCTCTGATGAACTTTTAGCTGAGCTGATGTTGTGAAGCATTTTACACAGTCAGAGCAGGAGTAAAGCTTCTCTCCTGTGTGTATACGTTCATGTATTTTTAAGCAGCCCTGTCGAGAGAAATTCTTCCCACAGTCAGAGCAGGAGTATGGATTCTCTCCTGTGTGTATACGTTCATGTATTTTTAAGCAGCCCTGTCGAGAAAAATTCTTCCCACAGTCTGAGCAGGAGTAAGGCTTCTCTCCTGTATGTATTGGTTCATGTTGTTTTAAGTGGCCCCATTGAGAAAAACTCTTCCCACAGTCAGAGCAGGAGTAAGGCTTCTCTCCTGTGTGTATACGTTCATGTTGTTTTAAGCTGCCAAGATGAGAGAAACTTGCCCCACAGTCAGAGCAGGAGTAAGGCTTCTCTCCTGTGTGTATACGTTCATGTTGTTTTAAGCTGCCCAGTTGAGAGAAACTTGCCCCACAGTCAGAGCAGGAGTAAGGCTTCTCTCCTGTGTGTATACGTTCATGTTGTTTTAAGCTGCCCAGTTTAGAGAAACTTGCCCCACAGTCAGAACAGGAGTAAGGCTTCTCTCCTGTGTGTAACCGTTGGTGTGATTTTAAGCTTTCCTGTCGAGAGAAATTCTTCCCACAGTCAGAGCAGGAGTATGGATTCTCTCCTGTGTGTATACGTTCATGTATTTTTAAGTTTCCAAGATGAGAGAAACTTACCCCACAGTCAGAGCAGGAGTAAGGCTTCTCTCCTGTATGTATACGTTCATGTTGTTTTAAGTGGCCCCATTGAGAGAAACTCTTCCCACAGTCAGAGCAGGAGTAAGGCTTCTCTCCTGTGTGTATACGTTCATGTTGTTTTAAGCTGCCAAGATGAGAGAAACTTGCCCCACAGTCAGAGCAGGAGAAAGGCTTCTCTCCTGTGTGTATACGTTCATGTTGTTTTAAGCTGCCCAGTTGAGAGAAACTTGCCCCACAGTCAGAGCAGGAGTAAGGCTTCTCTCCTGTGTGTATACGTTCATGTTTTTTTAAGCTGCCCAGATGAGAGAAACTTGCCCCACAGTCAGAACAGGAGTAAGGCTTCTCTCCTGTGTGTAACCGTTGGTGTGATTTTAAGCTTTCCTGTCGAGAGAAATTCTTCCCACAGTCAGAGCAGGAGTAAGGCTTCTCTCCTGTATGTATACGTTCATGTGTTTTTAAGTGGCCCAGTTGAGAGAAACTTGCCCCACAGTCAGAGCAGGAGTAAGGCTTCTCTCCTATGTGCACTCTCTGATGAACTGTCAGAGCCTTTGATATTGTGAAATTCTTCCCACAGTCAGTACAGGAATTCAGATTCTCTCCTGTGTGTATATGTAGGTGTATTTTTAACTTTGATAGAATTGAGAAACTCGCCTCACAATGTGGGCAGTGGTGAGACCTCTTAGCTCTGTGATCTTCCTGCTGTTGCTCTCTGGATGTATTGAATGTCTCAACATGGTCTCCTGTGTGAACAACATCAGAAGAACCAGTCAGTTGGTGTGATATACATGTCAATCAAATGTATTTTATGAAGCCCTTTTTACATCAGAAGTTGTCACAACGTGCTTTATAGAAACCCAGCCAAAAACCCCAAAGAGCAAGCCTTGCAGATGTAGAAGCCATATCACCCTCCACTCACTATCACAAGGGTTTGTAACTACACAGACTCATTTAATAGAACTTTAAAACATTGGCAGTTTGTCTACTTCACTTCTTTAGTCTACTATCTGATCAATCTAGATAGCCCAGTGAATAAAACAAATGATGGCAATACTGGTGTCAAACCATGTACAGTGAGGGAAAAAAGTATTTGATCCCCTGCTGATTTTGTACGTTTGCCCACTGACTGACAAAGACATGATCAGTCTATAATTTTAATGGTAGGTTTATTTGAAGAGTCAGAGACAGAATAACAACAAAGAAATCCAGAAAAACGCATGTCAAAAATGTTATAAATTGATTTGTATTTTAATGAGGGAAATAAGTATTTAATGGGCCTCAGACTCTTGTCATGGCATCTCTGTGCATTCAAACTGCCATCGATAAAATGCAATTGTATTAGTTGTCTGTAGCTTATGCCATGCCATACAGTGGGGAAAAAAAGTATTTAGTCAGCCACCAATTGTGCAAGTTCTCCCACTTAAAAAGATGAGAGAGGCCTGTAATTTTCATCATAGGTACACATCAACTATGACAGACAAATTGAGATTTTTTTCTCTCCAGAAAATCACATTGTAGGATTTTTTATGAATTTATTTGCAAATTATGGTGGAAAATAAGTATTTGGTCACCTACAAACAAGCAAGATTTCTGGCTCTCACAGACCTGTAACTTCTTCTTTAAGAGGCTCCTCTGTCCTCCACTCGTTACCTGTATTAATGGCACCTGTTTGAACTTGTTATCAGTATAAAACACACCTGTCCACAACCTCAAACAGTCACACTCCAAACTCCACTATGGCCAAGACCAAAGAGCTGTCAAAGGACACCAGAAACAAAATTGTAGACCTGCACCAGGCTGGGAAGACTGAATCTGCAATAGGTAAGCAGCTTGGTTTGAAGAAGTCAACTGTGGGAGCAATTATTAGGAAATGGAAGACATACAAGACCACTGATAATCTCCCTCAAACTGGGGCTCCACGCAAGATCTCACCCTGTGGGGTCAAAATTATCACAAGAACGGTGAGCAAAAATCTCAGAACCACACGGGGGGACCTAGTGAATGACCTGCAGAGAGCTGGGACCAAAGTAACAAAGCCTACCATCAGCAACACACTACGCCGCCAGGGACTCAAAACCTGCAGTGCAAGACGTGTCCCCCTGCTTAAGCCAGCACATGTCCAGGCCCATCTGAAGTTTGCTAGAGTGCATTTGGATGATCCAGAAGAGGATTGGGACAATGTCATATGGTCAGATGAAACCAAAATAGAACTTTTTGGTAAAAACTCAACTCGTCGTGTTTGGAGGACAAAGAATGCTGAGTTGCATCCAAAGAACACCATACCTACTGTGAAGCATGGGGGTGGAAACATCATGCTTTGGGGCTGTTTTTCTGCAAAAGGACCAGGACGACTGATCCGTGTAAAGGAAAGAATGAATGGGGCCATGTATCCTGAGATTTTGAGTGACAACCTGCAAGGGCATTGAAGATGAAACGTGGCTGGGTCTTTCAGCATGACAATGATCCCAAACACACTGCCCGGGCAACGAAGGAGTGGCTTCGTAAGAAGCATATCAAGGTCCTGGAGTGGCCTAGCCAGTCTCCAGATCTCAACCCCATAGAAAATCTTTGGAGGGAGTTGAAAGATCTGCATGGAGGAATGGGCCAAAATACCAGCAACAGTGTGTGAAAACCTTGTGAAGACTTACAGAAAACGTTTGACCTGTGTCATTGCCAACAAAGGGTATATAACAAAGTATTGAGAAACTTTTGTTATTGACCAAATACTTATTTTCCACCATAATTTGCAAATAAATTCATTAAAAATCCTACAATATGATTTTCTGGAGAAAGAAATTCTCATTTTGTCTGTCATAGTTGACGTGTACCTATGATGAAAATTACAGGCCTCTCTCATCTTTTTAAGTGGGAGAACATGCACAATTGGTGGCTGACTAAATACTTTTTTTCCCCACTGTACCATAACCCCGATACCACCATGGGGTACTCTGTTCACAACATTGATATCAGCAAACCGCACGCCCACACAGCGCCATTACACGGTGGTCAGCAGTTGTGAGGCTGGTTGGGCAAAATTCTCTAAAACAACATTGGAGGCAGCTAATGGTAGAGAAATTAACCTAACATTCTCTGGCAACAGCTCTGGTGGACATTCCTGCAGTCAGCATGCCAATTGCATGCTCCCTCAAAACATGAGACATCTGTGGCATTGTGTTGTGTGAAATAACTGCACATTTTAGAGTGGCATTTTTGTATTTGTTAGGGATCACCATTAGATGCTGCCAAGAACCTATTCAGCTACTCTTGTCCCTAGCACAAGGTGCACCTGTGTAATGATGATCATGCTATTTAATCAGCTTCTTGGTATACCACACCTGTCAGGTGGATGGATTATCTTGGCAAAGGAGAAATGCTCACTAACAGGGATGTAAACAAATTTGTGCACAACATTTTAGAAATAAGTTTGTGTCTGGAACATTTCTGGGATCTTTTATTTCACCTCATGAAACATGGGACCAACACTTTACATGTTGTGTTTATATGTTTGTTCAGTGTATACAGTATTTCTAAAAAATCATACAAACTATCAATAACAACATTTAAATTAAATCAGCCTGCTTTTCTGTTCTAATCAGGTCCCTACACAGGCTCAGAAGGATCCTGTGAGGGCGGAACATTTTCTGGCAACAGTAGTCCTTGCAGGGCTTCTGCCGTGAAGTCTTGGAGGCCCCAAAACGTCTCAGCTGCAGATATAATGATGTCCAGCTTCTTGGACTTATTGTGCAGTACAATTAATAACTGTGGCTGTAAATACTAAAAAATCTACCTTCAAAATTAGTGTATCCAGATCGCTTGATTGACGTACAACATTTGCAACTGGTTGCAGTGCATCCACCGCCATATCTTCTTCAGAACTGTGGCCTCTTGCTACTATAACTCTCTTCACCGCCTCCACATAGGAGATTTGCTGTACAGCCCTGATCCTTGAGACCTCAACCTCTTTCACCCTAACAGGGCATTCTGGGAATTCAGGAATATGACCCCCACCACAGTTACAACATTTTACATCCACATGCTCTTCAATAACATATTCCTTCCGTCTGCAAACATGTGGCCAAACTTTTTAAATTTCTTGCATTGCATCAGGTTTTACACAAACTCTCTTATGGGGTATATTATATTTCCCCAGCTTTACATAGGGTGGTAGATACTCTTCATCAAACATCAATAATAAAGATGAACTTTGCTCCTTTTTCACATTCTCCATACGGGTCAAGAGACGTGCATTTGCATCCTTCTTCTTCAGGATTTGGTTGGCGGAGCGTATTCAACTTTTAGGTGCATACACCGCCACCTACTGTACTGGTGTGTGAGGCCATTTACAGCCTATATACATTAAATTAATTGATACGGTAATTAATACAAAATTGCAGTATTAGCCTGCTCTAAAAAATGTGAGGGTAAATGTTCTTGGTTCGTGCAGATGACTGACCTCCTCAGACCAATTGGCAGTACGCCCAGAACATTGTTCTGGGATCCAAAAGGGATATCTCAGTTTCAAGGTCTCAGCTTGGAGAGAAGAAGCCTTGTGAGGTATTGGTCGGTCACATGCAGGAACCAAATGTTAATGATTAATTAATTATTAATAAGCTAAATCATGCAAATATAACTTGTCTGTGTAAGCAGTATATAGGACAACTAACGGGACTGCCCCGGCAGAGCTCCCGACCGACGTGTACTATGGTGCTTTTAAGTTTGTTGGAACCTCTCCATCTTGCTGATAAAAAATAATGATTCATTTAAGTTTGACTTTGAGTCCCTTCGTGGCGATTTTCCACGACAAAAATCCACCACCCCATTCCACAATTTAACCCTATCTAGTCCTACACCACACCACTACCACTCAACACCCCCTGCAGTAAATCCTCGCAATCCCAAGTACTTCTCTGACGCTGCCAACACAGCCTCTATTTTCTGGGACTTTTGATCCATTTCTGCAGTACAATTGACAACCATTGCTATAAATGCTAAAATGCCCACCTTACTGAAGCACATATTCTTCCCATCACTCTCTCTTGGTCTCTGCCTACTCACAAGAATCCTCTCAAGATCCCTCACCCTGTACCCATCTTCCTCTACCACTCTCTTCACTGCTTCTGCATACAACACTTTATGTACTACTGTAACCCTGGCAACCTCAATCTGCCTTTCTCTCACCTGACACCTCAGATCTCCAGCCCGTTAGCACCCCCACAACTAACACACAGAACTTTCTCCACCGATACCACCCATTTCTTCATCTCATGACCTCCTGCACACTTGTCACATCTAGGCATCTCACTCCTACACACTGCTGCAACAGGCCCATAAACTTCACCCCTAAAACACTGTAGTATTTGTGGAACAAAAATCGCTCACGGGTTAACTGACACTTCCTACCTTGATCGTATCTGGCAGAGACTATGCATCAAAACCCAGCATGACAGATAATGTATTCTCTGTTTCCCCACGCTCTACACCGGATCTACGTCTCACCAAACGGAGGGTGTCACAGACACCTGGAATTTTCCATTTCAACTGCTCATCCTCAACACTTAAACCTAACCCCGTTATCACTCCTTTCAATGCCACCCTGTTCCGGAGAGCAATTCAAGTCACAATTCCTGTCTCTAATCACGTAATCCGCAGCGCCCGCTCCCTCTGGACAGAGGAGAAACAATAAATGTTCACGAGTCCACTCAGTTACCTTCAACAGTCCCCAATCTCTTCTCCACCTAACCTGACACCACATATGGATCCATTCTCTCTACAAATCTCACTCCCACTGGGCCAGAATCATCCTTATCATCCTCGGAACGAGGCCCGAACTCGGAGTTCCTCGCCACAGTTAATTCATCCCCACTCTCGTCACGTTCACTTTCCTCCTGTAGCTCTTCTAAAAGTTCTGTGTGATCTTCCATTCCATATTCACTCAAAACATATTCCACTTTTCTCCTTTGTCCATGTCCACCATCTTCTCCTTCATCAGATCTTCCAGAAGGTTTGTGCATCCCCCATTCCACTTTTTTCTTGTCCGCCATCTTACCACATGTCTCAGCTCATCCACACCCCACTAGCTTCATGTAGTATCAATATATTGGCCTGTATTTACCCCTACAAAAATGAAATGGTAATTAGCTGCTAATGTGGCTATCATAAAGAACTACAAATGCCATGATGATCTGGACAAAATTGCAGAATCGAGTCAAAAATGTAAGGATCTCTGGGTTAACTATATAATGTTAGCTAAATTTAGTAATGAATAAATAGGCTACATTTATTTAAATGGTTAATTCTATGACTGTCTTGTGCAAGTTTTAAATTGACACAATACCTGTTAGCAAAGGTGTCAGCTAGAGATGACGTGCAGGAGATTGCAGTGATTTGTTGTTTTGCATGATGTCTACTTCGATGATAATTAGCGTTTCATAATCTGAGAGGAAATAGAGACGAATATGTCACGCCAGGGTAAGCCTACACGAAACACAGCCCTTATTTTAAGTGTTTCTAAATTGAATAAAAATGAAAAATGATTGGAAGCATTTCCCTGTTTGACCGCTACGTTTTATGACACAATTTCTGCGAAAATAATAATAATAATAAAAAAAAAAAAACTGTATTCAGACTTTACTCAGTACTTTGTTGAAGCACCTTTGGCAGTGATTACAGCCTCAAATCTTCTTGGGTATGGCGCTACAAGCTTGGCATACCTGTATTTGGGGAGTTTCTCTGCAGATCCTCTCAAGCTCTCAGTCAGGTTAGATGGGGAGTGTCGCCACACAGCTATATTCAGGTCTCTCTGTACTTTGCTCCGTTCATCTTTCCCTCGATCCTGACTAGTCTCCCAGTCCCTGCCACTGAAAACCATCCCCACAGCATGATGCTGCCACCACCATGCTTCACTGTTGGGATGGTGCCACGATTCCTCCAGACATGACGCTTGGCATTCAGGCCAAAGAGTTCAATCTTGGTTTCATCAGACCAGAGAATCTTGTTTCTCATGGTCTGAGAGTCCTTTAGGTGTCTTTTGGCAAACTCCCAGCGGGCAGTCATGTGCCTTTTCATGAGGAGTGGCTTCCGTCGAGCCACTCTACCATAAAGGCCTGATTGGTGGAGTGCTGCAGAGATGGCTGTCCTTCTGGAAGGTTCTCCCATCTCCAGAGGAACTCAGTGACCACAGGCTTCTTGGTGACCTCCCTGACCAAGGCCCTTCTCCCGACATTGCTTAGTTTGTCCGGGCAGCCAGCTCTAGAAAAAGTATTGGTGGTTCCAAACTTCTTCCATTTAAGACTGGAGGCCTTTTGATCATGTCCTTGGACTAAAATGATTGACACTCAGGTGGAAGCCTAACATCATGTGCAAAGGGCCTTTGGGTAACATTGCACATATTCAATGATATCTCTTTTTCTCACGTAGGCTGTTCATTTCTGATCTTTGATACTTTTTTTGGTTTATAAACGTATCATGGTATACTACATTAACGCTATACGTATGGGCCATATTGTTACTTGGTAGCTACTAGCAGCAGACCCTGTGTTGTGGATCATCTACCACTATTTTGGACGGTCCATACTGTAACGTTAACGTTAGTCTCAGGCTTCACTAACTAGCGTTACTGTTTTAGGTGGAGCTATTCTTTGCTATTTTTCAAACAAATACTACGTGATATTTCACATATCATCTTGCTAGATAGGCCTTTTGTTGTGATATTTCACACAACATCTTGCAAGATAAGCCTTTTGTTTTGTTCGTGAGAAGTAATGGCCGAGAAAAGGCAGGAGACACTTTGTTTTGTTTAGCGTCGCTTAGGTTAGACTGCTCTCTTTAATGGATCAGTCGTCCACCAGGCTACACTCTACGATTAGGGGGAGGTGGGAGAGGAAGCGTTGGGTGTCTCGGTTAGGGAGACAGTGGAATGGGGTTCAGTGTTTTACTGTTAGGAAATATCTATGTTTGTTTCAACAGCTCTTTACATATTTTCCTCACTACAACATATTAATGTGGTCCTTGTGGTTCCTAAACATATTTTAGATATGCCTTTATGCTATAGCTTATTCCATGTTTACATCTTTGGTTAAATGCCCTCAAATGCAAAACTTAAATGTACTTTGTGGATTGTCTGTGGAGTTTGTAAACTATCCAAACTTAAAACAGGTTATTACTAGGCTTAAACAACTTCATCTATTGTGTTCCTACAATAAACTCACTTGTTGAAGGATGAGCTACTTAAAGTATGCAGGAGATGACAAGGGCAAGTAGTAGCATCCTGTTTCTCCTCTCATTCTCATGGTGTTATGGTTTTAATTCACTAATCTGTTCCGTTTCAAGTGGATACTATTATAACTGATACAGCTGGTAGATACATTTTGATACAGGGAACTCTTTTGAATGAGCATATTAATCTGGATAATGTTTATGGTCCTAATTATGATAATCCCAAATTATTTGAGAATGTATTTCTATTGATAGCCTCCATTCCTGGTAAAGTCCTAATGGCAGGGGACTTTAATTTCCCTCTTGATCCTCATCTAGATTGCTCCTCTGGTTTAGACACTTCCCACTCACAGAGTAGAAAGACATTTTGTAAATGTGATCGTTCAGTTGTTGTTTTTTGCAACAATTGATTAAAACCTGTTTTGCTTTGTCATTATGGGGTAATGTGAGTAGATTGAGGAAAAAACAACTTAAAAATCAATTTTACATTAAGGCTGTAACGTGACAAAATGTGGAAAAAGTCCAGGGGTCTGAATACTTTCCGAATGCACTGTATATAGACAGGTGTGTGCCTTTCCAAATCATGTCCAACAAACTGAATTAGATAGAACCTGCTCTTACCCTGAGAAACAGATTCCCCCATCTTCTCCTCCTCTTCTTCATCTTTAATGTTGACATTCAGCTCCAGTGTTTGACTGCAGTCTTCCAGCTTCACTGATGCCATCTCTGGATCCTGCAGTACAAACTGGGCTCCACTGTCACAATCAGGACCCAGTGACTGTAGGTTTGGACTCAGTGTGGAAGGAGAGAGGCAGGCTGGGTTTGTCCTCACTATTGATGTTACCGGCCTCAGATTTAATTCTAGTCGTCCTGTCGTAACAATGAGAAACAGACACAAAAAATTGTCTTGACAGTTCTGTCACTTTATTTTCTAAAAATATATTATATTTCTTCTTGTTAAATTATCTAATTCAGTGCTTGACTTGGACTGAAATAGGTGCCGGTACTCATTTTGGGAGCCGGTACTGTTTATATTTAGGTGCAGGAGCTCCACAATACTGTTGAGCTAACATTCTATAAGAGGAACATGAACTAAAGCACTAGATATTTGAGGTGCCGGTACTTAACCTATAGCAGATTTTCCCAAATTCACATACAGTACCAGTCAAAGGTTTTAGGACACCTACTCATTCCAGAGGTTTTCTTTATTTTTACTATTTTCTACATAGGATAATAATAGTTAAGACATCACAACTATGAAACAACACATATGGAATCATGTAGTAATCAAAAAAATTGTAGCCCAAATAAATGCTTCACATAGTTAAAGTAACAGACACATCTTAACATCAACTGTTCATAGGAGAATGCGTAAATCAGGCGTTCATGGTCAAATTGCTGCAAGAAACCACTACTAAAGGACACCAACATGAAGAAGAGACTTGCTTGGGCCCAAAAACATGAGCAATGGACATTAGACCGGTGGAAATCTGTCCTTTGGTCTGATGTGTCCAAATTTGAGATTTTTTGTTTAAACCGCAGTGTCTTTGTGAGATGAAGAGTAGGTGAACGGATGATCTCTACGTGTGTGGTTCCCACCGTGAAGCATGGAGGAGGAGGTGGTGTGATGGTGCTTTGCTGGTGATTCATTTAGAATTCAAGGCACACTTAACCAGCATGGCTACCACAGCATTCTGCAGCGATACGCCATCCCATCTGGTTTGCGCTTAGTGGGATTATCATTTGTTTTTCAACAGCACAATGACCCAACACACCTCCAGGCTGTGTAAGGGCTATTTGATCAAGAAGGAGAGCGATGGAGTGCTGCATCAGATGACCTGGCCTCCACAATCAACCGACCTCAACCCAATTGAGATGGTTTGGGATGAGTTGGACCGCAGAGTGAAGGAAAAGCAGCAAACAAGTGCTCAGCATGTGTGTGAACTTCTTCAAGACTGTTGGAAAAGCATTCCAGGTGAAGCTGGTTGAGAGAATGCCAAGAGTGGGCAAAGCTGTCATCAAGGCAAAGGGTGGCTACTTTGAAGATTCTAAAATCTGAAATATATTTTGATTTGTTTAACAATGTTTTGGTTACTACATGATTCCATATGTGTTATTTCATAGTTTAGATGTCTTCACTCTTATTCTACAATGTAGAAAATAGTAAAAATTAAGAAAAACCCTTGAATGAGTAGGTGTGTCCAAACTTTTGACTGGTACTGTATATTTGCCACTGCTTGACAAAAAAAAATATTGGTCGACCAACAGCCTATCTATTGACCAAACAATTGACCAGTCAACTAAATGGGGTCAGCCCTGAAAGCTATTCAACAGTCGAAGGCAAAAAGGAGTGAAAATGATGAGCCATATCATCCTCCACTCACTATCACAAGGGTTAGTAACTACACAGACTCATTTCATAGAACTTTAAAACACTGGCAGTTTGTCAATTTCCTTTCTTTCTGATCACTCCAGATAGCCCAGTGAATAAAACAAATGCTGACAATACTGGTGTCAAACCATGCAAGTCTCAGTAGCATGAAATAACCCAGTCATAGCCCAGTTGTTCAGGGATGTGTGATGTCAGAATTACAGAATTCAACCTAGCAATAGACTGGGTGATAACTTATGGAGGTCTAACTTATCAAGATAACATAGTTAGATAGAACCTGCTCTTACCCTGAGAAACAGATTTCCCAATCTTCTCCTCCTCTTCTTCATCTTTAATGTTGACATTCAGCTTCAGTGTTTGACTGCAGTCTTCCAGCTTCACTGATGCCATCTCTGGATCCTGCAGTGCAAACTGGGCTCCACTGTCACAATCAGGACCCAGTGACTGTAGGTTTAAACTCAGTGTGGAAGGAGAGAGGCAGGCTGGGTTAGTCCTCACTATTGATGTTACCGGCCTCAGATTTAATTCTAGTCGTCCTGTAGTAATAAAGAGAAACGGACACATAAGTTATTGTCTTGACAATTCTGGCACTTTCTTTATTCTCAAAAAATATATTAGATCAGGAAACTAAGCATTGACAACAAACCATTTATTAATTTCACATTAGACACAAATTGCACACTTTAAATTAAACAACGTAAGTGCACTTAACCTATAGTAGATTTCAGAAATTCACATAATGACTCAAAAACCATTTAGTACAAGGTTGCAGTTTGTTTTAGGCTGCAATATGTCATATTTTCTGAATAACGTTGTCTTCAATGTATTATTTCAATCAAAACCAATTGTATTTCCCGTTCACACCATAGTAACAATTATAGATAAAGATAGAAACAACTGAATGTGTCTGAATATATGGAAAAGGGGAAGGGGTCTGAATACTTTCCGAATGCACTGTAAGGAATTGGCAACTCGTTCTTATTCTGAGAAATAAGGTAGGCCACTTGATTTCAACATCTGAACAAAGTGGACAGGCTAACATGCTTTTCAAACAGTTGGAGACAGACAGAATGGTGTGTTCATAACAACTCAACTGTTCAACCTTGTTAGCAAACAGATCCAAGTTGGCTAAACCTGAAATATAAAGATTAGCTGGTTAATCACTAACACTTGAGAGATTGTTGACGAGACCTGTGTTCATTTTTCTATAGCCTAATGCCTAATACAATAAGTTAGTCAATTTGTAACAAAAAAATGCATTTTCAGAGACCAACTTGAAAGCCAGATCAGTGATTAATGCCCCCCAAAAAAGCAGGTTAAACTATTTTTTATAAAATAATTAGTGGGTCTTATTGGTTGTGGATGGCTTATATTTAGCCTAGGTATAACTTCACAAGCCCTGAATTCATTAGATTATAGCTGACGGTTTGAAATGCAGTGTATTTGACCTTTAATTGTACAATGCTTACTTAGAGAAAAACAAAATTGAGATACAGTGAGGGAAACATATGTTTGATCCCCTGCTGATTTTTTACGTTTGCCCACTGACAAAGAAATGATCAGTCTATAATTTGAATGGTAGGTTTATTTGAACAGTGAGAGACAGAATAACAACAACAAAATCCAGAAAAACACATGTCAAAAATGTTATAACTTGATTTGCATTTTAATGAGGGAAATAAGTATTTGACCCCCTCTCAATCAGAAAGATTTCTGGCTCCCAGGTGTCTTTTATACAGGTAACGAGTTGAGATTAGGAGCACACTCTTAAAGGGAGTGCTCCTAATCTCAGTTTGTTACCTGTATAAAAGACACCTGTCCACAGAAGCAATCAATCAATCAGATTCCAAACTCTCCACCATGGCCAAGACCAAATAGCTCTCCAAGGATGTCAGGGACAAGATTGTAGACCTACACAAGGCTGGAATGGGCTACAAGACCATCGCCAAGCAGCTTGGTGAGAAGGTGACAACAGTTGGTGCGATTATTCGCAAATGGAAGAAACACAAAAGATGGGACATTGTCACCAAGAAAACAATTGGTAACACACTACACCGTGAAGGACTGAAATCCTGCTGCGCCCGCAAGGTCCCCCTGCTCAATAAAGCACATATACAGGCCCGTCTGAAGTTTGCCAATGAACATCTAAATGATTCAGAGGAGAACTGGGTGAAAGTGTTGTGGTCAGATGAGACCAAAATTCAGCTCTTTGGCATAAACTCAACTCGCCGTGTTTGGAGGAGGAGGAATGCTGCCTATGACCCCAAGAACACCATCCCCACCGTCAAACATGGAGGTGGAAACATTATGCTTTTGGGGTGTTTTTCTGCTAAGGGGACAGGACAACTTCACCGCATCAAAGGGACGATGGACGGGACCATGTACCGTCAAATCTTGGGTGAGAACCTCCTTCCCTCAGCCAGGGCATTGAAAATGGTTCGTGGATGGGTATTCTAGCATGACAATGACCCAAAACACACGGCCAAGGCAACAAAGGAGTGGCTCAAGAAGAAGCACATTAAGGTCCTGGAGTGGCCTAGCCAGTCTCCAGACCTTAATTCCATAGAAAATCTGTGGAGGGAGCTGAAGGTTCGAGTTGCCAAACGTCAGCCTCAAAACCTTAATGACTTGGAGAAGATCTGCAAAGAGGAGTGGAACAAAATCCCTCCTGAGATGTGTGCAAACCTGGTGGCTAACTACAAGAAACGTCTGACCTCTGTGATTGCCAACAAGGGTTTTGCCACCAAGTACTAAGTCATGTTTTGCAGAGGGGTCAAATACTTATTTCCCTCATTAAAATGCAAATCAATTTATAACATTTTTGACATGCGTTTTTCTGGATTTTTTTGTTGTTATTCTGTCTCTCACTGTTCAAATAAACCTACCATAAAAATTATAGACTGATCATGTCTTTGTCAGTGGGTAAACATACAAAATCAGCAGGGGATCAAATACTTTTTTCCCTCACTGTATATAGAATTTTTAAAAAACTCAAGATACAGCTGTATGATTTTTAGTCCATATTGCCCAGCCCGAAACAGAGTACATTAGAGTAAAGTAGAATACAATACAGTATGTTATACTGTACTATACTCTGTACTGTACTGAACTAAACTTCTCTTTCCTGTACTCTGCTGTACTGTACTTTCCAATCTTGTGAAACAGTAGCTATGTTTCCAATAACTTGTCCATTGATTTTTTTCTGGACATTTAGAAAAAGTTTGCATAGAAAATAGATACGACAATTGCCATCTAGGGTGTGTTTCCATGTAACTATCTTGTGTCGATAAAAACAGCTGGACGTAATGACTCACCCTGTACCGTCAAAATGGTTTGGCAATCATCATTTATTTAAAACACTGTTTCAATCCTCACTTGTCAGAATAAAGAAACTTTGACAAAAGAAAAACCCACCCGTCCAATGATTAAAAATGGTTGTCGAGCTTTAGAACATTTCTCCTATATCTGCCGTTTCCATTACACACGTCGCAAAGATTTTTTTTTGCAACATTGCTTTTGTCGAATGCACCTGGTTCAATGGAAACCTGCCTAATGATGTCTGAGTGATTGGTTCAGATTTGGTCCGGTCTAATGTTTGGGCCAAGTCAGTTAAGAACAAATTCTTATTTACAATAATGGCTTACCCTGGCCAAACCTGGCCGACGCTGGGCCAATTTTGCACCGCCCTATGCGACTCCCAATCACGGCCCGATTGTGATACAGCCTGGAATCCAACCAGGGTCTGTAGTGACAGATGCAGGGTCTTAGACCGCTGCGCCACTCAGGAGCCCTGTGACTAATCATTTTGTCTAGTTAAGCTCTGAAAAGGCCTATCAGCTACCCAACTTTATCAGGAGTTGTCCTGAGCCTATTTGCAATGAGAATCAATGCATTTGCACAGCGGGAAATGCAGAAGTATTTAATTTTTTGCTATGATCATCTTGTCAAAAATTTACAGAGACAAACTTGAAACCACTGATTATCATGACAATTTAGCTGACAGGGTTAAACTCCAGGACAACAGTGGTTTCAGAGTCCTGCAATAGAGTGAAGACTAATATTTGTGTAAAGTCTACATAGTTGTGTTCTGTGGGTGTCACTGAGTAGGCTGAACAATACATAGGTAGGGCTGTACAGTGCAATATGAATGTCCAACACAAACAAAAGAAACAGCATACTCAACTGGCGTAACGCGGTAAGGACCAAGAACGGGGTCAATATGGACCACGGGTCACAAAATAATTATATAATAATACTGTTTTGGTTGGGCTTCAACCCCTGGTATCATATAAACACACACAAGACATGGATACATGTAGAATTGGTTAAAAATAGCAACAACTAAAAATCTCAGCCCTGTCGTAAAATGTGTAGAATTACGGGATATTAGCTTTAAAACTGCTAAATGTTCTCTCCGCCAACAAGTGGGTTGTGAACAGTTTGGGGTCATAAGTTGGGGGTTTGTTACTACGCCAATAAATGGCAATATCCATCCGGACCTTTGCCACCTAGGAAATTTGTTTGATCGGACCTTCTCAAATAGTACTGGAGTACCCCTGCAATAGACTGACTGGGAAGGTGCTTTTTCACAGTCAATGAAGGCCTTTTATTTTGAGGGCAAACCGCAAATTCCACTTTGTGGCTAATCGTTATTATGACTAGCTTCACATACATAGGGACAAGCGGGTACCAGGGCTGCGTCCAGCAGGAGGACGGAGACGTTGGCCACGATCAGATACAAATGTATTATGTAGAACAAACATGCCTCTGATTCTATTGAATCATGTCACTTCTATTCAGGGTATTTCTATCTGCAACTTTCCTAAACGTTTTTGTACTGAACATGCCCAGGCGAAACGCACTGACCTATATACGAACCTGGAAAGCCTCACAAATGAACACGTGTAATGGACGCCGCACCGTGTGATGGTAATATTTTTAGCGCGTTCTTCAATCACTCGGATTGACACAACAATTACACAAAACCTTTGCCAAACGTGATAATACCTTGACTGATTTGTTATCTAACATGTTATGACGTTATTTCGATATTAGACAGTTTAAAAGTGCTATTACATACCTGTAGTAATAAAGAGAAACGGAAAGCACAGTCCTGTCGTTTTCTTTGTTCTGAAGAATGTTGCGCGCCTCGCCGGAAGTTCCTGTTCCCCAACTACCACAATGCAACAGCGCCATCTTCTTCTTCTTCTGTGGGTTTTATGGCAGACTACTTCCAAAAGTTGTATTGCCGCCACCAACTGGATGGTTTGAAACCACAAAATAAATTAAATAAAAAATACATCCATACTTAATAGTGATACTAACTTACTCAACCCTAATAAAAATAGTACATTGCCAAAACAAACAAAACTCCCATTTCTTCCTTCCTTTAAATCTCCATATCTCCCTTCTCAGTCTCTAGGACCTGAGATGGTGGTACGGCTTTTGCCAATATTCCATGTAACTATTTTGCCAATAAATCTTTCAGCCCCAGGAACCGTTCTGCCTCAACCACAATGATTTATATCTTCCTAGATCTTTTCTCCACCTTGGCAGTGCCGTTAATCACCATTGTGATAAAGGCCACAAAGTCCACCTTTTTAACCTTTAAAATGTCAGGATCATCTTGTTGAAAGGCAACCCCTGCAGCTTGCATTGAAGGCTTATCCACCACCATTATATTCACTGTAAAGATAACCCCCAACAACTACAATGATTCAGTAGATCAGTAATGTTACAGTACTCTAGCATGTCTCACAGCTGCTTATGCTGACAAAACATGTAAGTGAATAGGTCAGATTTAGCTTTGTGATGCTCATTTAAACTTCCTGTCTTGTTCAGCTTCAGAACAACAGTAAATATGTCACTTGAAACATATTTTTTTGGTAATTCATTACACAAAAGAGAAGAGCTTGACTAGTACAAATTCATATACATACTATTTTTCATTGGCAGATAAATTAAACAGGCTTGAATTAAGCCTTAATGACTAAAATAACTCATCTAGTTTTAAAATACAATTTAATAAACAAAAAGTATCCACCCAAACTAATGGTGAAAACTGCTCATCACACCATCTCTGTCTGATACATGTTGTGTCTACTAGCTCATTCCCACAGAAAACTGCAGAGGAAATCAGTACCACCCAGTCAACCAGCCTCACAGAGGATATTCAACCCTTAGGGCAAATCCAAGGTAATCTCAATATCTTTACAATAGAAGCTAACAAATCACACCAAAACTGACAAGGTGAACACTGTAAAGAAAAGTAAAGAGAGGCTAACATTCTAGAACGCTCCCTTTCCTCTGCACAGTTCTCTCACAGTGAGAAACAATAGGATTACAATAGAGTGTGCTACGATTTCTTGAGAATTAAGTGATGGAATGATTTTAATCTTAGCTAGTCAGACAACTGATGAGGATTCTCACATTTATGTGGCCATGTTGAGAGAAACTCATCCAACAGTCAGAGCAGGAGTACCAGATCCCTTGATATTTTACAGCTCTTCCCACAATCAGAGCAGGGAAATAGATTATCTCCTGTGTGTATTTTTAAGTGTGTTTTTTAGCTTTGATAGAATTGGGAAAATCTCCTCACAATGTGGGCAGTGGTGAGACCTCTTAGCTCTGTGATTTTCCTGCTGTTGTTCTCTGGATGTAGAGAATGTCTCAACATGGTCTCCTGTGTGAACAACATTAGAAGAACCAGTCAGTTGGTGTGATTTACATCAATCACATTTATTTTATAAAGCCCATTTTACATCAGCCGTTGTTACAGAGTACTTCACAGATACCCTAACCCAGTCCTTCTCAAATAGTGGGGCGCCCGTGGAACATGCTTTTTTTCCCCGCAGGGAGTAGTTTTTTTTTGCACCGAACAAGAGCACACAGCAGGAGATATGAAGTGCAGATAACAAACCCTTAAGAGACACCATGGAAAAATATTTCACAGGGATGAAAAGAAAGGCGGAGAGAGACGGAGATAATGAGACAAATGTAAGTCTCCCGAAAGCTAAGACGAGGAAATATGACGAAGCGTATGTAGCGCTTGGCTTCACTGTGACTACGGTGGGAGACGAGGAAAGACCGGTATGTTTACTGTGTCTAAAAATGTTGGCTGCGGACAGCATGAAGCCAAATAAATTAAGGCATCACTTAAAGACATTACACCCCAATCACGCTGATAAGCCGCTTGAGTTTTTTCAGCGAAAACGTGCCGAATATTGCCAACAATCGTCCCGCTTTGTGAATGCTACTTCAGTAAACCAGCGAGCACTGTTAGCATCATATAAGGTGGCGTACCAAATTGCTCAGTGCAAAAAAACCCACTTCATAGCAGAGGAGCTGATACTGCCTGCATCATTAGACATGGTCTCTGTCATGCTGGATGACGCAAGTGCTGCAAAAATAAAAACTATCCCTCTGTCCAATGACACTGTCGCCAGACGTATAAATGACATTTCTAACGATCTTAAAGAACAGCTGGTAGATAAACTCAAAGACAAACGTTTTGCCTTACAGTTCGATGAAGCAACTGACGGCAACAAAGACTGTTTGTTTATGGCTTATGTACGATTTGACATGACAAACTCCCTGTGTGAGGATCTACTTTTTTGTAAATATGTCAGAGACAGAGCCACAGCTGAAGAGCTATTCAAAATGCTGGACTGCTTCCTGACTGAGAATGGGCTAAAGTGGGAGAACTGCATTGGTGTTTGCAGTGATGGTGCACAGACCATGGCAGGGATGAGAAAAGGACTTCGGGCACTCAAGAAGGCCTCACCTAATGCTGAGTGGACACACTGTATTATACACAGAGAAGCACTGGCATCAAGGCACATTTCCTCTGAATTAAGTGAGGTTATGACTGACATTGTAGGTGTAGTCAATTTTATAAAGACCAGACCACTAAAAACAAGAGTCTTCTCTGCTATCTGTGAGGAGATGGGAGCTGAACATCAAGCTGTGCTGTTTCACAGTGAAGCAGGGTGGCTGTCACGAGGAAAAGTCTTGTCCCGAGTTTTTGAGCTCAGAGAGCAGATAAGAATGTTTTCGGAGCAGGAGCACAAGTATGACCTCGCAGAAAAATTTAGTGATGAGAACTTCCTGGCAAAACTGGCCTACCTGAGTGACATATTTGGAAAGCTAAATGAACTAAATCTACAGCTTCAAGGGAAAGATAAACACCTCCCTCAGGTCACAGACAAGATCAGCTCTTTCACTCGAAAGCTTGCAATGTGGGGCAGGCGACTTGATGAAGGAAATACTGATTCATTCGAGAACCTGCATGAATTTGTTGACACTACTGACTATGATGCCACCTCAGTGATTCCATATATTAAGGAGCATATTTCATCACTGATGGGATTCTTTAAAAAGTACTTCCCTGAAAACATTTCCCAATATGACTGGGTCAGAGATCATTTTAATGCACCAGCTCCAACTGGTTTCAGCTCTGCAGAGGAGGACCAGTTCATTGATATGACGTCTGACTCCACATTGAGACTGAGGTTCACATCACAGACACTGAGTGAATTCTGGCTGAGTGTAGAGAGGCAGTATCCACTCTTAGGGCAGAGGGCCATGGGCATTCTTCTTCCTTTTGCAACATCTTATCTTTGTGAGACTGGCTTCTCTGCTGTTGCTGCACTGAAGACCAAGTACAGGTCCCAGCTAAACATTGAGCAGGAGCTGAGAGTTGCAGTATCATGCTTCAAACCCCGCTTCGAAAAGCTGTGCACTGCAAAACGTGCTCATTGTAGCCATTAATCCTGACCTCCTCATTTTGATTTTTAAAAAATCAGCACAAATTGTTTTATTCATTTTTGTTTTATAGGTCAGTGTTTCATATATTGTACTCCTGAGTTAATGTTGCTGATCAATTTGAATGTATTATTATGTATTGATTATATTTAATTTTATTTTTCAGTATCAAATGGTCAAAAAATATTTACAGTTTAAATAAGGCTTGAATTATTTTTTTAATTTCAGGCAAATCGATGCACTTTAAGTATTTTCTGTTACAGACTAAAACATGTTAATAAAGTTATTCTTTGTAAGTTGATCTATATTTATTTTTTGTTTTTTTGTTTTCTTTAATGTTAATAAGGATACAATGTTATGCAGAGGTGTACTTATAACAATTTTATAGACAAATGATACTATTTACAGTCGCAGCGGAGAGTTGGGCGGCGCGAAATGTTTACTTCTTCCTAGGGGGGGCGTAACAGAAAATAATTGAGAAGCACTGCCCTAACCTAATGTATCAGGCGTAAAAGAAATGCCTAAACCAGGTCCACAGAAACCAGAAGCTTCCGGTTTTCAGGCTTTGCCTTCCTCTCTGCCTTTTCCCTGAAACACGGATGCTTCCGGTGTTTGTTGACTCCGCTGAGGGTGCAGGTACCGAGACTAAAACCCCAAAGAGCAAGCAATGCAGAAGCACAGTGGCTAGGAAAAACTCCCTAGAAGGAAGGAACCTAGGAAGAAACCTAGAGATGAACCAGGCTCTGAGCAGTGGCCAGTCCTCTTCTGGCTGTACTGGGTGACAAATGACTTAATATAAGTATGCTGCACAATACAGGGGAATAAAACTATTCTAAAGTGTTACGAGCCTTATCATCCTCACACTCACTATCACAAGGGTTAGTAACCATCAGGGATGGGGTCAATTCCATATCAATTCACATTTTTTAATTTGACTAATTCAGCAGACACTCTTATCCAGAGTGACTTACAATAGTGCATTCATCTTAAGATAGCTAGGTGAGACAACAACGCATCACAATCGTTTCAATTACATTTTCTAGGGTGCAGAAAGGGAGTAGAGTAGGGTCCAGGAGGCAAAGTCAGAGTCATGAGAGAGGATAGGATAAAATAGGCGAGAGAAGCGGGAGAGAGAGAGTGAAGATTGCGGCGGTGTATTACCATCTGGGTTAGGGCTGAGTGGGAGGAGCATGACCATCTGGGTTAGGGCTGAGTGGGAGGAGCATGACCATCTGGGTTAGGGCTGAGTGGGAGGAGCATGACCATCTGGGTTAGGGCTGAGAGATGGAGAGAAAAGGAAACAAAGTAGGGGTCAGAGACTTGGAGGGGGGTTGCAGTGAGATTAGTAGGAGAACAGCCTCTAGTGAAGATGGGGTCACGCAGTGGGAGGGGACTGGGAAAGGGTGAGGTCAAAAGAGGAAAGGTGTTTCCAGTAAACCAATTTTCCTGATTGAAAAACATTGAAGAGAATTGGAATTAGAATGACAGTGTACTTCCTGAATTGACTGGAATTTAAATGGAATTGACACCAACCCTGGCAACTATGCAGACTCATTTCATAGAACTTCAAAACACTGGCAGTATGTCTACTTCACTTCTTTAGTCTACTCTCTGATCACCCCAGACAGCCCAGTTAATAAAACAAATGCTGACAATACTGGTGTCATCCATGCAAGTCTCAGTAGCATGAAATAACATCTATCTTATCATCGAAACAGTTCTATAACAACTTTTCATGCACAACGATAAAACAAGCTTTGTTCTGTTGAGTTCTTCAGGGGTGTCAGAATGACAGAATTAACTTATGGAGGTCTTACTTTTGGAGATAACTCCTAGATGTAGATAGTACTATAGTGGCGGGCCCAACCCCAGACTTCTCTTTTATCAACCCAAAGGTTTTACTGTCTTCTCAGGAATTCAGCCTTCTCTGTGTTGCTCCCCACATCCCCCTATTCTGAATGATGCATTATCTCACCATCCCCCATTATTAATGATGCATTATCTCACCATCCCCCATTCTGAATGATGCATTATCTCACCATCCCCCATTCTGAATGATGCATTATCTCACCATCCCCCATTCCGAATGATGCATTATCTCACCATCCCCCTTTCTGAATGATGCATTATCTCACCATCCCCCATTCCGAATGATGCATTATCTCACCATCCCCCTTTCTGAATGATGCATTATCTCACCATCCCCCATTCTGTCACACCTCTGAGCTCCTGTTGTGATAACATACTGTAGGTCTGATATCTGATTGGAAGTTAACTCAACTGTAATGTTATTGATCAACAACTCCGATTTTGAATCCAAACATGGTCAAATGGTTCTAAAAGGGTCTTAGCTTCAATGTGTCTTTCTCTTTTGTTCTTGACCTGCTGTGGTGAGATATATACTGAGTGAACAAAACATTAGGAACACCTTCCTAATATTGAGTTGCACCCCCTTCTGCCCTCAGAAAAGCCTAACTTTGTCAGAGCATGGACTCTACAAGGTGTCGAAAGCTGGATGTCCTTTTGGTGGTGGACCGTTCTTGATACCCACGGGAAACTGTTGAAACTGCGGGAAACTGTGTTGCAGTTCTTGACACACTCAAACCGGTGTGTCTGGTACCTACTACCATACCCTGTTCAAAGACACTTAAATATTTTGTTTTGCCCATTCACCCGCTGAATGAAACACATACACAAAAAATCTACACTGAAGTGGATTTAACAAGAGACATCGATAAGGGATCATAGCTTTCACCTGGTCAGTCTATGGCAGGGAAGGAAGCAGGTGTTCCTAATGTTTAATACACTCAGTGTTCACTGTCTTTCTCTCTGCCCCTCTCCCATGAGCTATGGGCCACAACACAAGCTATGGATTATCTCTATCCCATGAGCTATGGGCCACGACACAAGCTATGGATTCTCTATATCCCATGAGCTATGGGCCACGGCACAAACTATGCATTCTCTGTCTTTCTCTTCCTGTCTGATCATGTTTAGATACTTAATATTTTGTTAATGTCAGTATTGACTTGTAACTTAGGCGGAAGGTAACTGAAAGGTTGCTGGTTCGAATCCCAGAGCCGACTAGGTGAAAAATCTGTCGATGTGCCCTTGAGCAAGGCACATAACCCTAGTTCCTCTAGAAATTAAAAAAAATCTTTCATTTTACAATGTCATTAAATCTATTTCTTGCTAGTCAACATCAACTCATTGCCTAATGCTTGCTTGCATATTTTAATCATCTTCATGGTGTCAGATAAACATTTTAGTAGACTTTGTTAATATATAAATTGAAGTATTTTCATGAGTAGCAGGTGAGGTGTACTGTATATTAGATCACTAAAGAACCTACTCTTACCATGAGAAACAGATTTCCCAATCTTCTCCTCCTCTTCTTCATCTTTAATGTTGACATTCAGCTCCAGTCTTTGACTGCAGTCTTCCAGCTTCACTGATGCCATCTCTGGATCCTGCAGTGCAAACTGGGCTCCACTGTCACAATCAGGACCCAGTGACTGTAGGTTTGGACTCAGTGTGGAAGGAGAGAGGCATGCTGGGTTTGTACTCACTGTTAATTTGTACACTGGCTGCCTAAAATGCTGTGGTGCTTACTAACACGACAGGAAATATTGTGTTAGAAGTGGGCCATCACATGAATTCTCAGCTCTTTCATATCAATGAATTACCCTCAAATGGACCATCAATACCAGAGTTCTACAATACTATTTACATTTAAGTCATTTAGCAGACTTATCCAGAGCGACTTACAGTTTGTGAATGTATACATGTTTTAATTTTTTTTATACTGGCCCCCGTGGGAAACCCACATCCCTGCCGGCCAAACCCTCCCCTACCTTGGACGACACTGGAACAATTGTGCGCCGCCCATGGGCTCGGACTCGAACCAGGATCTCTAGTGGCACAGCTAGCACTGCGATGCAGTGCCTTAGACCACTGCGCCACTTGGGAGTCATATAATCAACTGGACATTACAACAGCCTGAACCTCAATATAGTCCTGGGCATATATTGAACTCTAACAATGGGGGATGGAAAGGGTCTGTTGAAATGAATACTGTAGTGGTGTGAGAAAGGTAACACAAGCTTCCTCTCTGGTTCCACTCCCCAATAGTAAGTGGGACATCTTAAAACACTTTAAAAAAATAAAAATTAAAAAATATATTTGTTGTTTTATTTAATTGTTACCTAAGAAGAAAACCTGTCTAAGTCCTTTATGCTGAAAACATCTATTCATATGCATAATAGAAAATAATGGGGATTAGGAAATTGGATTGTCCCAATGGTGATGTGTAGAGGTGTAGTGACATACTTTGACTAGATAAATAATATAGAAGAGAAATTGGCTCAGTTAAAATGTTTCTAGTCAAAAATGTATATTTGGGTGCCGTGTTCAAAAAGCATATTTTGTATTTATATTGCTTTTTTAAATTTAACTTTTATATGAATATTTTCCCCAGTGATAAAACACAGTGCTAAAGGTTTTAAAACAGAGGCTTCCGTATGCATGTACATTACATCACCATAATCAAGCACTGGGAGAAGCGTTGCTTGAACAATCTTCCTTCTACTTTCCAAAGTGAAGCAGGATTTATTTCTATAAAATAGTTTTTTGGGGAACTGAGCAAATTATAGGTCTTGTAAGCGAAAACTTAAACGCTGTGAGGCTTTTCACCCTCTGATGTACCATCAATGCCAGAGTTCTACAAAACTGTTTACATAATCAACTGGGCATTTCAACAGTCTGTCTCTCAATATAGTCCTGGTCATATATTGTTTATCTTACTATTGTTTAAAATGCTAACTTTTTAGCATTTGTGGCACAAATCCATTGCAAGTCAATTGATTAAAGTACAGTAGATTAATAAAGCTACAGTACTGCAGCTGGTGACAAAGCTGCGTATATTGAAAAAGTGCATAGGTCAAATGTATCTTTGTGATGCTCATTTCAGGTATTTTTTCCAGCTTCAGACAAATACTAAATATTTCACTTAAAATATAGTTTTGTTGTATTCAAAGATAGAGAAGAGAAGAGTTTGACCAACACAGATGAATGTCCAATCTTTGAGGACGTGTCTACATTGTTAGAGTGGTCACATGCTGTAACGAGTGTCAGTGTAATGCGGTGGATCGAAGTCAGGCGCAGGACACAGAACTCGAAGAAACGTACTTTCCTGAACATGAGTAAAGACAATACAGAAATACCTCCACACAGGAAGGAACTAACCCGCTCACCAACGACACACGAAACGAAAAACAACCACGCACAAAACACATTGGGAGCCACTGGGTTAAATAGGGAAGGCGTGATTACAATAACGGGCAACAGGTGTCTGACATTAGACAACAGGTGCAACGCAGAAACATAGATCGGCAGTAGCTAGTATTCCGGTGACGACGAACGCCGCAGCCTGCCCGAGCAAGGAGGAGGGGCAGCCTCGGCAGAATCCGTGACAAATAATGTATTTAATGGTGCTCCGTGGGATGTTCAAAGTTTCTGATATTTTTTTATCACCCAACCCTGATCTGTACTTCTCCACAACTTTGTCCCTGACCTGTTTGGAGAGCTCTTTGGTCTTCATGGTGCCGCTTGGTGGTGCCCCTTGCTTAGAGGTGTTGCAGACTCTGGGGCCTTTCAGAACAGGTGTATATATACTGAGATCATGTGACAGATCATGTGACACTTAAATAAAGTCCACCTGTGTGCAATCTAACTAATTATGTGACTTCTGAAGGTAATTGGTTGCACCAGATCTTATTTAGGGGCTTCATAGCAAAGGGGGTGAATACATATGCACGCACCACTTTTCCGTTATTTATTTTTTATAATTTTTTGAAACGTTATTTTTTTAATGTCACTTCACCAATTTGGACTATTTTGTGTATGTCCATTACATGAAATCCAAATAAAAATCCATTTAAATTACAGGTTGTAATGCAACAAAATAGGAAAAACGCCAAGGGGGATGAATACTTTTGCAAGGCACTGTACATGACTTCTAGTTGTAAAATAGTGAAATACTCCTTTAATGGAGCGGTAGGTGCTATGAAAGGGATGTTTTCACATACAAAAAACGTTCTTGTAGTAGCTAGTATTTCGGTGACGACGAACGCCGCAGCCTGCCGGAGCAAGGAGGAGGGGAAGCCTCGGCAGAATCCGTGACACATGCCAATCTGTTCCATATAATAGACAGTCTTTGGAACAGTGGAAAGCTGCATGGCCCCTTGGTTGCTGCTAAGCGTGCATTCTTCTTCTATGGTGTTTATTGGTGGTATTCAGACCAACGTTAAAGGCGCATCACTGCCACCTTCTGGGCTGGAGTGTGATAGAGACGTGGTTCTGTCCTGGTGAGATCACAGGGTCAACGACAACTTGGTATGACTGTAGTCACTCCAGGCACTCAGCCCATAAGAACCATTCATACTGTCAGATCTAATATGGAAGAACTGAATACACCCATAAGAACCATTCATACTGTCAGATCTAATATGGAAGAACTGAATACAACCATAAGAACCATTCATACTGTCAGATCTAATATGGAAGAACTGAATACAAAAGAGAAGGAGAGGTTGACCAGTACAAATTCATGTACTAATGTTATTTTTCATTGGCAGATCAATGCAGTTTTCCAAACATATTCATCATCAGTTTTTTTGTAAGATTTTAACTGAACAAAAATATAAACACAACATTCAACAATGTTACTGGGGTACAGTTCATATAAGGAAATCAGTCAATCGAAATACATTAATTAGGCCCTAATCTATGGATTTCACATGACTGGGCAGGGGCACAGCCATGGGTGGGCCTGGGAAGGCATAGGCCCACCCATTTGGGAGCCAGGCCCACCCATCAGCCAATAAGAATGATTTTCCCCCACTTAAGGGCTTTATTACAGATAGAAATACTCCTCAGTTTCATCAGCTGTCCGGGTGGCTGGTCTCAGATGATCCTGCAGGTGAAGATGCCAGATGTGGAGGTCCTGGGCTTGCACGGTTATACGTGGTCTGTGGCTGTGAAGACAGTTGGACGTTCTGCCAAATTCTGGGTAGAGAAATGTACATTCAATTCTCTGGCAACAGCTCTGGTGAACATTCCTGCAGTCAGCATGCCAATTGCGCACTCCCTCAAAATGTAGCCATCTGTGGCATTGTGTTGTGTGACAAAACTTCTAATTTCAGAGTGGCCTTTTATTGTACAAGGTGCACCTGTGTAATGATCATGCTGTTTAATCAGCTTCTTGATATGCCACACCTGTCAGCTGGATGGATTATCTTGGCAAAGGGGAAATACTCACTAACAGGGATGGAAAAAAATGTGTGCACAAAATTTGAGATTATTAAGCTTTTTAAGCGTATGGAAAATTTCTGGGATGTTTTATTTCAGCTCATGAAACATGGGACCAACACTTTACATGTCAAGGTTATATATTTTTTTAGAAGACAATTAACTAAATACGTAGTCATTTCATTTTAATTGTCACATGCTTGGTAAACAACAGGTGTAGAATAACAGTGAAATGTTGACCAACAATGGAGAACACAATCCAACAATTATAATAATAGGAAAAAGATTGTAGTACGAGGAATTAATACACGATGAGCAATGGTAGCTTGGCTATATACATGGGGTGCCAATACCTAGTCAATGGTAGCTTGGCTATATACATGGGGTGCCAATACCTAGTCAATGGTAGCTTGGCTATATACATGGGGTGCCAATACCTAGTCAATGGTAGCTTGGCTATATACATGGGGTGCCAATACCTAGTCAATGATAGCTTGGCTATATACATGGGGTGCCAATACCTAGTCAATAATAGCTTGGCTATATACATGGGGTGCCAATACCTAGTCAATAATAGCTTGGCTATATACAGTGCAATCTGAAAGTATTCAGACCCCTTGACTTTTTCCACATTTTATTACGTTACAGCCATATTCTAAAATTGATTTAACAGTTTTTTCCCCTTATCAATCTACACACAATACCCCATAATGTCAAAGCAAAAAACAGGTTTTTAGATGTTTTTCCTAATTTATTAATATAAAAACGGAAATATCAAAATTACATAAGTATTCAGACCCTTTACTCAGTACTTTCTTGAAGCACCTTTGGCAGTGATTATAGCATTGAGTCGTCTTGGGTATGACGCTACAAGCTTGGCACACCTGTATTTGGGGAGTTTCTTTAATTATTCTCTGCAGATCCTCTCAAGCTCTGTCAGGTTGGATGGGGAGCGTTGCTGCACAGCTCTTTTCTGGTCTCTCCAGAGATGTTAAAATCGGGTTCAAGTCTGGGCTCTGGCTGGGCCAGGTGAACCATCATGCCAGTCTGAAGTCTTGAGCGCTCTGGAGCAGGTTTTCATCAAGGATCTCTCTGTACTTTGCTCTGTTCATTATTCCCTCGATCCTGACTAGTCTCCCTGCCTCTGAAAAACATCTGCACAGCATGATACTGCCACGACCATGCTTCACCGTAGGCATGGTGCCAGGTTTCCTCCAGACGTGACGCTTGGCATTCAGGCCAAAGAGTTCAATCTTGGTAACATCAGAACAGAGATTCTTGTTTCTCATGGTCAGAGTCCTTAAGGTGCCTCTTGGCAAACTCCAAGCGGACTGAACTCTGTAGCTCTGTCAAAGTGATCATCGGGTTCTTGGTCACCTTCCTGACCAAGGCCCTTCTCCCCCGATTGCTCAGGTTGGCCGGACGGACAGCTCTAGGAAGAGTCTTGATGGATCCAAACTTCTTCCATTTGAGAATAGAGGATGCCAATGTGTTCTTGGGGACCTTCAATGCTGCAGACATTTTTTGGTACCCTTCCCCAGATCTGTGCCTCAACACAATCCTGTCTCTGAGCTCTACGGACAATTCCTTCGAACTCATGGCTTGGTTTTTGCTCTGACATGCAATGTTAACTGTGGGATGTTATATAGACAGGTGTGTGCCTTTTCAAACCATGTCCAATCAATTGAATTTTATCTCAGGTGGACTCCAATCAAGTTGTAGAAACATCTCAAGGAAGATCAATAGAAACAGGATGCACCTGAGAAACATTTCGAGATTCATAGCAAAGGGTCTGGAATACTTATGTAAATAAGGTATCAGTTTTTCATTCCTAATACATTTGCAAAAATGTCTAAACCTGTTTTCGGTTTGTCATTATGGGGTATTGTGTGTAGATTGATGAGGGATACAAAATAAAAATAAAATCAATTTTACAATAAGGCTGTAACGTATTTTTTTGTTGAAAAAGTCAACGGGTCTGAATACTTTAAGAATGCACTGTATAGACACTAACTATTTCACTTTAAACACTTTGTTATATTTATGCACAAGAGAAGAAGAGGTTGCCCAGCACAAATTCATGTACAAACATGATTTTTCATTACATATTTGTAATTTAGCAGATGCTCTTATCTAGAGCGACTTTTAGGACCAATTGGGGTTAATTGCCTTGCTCAAGGCCACAATGACAGATTTTTGACCTAGTTGGCTCGGGATTCAAACCAGCGACCTTTCAGTTCCTGGCCCAACAATCTTAACCGCTAGGCTACCTGTTAAATACATAACACAATATGTGACATAAGTAGAATACAGAACACTTGAAACATTACAGGACATTTTTCATGATGGAAATTGAAATATTAAAATGTTATTGGAAAAAAAAAAAGTTTTTGGGAAAACCATTTAAGAGCGGGAGTTATTATGCAGTCTGATAGCAGTGGGTAGAGTGGCGTTTCGCAGGCGGTTTGTACGGGCAGTTATACAGGACAGTTTGTGGCTGTTTCTCAGCAGCCTGGTGGTGCAGTTACCTCTTCTTGGAGGGAGCAGGTCATTCAGTGGATGGTCACTAACTGTAAGTCGCTCTGGATAAGAGTGTCTGCTAAATTACAAAAAATGTAAAGAGTGTGCATGTTCTTCACCAGGTGCACTGCAGTCTGTTCTCGCCTGCTCTGCAGTGACGGGAGCTGTGGTTGGACTGCTCCACCTCTGGAGATGATCCTCAAGGCCCTCCTCTGCACCCTGTCTAGCTGGGCCTGCTGCTTTTTACTGCATCCAACTAACAGCACTCCACCGTATTCCAGACAAGGCCTGGCCAGTGTAGTATAGACTGTGAACAGATCTTCAGTAGGACATTACTGGCAAGAAATGTCAAAAAGGCGTTTTGAGGCCTTTCTCACTGGCTGCTCTGAGTGTCACCACTGAGGTTAGAGTCTAGATGAAAACCAAGATACTTGGTTGTTGTTACCACTGGTACTTCCTGTCCTCCTAGGATTAGTGGTGCAGGTTGTGTATGGTCCTCTGACCAAGGGCTAAATGTGCCAGTTGCCATCACCCTCTGCCCTTTTTCGGTGGTGTAGCTGTGGAGCCAGGCTAGTAACCTTGAACACAGTTCAATGTCAGACAGATGTTGCAGGAACTATGGGTGATCTACTCGATCAAAGGCTTTGGACACATCAGCAAGTAACACACTCACCATTGTTGGTTTTATGGAGTCTGTAGCTGTCAGCCAGGAGAGTGTGGTTTTCACAAGGGCGGTAGTAGTGCTGGACTTTGGGAGGTAGTCATACTGATTCGTGTACTCAGATAAAACTGTCCCCTGCCAGTAGGAGGTGTTAACAATGTGTTTGATGAAAGGGGCTAGATCTTCTGCATGCTCTTTTAGTAGCCAGGCTGGAATGCCATCAGGCCCACATGCTTTATGTGGGCTGAGTCTGGTCAGAGCTTGCTTTAACTGGCCAATGCTGCACAGCTCAACCTGCCTTGTAGACATGGGCAGGGGGAAGATGGCAAGAGGTGTGTGGTGCTTGTCCATGCCTCAGCAAAGAAGCCATTCAAAACAAAAGCCACGTCGTCGTCTTCAATTCCCTCGACCTGTATTCTCCCTCCTGATGTTTTCTTTGGTCCCAGTCCATTGTTAATGAAGTCCCACCATTCCTTAGGGTTTTTCTTCTTTAGGTCCTAGATTTCAGTTTTGTAGTAGCTTGTCTTTGCTTCCTTGATAAGCATTTGCACTGTGTTTCTGTATTTTCTCCATGTCATTGTTTCTCCCCATCTGTTGAAAATATTCTGTATTTTCCTGATGGCAGCCTTTATTCTTTCAGTCATCCAGTTCTTATCCAGTGTTGTTGTTTTCTCATTTCTTATTGGCATGCATAAATCAAGTGCAGTTTGAATGCAGGAGTTGAACGTCTCCACCTTTGCATCGATGCTCTCCACCTCATATATGCCAGACCAGTCAGTAATGGCCTTACATCGTGCAAAGGTCTCCCTTCTGTTCTGGGTTACCAGATGTCCTTTTTTCCACTGCACCTCTCTTCTCGCTCCTGATGTTGTGTTTGGAGAGAACAGCAGACATTTGTGATCACTGGATCCGAGAGGGGCAAGGACAGTGGGTTGTGTTGATCAGATCTAGGATGGAGTCCCCTCTGTGGTCTTGTCTTTGACCACTTGTTTCATGTCTGGATGGGAGTTTGTCAGCATCTTGATGGGCAGGTGATTTAAGTCTCCACACAGGATGAGACCCATTTGGGGAGAGGACAACCTGATCACATGGACAGTGATTATGAGATAATCCACAGTGTTCTGCTGCAGTGTTTTGTCATGTGCCCATGGTGGATGTTAGAGCACTCCTACCAGAGATGAAACTGAGCTGGGGTGTTGTTTAGGACGGAGCTGAAGACACTCAAACTCTTCTTTCTCTAGGTCAGTTATTCTTTTCTTTGCCTGCATACTGTGATTCACATACATAGCCACACCCCCTCCTCACATCCCCTCTCTGTACCTGTCATTTCTGAACAGCTGATAGTCTTTGTCATCAGAACAGCCTCAATTTGTCAGGGCATGGACTCTACAAGGTGTCGAAAGCGTTCCAAAGGGATGCTGGCCCATGTTGACTGTAACGCTTCCCACAGTTGTGTCAAGTTGACTGGTAGTGGATTTCTACTCTGAATAGCTCGTTCCATCTCCTACAACAGATGCACAATTGGATTGAGAACTGGTGCCTCGGAAGGCCACTGCAGTAACCTGAATTCACTGTCATGTTCGTGGAACCATTCCTGGACAAGCCTTGTGGCATGGGGCATAATCCTGCTGAAAAAATGTATTTGCAGATGGATAACTGCTATCATGAAGGGATACACTTGATTGGCAATGATGTTTAGATATCCTGTGGCATTCAAACGTTGCTCCACTTTTATCAAGGGGCCCAATGTGTGCCATGAAAACACACCCCACACCACCATCCTGCAATGCTGACACACGGCATGGATGCATGTACTCGTGGTTTCCTCCATACCCTAGTCCTCCCTACCAAGGTAATCTCAATACCTTTACAGTAGAAAATATCTAAGCACAGCAAAACTGACAAGGTGCACACTGATCAGTAAAGTAAAGAGATGCTAACATTCTAGAACGCTTCCTTTCCTCTGCACAGTTCTCTCACAGTGAGAAACATAAGGACTACAATAGTGTTCTATGCTTTCTTCATTTGATCCAATCCACTACCACTTCTTATGTATACGTTGGTGTCTTTTAAAATTTGCCCAATCTGTAGAATCTCGTCTCAGTCAGTGCAGTGATAGGTCTTTTCTCCAGTGTGTAACGTTGTTGTGTTTTTACGTTGGCCAATCAAGAGAAACTCTTGCCATATTAAGAGCAGAAGCAAGGCTTCTCTCCTGTGTGTGTTCTCTGATGACCTTGCAGCTCAGCTGTTGTTTTTAGATCAGTGGTAAGGCTTCTCTCATTTATGTTTACCTTGGTGTCTTTTTAAATGGCCAATTTGAGAATAAATCTTTCCACAGTCAGAGCAGGAAAATGGCTTCTCTCCTGTATGTATACGTTGATGTTGTTTTAAGTTGCCAGGTTGAGAGAAACTTGCCCCACAGTCAGAGCAGGAGTAAGGCATATCTCCTGTATGCAGAAATTCATGTATTTTCAATTGGCCCATTCGAGAGAAATTCTTGCCACAGTCAGAGCAGGAGAAAGGCTTCTCTCCTGTGTGTGTTCTCTGATGAACTTTAAGCTCAAATGATGTTTTGAAGCACTTTACACAGTCAGAGCAGGAGTAAGGCTTCTCTCCTGTATGTATACGTTCATGTATTTTCAATTGGCCCAGTCGAGAGAAATTCTTCCCACAGTCAGAGCAGGAGAAAGGCTTCTCTCCTGTGGGTGTTCTCTGATGAACTTTAAGCTCAAATGATGTTTTGAAGCACTTTACACAGTCAGAGCAGGAGTAAGGCTTCTCTCCTGTATGTATACGTTCATGTATTCTAAATTGGCCCAGTCGAGAGAAACTTTTCCCACAGTCAGAGCAGGAATAAGGCTTCTCTCCTGTATGTATACGTTCATGTGTTTTAAATTGGTCCAGTCGAGAGAAACTTTTCCCACAGTCAGAGCAGGAGTAAGGCTTCTCTCCTGTATGTATACGTTCATGTATTTTAAATTGGTCCAGTCGAGAGAAACTTTTACCACAGTCAGAGCAGGAGTAAGGCTTCTCTCCTGTATGTATACGTTGATGTTGTTTTAAGTGGCCAGGTTGAGAGAAACTTGCCCCACAGTCAGAGCAGGAGTAAGGCCTCTCCTGTATGCAGAAATTCATGTATTTTCAATTGGCCCAGTCGAGAGAAATTCTTCCCACAGAGCAGGAGAAAGGCTTCTCTCCTGTGTGTGTTCTCTGATGAACTTTAAGCTCAAATGATGTTTTGAAGCACTTTACACATTCAGAGCAGGAGTAAGGCTTCTCTCCTGTATGTATACGTTCATGTATTTTAAAATGGTCCAGTCGAGAGAAACTTTGCCCACAGTCAGAGCAGGAGTAAGGCTTCTCTCCTGTATGTATACGTTCATGTATTTTAAATTGGAACAGTCGAGAGAAACTTTTCCCACAGTCAGAGCAGGAGTAAGGCTTCTCTCCTGTATGTATACGTTGATGTTGTTTTAAGTTGCCAGGTTGAGAGAAACTTGCCCCACAGTCAGAGCAGGAGTAAGGCTTCTCTCCTGTATGTATACGTTGATGATGTTTTAAGTTGCCAGGTTGAGAGAAACTTGCCCCACAGTCAGAGCAGGAGTAAGGCTTCTCTCCTGTATGTATACGTTGATGTTGTTTTAAGTGGCTAGGTTGAGAGAAACTTGCCCCACAGTCAGAGCAGGAGTAAGGCTTCTCTCCTGTATGTATACGTTCATGTATTTTAAAGTTGCCCAGTCGAGAGAAACTTTTCCCACAGTCAGCGCAGGAGTAAGGCTTCTCTCCTGTGTGTGTTCTCTGATGAACTTTTAGCTCAAATGATGTTTTGAAGCACTTTACACAGTCAGAGCAGGAGTAAGGCTTCTCTCCTGTATGTATACGTTGATGTTGTTTTAAGTGGCCAGGTTGAGAGAAACTTGCCCCACAGTCAGAGCAGGAGTAAGGCTTCTCTCCTGTATGTATACGTTGATGTTGTTTTAAGTTGCCAGGTTGAGAGAAACTTGCCCCACAGTCAGAGCAGGAGTAAGGCTTCTCTCCTGTATGTATACGTTCATGTATTGTAAATTTGCCCAGTCGAGAGAAACTTTTCCCACAGTCAGCGCAGGAGTAAGGCTTCTCTCCTGTGTGTGTTCTCTGATGAACTTTTAGCTCAAATGATGTTTTGAAGCACTTTACACAGTCAGAGCAGGAGTAAGGCTTCTCTCCTGTATGTACACGTTCATGTATTTTAAATTGGTCCATTCGAGATAAACTTTTCCCACAGTCAGCGCAGGAGTAAGGCTTCTCTCCTGTGTGCACTCTCTGATGAACTGTCAGAGCCTTTGATGTTGTGAAATTCTTCCCACAGTCAGTGCAGGAATACAGATTCTCTCTTGTGTGTATTTGTAGGTGTATTTTTAACTTTGATAGAATTGAGAAACTCTTCTCACAATGTGGGCAGTGGTGAGACCTCTTAGCTCTGTGATCTTCCTGCTGTTGCTCGTTGGATGTAGAGAATGTCTCAACATGGTATCCTGTGTGAACAACATCAGAAGAACCAGTGAGTTGGTGGATTATACATGTCAATCAAATATATTTTATGAAGATTGTCTACTTCACTCCTTTAGTCTACTCTCTGAGCACTCCAGATAGCACAGTGAATAAAACAAATGCTGGCAATACTGGTGTCAAACCAGTGGCATGAAATAATATCTACCTTCTCATTGACAAATTTCATCGTGAAACAGTTCTACTGCAACATTTCATGCACATTGGGAAATTGGAATGAATAACACAAACTTAATTAGATAGAATCTACTCTTACCATGAGAAACAGATTTCCCAATCTTCTCCTCCTCTTCTTCATCTTTAGTGTTGACATTCAGCTCCAGTGTTTGACTGCAGTCTACCAGCTTCACTGATGCCATCTCTGGATCCTGCAGCGCAAACTGGGCACCACTGTCACAATCAGGACCCAGTGACTGTAGGTTTGGACTTAGTGTGGAAGGAGAGAGGCTGGCTGGGCTTGTCCTCTCTATTGATGTTACCGGCCTCAGATTTAATTCTAGTCGTCCTGTAGTAATAATGAGAAACAGACACAAAAAGTTATTGTCTTGACAGTTCTGGCACTTTCTTTATTCTCTAAAAATATACTAATCTTGTTAAATTATCTAATTCAGTGCTTGACTTGGACTGAAATAGGTGCCGGTACTCATTTTGGGTGCCGGTACTGTTTATATTTAGGTGCAGGAGCTCCACAATACTGTTGAGCTAACATTCTATAAGAGGAACAGGAGCTCAAGCACTAGATATTTGAGGTGCCGGTACTTAAACTATAGCAGATTTTTCCTAAATTCACATTTAGTACCAGTCAAAAGTTTTAGAACACCTACTCTCTCCAGGATTTTTCTTTATTTTTACTATTTTCTACATTGTAGATTACAAAGATTCTACAAAGCTGTCATCAAGGCAAAGGGTGGCTACTTCGAAGAATCTAAAATATATTTGATTTGTTTAACACTTTTTTGGTTACTACATGATTCCATATGTGTTATTTCATAGTTAAGATTCTTCACTATTATTCTACAATGTAGAAAATAGTAAAAATTAAGAAAAACCATTGAATGAGTAGGTGTGTCCAAACTTCTGACTGGTACTGTAAATGCATAAATGAAAAAAGCCATTTAGTACAAGGTCACTGTTTGTTTTAGGAAGCACTATGTACTATTTTCCTGAATAACCGTGTCTTCACTGTATTATTTCAATCAAAAACCAATTGTATTTTCCGTTCACACAATAGTAACATTTATCGATAAATACAGAAATAACTGAATGTGTCTGAATATTAGTACACATGTCGGAAACTTATAATCATTACATTCAGCTTCAAAACAGTAGTGTGACCGTGAAATTGTCTCTCTGATGCACCCGCACTGTCCTCACTGAAGTCTGTTGACGCTGACCGAGAGTAGCCGCCATTTTACCATCTTGGGAATTTTACACAAAACCAAAACAAACTAGGAAATCTTACATAAATGGATTCTTTATGAAATCACCTTGAGGAAATTATGTATATCCATTCAGACAAATCCAAACTATCTAGCTATGTGACTTGTAAAATAGTTACCAGGTTTACTCAGTTTGACATAAAAATAACACATCAAACCTTTACCAAAGGTGATAATACCTTAACGGATTTGTTACCTAGCATTGTATGACATGTTCTTTCGATATTAGAAAGTGTAAATGTGCTATTACATACTGATATTACGTATTTTATAAAGTATTAGTTAATGTTTGGAATATTGAGAGCTGCATAAGGATTTGGAGGATGACATACATTCCATGTATTTATTTCTGTCACTGGTGGGTGCCAGAAGGTATGCGGGCCAAGATAGCTGGGGGGCCACTGGTGCTAATCTTCGAAGGAGTATGTGATGGAAAATCCTGACTAGGTTGCAACACGATACCATATAGGGTGATCCTATATGTGGCGAGGAGTGACACTCAATAATGGTTGGCAACTGTTGGATGGAATTAGCTCGGAAAAGCATTATAGAAACTAAGAGGTTTTCTATGTAAGTAATTCAGATGACAATAGGCTACGCCCGTACCGCTTGTCATGTGAATCTGGTACTGTAATATTAAATACTTTGAACCAACTCTCCATCTAACTGTTTAACTATTATCTTGCATACTGAATTACTTGATGCCAGAGAAACTCGTCATAACACATACCTACAGTAATAAATAGAAACTGACACAAAGGTTATCTTCTTGACATCACAGTTCTGGAGCTTTCTTTTACTGAAGAATGGTGCGTGCCTGCCTGGAACTTCCTGTTCCACCACTACCACAGTGCAGCCACAGATAGAACAATGAGACAGATATTTCACTGGATGTATAATTGTGAAGCATCCGGTTGGCGTTTCCACTCACTACCAAATATGTGAGAGGAAGCCCACTGGCCGGCAGTGGGAGAAGATGGATGGAGATGGATTTTGGCCGATATTCTGCAAATGTTCTAATCGATGAAACATCTGATCTTAATACAGTTCTGTTCCCAAAACTAAAATATGTTATGCACAGAGTGGACAAAGTTTTGTGGACCTACCTCTTGCAAATTTTTTTTATCACGTTATTTAGAAGGAACGCAAAGGCGAATTGAGTTATTGCACAAGAGCGCTTCACAGAGGAGGCATTCCCTAACAGAAATATGCAGATGTGTGCTAGAACACACCAATAGGATCTCGCTAGCTCGTGCTTGGCTCTGCCCACTATGACTCATCTGTTCCCATTGGAAACGACCAGCCGTTGTCTATCTTGGCTTTGTTATAAAAAATCATTGGTGCAACCGTCCGTGCGTTCAGGGATCCTTGGGATGGCCCTACACCATTATATGAGAAGGGCGGTGCTTAATTTGAGCTGGATCCTCCGGTACCTCTCAGTTTTGTAGTCTTTCGTTCCGGAACGCATTTGCCAGGATCAGGTAGCCTCCCTCTTGTGGCAAGAAAAATAATTTCCACTGTTTGCAATGTAAAAATCCTAATAAAAGCAATCAGAGTAATTACATTTAGATTCCTCTGTAATTGTCATGCCCCCTCAAAAAAAGTTATGTGAAAACGTGCATGATATTCTAAGAATTGGTTAATGTTGGGCCGTCCCGGGTTTATGGTTTGCGCAACATTGTAGCCTAGACCAAGACGTGGCCATTGCTGTGGTGAGAGAGAGAAGCATGCCTGTATCTCTCACAGAAATACAATGACATTCACTTTCTATGATCTCTCTCCTTCTCTGTGCTGTTATAGACATAAGCCGGCAACTCTCTTCTCTCCAGCATTGCACTTCATCATTTATCTCCTAATAGAATAATAGCTGTGGGAAGTGTGCTGGAGGTGCTGCAGCACTCTGCAGTCTGTTCACAAATAAATTAAATAATTCCCAATACTACACCACGAGGAAGCCTAGAATTTCGCCACAGAGGATCCATAGCTAATTTTTTAAATAGCCTAGCTGTGGATTGTGTGTAGCCAAATCACAACGCATGCCTAACGTGCTGCCAAAACAGGCCTTTCGCAAATATTTCTAATACAATCGCTGGAAAACACAGGTTGTCAACTACCAAATAGGCCTATTGAGCAAACAGCATTGTTTAAAAAAGTAAAGCAAGAGAGAGATAAGCTTTTGGCCGGTGAGTGAGCGCCACATCATTGGGTGAGTCAGTGAAACTGGAAAGCTTTTTTAGGACTATATCTTCCTCCTCATATTGTACAATGTGTTTCTCTGCACACTTAGGGGCCTCGGCTATTGATGGATTCAAGACAAGGTCGTTTTTATTGATCTCAGATTCTCAGTGTCAAAGTAGCCTGTTGTTTTGGTCATTTGTGAGGTATTCAAAAAGATTCTGCAAAAGTCTTGTCATCTAAACTGAATTAGAATTGCATGAAATGTGTGTAACTTCTGAAAGCGGCTCCACACCACTGCTCTATGCCCGTACGCGAAAGCCATGATAATGCATGCAATGCTTTGTTATAAAGGTTGTTTGTTTTTATCCGTTCTGGTACCTCAGAGCCTTCCAGGTCACCCCCCTCTCGGGTTCACTTTTGGTTCCGGCACCGCCCAATTTACAAATGAAGCACTGGAGAAGTGGGTAGCTGCCGCTGCCTCCTCCGGGACACTTCTCCTTTGCATAAAGTTAATCAGGCTGTTGATTGTGGTCTGTGAAATTAACCTAACATTCTCTGGCAACAGCTCTGGTGGACATTCCTGCAGTCAGCATGCCAATTGCATGCTCCCTCCAAACTTGAGACATCTGTGGCATTGTGTTGTGTGAAAAAACTGCATATTTTAGAGTGTCATTTTTGTATTTGTTAGGGATCCCCATTAGATGCTGCCAAGCACCTACTCAGCTACTCTTGTCCCCAGCACAAGGTGCACCTGTGTAATGATGATCATACTATTTAATCAGCTTCTTGATATGCCACATCTGTCAGGTGGATGGATCATCTTGGCAAAGGAGAAATGCTCACTAACAGGGATGTAAACAAATTTGTGCAAAACATTTTAGAAATACGTTTTTGTCTGGAACATTTCTGGAAAATTTTATTTCACCTCATGAAAGATGGGACCAAAACATTACATGTTGCATTTATATGTTTGTTCAGTGTATACAGTATATATATATTTTTTTATCATACAAACTATCGATAACATAATTTAAATTAAATCAGCCTGCTTTTCTGTTCTAATCAGGTCGCTACACAGGCTCAGAAGGATCCTGTGAGGGCGGAACATTTTCTGGCAACAGTAGTCCTTGCAGGGCTTCTGCCGTGAAGTCTTGGAGGCCCAAAAACGTATCAGCTGCAGATATAATGATGTCCAGCTTCTTGGACTTCTTGTGCAGTAAAATTAATAACTATGGCTATAAATACTAAAAACTCCACCTTCAAAATAAGTGAGATCACTTGATTGACGTATAACATTTGCAACTGGTTGCAGTGCATCCACTGTCATATCTTCTTCATAACTGTGGCCTCTTGCTACTATAACTCTCTTCACCGCCTCCACATAGGAGATTTTCTGTACAGCCCTGATCCTTGACACCTCAACCTCTTTCACCCTAACAGGGCACTCTGGGAATTCAGGAATATGACCCCCACCACAGTTACAACATTTTACATTCACATGCTCTTCAATAACATATTCCTTCCGTCTGCAAACACTTGACATGTGGCCAAACTTTTTACATTTCTTGCATTGCATCAGGTTTTACACAAACTCTCTTATGGGGTATATTATATATCCCAGCTTTACATAGGGTGGTAGATACTCTTCATCAAACATCAATAATAAAGATGAACTTTGCTCCTTTTTCACATTCTCCATACGGGTCAAGCGACGTGCATTTGCATCCTTTTTCTTCTTTGGGATTTGGTTGGCAGAGCGCATCCAACTTTTAGGTGCATACACCGCCACCTACTGTACTGGTGTGTGAGGCCATTCACAGACTACATACATTAAATTCATTGATACAGTAATTAATACAAAATTGCCCTGCCAAGTATTAGCCCGCTCTAAAAAATGTGAGGGAAAATGTTCTTGGTTCGTGCAGGTGACTGACCTCCTCAGACCAATTGGCAATACGCCAAGAACATTGTTCTGGGAACCAAAAGGGATATCTCAGTTTCAAGGTCTCAGCTTGGAGAGAAGAAGCCTTGTGAGGTATTGGTCGGTTACATGCAGGAACCAAATGTTAATGATTAATTAATGATTAATAAGCTAAATCTTGCAAATATAACTTGTCTGTGTAAGCAGTATATAGGACAACTAGCGGGACTGCCCCGGCAGAGCTCCCAACCGACGTGTACTATGGTGCTTTTAAGTTTGTTGGAACCTCTCCAGCTTGCTGATAAAAAATAATTATTCATTTAAGTTCCACAACAAAAATCCACCACCCCATTCCACTATTTAACCCTATCTAGTCCTACGCCAGACCACTACCACTCAACACCCCCTGCAGCTGTTCTGCAGTAAATCCTCGGAATCCCAAGTATTTCTCTGCCGCTGCCACCACAGCCTCTATTTCTGGGACTTTTGATCAATTTCTGCAGTACAATTGACAACCATTGCTATAAATGGTCCTCTGTAGCTCAGCTGGTAGAGCACGGCACTTGTAATGCCAGGGTAGTGGGTTCGATCCCCGGGACCACCCATACACAAAAATGCATGCACGCATGACTGTAAGTCACTTTGGATAAAAGCGTCTGCTAAGTGGCATATTATTATTATATTATTATAAATGCGAAAAAGCCCACCTTACTGAAGCACATATTCTTCCCATCACTCTCTCTTGGTCTCTGCCTACTCACAGGAATCCTCTCAAGATCCCTCACCCTGTACCCATCTTCCTCTACCACTCTCTTCACTGCTTCGGCATACAACACTTTCTGTACTACTGTAACCCTGGCAACCTCAATCTGCCTTTCTCTCAACTGACTCCTCAGATCTCCAGCCCGTTATCACCCCCACAACTAACACACAGAACTTTCTCCACCGATACCACCGATTTCTTAATCTCATGCCCTCCTGCACACTTGTCACATCTAGGCATCTCATGTCTACACACTGCTGCAACAGGCCCATAAACTTCACCCCTAAAGCACTGTAGTATTTACAGAACTAAATCGCTCACGGGATAACTGACACTTCCTACCTTGATCTTATCTGGCAGAGACTATGCATCAAAATCCAGCATGACAGATAATGTATTCTCTGTTTCCCCAAGCTCTACACCGGATCTACGTCTCACCAAACGGAGGGTGTCACAGACACCTGGAATCTTCCATTTCAACTGCACATCCTCAACACTTAAACCTAACCCCGTTATCACTCCTTTCAATGCCACCCTGTTCCAGAGAGCAATTCAAGTCAAAATTCCTGTCTCTAATCACGTAATCCGCAGCGCCCACTCCCTCTGGACAGAGGAGAAACAATAAATCATCACGAGTCCACTCAGTTACCTTCACCAACTCAACAGTCCCCAACCTCTTCTCCACCTATCCTGACACCACATATGGATCCATTCTCTCTACAAATCTCACTACCACTGGGCCAGAATCATCCTTATCATCCTCGGAACGAAACCCGAACTCGGAGTTCCTCACAGCAGGTAATTCATCCTCACTCTCACCAGGTTCCATCTCTGAGCTACTGGAGGACGTATCCCTCTTTATACACTAGACGATAACCTCCCTCACCACACTGCTTCCCTCTACACTCAGCTCCTTCTCAGCGGTCATCACTGCACCTGCCACCACAGTTAATTCATCCTATCTCTCGTCACGTTCACTTTCCTCCTGTAGCTCTTCTAAAAGTTGTGTGTGATCTTCCATTCCATATTCACTCAAAACATATTCCACTTTTCTCCTTTGTCCATGTCCACCATCTTCTCCTTCATCAGATCTTCCAGAAGGTTTGTGCATCCCCCACTGCAATCCCCATTCCACTTTTTTTCTTGTCTGCCATCTTACCACGTTTCTCAGCTCATCCACATCCCACTAGCTTCAGGTAGCTGCACACCAATGGAGTACCACAGTATAAATGATAATAACCATAAAACCTAGCAGTCATAACAGGGAAATGGTTCCAATCATTTTTCCACCATTCATTTTTCCCATAGGGGATTTTAGAAACACTTATAATAAGGGCTGTGTTACGTGTAGGCTTACCCTGGTGTGGCGTTTTGATAACCATGTAAATCTCTCTAGGACAAGGTGACTTTTATATATTTGCATGTATTTACCCCTACAAAAATGAAATGGTAATTAACTGCTAATGTGGCTATCATAAAGAACCACAAATGCCATGATGATCTAGACAAAATTGCCGAATAGAGTCAAAGGTAAGGATCTCTGGTTTAACTATCTAATGTTAGCTAAATTTTGTAATGAATAAATAGGCTACATTTATTTAAATGGACAATTCTGTGAACTGACTTGTGCAAGTTTTAAATTGACACAATACCTGTTAGCAAAGGTGTCAGCTAGAGATGACGTGCAGGAGATTGCAGTGATTTGTTGTTTTGCATGATGTCTACTATGATGATAATTAGAGTTTTATAATCTGAGAGGATATAGAGCCAAATATATTGCTAAAAGTCACGCCAGGGTAAGCCTACACGAAACACAGCCCTTATTTTAAGTGTTTCTAAATGAATAAAAAGAAAAATGATTGGTTCTATGACACCATTTTTGCAAAAATAACAATAATAAAAAAAACTCTATTCAGACTTTACTCAGTACTTTGTTGAAGCACCTTTGGTAGTGATTACAGCCTCAAGTCTTCTTGGGTATGACGCTACAAGCTTGGCATACCCGTATTTGGGGAGTTTCTCTGCAGATCCTCTCAAGCTTGTCAGGTTAGATGGGGAGTGTCGCCAAACAGCTATTTCCAGGTGTCTCTATATTTTGCTCTGTTCATCTTTCCCTCGATCCTGACTAGTCTCCCAGTCCCTGCCACTGAAAAACATCCCCACAGCATGATGCTGCCACCACCATGCTTCACCGTTGGGATGGTGCCAGGATTCCTCCAGACGTGACGCTTGGCATTCAGGCCAAAGAGTTCAATCTTGGTTTCATCAGACCAGAGAATCTTGTTTCTCATGGTCTGAGAGTCCATTAGGTGTCTTTTGGCAAACTCCCAGGGGCAGTCATGTGCCTTTTCATGAGGAGTGGCTTCCATCTAGCCACTCTACCTTAAAGGCCTGATTGGTGGAGTGCTGCAGAGATGGTTGTCCTTCTGGAAGGTTCTCCCATCGCCAGAGGAACTCTAGAGCTCTGTCAGTGACCATCGTGTTCTTGGTCACCTCCTTGACCAAGGCCCTTCTCCCCCTATCACTTAGTTTATCCGGGCAGCCAGCTCTTGAAAAAGTATTGGTGGTTCCACACTTCTTCCATTTAAGAATGGAGGCCTTTTGATCATATCCTTGGACTAAAATGATTGACAATCAGGTACAAGCCTAACATCATGTGCAAAGGGGCTTTGGGTAACGTAGCACATATTCAATGATATCTATTTTTCTCACGTAGGCTGTTCATTTCTGATCTTTGATACTTTTTCTGGTTTATAAACGTATCATGGTATACTACGTTAATGCTATACGTATGGGCCATATTGTTACTTGGTAGCTACTAGCAACAGACCCTGTGTTGTGGATCATCTACCACTATTTTGGACGGTCCATACTGTAACGTTAACGTTAGTCTCAGGCTTCACTAACTAGCGTTACTATTTTAGGTGGAGCTATTCTTTGCTACTTTTCAAACAAATACTACGTGATATTTCACATATCATCTTGCTAGAGAGGCCCTTTGTTGTGATATTTAGGCTACTATATAGGCTACTAGCAAAAGACCCTGTGTTGTTAGGATAGATTTATGTTTGTTTCTTCCAACAGGTCTTTACATATTTTCCTCACTACAAAATATTAATGCGGTCCTTGTGGTTACTAAACATATTTTAGATATGCCTTTATGCTATAGCTTATTCCATTTTTACATCTTTGGTTAAATGACTTCAAATGCTAAACTTAAATTTATTTTGTGGAATGTCTGTGGAGTTTGTAAACTATCCAAGCTTAAAACAGGTTATTACTAGGCTTAAACAACTTCATTCATCTATTGTGTTCCTACAAGAAACTCACTTGTTGAAGGATGAGCTACTTAAAGTATGCAGGAGATGGCAAGGGCAAGTAGTAGCATCCTGTTTCTCCTCTCATTCTCATGGTGTTATGGTTTTAATTCACTAATCTGTTCCGTTTCAAGTGGATACTATTATAACTGATACAGCTGGTAGATACATTTTGATACAGGGAACTCTTTTGAATGAGCATATTAATCTGGTTAATGTTTATGGTCCTAATGATGATAATCCCAAATTCTTTGAGAATGTATTTCTATTGATAGCCTCCATTCCTAATGGCAGGGGCCTTTAATTGCACTCTTGATCCTCATCTAGATCGCTCCTCTGGTTTAGACACTTCCCACTCGCAGAGTAGAAAGAAATTACAGCATTTCATTCAGGACTTAAATCTATGTGAACCTTGGAGGACTCAGAACCCGAGTAAAAGGGAGAATTCATGTTACTCGTCAACATTTAAATCATATTCTCATGTAGACTACTTTTTAGTTTCTTGCTTCCCAATGTAGCAGGAAATGGATATGATAGTATTGTTCTGAGTGACCATTCCCCTGTGTCATTATTCTATAGGGATACAAAACTAGTAAAAAGGATCCTCTAGATGGCGTTTGCATCCCAGATGGTTAAAGGACCCAGACTTCTTACATTACGTTGGAGTGCATATAGATGTTTATTTGACATTGAACACTGACCAAACTTCAGCGAGTACCAGATGGGAGGCTTTCAAAGCACATATTTGGGGGCAAATTATACGTTTTACCAGTTTAAAATCAAATAAATCAGAAAATGAGAGCGATGGACAGCAAAATCAGAGAATTGGAGAGAAGCTTTTTTGGGTAACTCAGTTGAAGTAAACAAGGAATGATTTGGTCTTAAAGCTCAGTATGAAGAACTTCCCACCTCAAAGGCTGCAAACAGCTTAACTAGGCTGAAACAGTCCTATGATCAAGGTGAAAAACCTGGTAAATTGCTGGCCTGGCACATTAAGAAGTAAAATTCAGCCTTTAATGCAATTCATAATTTACAAGGACAATTATCAATGGATCCTGTAGAAATAAACCAAACATTTGCTTCCTACTACAACACACTTTACAACTCTGAATCTCCTGAGAACTGAACTAGTCAGGTCTTGATTTTCCCTCTACTTCAGAAGACACTAAATTGGATCTGGAAAAGGAATTGGATGGTGTTGAAATATCTGATGCTATTTTCGATATGAAGGGAGGTAAAGCGGAAGGTCCAGATGGGCTCCCAATAGATATTTAAGGACAAACTTCTAGGTCCACTTTTGGATATGTACAGTGCATTAGGAAAGTACTCAGACCCCTTGATTTTTTCCACAATTTGTTACATTACAGCCTTCTTCTGAAATGAATTAAATAAAACAATTCCTCATCAATCTACACACAATACCCCATAATGAAAAAGTGAAAAGAAGTTCTTAGACATTTTTGCAAATGTATTAAAAACTACAAAAATATATTATTTACATTAGTATTATAATAAACACATTTTGCAATGAGACTGAGATGAATGAGATCAAGGTGATCATGGTTTAGACCAGGGTTCTTCAATTCCGGTCCTGGAGGGTCGAAACACTTCTGTTTTTTATTTCTACTTAGTAGTTAATTGCACTCACCTGGTGTCCAAGGTCTGAATTAGCCCCTGATTAGAAGGAGAGGATGAAAAACAGAGGTGTTTCGGCACTCCAGGACCGGAATTGAAGAGCCCTGGTTTAGACACTCGCAGAGTAGAAAGACATTTTGTAAATGTGATCGTTCAGATGTTGTTTTTGCAACAATTGAACAAAAACCAGTTTTGGCTTTATCATTATGGGGTATTGTGAGTAGATTGATGAGGGAAAAAAACTATTTAATCTATTTTACAATAAGGCTCTAACGTAACAAAATCTCAAAAAAGTCAAGGGGTCTGAATACTTTCCGAATGCACTGTATATAGACAGGTGTGTGCCTTTCCAAATCATGTCCAACAAACTGAATTAGATAGAACCTCCTCTTACCCTGAGAAACAGATTTCCCAATCTTCTCCTCCTCTTCTTCATCTTTAATGTTGACATTCAGCTCCAGTGTTTGACTGCAGTCTTCCAGCTTCACTGATGCCATCTCTGGATATTGCGATGCAAACTGGGCTCCACTGTCACAATCAGGACCCAGTGACTGTAGGTTTGGACTCAGTGTGGAAGGAGGGAGGCAGGTTGGGTTTGTCCTCACTGTTGATGTTACCGGCCTCAGACTTATCTGAATCGGACAGTAGTAATATAGAGAGCACAGACACAAAAGTTAGTGTTGACAGTTCTGGCACTTTCTTTATTCTCTACAAATATTTTCACTTTTTCTTGTTCAATTATCTAATTCAGTGCTTGACTTGGACTGAAATAGGTGCCAATACTCATTTTGGGTGCCGGTACTGTTTATATTAAGGTGCAGGAGCACCACAATACTTTTGAGCTAATACCTAACCTATAGTAGATAAATGCATAAATGACTCAAAACCCATTTAGTACAAGGTTACAGTTTGTTTTAGACAGCACTGTGTGCTATTTTCCTGAATCCAGGCTCTGTCGTAGCCGGCCGTGACCGGGAGACCCATGGGGCGGCGCACAATTGGCCCAGTGTCGTCCAGGGTAGGGGAGGGAATGGCCGGCAGGGATGTAGCTCAGTTGGTAGAGCATGGCGTTTGTAACGCCAAGGTTGTGGGTTCGATTCCCACGGGGGGCCAGTATAAAAAAAATAACAAAATAATGTATGCACTCACTAACTGTAAGTCGCTCTGGATAAGAGCGTCTGCTAAATGACTAAAATGTAAATGTAATAACCTTGCCTTCACTGTATTACTTCAATCAAAAACCAATTGTATTTCCTGTTCACACCATAGCAACATTTATTGATAAAGACAGCAACAACAGAATGTGTCTGAATATTAGTACACACGTAGAAAACTGATAATCATTACATTCAGCTTCAAAACAGTAGTGCAACCGTGAAATTGTCTCTTTCTGATGCACCCGCACTGTCCTCACTGAAGTCCGTTGACGCTGACCGAGAGTAGCCGCCATTTTACCAGCTTGGGAATTTTACACTAAACCAATAATATGGAAAACGAACTCAGAAATCTCAAATAAATTGATTATTTATTAAACTAACATGATACAGTTATGTACATTCACTCAGACAAACCCAAAATCTCTAGCTATGTGACTTGAAAAATCGTTTTTATCACGTTCTTTCTCACTCACTCGGTTTGACACAAAAATAACACATCAAACCTTTACCAAACGTGATAATACCTTAACGGATGTGTTACCTAGCATTGTATGACATGTTCTTTCGACATTAGAAAGTTTAAACGTGCTATTACATACCTCTAGTAATAAATAGAAACGGACACAAAGGTTATCTTCTTGACAACAGATGTATTGTGAAGAATGGTGCGCGTGATGAAGTCATTACGTAATAACGTAAAAATGCATCATTACGTGAAATTCAAAATAACGTTTTCAACGTAGATAAAATAACGTTACTCAAATAGGCCCTTTTCACGATGACGTCATCTAACTTCCGCCTTTCCGCGTAGCAGGTTAACTTCACTTCCGTTCGCCCATAACCTGAGACTTCTCAACGAAAATACAACTGTTGACCACTAACTAGCAAGCTAGCTACTTGAAGAAATTCCAAAAGGTACGTTTAAGTTAAATTAGTAAAGTTAAGAGTAATAATGTTTACGTATATGCAATGGTTTGTAACTTGCTAACGTTATTGTTAATTCATAATTGTTCACTGCCTTAGTTACTTAAAAGTGGGCTAACGTTAGCTAACAACAACTTAGTACCAGATACCGATAACGTTAAAAGGTAGCGTTACATTGCTGCCTGGCTGTAATGTAACAAGTTTACTTAGCTAGCTATCTAACCCTTTGTTAGGCAGTTAGTTTATTCATGAATGTATAGTAACTCACCTATTCAAATACTGTTGTGCATGATAGCTAGATAAATATTGATTCCTGGTCAAAGCTGAATGTTAATTTAGCTGTTTCTTTTCTCCCGGTGTCTGTATCGCAACATATATATATATATCACCGTTAACTACACTTGAGACTGTTTCAATACAGTGATTGGGAGAAAGGGCGCAGCATTAGCCATTAATACATTACTGACTCTTATCTTACGGTCGATACAAACAGCAGTAATATTAAAAAGAGGCTGCAAAACAGAAACTCGTCAGCTCATAACCTTCGCTAGCATAGGGCTAATTTAAGCTAAATAAAGATAAACACGTACCTTCATAATCAAACAGGTAACCTTCAACAAATAACTTGTAGCCTTTATCAAGCTTCGATCTTGAAGTAAGGGACCACTTGTCAGCAAGTCGTTCTACGTCGTTAAGTCGTATTGGTGGCAGATGTGAAAGGGACTGGGTGAACTCCATAATGATGTGCTACTAGCTAAGCGTTCCTAAGCGACACCAGATGTAAACATAACCTGCATCGCGGCAGAACGGAAGTTGTCTGACGTCACGTGAAAAGGGCCTATTGACTGGCCATCTCAGCGACAAATATGATTTGACATTTGTAAGTTTAGATTTGTTTGTTTATTATCACATATTTGTATTTGTAAAGGTAATATAAACACAACACATTTTATATGATCAGATATTTTTATTTTTAAACATAACACATTGAATTATTGAACAATTACACATTACACATTATTGAACAATTATATTTGATTTATTTTCTTATTAACTAGTAAACCTACACATTCTGAACAATTATAGTTTCAATCAGTGTATTGGTAGTTAGTTAACATGCTAACTGACTGATCAACAATTATAGGTACAAGCTAATAACAAGGTATATATGCTATCTTATTGAACAAGCAACTTAACTCAAATAATGATGTGTGCGCTAGGCATCTCTCTCCAGCTCTCTCCAGGTTGTTGTGCTGCTTGGCTGGCCTGCTGCTGCCTGTGCACGAGCTGAGCGCCTGCTGCTGACATCACTCACAATGCACTTTTGCAGCCAGCCATGTGTGTTGTGACTGAGTGTGTGACAGATAAAATCGTTTTAGTGTCATTTAGAGGGAAAATGTGTGCATTTTAGTGTTTGAGTCACTTTTCAAAAGTTGCTAAAAGTTCCAAATAAGTTTTTAAAAGTAGCTCAATTTGTTGCTAGGTGCTGTTTGAAAAAAAAGTTGCCAGGGTAGTCTGAAAAGTTGCTAAATCTAGCAACAAAATAGCTAAGTTGGCATCACTGGGCCCTACCCCATTACATGAGAACGGGGGTATCTGCCGCTGCCTCCTCCTCCTCCAGGACACTTCTACTTTGCATAGAGTTGATCAATCTGTTGATTGTGGCCTGTGGAATGTTGTCCCATTCCTCTTCAGGGGCTGTGCGAAGTTGCTGTATATTGGCGGGAATTGGAACAAGCTGTGGTACACGTCGATCCAGCCCTCCCAAACATGCTCAATGGGTGACATGTCTGGTGAGAATGCAGGACATGGAAGAACTGGGACATTTTCAGCCTCCAGGAATTGTGGACAGATCCTTGCGACATTGGGCCGTGCATTATCATGCTGAAACATGACGTCGGCAGGACCTTGTCATGGTATCTCTGTGCATTACATTTGCCATTGATAAAATGCAATTTTGTTCCTTCTCCGTAGCTTATGCCTGCCCATACCATAACCCTGACACTAACATGGGGTACTGTGTTCATGACATTGACATCAGCAAACCACTCACCCACACACATTTTTACATTTAAGTCATTTAGCAGACACTCTTATCCAGAGCGACTTACAGTTAGTGCATACATTATATATATATTTTTTCATACTGGCCCCCCATGGGAATCAAACCCACAACCCTGGCGGCCATTCCCTCCCCTACCCTGGACGACTTGTGCGCCGCCCCATGGGTCTCCCAGTCACGGCCGGCTATGACAGAGCCTGGATTCGAACCAGGATCTCTAGTGGCACAGCTAGCACTGCAATGCAGTGCCTTAGACCACTGTGCCACTCAGGAGAACACCACCATACACATGGTCTGCAGTTGTGAGGGTGGTTGGGCATACTGCCAAATTCTCTAAAACAAAGTTGGAGGCGGCTTATGGTAGAGAAATTACCATTAAATTATCTGGCAACAGCTCTGGTGGACATTCCTGCAGTCAGCATGCCAGTTGCATGCTCCCTCAAAACTTGAGACATCTGTTGCATTGTCAGTGGTAGAAAAAGCACCCAATTGTCATACTTGAGTAAAAGTAAAGATACCTTAATAGAAAATGACTCAAGTAAAACTGAAAGTCACCCAGTAAAATACTACTTGAGTAAATGTCTATAAGTATTTGGTTTTAAATATACTTCACTATCAAAAGTAAAAGTAAACGTATGAATCATTTCAAATTCCTTATATTAAGTAAACCAGATGACACCATTTTTTATTTTATTTTTTATTAATGGATAGCCATGGGCACACTCCAACACTCAGACATCATTTACAAATTAAACGTGTTTAGTGAGTCCGCCAGATCAGAGGCAGTAGGGATGACCAGGGATGTATGTCCCGTGTAGCTCAGTTGGTACAGCATGGCGTTTGCAACGCCAGGGTTGTGGGTTCGTTTCCCACGGGGGGATAGTATGAAAATGTATGCAATCACTAACTGTAAATGACTAAAATGTAAATGAAATATTTTTCTTTCGGAATGTAGTGAAGTAAAAGTTGTCCAAAATATAAATAGTAAAGTACAGATAACCCCAAAAACGACTTAAGTAGTACTTTAAATTATTTTTACTTCAGTACTTTACACCTCTGGGCATTGTGTTGTGTGACAAAACTTCACATTTTAGAGTTTTTTTTTTTTTACGGGGTATCTTATATATCCCAGCTTTACATAGGGTGGAAGATAGGCTTACCCTGGTGTAACGTTTTGATAACAGTGTAAATCTCTCTAGGACAAGGTGACTTTGATCAATATATTCACCTGCATTTACCCCCCAAAAATGAAATGCTAATTAGCTGCTAATGTGGCTATCCTAAAGAACTACAAATGCCATGATGATCTGGACAAGACTGCCAAATCGAGGCAAACGTAAGGATCTCTGGATTAACTATATAATGTTAGCTAAATGTAGTAATTAATAAATAGGCTACATTCATTTAAATGGACAATTCTGATGGGGGGCACTTACCCCACGACTTTTAAAAACGGCCCTTTTCTAAAAAAAAACATTTAATTAAATAACTCAAAAAGTGTAAACTGTAGCAATTTATTTCCCTTTATAGTTTATTAGCCTAAGCATGACCTTCATCCACATAATCCCCACCCCCAAAATGTTGCTTCAGCAATAGGCCCTTTTCACGTGACGTCAGACAACTTCCGTTCTGCCGCGATGCAGGTTATGTTTACATCCGGTGTCGCTTAGGAACGCTTAGCTAGTAGCACATCATTATGGAGTTCACCCAGTCCCTTTCACATCTGCCACCAATACGACTTAACGACGTAGAACGACTTGCTGACAAGTGGTCCCTTACTTCAAGATCGAAGCTTGATAAAGGCTACAAGTTCTTCGTTGAAGGTTACCTGTTTGATTATGAAGGTACGTGTTTATCTTTATTTAGCTTAAATTAGCCCTATGCTAGCGAAGGTTATGAGCTGACGAGTTTCTGTTTTGCAGCCTCTTTTTAATATTACTGCTGTTTGTATCGACCGTAAGATAAGAGTCAGTAATGTATTAATGGCTAATGCTGCGCCCTTTCTCCCAATCACTGTATTGAAACAGTCTCAAGTGTAGTTAACGGTGAGGTGACAGTGAGAGGGCGATGTTACAGGTCCATGAAGAAAAATGAGGAGGCTCATCGGCTTCAGGTTTCTCAGATAAACAGTTCTCTAACATTATGATAAGATAGGTTAAGATAGATAAGTTTTCTTTTTGTTGTGTTTTGCTGCGGTTGCAGATTTAATAAGAATGATTCCACAAAGTTCCACTGTGGATCAGTTTGTTTCTCAGTCTGAGCTCTGATTTTGTATCATTAAACTTAATACACAACGAAATTCTTACAAACCGATGTGGGTTGTTGACGGCAATAAAGACTGGGAAAGATTCTGTGATAACTCAAAATGTTCAAATTTTCGATAAGTGTTGGCACTACTTGTCAAAGGTTTCAGAACAGCCAATTTTTCTTAATTAAAAAAAGAAATTGGGTTTTGAAAATTGTGTACAGTAGTTTATAATGAAACGCAGAAAAAATGTTTTGTAAGTACAGCACTAATTGTTATGTCTCTATGAACAGGTTACACTAGACTCTGCAGAGGTTCCTGTGGTACTCAATCACATGTCATGTTCCTGCTCTGCTGGGAAAGCACTATGTAATCACATAGTAGCACTTCTTTTTCAAAGTGCTCACTATGTTACCATGGGCTTTAAGACAGTGCCATTGCCTCTGTCATGCACCAGCGCACTGCAGACCTGGCACCGGCCTAGGACACAGGTCAGACATTATTTGTTACACTGATGCAGAACTTTGCAGTTTGTATTGACTTTTGACAATGTATTGTTCATCATTATTATATCACAGGGAATTGTACCAGAGGCCACCAATGATATGGCGGTGTGTAAACCAGCGGCTAAGAAAAAAACAAGTGTCAGAGCTGGTGTGAAGTGCACACTGTACCGAGCCTATGATGGTGAGTCTGAATGAGCCCCCGCCTGTACTAGAGCACAAAGACTTTAGTGCATTTCTAAAATAATACAAACATAAAAGTGATTATTATTTGTTACTTTTTATATAGACTTTCAGTGGATATTTTTTTATTTGTATTAGAAGCATGTACGAGACTGGATGAGTGTGGTTGTCTTTTTTAGTGAAAAAGATAAGGTGGCATTTAATGAAATCTAAACTTGACATATCTCACTTTCATGCCAGGGCCTATTCCGGATCCTCACGTCATGGCCAGTGCTGAGAAACTGAAAGACATCCGTCCACAACCAGGGATTTGCAAATTGCTGCACGGGCTTGAGGGCCTTAATTTGGTGGACTCTAAATTTGGCCCTGTGCCGAATGCACTGGCCGATGTGTATCTATCCTCAGGGGGAAAGTGCTGACTGCAAACAAAGGTGCTCCCACGAAGAATCTTAAAACTTGGTCCCTCATCTCTCCTGATCGCCCTCACCCAACGGGCACGTATTTCTCCATCAACAGGGAAATCGTGAAAACTCAGATACGGGAATTTCTGTTTGTTGTTTGAACAAAATGGTACACTGCAATAGCATCTTCTCGAAGATTGTGCCATGCTTCGGTGTTGGATGGGATACTGTTGCGATACAGACACCGGGAGAAAAGAAACAGCTAAATTAACATTCAGCTTTGACCAGGAATCAATATTTATCTAGCTATCATGCACAACAGTATTTGAATAGGTGAGTTACTATACATTCATGAATAAACTAACTGCCTAACAAAGGGTTAGATAGCTAGCTAAGTAAACTTGTTACATTACAGCCAGGCAGCAATGTAACGCTACCTTTTAACGTTATCGGTATCTGGTACTAAGTTGTTGTTAGCTAACGTTAGCCCACTTTTAAGTAACTAAGGCAGTGAACAATTATGAATTAACAATAACGTTAGCAAGTTACAAACCATTGCATATACGTAAACATTATTACTCTTAACTTTACTAATTTAACTTAAACGTACCTTTTGGAATTTCTTCAAGTAGCTAGCTTGCTAGTTAGTGGTCAACAGTTGTATTTTCGTTGAGAAGTCTCAGGTTACGGGCGAACGGAAGTGAAGTTAACCTGCTACGCGGAAAGGCGGAAGTTAGATGACGTCATCGTGAAAAGGGCCTATTGGCCAGCAGAGAAGTGGGAAACTTCCTCTGTCTAGTATTTGGGTATTGTTTCTGGAGCAATGTGTTAGTTCTCTGGAGTGTCCTGCGAGACATCTCAGAGAGTCCGTATATACGAAACATCATATTTACCATTGAAGGTTTTTGCATTAATTAAAATAACTAGTATACCTTAGAAGTCGTGTTGACCTCTTTTGTTCCTAATACCAGATTTGAATTGACGCGACATTGACAATTGGTGACCCCGACGCGGTCTGGTAGAAGGGACTTCGCTGGGTAAATGTCCGGCCCATTTGGTCAACTCTTTAATCGAACCGTGTATTTCACAAACTGCCCGGGCTTCTATAAAGGTAAGCAGGTACCTGTTGTTAAATAACCAAAAATCTGCAAATTGGCTTTATCCAAATTAATTTTGTGAAACACCTGTCTGATGTAAGTGAACTAAATTATGAAACTATTATGAGTAGACAAGCACAATGTTGTGACATGCAAACCTTTGCTAAATGTGATGTTAAAAAAAACCATGGTACCAGAGTGTTGATTCTACCGGCAAGGTCCGCTAAGAGACGGCTAGGTTCAGGAGACAATGCTGACATCTACCGGCAAGGTCCGTAATTGCGACATACGGCCAAGGTTCGGAAGATATAGGGAATAATTGGCTTAAGTAATTGCTATCGACAAGGTTCGTAACTACGACAGTACGACTAGGTTCGAAGAATTACACCGGCAAGGTCCGTAACTACGAGGATACGGCTAAGGTTCGGGAAATTTTAGATAATACTGGTGACTGGCAAGGTCCGTAACTAAGGGTTGCGGCTAGGTTCAGCACAGTGTTTTGAATAAAATAGACGCGGCTGTAATACTGGTGACTGGCAAGGTCCGTAACTAAGGGTTGCGGCTAGGTTCAGCACAGTGTTTTGAATAAAATAGAAGAGGCTGTGTGCCCAAATAGATTGTGTGTGGAACATGGGTGTAATTGATGACTGTGTGACATATTTGACTGTATGATAGGATTATGACTGTGTATTGTGAGTGAGGGCGATAACTGTGTACAATTTTTGCTGTGTGATAACTGTATACTACGCTTAACTGTGTACCATTTTTGGCAGTGAATACAAAGAATATTTTAAAACAGTAAATAATGAGAATTACAAATAGGAAATAAGGTTTAAATTGTGCAAACGTTAACAAAAGACACCCATAGGTGGTACTATAGAAAGTTAAACAGTGCGAGTGTTGTTGTATGCATGAAAGTGTGAATGATAAACCTGTATATCTTGATAGAAAACAAATTGGGAATCATAAGACGTCTGTGGCTGTCCAAACGGTATAATTTGGGAATAACTGTTGGATTTGTGGTTGCTTAAACTATCTAACCCGATAAAAACAATTGGGAACATAAAGCTAAAGTGATGAATTGTGTGACTGAACTAAAACGTTTGAACTGATACATTTGAAACATAACGTTTGGTGTTTGAAATAGCATAATACTGCTTTTGAATAGTTGTGTCGAAACAATTCGGTTTAGTATTTGATTTGAGGTTTGATGTTTGACGTAGAATAATACTGGTTTTAGGTGCTTGGTTTGGGCTATTTGGTTTATTATTTGATTTAACGTTTGATGTTTGACCGTGCAAAATACTGGTTAAACAATTAGACCGAAATAATTCGGTTTATATAAACGTGCACCAACTTTAACTAATTAGGTGGGAATTATTTGATTTAAATAAATGGACTGGAGTACTTTGAGTAACGGCGGAATATTGGAGGCGCGCTGGGACGAGAAGCAGCTCCTCACAGCTCCTCAAAAAGGTAGAGTTGCGAGGGGAGGGGCTGGAGAGAGCGAAAGTGTGGCTTTTGGAGCCATGAAAACACTGGGAGATGGCTGGGAACGCATGTGGGTATCTGACGAGAGAGTGTTCTAAACTTGCTCACCGAGCGTAGACGTGCGTTGGGTGAGAAAGTAGAGAATATTTACATGTGAGTTTTTGGTAATTTGGCAGACGCTCTTGTCTAGAGCGATTTATGGGAACAATTGGGGTTGAGTGCCTTGCTCGAGGGCACATCGGCAGATTTTTCGCCTGGTCGGCTCGGGGATTGTAACCGGTGACCTCTCGGTTGTTGGCGCGGCGCTATTGGTCACTAAACTGTCGGCCGCCCCATATGAGTTTAAGATTGTGGCGTTGTTGGATAATATGATGGCGGAATAAACTGACCTTAAGTAATGTTGTTTTAGACGTAATGTATAATATAGTACAAAACAAATAGAGGGTTAAATTGAACTAATTATCATGGTAGAGCTAACGTAGTACAGTGAGGGAACTTCATTTTGTGTCAGAGGGTAAAATGAGAAATCATTGTAATATGCTATTGGTGGAAATCTATTTATCATTTCAAGGCATGGAGTAACAATCTGCATTTATGAGTGTAAATTCCACGGCTGATGTGTTGATTGAATGGGTACGATGAGTATTTGGTTTGGTAATGTTGAATGGACTATTTGTAGCGAGCGTGTTTAGGGGTTAAATAGAAAAACTAACTTATACAATAGGGAATCAAAAGGAGAGAGAGTTTTTTGCTGAGGTGAAAGCTACTGCGATTTTCATTTGGTGACGTCACTTGCTCTATGAACTGGAAGTAGTTACTTTGAGAGCATCGCAGATGGTGTGGAGTGACTGGCGATGTCCCTGGTTCGAACACAGGTAGGGACAGTAGACAAAGCTTTCGCAGTGGGGCTATATACCTAAATTACTATGTGGATTGAGAAATGTGAAAGATTGAATTAGATAGCTTAAATAGAAGTATTCTAGAAAAGTCTATGAAAATATGTTACCAACGATAGCAAGTATTTGTTTTATTAATTAGGGCCTAATCAGAGAGAACAGTTAAATAAATTGAATAGCGAACTGAAATGGGTTAGCGGGAAAAATACAAAATAATTGGACGATTATAAAACGATAATTTATTTTGGTTAGGATGAAAGTATGCATTGGCTGTTGTGCTGGGGAATAGCGCCAGCCTGTGGTGGGTTATGGATTTGTTACATAAACTTATATTTTGGACTGGGGCGATAGAATAGGCTACAATTGTAACATAATCAGAAAAAAGACACAATTTAATGTGAAATAGTTATTACAATTGTTGTTGATAGTTGTTACGGTTATTATCATTGATCCAGTAATGATATAAGGATAGTAGAGGAAGGCAGGGGATTTAATCTCATTTAGGGAAGTTATATTAGGAAGAAAATACCATTAAATGAGGGAACATTTGATGTAACCATGATCGTATTGGCTAAAAACTCAAATATGACATTTACAGGGAGGACAGGAACAATAGAAGGGAAGACAGGTTTTCCTAGGGGGTTGAATAAATAATTGATAAATGGATCATTTGAGATGAGATCACATGTAGCAGAGTTAGGGTAATCAATTAAATAATCATTGTATACTCGAGGAATTTTGAGTGGTTTAATGGATTCGTTGGGAGGAATTAGAATGATACAAACAATTATTGATGGGTTAAGACTGGGAATATCTATCATGTTTTGTGTGTAATACCATCTTTAGATTATAACTAGGAGAGGGAGATTAGCTCATCTCTTTCTTTGTGATTGTTGTTTTTTCAAATTGGGTTAAAATGGGTTCACAGAGCCAGAGGCTGTACAGAGAAAGGTGGAGCCCCCATGTTGCCCTAGTGAAAGAACATTCAAAAGGAATGGTTATCACTAGGTAATTGGATAAAACAGGGGAAAAGCATTACTGACTGGCAGAATACACCAAATGGGGATCAGTATGGCCACTCCACTGGGAGATATAGAAGAAAGTTAAATTGGAAAGCAAAAACCCAGCCCAGTGTCCATCTGGAGATAAGTTTTAACGGATGACAGGAAGAGATTTTCTAAACTCAGGAACAGGAGGCTGAGTTAGCAGCAATTCTGTTCAAATTATGGTCACAAGGACAACAGATGTAGGACTAATAAAGGGGGTAGCTCCAGTACAAGTGATTCCTCGATCCGATAATAGACCATACCAAAAGCAATATACTATGAAACCAGAAGCAATAAAAGGGATAACACCTACATTTGAGAATTTACTTAAGGGAGGGGTGATAATTCCTGGAGATGTGGTACAATGAAACTCTCCAATATTTCATGTTAGAAAGGAGGCACCTAGCGCCGACTGGAGGATGGTCATGGACTTACAGTTAGTTTAATAGAAATATCATTCCCAGAGTTCCATGTGTACAAAATCCACATACATTGATGAACCAATTGAAACCAGAGAACTCCTATTTTACAGTGATAGATTTAGCTAATGCTTTCTTTAGCATCCAAGTTCATCCGGATAGTTAGGGGTGGTTTGGCTTTACTTTTCAGGGAAGGAAATGGACTTAGGCTAGGATGCCTCAAGGCTACTCGGAAAGTCTTACAATCTTAGCCCAGGCTATACCTAAAAATTTGGGAAAGTTTGAACATAGGGAAGGATGCAAATGTTAGTTTATGTAGATGATATTCTATTGGCTAATCCCACTCAGGAGGGATGTAAGAGGGATACAATCCAATTGTTAACCTTCCTGGAAGAACAGGGACACAAAGTGAGCAGAAAGAAACTTAAACTTTGGTAGATCGAGGTCATTTACCTAGGACACACTATAACACAGGAGGGGAGAATGTTAAACTCATCCAGGAAAACTGCTATATTTGGAGCGCCAAAACCGTTAAAACAAAAAACAAATGATGAGCTTATTGGTAATGATAAAGTGCTGTAAAGTTTGCGTACTCCATTATGTACTGCATACGGGTAAATTAAGTGATCTTATCTATGGGAAGGCAATGGTAGCCCATGGTAAAGTAATTTGGAACTCTAAGGAGGCATACATACATCAGGGATGTTATCCAAATGGTAGAGAGTAACGAGGGATATGACATTGGTAGTGATTGAAAGATGATGAGGTTTTTTGGTGGGCTATTAGATATAACTGGGTTAATCATGAACATAGAGATTTTATTCTTTGTTGCTAGACAGAAGACTTAGGTGACTTAAGAAATAGACTTGTCATGTCCAACAATTAGTCTTCAGGTCAAGCCCGGGAGAGCCTGGGTAGAACAGAGTTTGAACTAAACATAAGTGTTTTTATAAGATAAGAGATTGATTGATTGGATTACTAATTGATTCTGAACTGGATGAAAGTTGAATTTAGCTTCCATAAAAGACAAAGGAAGTGGGAGGAGCAATAAAGGAGCAAAAGATAATCTAAAAAATGAAAGGCATGGCAATAGGATGATAAATTACATAAGAAATGGTTTAGAAAGGTGGTAATATTGACACATGGGCAAATCATGTGTCAAAAAGGGGGAGTGATAGGATTAAATAATATTGATAGAATTAAATAAAAATACTTAAAAAGAAAAAACAACAATAGAAATTGAGAGCTGAGCATGTATGTGTAAAGATAGTTTATTAACCACACCCGTATGTCAGAGGTTTTGTGCCCCACAGGTGAACTAAAGGAGAAGGTGACCCACTCTATCACACCAGGAGACTGGGTGTGGATCCAGTCCCTAAAAGAAGAAAAACTGGAAGCAGGCCTGTTGGGAAGGGCCCTATCAAGTCCTATTTGATCAATCTGGGTGCATGTCACACACTGCAAAAAGGTAAACCCAGTTACACCTGATGAACAAACACAGAGTTAGGAGAAAGATCCGATCACCATTAGGGCTCGGGGGTTGGCTCCTTAACGAAGATTCCCTTACCCTGTCTGATCATCCCTGTGTGAGTTTGGTAGAAGGTGAAGTAATGGGTTGGCGTCTGACATGTTCTCAGGGCAAGGGTGGGGATTCACAGGTCTCCTGACGGTAGGTAGCTGTCTGATTGTGGGGGCCATATTCCTAACACACTCAAACCCTTCTGATCAGCCGAAAGTAGTAGTTAACCTAAAACAAGTTGATAAAATGATACCTGAGCATAGTCTATGAAGGCATAGGAGACAGCTAGACGTAGGGAAAGGGGAAGATTAGGGACTTTAGGGGAGGACATCACTATATGTGTGTCGCCGTGTACATCCTGGGACTATGTAGTTGCTCATATCGAGAGCGTGGGGGATATGTAAATCTCCATACACAGTTTGGGGACAGGTGTAGTGTTGTGAGGGTAGGGAATTACCAGAAATGGCAGTGCGACCCATAGAAGGGTAGGTACTGTCTGAAAGTCTGAAGTACGCAAAAACAGGTTTATCCCCATGCGAACCACCTGGGAATGTGGTGAAAGAGTCTTGTAGTAACTTGAACTATCAGTATCCCCCGATAACAAACTCATTCCGACCTAGGTTGCCTACGTTTGAAGTCTCAGGGGATTCTAATAGTTTTTCTAGGACTAGTAAGATAGGATACAGAGTAGGGCATCTTAGCTCTGCTCCTACACAGAGAATATCACAACTGAAAGAGAACATGACTAATCTCTCCTCTTTGTTGCAGACAGAGGATTGTAGGACCCAAAACCAGGCCTGTGCTGACATCTGATGGTTGTGTGGTGATAACTGATTGTGAACTCAACTACATATGTAAACAATCAAATGTGTCAGAGACTGGTGAGTTGTCACGTAGAAAGTAGGACCTCCTCCCGGGATCCTTTGATGAAAGGATCCTGTGATGGGATAGGAGTACCTCGAGAGGTTTCAGAACAATTCAAAGCTAGGAATCAGATCGCAGTTGAGTTTGAATCAAGTATTTTTTGGTGGTCAACAATTAATAAAAACGTAGATTGGATAAATTATATTTACTATAACCAGCAAAGATTTATAAACCTCACTTGTTATGCAATAAAGGTATTAGATGAGCAGACAGCGGCAACTATCTTAATGACAAAGCAGAATAGAATAGCGTTAGATATGCTTTTGGCTGAGAGGGGCGGAGTTTGTGTTCTGTTTGGATCTATGTGCTGTATTTTCATCCTCAAACAATATAGCACCGGACGGGTCAGTGACAAAAGAGCTTCATGGGAGTAACTACACTGACAAACAAACTGGCTGAGAACTCTGATATTGATAGCTCCATAAACGGTTGGTTTGATAACATATTTGATAAATGGAAAACTATTGTTGTAACTATTCTGGGTGAAGTTATAGCTTATATGGGTATACTTGTTCTTTGTGGATGTTGTCTTATTTCCTGTGTCTGAGGTTTGGTGAGAAAGGAGATGGAGAAGGTGATTTCCCACAGATGGTGAGATAAGGCCCAATCCTGGACTCCAACCTAGGAATGGAGGATATGACCTACCAGGCTTGGTGGAGTGACACTAGAGGGTGTCTAAAGGGGGCCAAAATATACTTCTCTGTTTGTGTTTTATGTTTTAATAGTCTTATGTTTTGTGTTCTATTAATCCTGTGTTTTATGCTTTATTAATCAAGTTAACCATGTGAATGTTTGTCTTTTCTTATGTGATGGTTTGAAGTTCCTTGGTGACTGGTAACAATTTGCAAGTGGGGTGTAGATGAACTGAGGGTTTGCATTTTTAGTAACATTATGGCCTATTAATAAAAGTGTGATTTTTTGTTTGTATTGTATTATAATGAATGACAATCTGTGTTTTCTTATTTTTTGAATCACACCTTATGAGGTGTGAAAAGGGGGACTATTAGGGATTTATTATTCTCCTAAACTGATGGGATGACTAACTTAGAAAGAATGCAGTCTTGACTGGGCTAATGTAGGCTGTGACACCTGGCAGGCTGTGATTGATGTGAAGAGAAGATAAGGATTGTGTCTTCAAATGCTAGACTATAATAGTTCATTGTGATTTATGAGTCTTCCTTTGACATGGGAATGATGTCTAAGGGAGCTGGCTCTGCTCACTATGATAGGTTGTTATGATAATCTTGTGCCTGGATTAAGTGTGTAACAAATGGCGCCGAAGAGATGAGACCAACCCCCTGCATCAACGGATTGGCTGAGAAAGTTTAAACCACGCTCAAGTCTTTACTCTAATTGGCCAGCAGAGAAGTGGGAAACTTCCTCTGTCTAGTATTTGGGTATTGTTTCTGGAGCAATGTGTTAGTTCTCTGGAGTGTCCTGCGAGACATCTCAGAGAGTCCGTATATACGAAACATCATATTTACCATTGAAGGTTTTTGCATTAATTAAAATAACTAGTATACCTTAGAAGTCGTGTTGACCTCTTTTGTTCCTAATACCAGATTTGAATTGACGCGACATTGACACAGGTAAGTTAAAGAGCTAGCTTACTACCTCTATGCTAACGTTAGCTAGCTATAAAGCTACTGCATTTAGCACATGATTCGGTCACACCAATGCTAAGTTAAAGATCTAGCTTACTACCTCTATGCTAACGTTAACTAGCTATAAAGCTACAGCATTTATCACATGATTCGGTCACACCAATGCTAAGTTAAAGATCTAGCTTACAAACCTCTATGCTAACGTTAACTAGCTATAAAGCTACAGCATTTAGCACATGACTTGGTCACACCAATTTTCTTACATAAAAACAAAAATATAATTGGTAATGACCTGGCTTGTGTCCCATAATATGCCTGCAATCCATACAGAATCAGGCTAATAATGACTAGACATCTTTTTAAATTAGCATGTCCTTGTGTTCTTACATTGATTTTGATAGATTTACTGTAACAGCAAAGACAATAACCACGTGTTTTCTTCTGCTAAATCCTTTAGAGGGCAGAATTAGAAGAAAAAAAAGATACTTGATACCACAGCAAAAAGTAAAGCAGGGAGAAGGACTGATTTCCCCCTGTTGTTTTCAGGTTCTCTATCAAAATCACACTTTTAATACAAATATAGTAACAACTACATGTATGTTCTAAGTCCACAACAACAACGCTTCAACTACGTCACGGGACCCTTTTCAGCTGTGCACCAGACAGACTGTGTGACTAGTGGTGTTTCTGTAGCCGTAGGCGGCACGTGGGTTTCCAGTTTGGGGAAGCACATTTTCACCATAAAATGCACCTCTATAATAAAGCATTCCATGCATCATCGCAGACTTCTGTCCAATAGCCTCCTATTCCTAATGTGATGAGTAGATTGGATAGTCATCATTTAGGCTAATAATATAACACCAATCACTGTGGGCAAAAAAAAGCCTGTTCAACGCATGGCTGAGCACGTAGTTGTGTAGAATAGGCCCAGGCTATATCAGATACGTTTCTAGGCCTTTTATAAACACATTTCATGCAATTCTACTACACTTTAAATGACTGGAGACATTAGCAGAATCTTTTTGAAGACGACAAAAATTACAGGGTAGCGTAGCCTACTCTGCTAACAATGACAAACAGATCAATAAAAATGACGCTGTCTCCATTATAATAGGCCTACGAGAAGGGGGGGACGCACAAAGCCTACAATATGACATCCATCTAACCTGGAGGAGGAAACTAACTTTCAAGTGGCACTGACCCAACAATGATAGAGTGAATATGCGCTCCCCGGGGATATGGCCGATGCTCTCCACTGGAGCCAATAAGATAAAAGGCTATACTGTTCAATCAATTAAGATGTGAATTTATAGACTAACTATAAAGACAGATTAGAGACTATTCATTGTCTTCTCTTTACAGCAATAACCATTTGCTTTCCAAACTGTGATGAAATATTGCGATATTTAACTGACAGTCGCAACTCAATCATCTATGTGGTATTTCCCGCTGCCCAAATTTCAGGTCCTTCTGACTAGGCAATATGAATGGTTTTACATGTTTTAAAGAAGTGAATGATCCTCGGTGGCCAAATCATGCTTTCTGGTGTAGTAGCCTATTTTGAAATATTTTATTTATTTATAGACTGAAGTAGGTTTTATTTGGCCTCAAGTTTTCTGATCAAAAATGTGTATATAAATATATTTTTTATATTTTTGTGAATTTTTGTTTGACATAAGACTGTAAAAACACCAGGAAATCAGCTCCAAATGATTTTAATTGTGGAAATCTGTTCCCAGGTATTCCCACGCATAAGAGAGTCAACTCTGATTTATCTTATTTTAACAAATACACCAGAGAAATGTTTCTACTGGTGTCTTCACCCAAGATAGTGACCATTGTCCAGTTGTTTGTGTTACAGATCTGAGAATACAAAACTCTATGCCTCGTGTCATCATCATGAACTTAAAAAATGTCAGTGAACAGGCTTTTTAAGACCTTGATTTTAGTGACCTTGATTGTATTTTAGCTATCTCTGAACCGGATTTAGCATTGAGCCTTTTTGCTGTTGTCTTCAATACTATTGTGGATAATCATGCTCCCTTCAAAAAAATGAAGGGTTACAGGTAGATTGAATGCCTGGTACACTTCAGAATTATCAGAAGTATTTAATAAAAAGGGATGATGCTTGGGTCAAGGCCAGGAACACAGGCTTAGGCCCGGACTGGCAAGCTATTAGGCATCTGAGGAATCATTGTGTAAGACAAATCAGAAAGGCTAAATCTGATTATTATGTAACCGCTCTTTCGGATTGTAATGGGAACCCGGCTAAATTCTGGAAAACTGTCAAATACCTGAAGGGTTCTAATTCCTCCCCTCTTCCACAACAAATACATGCAGACACTGGCCTCATGACGAGGAAAAAAATGGCATCATTGATGCATTTAATCACCATTTTATTTCAGAGGGCTCTCTTTGAAAGAACTTCTAAGCCTATTCACAATGATATTGGGCTGGATGCAGATAGGGAAAAATGGTTGAATGTTCAGAAAAATTATAGCCAAAGCTTTTCTTTTAGGCTATTTACAGAAAAATAAGTCCTGGATGCTTAGACAACAAGAAATCCACAGGGGGCGACCAATTGGATCCCTGTCTGCTTATTAAATGTGCAGCGCCCATCATTGTTGGCTCAATAACCCATATGTTTTATTTAACATTGTTATCAGGAAATATTCAAAAAGTATGGAAATCAGCTAGTAGTGATCTCAATATTTATCGCCCCATTTCAAAGGCTTCCTTGTCTAGATAAGATGATTGAATCCTTGGTAAATGTACAACTTTTTTTTCTTTCTGAGAAATGCATTTTGAATTTAAACCAATCAGGGCCTGGGCATAGCAATATTAAAGCAACCACTTTAGTTGTTAATGATCTTGTCAATGCTTTAGACACTAAAATGAAATGTGATGCTTTGTTTGTGGACCTGTCAAAATCTTTCGATACTGTTGATCATGCTATTTTGTTGAATAAATTGTCCTCAATAGGCCTGAGCTCTGACGCCTGTTCATGGTTTCATGATTGTCTTAGTGACAGAACTCAGGCCATTGTGATTGATGGGGTTAAGTTATTTTCTTGAAGTACCACAGGGATCGATTTCGGGACCTGTTCTCGTCACTCTTTATATAAACACCATTGGTCAATCTGTAAAAAAAAAGTTAACTTCATCTATACTACTATGTATGTTATCGGCCCAACTGTTGATCTGGCTGTTTCCAAACTACAGTCAGATTTTATAGCTCTGCAGGAATCCCTTGAGGATTTAAAACTTGTGCTTAATATTGAATTTACCACAGCTCCAACAAGTTGTAGAAACATCTCAAGGATGATCAATGGAAACAGGATGCACCTGAGCTCAATTTCAAGTCTCATAGCAAAGGGTCTGAATACTTATGTAAATAAGGTATGTTTTTTATTTTTAAGCAATTTCCAAAAATGTCTAAAAACCAGTTTTCTCTTTGTCATTATGGGCTATTGTGGGCAGATTGATGAGGGGGGAAAAAATATTTAATCAATTTTAGAGTAAGGCTGTAACGTAACAAAATGTGCAAAAAGTGAAGTGGTCTGAACTTTCCGAATGAACTGTAGTATTTTAATGAAAGGAAGTCAGGCTAGCGAGCAAGCATTTTAGCCAGGTAGCCTAGGACAACAAAAACGAAAAGCCTCAAAGACCGTTTAGGCAACATGAAAGAGGAGGATGGCCTTGGCGTTTCTCTACCAGTAGAGTGAGACATGACTGTTCTACTTGCACGCATCCACACACAAACAGATATCAGTGCCATGGACAGCCACATCATATTTAGCTTATGTTGATTGCACTAAATAGTTGTTGGTATCTTTTAGTTGTCACTGTATTAGACCAAGCATAGATGATTAGATGATGTTGATTTGTAGGGCGGCAGGTAGCTTAGTGGGTAAGAGCGTTGTGCCAGTAACCGAAAGGTCGCTGGTTCTAATCCCCGAGCCGACTAGGTGAAAAATCTGTCGATGTGCCCTTAAGCAAGGCACTTAACCCTAATTGCTCCTGTAAATCGCTCTGGATAAGAGCGTCTGCTAAATGACTAAAATGTAAATATTGAAATGGTGCTGGAATAGTGGAGGCAGCTGCTGTTTTCTTTGTGACTTGTGGTAACTCTCCATGGTTCTAAATCAATAGTTGTTTAGTAGTCTGAAAATGTGGGAAACATGACCTTGCTTGACCCCTGCTGTAGGTCATGGAACTGTTTGTTACATGTAATATGTTTTGTAGACTTCACCTGACAGATGTTGCTCTCCGGTTTGGTAATGAAACAAATGTGTGGTTGAATTGATTCTGCCACTGTGTCTTCTTATTGTCTCGGCCTTCAGCCTATATATCACGGTGGCAAGGCATATGAACTAACAGGTTATAGCTCAAACAACCCAATTATCACAACACATAGGTTGTAATATGTTTTTGGCTTCCCCAGTAATGTTACCCATGCACCGCTACTGGTAAGAGGTATTTATATTCCCCGGGACCACCCATACGTTAAAAAAGAAATTAATAATGTATGCACGCATGACTGTAAGTCGCTTTGGATAAAAGCGTCTGCTAAATGGCATATTATATTATTATTATTATTATTATTATATTCTGATTACAGGTTATCAATCCTTACAAAACAATGGAGACAGAACATGCTACATTTCTCTATCATCATTAAAGTTTTGCAAATGGCTGTTGTTTAGTAGAAAAGCACAGATATTCGTATAAGATACACATATTCATAGTTTTTTTTTTCTTAACTGATTACAATTTGTGGTGCTATTGTGTGTCATCTCATTAAACGCAGACAGTGGACGACGCCATTTTACCAGCTCGTGAGACTTCTTTTACACAAAACCAATAACATCTCAATTAAATCAACATAATTGATTCTGTACTAAATTACCTTGAACTGACGTACAGTACTTTCAAAAAGACAAACCCCAAATCTCTAGCTATGTGACTTGTAAAATATTTGTTCGCGTTCTTCAATCACTCGGTTTGACACAAAAACAACACATAGCAACCATCACCAAACGTGGTAATATCTTGATAGATTTGTTAACTAGCACGTTATGACATGTTCTTTCGATATTATAAAGTGTAAACGTGCTATGACATACCTCTAGTAATAAATACAAACAGACAAAAAGGTTATTCTCTTGACAGCACAGTTCTGGCGCTTTCTACATTCTGAAGAATGGTGTGCGCCTGCCCGGAACTACTTCTTCTTCTCCTTTGGAGTTTAACTGCGGTTGGCATCAAATATGTTGCATTACCGCCCCCAGCTGTACTATAATATAAATCAATTATACTTTGTAATAAAAATGAAAAAAATGACTACACAAAAAATGAAAATATACACCCCCCCCCCCCCCAAATAAAAATACCCTTCCAACTAACTCTACACTAATTAAAAACACACTACCCCATTCCACTACTTTGACCCTATCTGCTCCTGCACCATGCCAACGGAATGGGAAGGCGGGACACCACCCCTCAACACACCCTGTAACTCTTCTGAAATCAGATCTCGTATACCCAAATACTTCTCTGCAGCTGCCACCACAACATATATATTCTGTGATTTACGTTCCATCTCTGCAGTACAGTTGATAACCATTGCTATGAACGTTAAGAAGCCAACCTTACATCACTCGTTGGCCTATCCCTCTGTGCTGGCACAGACCTCACACGGATCCTCTCAGGATCCCTCCCCCTTGACCCGTCCTCCTCTACTTTCTTCACTACTTCAGCACTACACCCCCTGCACTCCTCTAACCCTAACCTGTCTCTACCATGGGCACCCGTACAAATAAAACACTTATTCTCCTGATACTACTAAACGACACAGTTATTTGTCTCATGCCCCTTCTGCACACCTAGGAATATTTACATTTAAGTCATTTAGCAGACGCTCTTATCCAGAGCGACTTAGTTAGTGAGTGCATATATTTTTTCATACTGGTCCCCCGTGGGAATCGAACCCACAACCCTGGCGTTGCAAACAACCTCATTCATCATCTGTCTGCCACAACCTACTGTATGGTTAGTTAACTGGAGAAAAAATACAAGGGGGGGACTCACGTCATCACACAAAATACAAAAACAGATCAACAAAAAAAACAACCGACTCCTTCAGTCCCAGTCCAATCCAAATCACATCCCGACTCAGGGGCCTGGGAGGGGGAACATCTTCAGGCAGGATTCCCTGCAACGCTTCGGCTGTTAATTCCTGAAGTCTCAAAAAACCATTCAGCCGCACATACAATTACAGTACGTCCAGTTTCTTAGACTTCTTGTTCGTTTGGGCAGTAGAAATACTCACTTGCGCAATAAATGTCACAAAATCCACCTTCTTTACAATCAGTGGATCAGTATCCCTAAAATAGCGAACAACATTTTGTATCTCAACAGGCTGAGGGGCATCCACTGCAATAGCTTCCTCAGCCTGATTCACGCACTCTCCTCTGAACAGTTGATGTTGAGATGTGTCTGTTACTTGAACTCTGTGAAGCACTTATTTGGGCTGCAATTTCTGAGGCTGGGAACTCTAATGAACTTATCCTCTGCAGCAGAGGTAACTCTGGGTCTTCCACCTTTCCTGTGGCGGTACTCACGAGAGCCAGTTTCAACATATCGCTTGATGGTTTTTGCGACTGCACTTGAAGAAACTTTCAAAGTTCTTCATATTTTCAGGATTGACTGACCTTCACGTCTTAAAGTAATGATGGACTGTCGTTTCTCTTTGATTATTTGAGCTGTTCTTGCCATAATATGGACTTGGTCTTTTACCAAATAAGGCTATCTTCTGCATACCCTGGAATTAGTAGGTGTGTCCAAACTTTTGACTGGTACTGTATATATATTAAAAGCATTATCAATATTTAAAATAAATGATCAACACAGTAACACGTTTGGTAAATGGCTAGTAAAACGAATTCATAATAAAATATAAAATCTAGAGGTATAAATACATTGTTCCTTTTGATACATTGTTATTATTTGTATTACTAATATAACATAATATTAAATAATTCCACCTTTCCAAATGATTGCCTACACCAGAATTTACATCCACTTGAGAAATAATCAAAAGAAGTAGATAGCAGATAAAACACTAATTGTTAAAACACTAGTTGTTCTGAGATCATTGAAATAGTCCAGGTAATCCATTTTCTCTCATTGCCAAGGTCAACCTGGGGGCCAACATCCATTAATCTGAAGTTAAACATGCCTCTGGCCAGGTTTAATTTAAGCCTTCCCTTAGATCCAGTGGCGAACCGTGACTATAGGACCAAGGCCTTCAGAGGGACCAAAAATCTACCAATACGTTGAATAAAAAAAATATATCATGAAAATAACAGAAAAAATAGCATCACTTAATACGCCAGACATTATATATTCTGTAGTCGGGCCATTCTAGTTCTAGTGAAGGAGGAGCAATGCTTTTTGATGACATTATGAATGAATCAAACAGGCCGCGCTTCGGGCTGCCGCGCACACAGACAGAACCCGCATGGGACACAACATGACACATAGAATTTTGAAGATGGCGCCGACAGATATGGCAGCTCTGCTTCTAGCTCCTAAGCAACTTTGCAGTATTTTGTGTTTTTTGTGTGTTATTTCTTACATTATTTGGCCAGAAATTTTTTTTGTGTTATTACATTACAGCCGGAAATAACTTTTGGATATCAGAGCGGCAGGAACTCACCTGCCATCACTAGCCGGCTTCCACCCGGTTACGCAACCCTGCAGCTTAGAGGCTACTGCCCTACATATATAGACTTGGAATCAATGGCCACTTTAATAATGAAACACTAGTCACTTTAATAATGTTTACATATTTTTGCTTTGCTCATCACATATATATATATACTGTATTCTATTCTACTGTATTTTAGTTTATGCCACACCGACGTTGCTCATCCTAATATTTATATATTTCTTCAATCCATTCTTTTACTTTTAGATTTGAGTGTATTGTGTGTATTGTTGTGAATTGTTAGATACTACTGCACTGTTGGCGCTAGAAACACAAGCATTTCGCTACACCCGCAATAGCATCTGCTAAATATGTATATGTGACCAATACAATTTGATTTGAACATAATGCACTGTTTGCACAGCTAATGGTAGCCAGCACCACTATCACACTATCACCAATAGAGACAACAACAGTGTCACATCAGATGTGAAAGGCTTGTTGTGCTGAAAGGACAGCAACCGTAATACCTGTGCACTCCATGGCGCTGAAGGAGAGCCAGTTTTGGTCAAACACAGAGACAGGGCTGATAGCCAGGAGACAGCAGTCTCACACAGCAGGAGAAAAGTGATTTATTCTCGGGATGGAACATTTGTAAAACACCGGGGAAATATTAAACCCTATTGCGCAAACCAGTTGATTCACAAGACACCAACTAAGTAACTTACATATACGGTATCTTCATTAGGCCTAATGGCATTTCATGTCCATGATAGGAAGTTTGTTGTAGTGACTCAGTAAGGCTAATTGTAAAAGTAACCCTCTAAAGTGCCATGTTTGTGCAGTTTATTATGTGGAGGAAACATTTAGGCAGCCAGGACCATACACCAGGACCGCTCCGTAGGCCGCACTGTAGGCATAGCTCTTACTGCAGTCCAGTGCCATGGACATCTTTGAAGTTTGGCCTCTAGTAATTTAGGAGGGCAACTTTATGAAGGCCTCTTCACCGTGGTCTTATCGTACAAGGCACTACCGACATATAAAATAAAGACAGGCTATTTTTATTGTTCATATTATTTGCGTTGATGATGTATTGAAGTCAAGTGGTTCAACATTCAAATGTAGTTGGATGGACCACACAGGACTGCTTGGAAAACGCGACGGTCGGTGGAACACTTGCGCCACCAAGTGGACAATTGCTTCAGTTCCCTTGTGGCATCAACGCTACCAGAGATATGTGATATAAGATCAAATGTTATGTCAATATTATTATCTCTAAATTGATTCCCCCACCCGTATTTCATATATTATTATTCCGATTTAGCTGTTAATCTGGATTTAATTTATAAACACTTTCTGTCATTTCCGATTGGAGGTCAGATGACCACGTGACTTCCGATCCTACCAATTTGTTACTTTGTAACAGTCAAAGTTAACCTGGAACTTGCAATTGCACAGAGACGTTCAAGCATATTTAGAGGAAAGGCACCTGCCAGCTATTACTGTAAATTTGGACCAGGAAAAAGCCTTTGACATGGTAAACCATGAGTTTTTGTTTAGAGTTCTGAAAAAATGTGGTTTTGGAAATAATTTTATGAAATGGGTAAAAATTCTTTATAGTAATGTAGGAAGCAGAGTAAATATTAATGGGAATATTGGAAATGTAATCAAGCAATTACGAGGTGTCAGACAGGGGGACCCTCTCTCTGCGCTATTGTATGTTTTATATATTGAACCTTTCGCATGTGCAATTAGGACAAATTACAACATCAAAGGCATTATATTACCTGGAGGGGATATTCTAAAAATTTCACAATACGCAGACGACACCATTTTATATTTACAAGACGACCTGAGCTTGAAAGAGGTTATCAAAGTCATTGATGAGTTCTCTGTTGCCTCCGGGTCTAGGATTAACAAGAATAAAACAGAAATAAAATATATGGGACAGTGGAAATGGAGATCTGATCAGTTATGTGGTTTGACTGTGTGCACAGGACCAATGGTAGTGCTCGGGATATCTTTCGGAAATCAAATTAAAGATGACATGGTTAATTGGAAAGAAAAACTACTTTCGCTTAATAAAAGATTGGGACTGTGGAAAGTGAGGCGACTATCTTTTAGTGGCAAGGTGTTAGTGCTGAAGGCGGACATTCTGCCTTCATTACTCCACCTTGCATATGTGTTTCCCATGCCGGTGTCTCTAAGAAAAATGTTCATACGTGTACTGTTTAATTTCTTTTGGGGGGGATATGAGTACATCCGAAGAGATCGGATGTACCAGCCTATAGAGGCTGGTGGAAGGGATTTCCCTCATATTCCTCTCAAACTAGATGCGTTGTTCTACTCAAACGTTTGTTGTCTTTTGTCGTCTTCTGTACATAAATGTAATATATTAATCAAATTCTGGTTGTCCATACCGTTAAGGTTTATGGTGGAGTGGGATAATAGTAAGCCAAAAGCTGAAATTATCCCATTACATTTTAAGAAAATAGTTGAATGGGCAAGGAAAAACCCAGTCTGCAAAGTAAAAGAAAATGTAATCAACCACAGACTGCTATATGTGAAATTGATAGAAAATTGTCGTCCTAGAGACCGATTACCAATATCACCTTCCACCTGGCTACGGGCACAATTAAAAGGTTTAGACAACAGACTGAAAGATTTTAATTGGCTTGTTTTACACAGACGTCTTCCGGTCCGTTCAACATTATATGATCATAATTTGACTCTGAATAAATGTTGTCCCAGGGACAACTGTTTCGCAATTGAAACAATTCCCCATGTTTTATGGGAATGCTCTTTTGCCCAAATGGTTTGGAAGAAAATTAAAATAGATTTTAATATTTTAAAAAACATTGATTATGAAGGGGTAGCCAAATTTGAACTAAAAAATGTGGAAAAGGTGCAATTATTAGAATTAGTGACTCTGGTGTCCCTTATCAAGACTAAACTTTGGGAGGCCAGATGTGGTGCGGTCAATGACACCCTCAAGTGGTCACCGACGGGATTGGTTAAATTCATAAAACAAGAAATTTGGAAAAAAATACAATTCGAAATAGATAAGTGGGGCATCACATCTGTTAAACATAGATGGAAAGGGATATACCCTTCTTTGTAAATGTTTTTTTGTAGCCTATATATAGGCCTATGTATAACTGTATTCTGTCATGTAAATTGAAATGTAGGCTAAGCCTTTGTAAATATTTGATATACACTGAGGTTTATTCAGAGTTCCCTTTGGTATATGTGTATGATTTTATTAATTGTTTTTATTCCTTTGAAAGATCAGCTTTGGGAGATTGTTAGAGGCAATTGTTTACATGCTTCTCTTGAATGTAGGCCTTTTAGCTGGTCAGGTTCCTCAGAACAGCACTTTTTTTTAGGAGTTTTGCTATTTTTATACGGTTAAGGTACTGTTTTTGTAAATCCATGTTATGTACAACGTTATGCACTGAATTTGTACTTGTATTTGAATGTGAAATGAAAATAAAAATTATTTTTCCAAAAAAAAAAAAAAAAAAATCTGTTCTTATCAGTTTAATATCTGATACGTCCCCTATCTGGGGACCATATATTAAATTGATTTTTGGAACAGGGAGATGGAATAGGGGCTTGCTCCGTCCACTCCACGCATCGACCTGGTATTGCAGTACCTCCAGGAACGGTGCACCCCCTGTCATTGTAAAGATAAAGCAGGCAAAGACAACATAATTGCTTTGTTATATTCCATTAGGATCACGATGTATTTTATATTTTCACGTTTGACCATCTTCATCTCAATGTCAATGATGGCTACAAAGTGATGGTGAAGTCAGTCACTGTTATATTGACTATGATAGCTGATGTGAATGGTGCGTTAATCATCTAATCAAATCAATGTTTATTCGTCACATGCACAGGATACAGGGTGTAAATGGTACAGTGATAATGCTTTAAAGATAATGCTTTAAAAAATCTTGGCATAGATTGGGAGTTTATCAACGTTGGGAATAACCACTTTAGACTGTTACAAAGTAACACATTTGTAGGTTCGTAAGTCACGTGGTCATCTGCCCTCCAATCGGAAATGACAGAAAGTGTTTATAAATTAAATCCAGATTAACAGCTAAATCGGAATAATAATATATGAAATACGGGTGGGGGAATCAATTTGGAGATAATAATATTGACATAACATTTGATTTTATATCAAATATCTCTGGTAGCGTTGATGCCACAAGGGAACTGAGCAATTGTCCACTTGGTGGCGCAAGTGTTCCACTGACCGTCGCATTTGAATGTTGAACCACTTGACTTCCATACATCATCAACGCAAATAATATGAACAATAAAAATAGCCTGTTTTTATTTTACATGTCTGTAGAGCCTTGTACGATAAGACCACGGTGAAGAGGCCTTCATAAAGTTGCCGTCCTAAATTACTAGAGGCCAAACTTCAAAGATGTCCATGGCACTGGACTGCAGTAAGAGCTAGGCCTACAGTGCGGCCTACGGAGCGGTCCTGGTGTATGGTCCTGGCTGCCTAAATGTTTCCTCCACATAATAAACTGTACAAACATGGCACTTTAGAGGGTTACTTTTACAATTAGCCTTACTGAGTCACTACAACAAACTTCCTATCATGGACATGAAATGCCATTAGGCCTAATGAAGATACCGTATATGTAAGTTACTTAGTTGGTGTCTTGTGAATCAACTGGTATGCGCATCAGGGTTTAATATTTCCCCGGTGTTTTACAAATGTTCCATCCCGAGAATAAATCACTCTTCTCCCGGGTAACCCGGTATTTTCCGCCAAAACCGGAAGTGTCATTCAAAAGCATTATAACGCTTATAAATGTCTGGATTTGATTAGAGCTTTGATCAGCATGAAAATACAAACCTGATGCTACCTGAGCCTGATCAGACATATTAAATACATTTTATAATACATTTTACAAATCCAAATCCCAGATGAAGAATAAGACACTATTTCAAAGCATAGTACATGTAATGTTAGCCAAGTACAATGTAATTACTAGTTGTTACACAGGATTTAGCTAGTTAAAATGAAGTGTATCTTTAGGAGTACTTGTAATTAATGTGTACAGTACATTACCCATCCTGACAACCTGGCCCTCAATTTAAAGCTTGTGGAAGTGACATCCAAGTGGGAGAATAAATACACTAGCACACCACAGAGTATCTGTATAAGAAAATCATTCAGAGCACACTGTGCTGCCAATCACAGTGTAAGGTGCGACATTTTGCGGGTGTGGAGAGCTCTTAGAGGATAGAGAAAGCTTGCATTGAAGAGCTGGGCATCGTGTTATGACCTGCATTATCTGAATTAGGCCACAGAATTATACCTACAGAGGAGCGACTTCTATGGAGGAACTTTGAATGTCTGAACTTCAGAGTTGGTTTAACGTTGGACCAGAGCAGATGTTAGCTAGCTAGCTAACAACCTTGTTTGTGCAGTGCAGTGTAGCACTAGAATTTAAAAAAGGTCGTACCTTTATGTCGTTAATAAATACAATGTGAAACGTGGTGACTATAGTATCCTTAACTAGCATTGAAAAAGTTCATCCATTCTTCTCAAATTAAACATATCTCCCTAATTTCTGAATCATGCTTGTAACGTTGTCGGTAGGATACAGTAACCTATGCTTCAGAGGGGAGGAGCAGGTAGTTTCCACACGCACACCCACTGGCAAAGATTTCCATTCCAGCTGGCAGGCAGAAACTGGAATACGTTTCTAGAGTGAGCTTTGTTGCGATTTTGTGGGACTGGAAAAAAATACCCGGAAAGTAAAATAAGGTTATTACCTGGATCCCATGCTTTTAAAATAACTGCTGTTCCTGAAAAGTGTATTTACACTTTAGTTTCCGGTTCTTTTTTACGTTCTTTTTCAGTTCTGTTCCCTGAACCGGTTCCAATCCTAGATAAATTATTTGGATGAAGGTCATGCTTAGGCTAATAAACTATAAAGGGAAATAAATTGCTACAGTTTACACTTTTTTAGTAATTTAATGAAATGTTGTAATCTGATCTCGGAATGCACGGACCGTTAGTAGTGAGGGAACAGGAAGTTCCGGGCAGACGCGCACCATTCTTCACAATAAAGAAAGCGTCTGAACTGTGCAGTCAAGAAGATAACCTTTGTGTCCGTTTCTATTTATTACTACAGGTATGTAATAGCACGATTAAACTTTGTAATGTCGAAAGAACCTGTCATACCATGCTAGGTAACACACCCGTTAAGGTATTATCACGTTTGGTAAAGGTTTGATGTGTTATTTTTGTGTCAAACCAAGTGGAGAACGTGATAAAAACTATTTTACAAGTCACATAGCTAGAGACTTTGGGTTTGTCTGAGTGGATGTACATAATTTTCTCATGGTAATTTCATAAATAATCAATTTATTTGAGATTTCTGTGTTCGTTTAGCATATTATTGGTTTTGTGTAAAATTCCCAAGCTGGTAAAATGGCGGCTACTCTCGGTCAGCGTCAACAGACTTCAGTGAGGACAGTGCGGGTGCATCAGATAGAGACAATTTCACGGTCGCACTACTGTTTTGAAGCAGAATGTAATGATTATCAGTTTTCTACATGTGTACTAATATTCAGACACATTCTGTTGTTTCTGTCTTTATCAATAAATGTTGCAATGGTGTGAACAGGAAATACAATTGGTTTTTGATTGAAGTAATACAGTGAAGACAAGGTTCTTCAGGAAATTAGCACATAGTGCTGTCTAAAACAAACTGTAACCTTGTACTAAATGGTTTTTGAGTCATTTATGCATTTATCTGCTATAGGTTAGGTATTAGCTCAAAAGTATTGTGGAGCTCCTGTACCTTAATATAAACAGTACCGGCACCCGAAATGAGTATTGGCACCTATTTCAGTCCAAGTCAAGCACTGAATTAGATAATTGAACAAGAAAAAAGTGAAAATATTTTTAGAGAATAAAGAAAGTGCCAGAACTGTCAACACTAACTTTTGTGTCTGTGCTCTTTATATTACTACTGGGCGATTCCATTTGAGGCCGGTAACATCAATAGTGAGGACAAACCCAGCCTGCCTCTCTCCTTCCACACTGAGTCCAAACCTACAGTCACTGGGTCCTGATTGTGACAGTGGAGCCCAGTTTACTGCAGGATCCAGAGATGGCATCAGTGAAGCTGGAAGACTGCAGTCAAACACTGGAGCTGAATGTCAACATTAAAGATGAAGAAGAGGAGAAGAAGATTGGGAAATCTGTTTCTCACGGTAAGAGCAGGTTCTATCTAACTAAGTTTGTTGGACATGATTTGGAAAGGCACACACCTGTCTATACACAGTGCATTCGGAAAGTATTCAGACCCCTTGACTTTTTTGAGATTTTGTTACTTTACAGCCTTATTGTAAAATTGATTAAATTGTTTTTTTCCCTCATCAATCTACACACTACCCCATAATGACAAAGCAAAAACGTGTTTTTATCAGGTGTTGCAAAAACAACAACAACTGAACAATCACATTTACATAAGTATTCAGACCCTTTACTCAGTACTTTGTTTAAGCACCTTTGCCAGTGATTACAGCCAAAGTCTTAATGTGTATGACGCTATAACCTTGGCACACCTGTATTTGGGGAGTTTCTCCCATTCTTCTCTGCAAATCCTCTCAAGCTCTGTCAGGTTGGATGGGGCGCGTCGCTGCACAGCTATTTTCAGGTCTCCAGAGATGTTCGATTGGGTTTAAGTCCCGGCTCTGGCTGGGCCACTCAAGGACATTCAGAGACTTGTCCCGAAGCCACTCCTGCGTTGTCTTGGCTGTGTGCTTAGGGTCGTTGTCCTGTTGGAAGGTGAACATTCGCCACGGTCTTGAGGTCCTGAACGCACTGGAGCAGGTTTTCATCAAGGATCTCTCTGTACTTTGCTCCAATCATCTTTCCCTCGATCCTGATCAGGCTCCCAGTCCCTGCCGCTGAACAACATCCCCGCAGCATGATGCTTCCACCACCATGCTTCACCATAAGGATGGTGCCAGGTTTCCTCCAGACGTGATGCTTGTCATTCAGGCCAAGAAGTTCAATCTTGGTTTCATCAGACCAGAGAATCTTGTTTCTCATGGTCCGAGTCCTTTAGGTGCCTTTTGGCAAACTCCAAGCGGGCTGTCATGTGCCTTTTACTGAGGAGTGGCTTCCGTCTGGCCACTCTACCATAAAGGCCTGATTGGTGGAGTGCTGAAGAGATGGTTTTCCTTCTGGAAGGTTCTCACATTTCCATAGAGGAACTCTGGAGCTCTGTCAGAGTGACCATCATGTTCTTGGTCACCTATATAGACAGTTGTGTGACTTTCCAAATCATCTCCAATCAATTGAATTTACCACAGTTGGACTGCAATTCAGTTTTAGAAACATCTCAAGGATGATCAATGGAAACAGGATCCACCTGAGCTCAATTTCAAGTCTCATAGCAAAGGGTCTGAATACTTATGTAAACAAGGTATTTCTGCTGTTTTTATTTTTAATACATTTGCAAAAATGTCTAAGAACCTGTTTTCACTTTGTCATTATGAGGTATTGTGTGTAGATTGATGAGGAATTTTTTTATTTAATTCATTTCAGAAGAAGGCTGTAACGTATCAAATTGTGGAAAAATCAAGGGGTCTGAGTAATTTCTTAATGCACTGTACATATCCAAAAGTGGACCTAGAAGTTTGTCCTTAAATATCTATTGGGAGCCCATCTGGACCTTCCGCTTAACCTCCCTTCATATCGAAAATAGCATCAGATATTTCAACACCATCCAATTCCTTTTCCAGATCCAATTTAGTGTCTTCTGAAGTAGAGGGAAAATCAAGACCTGACTAGTTCAGTTCTCAGGAGATTCAGAGTTGTAAAGTGTGTTGTAGTAGGAAGCAAATGTTTGGTTTATTTCTACAGGATCCATTGATAATTGTCCTTGTAAATTATGAATTGCATTAAAGGCTGAATTTTTCTTCTTAATGTGCCATGCCAGCAATTTACCAGGTTTTTCACCTTGATCATAGAAGGACTGTTTCTGCCTAGTTAAGCTGTTTGCAGCCTTTGAGGTGGGAAGTTCTTCATACTGAGCTTTAAGACCAAATCATTCCTTGTTTAATTCTACTGAGTTATCCAAAAAAGCTTCCCTCTCCAATTCTCTCATTTTGCTCTCCGTCTCTCATTTTCTGATTTTATTAGATTTGAAACTGGTAAAACGTATAATTTGCCCTCAAATATGTGCTTTGAAAGCCTCCCATCTGGTACTGGCTGACGTTTGGTCAGTGTTCAATGTCAAATAAACATCTATAGGCACTCCAACGTAATGTAAGAAGTCTGGGTCCTGTAACCATCTGGGATGCAAACGCCATCAAGAGGATCCTTTTACTAGTTTTGTATCCCTATAGAATAATGACACAGGGGAATGGTCATTCAAAACAATAGTATCATATCCACTTTCTGCTACATTGGGAAGCAATGAGCAGGAACCAAAAAGTAGTCTACCTGAGAATATGATTTAAATGTTGACGAGTAACATGAATACTCCCTTTTACTCAGGTTCTGAGTCCTCCAAGGTTCACATAGATTTAAATCCTTAATGAAATGCTGTACTTTCTTTCTACTCTGCGAGTGGGAAGTGTCTAAACCAGAGGAGCGATCTAGATGAGGATCAATAGTGCAATTAAAGTCCCCTGCCATTAGGACTTTACCAGGAATGGAGGCTATCAATAGAAATACATTCTCAAAGAATTTGGGATTATCATCATTAGGACCATAAACATTAACCAGATTAATATGCTCATTCAAAAGAGTTCCCTGTATCAAAATGTATCTACCAGCTGTATCAGTTATAATAGTATCCACTTGAAACGGAACAGATTAGTGAATTAAAACCATAACACCATGAGAATGAGAGGAGAAACAGGATGCTATTACTGGCCCTTGTCATCTCCTGCATACTTTAAGTAGCTCATCCTTCAACAAGTGAGTTTCTTGTAGGAACACAATAGATGAATGAAGTTGTTTTAAGCCTAGTAATAACCTGTTTTAAGCTTGGATAGTTTACAAACTCCACAGACATTCCACAAAGTAAATTTAAGTTTAGCATTTGAAGTCATTTAACCAAAGATGTAAACATGGAATAAGCTATAGCATAAAGGCAAATCTAAAATCTATTTCCATTTTAGTCATTTAGCAGACGCTCTTATCCAGAGCGACTTAAAGTTAGTGATTGCATACATATATTTTTTTTTCATACTGGCCCCCCATGGGAATCGAACCCACAACCCTGGCGTTGCAAACTGAGCTACACATGGTTTAGTAACCACAAGGACAGCATGAATATTTTGTAGTGAGGAAAATATGTAAAGATCTGTTGAAACAAATATTTCCTAACAGTAAAACACTGAACCCCATTCCTCTGTCTCCCTAACTGAGACAATCAACGCTTCCTCTCCCACCTCCCCCTAATCGTAGAGTGTAGCCTGGTGGACGACTGATCCATTAAAGAGAGCAGTCTAACCTAAGCGACGCTAAACAAAACAAAGTATCTCCTGCCTTCTCTCAGCCATTACTTCTCACGAACAAAACAAAAGGCATATCTTGCAAGATGTTATGTTAAATATCACGTAGTATTTGTTTGAAAAGTAGCAAAGAATAGCTCCACCTAAAACAGTAACGCTAGTTAGTGAAGCCTGAGACTAACGTTAACGTTACAGTATGGACCGTCCAAAATAGTGGTAAGATGATCCACAACACAGGGTCTGTTGCTAGTAGCTACCAAGTAACAATATGGCCCATACGTATAGCATTAATGTAGTATACCATGATATGTTTATAAACCAGAAAAAGTATCAAAGATCAGAAATGAACAGCCTACGTGAGAAAAATAGATATCATTGAATATGTGCTACGTTACCCAAAGGCCCTTTGCACATGATGTTAGGCTTGCACCTGAGTGTCAATAATTTTAGTCCAAGGATATGATCAAAAGGCCTCCATTCTTAAATGGAAGAAGTGTGGAACCACCAATACTTTTTCAAGAGCTGGCTGCCTGGATAAACTAAGTGATATGGGGAGAAGGGCCTTGGTCAAGGAGGTGACCAAGAACACGATGGTCACTGACAGAGCTCTAGAGTTCCTCTGGCGATGGGAGAACCTTCCAGAATGACAACCATCTCTGCAGTTCTCCACCAATCAGGCCTTTAAGGTAGAGTGGCTAGACGGAAGCCACTCCTCATGAAAAGGCACATGACTGCCCCTGGGAGTTTGCCAAAAGACACCTAAAGGACTCTCAGACCATGATAAACAAGATTTTCTGGTCTGATGAAACCAAGATTTAACTCTTTGGCCTGAATGATGAAGAAGATGGTGGACAACGACAAAGGAGAAAAGTGGAATATGTTTTGAGTTAATATGGAATGGAAGATCACACAGAACTTTTAGAAGAGCTACAGGAGGAAAGTGAACGTGACGAGAGTGAGGATAAATTAACTGTGGTGAGGAACTCAGAGTTCGGGCTTCGTTCCGAGGATGATAAGGATGATTCTGGCCCATTGGGAGTGAGATTTGTAGAGGGAATGGATCCATATGTGGTGTCAGGTTAGGTGGAGAAGAGGTTGGGGACTGTTGAGTTGGTGAAGGTAACTGAGTGGACTCGTGATGATTTATTGTTTCTCCTCTGTCCAGAGGGAGCGGGCGCTCCGGATTACGTGATTAGGGACAGGAATTGTGACTTGAATTGCTCTCCGGAACAGTGTGGCATTGAAAGGAGTGGTAACAGGGTTAGGTTTAAGTGTTGAGGATGAGCAGTTGAAATGGAAGATTCCAGGTGTCTGTAACACCCTCCGTTTGGTGAGACGTAGATCCGGTGTAGAGTGTGGGGAAACAGAGAATACATTATTTGTCATGCTGGGTTTTGATGCATAGTCTCTGCCAGATGCGATCAAGGTAGGAAGTGTCAGTTATCCCGTGAGCGATTTTGTTCCATAAATACTACAGTGTTTTAGGTGTGAAGTTTATGGGCCTGTTGCAGCAGTGTGTAGGCGTGAGATGCCTAGATGTGACAAGTCTGCAGGAGGGCATGAGATGAAGAAATGTGTGGTATCGGTGGAGAAAGTTCTGTGTGTTAGTTGTGGGGGTGCTAACGGGCTGGAGATCTGAGGTGTCAGGTGAGAGAAAGGCAGATTGAGGTTGCCAGGGTTACATTAGTACAGAAAGTGTTGTATGCAGAAGCAGTGAAGAGAGTGGTAGAGGAAGATGGGTACAGGGTGAGGGATGTTGAGAGGATTCCTGTGAGTATGCAGAGACCAAGAGAGAGTGATGGGAAGAATATGTGCTTCAGTAAGTTGGGCATTTTAGCATTTATAGCAATGGTTGTCAATTGTACTGCAGAAATGGATCAAAAGTCCCAGAAATAGAGGCTGTGGTGGTAGCGGCAGAGAAGTACTTGAAATTGCGAGGATTTACTGCAGAACAGCTGCAGGGGGTGTTGAGTGGTAGTGGTCTGGCGTAGGACTAGATGGTGTTAAATAGTGGAATGGGGTGGTTGGTTTTTGTCGTGGAAAATCGCCACGAAGGGACGCGAAGTCAAACTTAAATGAATCATATTTTTTTATCAGCAAGCTGGAGAGGTTCCAACAAACTTAAAAGCACCATAGTACACGTCGGTCGGGAGCTCTGCCGGGGCAGTCCCGTTAGTTGTCCTATATACTGCTTACACAGACAAGTTATATTTGCATGATTTTAGCTTTATTAATAATTAATTAATAATTAACATTTGGTTCCTGCATGTGACCAACCAATACCTCACAAGGCTTCTTCTCTCCAAGCTGAAACCTTGAAACTGAGATATCCCTTTTGGTTCCCAGAGCAATGTTCTGGGCGTACTGCCAATTGGTCTGAGGAGTCATCTGCACGAACCAAGAATATTTTCCCTCACATTTTTTAGAGCGGGCTAATACTTGACAGGGCAATTTTGTATGAATTACCGTTTCAATGAATTTAATGTATGTAGGCTGGGTATGGCCTCACACACCAGTACAGTAGGTGGCGGTGTATGCACCTAAAAGTTGGATGCCATCTGCCAACCAAATACCAAAGAAGACGTCTTTGACCCGTATTGAGAATATGAAAAAGGAGCAAAGTTCATCTTTATTATTGATGTTTGATGAAGAGTATCTACCACCCTATGTAAAGCTGGGATATACAGTGGGGAAATTTTTATTTAGTCAGCCACCAATTGTGCAAGTTCTCCCACTTAAAAAGATGAGAGAGGCCTGTAATTTTCATCATAGGTACACGTCAACTATGACAGACAAAATGAGGGAAAAAAATCCAGAAAATCACATTGTAGGATTTTTTATGAATTTATTTGCAAATTATGGTGGAAAATAAGTATTTGGTCAATAACAAATGTGTCTCAATACTTTGTTATATACCCTTTGTTGGCAATGACACAGGTCAAACGTTTTCTGTAAGTCTTCACAAGGTTTTCACACACTGTTGCTGGTATTTTGGCCCATTCCTCCATGCAGATCTCCTCTAGAGCAGTGATGTTTTGGGGCTGTCGCTGGGCAACACGGACTTTCAACTCCCTCCAAAGATTTTCTATGGGGTTGAGATCTGGAGACTGGCTAGGCCACTCCAGGACCTTGAAATGCTTCTTACGAAGCCACTCCTTTGTTGCCTGGGCGGTGTGTTTGGGATCATTGTCATGCTGAAAGACCCAGCCACGTTTCATCTTCAATGCCCTTGCTGATGGAAGGAGGTTTTCACTCAAAATCTCACGATACATGGCCCCATTCATTCTTTCCTTTACACGGATCAGTCGTCCTGGTCCCTTTGCAGAAAAACAGCCCCAAAGCATGATGTTTCCACCCCCATGCTTCACAGTAGGTATGGTGTTCTTTGGATGCAACTCAGCTTTCTTTGTCCTCCAAACACGACGAGTTTAGTTTTTACCAAAAAGTTATATTTTGGTTTCATCTGACCATATGACATTCTCCCAATCCTCTTCTGGATCATCCAAATGCACTCTAGCAAACTTCAGATGGGCCTGGACATGTACTGGCTTAAGCAAGGGGACACGTCTTGCACTGCAGGATTTGAGTCCCTGGCTGCGTAGTGTGTTACTGATGGTAGGCTTTGTTACTTTGGTCCCAGCTCTCTGCAGGTCATTCACTAGGTCCCCCCGTGTGGTTCTGGGATTTTTGCTCACCGTTCTTGTGATCATTTTGACCCCACGGGGTGAGATCTTGCGTGGAGCCCCAGATCGAGGGAGATTATCAGTGGTCTTGTATGTCTTCCATTTCCTAATAATTGCTCCCACAGATGATATCTTCAAACCAAGCTGCTTACCTATTGCAGATTCAGTCTTCCCAGCCTGGTGCAGGTCTACAATTTTGTTTCTGGTGACATTTGACAGCTCTTTGGTCTTGGCCATAGTGGAGTTTGGAGTGTGACTGTTTGAGGTTGTGGACAGGTGTCTTTTAATGCTGATAACAAGTTCAAACAGGTGCCATTAATACAGGTAACAAGTGGAGGACAGAGGAGCCTCTTAAAGAAGAAGTTACAGGTCTGTGAGAGCCAGAAATCTTGCTTGTTTGTAGGTGACCAAATACTTATTTTCCACCATAATTTGCAAATAAATTCATAAAAAATCCTACAATGTGATTTTCTGGATTTTTTTCCCTCAATTTGTCTGTCATAGTTGACATGTACCTATGATGAAAATTACAGGCCTCTCTCATCTTTTTAAGTGGGAGAACTTGCACAATTGGTGGCTGACTAAATACTTTTTTTTCCCCACTGTATAATATACCCCATAAGAGAGTTTGTGTAAAACCTGATGCAATGCAAGAAATGTACAAAGTTTGGCCACATGTCAAGTGTTTGCAGACGGAAGAATATGTTATTGAAGAGCATGTGAATGTAAAATGTTGTAACTGTGGTGGGGGTCATATTCCTGAATTCCCAGAGTGCCCTGTTAGGGTGAAAGAGGTTGAGGTGTCAAGGATCAGGGCTGTACAGCAAATCTCCTATGTGGAGGCGGTGAAGAGAGTTATAGTAGCAAGAGGCCACAGTTCTGAAGAAGATATGGCGGTGGATGCACTGCAACCAGTTGCAAATGTTGTACGTCAATCAAGTGATCTGGATATACTTATTTTTTTTGTATTTATAGCCACAGTTAATAATTGTACTGCACAAGAAGTCCAAGAAGTTGGACATCATTATATCTGCAGCTGAGACGTTTTGGGGCCTCCAAGACTTCACGGCAGAAGCCCTGCAAGGACTACTGTTGCCAGAAAATGTTCCGCCCTCACAGGATCCTTCTGAGCCTGTGTAGGGACCTGATTAGAACAGAAAAGCAGGCTGATTTAATTTAAATGTTGTTATTGATAGTTTGTATGATTTTTTAGAAATACTGTATACACTGAACAAACATATAAACGCAACATGTCAAGTGGTGGTCCCATGTTTCATAAGGTGAAATAAAAGATCCCAGAAATGTTCCACACACAAACCTATTTCTAAAATGTTGTGCACAAATGTGTTTACATCCCTGTTAGTGAGCGTTTCTCATTTGCCAAGATAATCCATCCACCTGACAGGTGTGGCATATCAAGAAGCTGATTAAATAGCATGATCATCATTACACAGGTGCACCTTGTGCTGGGGACAAGAGTAGCTGAGTAGGTGCTTGGTAGCATCTAATGGGGATCCCTAACAAATACAAAAATGCCACTCTAAAATATGCAGTTTTTTCACACAACAGAATGCCACAGATGTCTCAAGTTTTGAGGGAGCATGCAATTGGCCTGCTGACTGCAGGAATGTCCACCAGAGCTGTTGCCAGAGAATGTTAGGTTCATTTCTCTACCATTAGCTACCTCCAATGTTGTTTTAGTGAATTTTGCAGTATGCCCAACCAGCCTCACAACTTCTGACCACCGTGTATGGCGTTGTGTGGGGGCGTGCGGTTTGCTGATGTCAATGTTGTGAACAGAGTGCCCCATGGTGGTATCGGGGTTATGGAATGGGATGACATAAGCTACTGACAACTAACACAATTGCATTTTATCGATGGCAGTTTGAATGCACAGAGATGCCATTACAAGATCCTGAGGCCCATTGTCCTGCCATTCATCCACCTCCATCACCTCGTGTTTCTAATGCACAGCCCCATGTCGCAAGGATCTGTGCACAATTGAACATGCTGAAAATGTCCCAATTCTCCATGGCCTGCATACTCACCAGACATGTCACCCTTTGAGCATGTTTGGGATGGTCTGGATCGACGTGTACCACAGCTAGTTCCAGTTCCCGCCAATATCCAGGAATTTCACACAGCCATTGAAGAGGAGTGGGACAACATTCCACAGGCCACAATCAACAGCCTGATTAACTTTATGCAAAGGAGAAGTGTCCCGGAGGAGGCAGCGGCAGCTACCCACTTCTCCAGTGCTTCATTTGTAAATTGGGCGGTGCCGGAACCAAAAGCTAGCCCGAGAGGGGGGTGACCTGGGGGGCTCTGAGGTACCAGAACGGATAAAAACAAACAACCTTTATAACAAAGCATTGCATGCATTATCATGGCTTTCGCGTACGGGCATAGAGCAGTGGTGTGGAGCTGCTTGCAGAAGTTACACACATGGAGTACATTTTTTGTAGCCTATAGTCTGGGGAAAATGTGTTATTTTTATAAATGGATTTCATGCAATTCTACATCATTTTAGATGACTGGAGACTTTCGCAGAATCTTTTTTTAATACCTCACAAATGACGAAAATGACAGGCTACTTTGACACTGAGAATCTGAGATCAATAAAAACGACCTTGTCTTGAATCGATCAATAGCCGAGGCCCCTAAGTGTGCAGAGAAACACATTGTACAATATGAGGAGGAAGATATAGTCCTAAAAAAGCTTTCCAGTTTCACTGACTCACCCAATGATGTGCAGCTCACTCACCGGCCAAAAGCTTATCTCTGTCTTGCTTTACTTTTTTAAACAATGCTGTTCGCTCAATAGGCCAATTTGAAAGTTGTTAACTTGGTAACATACAGACATTAGTATTTTATTTTCAGCAGGATCCATTTACTTTACAACCTGTCTTTTCCAGCGATTGTATTAGAAATATTTGCTAAAGGCCTGTTTTGGCTGCATGCTGTTAACTGACAGATTTGCCACACGTTAGGCATGCCTTGTGATTTGGCTACACACAATCCACAGCTAGGCTATTTTTTTTTAAATTAGCTATGGATCCTCTGTGGCGAAATTCTAGGCTTACTCCTGGTGTAGTATTGGGAATGATTTAATATCTTTCAGAACAGACTGCAGAGTGCTGCAGCACCTCCAGCACACTTCCCACAGCTATTATTCTATTAGGAGATAAATGATGAAGTGCAATGCTGGGGAGAAGAGAGTTGCCGGCTTATGTCTATAACAGCACAGAGAGGGAGAGAGATCATAGAAAGTGAATGTCATTGCATTTCTGTGAGAGATACAGGCGTGCTTCTCTCTCTCACCACAGCAATGGCCACGCCTTGGTCTAGGCTACAATGTTGCGCAAACCATAAACCCGGGACGACCCAACATTAACCAATTCAATTAACCTTTTTGTCCGTTTCTATTTATTACTGTAGGTATGTGTTATGACGACTTTCTCTGGCATCAAGTAATTCAGTATGCAAGAGAATAGTTAAACACTTAGATGGAGAGTTGGTTAAAAGTATTTAATATTACAGTACCACATTCCAATGACAAGCGGTACGGGCGTAGCCTATTGTCATCTGAATGACTTACATAGAAACCCTCTTAGTTTACCATAAACCTGGGACGGCCCAACATGAACCAATTCTTAGAATATCATGCACCTTTTCACATGACGTTTTTTTAGGGGGCATGACAATTACAGAGGAAACCAAATGTAATTATTCTACTTGCTGTTATTAGGATTTTCATAAATAATATATTTAATTTAGATTTTCTGAGTTTGTTTTGCATTTTTGGTTTTGTGTAAAATTAACGAGCTGGTAAAATTGCGCCGCCCACTCGGTCAGCGTCAACTGACTTCAGTGCAGCAGAGAGAGACAATTTCACGGTTGCACTACAGTTTTGAATCTGAATGTAATGATTATCAGTTTTCTACATGTGTACTAATATTCAGACACATTCTGTTGTTTCTGTCTTTATCAATAAATGTTACTATGGTGTGAACAGGAAATACAATTGGTTTTTGATTAAAGTAATACAGTGAAGACAAGGTTATTCAGGAAAATAGTACATAGTGCTGCCTAAAACAAACAGTGACCTTGTACTAAATGGCTTTTGTCATTTATGCATTTACAGTACCAGTCAAAAGTTTGGACACACCTACTCATTCAAGGGTTTTTCTTAATTTTTACTATTTTCTACATTGTAGAATAAAACTTTTGAAGTAGACTAACTGCCAATGTTTTAAAGTCTATTAAATGAGTCTGTGTAGTTACTAACCCTTGTGATAGTGAGTGGAGGATGACACTAACCCTTGTGATAGTGAGTGGAGGATGATATGGCTTCTACATCTGCATTGCTTGCTCTTTGGGGTTTTAGGCTGGGTTTCTATAAAGCACTTTGTGACAACTGCTGATGTAAAAAGGGCTTCATAAAATACATTTGATTGACATGTATATCACACCAACTGACTGATTCTTCTGATGTTGTTCACACAGGAGACCATGTTAAGACATCCAGCGAGCAACAGCAGGAAGATCACAGAGCTAAGAGGTTTCACCACTGCCCACATTGTGAGGAGAGTTTCTCAACTCAATCAAAGTTAAAAGTACACCTACAAATACACACAGGAGAGAATCTGTATTCCTGTACTGACTGTGGGAAGAATTTCTCTCAACAGGAAAGCTTAAAATCACACCAACGGATACACACAATAGAGAAGCCTTACTCCTGCTCTGACTGCGCAAAGTGCTTCAAAACATCAACTGACCTAAAAGTTCATCAGAGAACACACACAGGAGAGAAGCCTTACTCCTGCTCTGACTGTGGGGCAAGTTTCTCTCAACAGGGCAACTTAAAAAAACATGAACGTATACACACAGGAGAGAAGCCTTATTCCTGCTCTGACTGTCTGGCAAGTTTCTCTCAACTGGGCAACTTAAAACAACATGAACGTATACACACAGGAGAGAAGCCTTACTCCTGCTTTGACTGTGGGACAAGTTTCTCTCAACAGGGCCACTTAAAAAAACATGAACGTATACACACAGGAGAGAAGCCTTACTCCTGCTCTGACTGTGGGGCAAGTTTCTCTCAACTGGACAACTTAAAACAACATGAACGTATACACACAGGAGAGAAGCCTTACTTCTGCTCTGACTGTGGGAAGTGCTTCAAAACATCAGCTGGGCTAAAAGTTCATCAGAGAACACACACAGGAGAGAAGCCTTACTCCTGCTCTGACTGTGTGAAGAATTTCTCTCAAAGGAAAAGCTTAAAATCACACCAACGGCTACACACCGGAGAGAGGCCTTACTCCTGCTCTGACTGTGGGGCAAGTTTCTCTCAACTGGACAACTTAAAACAACATGAACGTATACACACAGGAGAGAAGCCTTACTCCTGCTCTGACTGTGGGAAGAATTTCTCTCAACAGCAAAGCTTAAAATCACACCAACGGCTACACACCGGAGAGAAGCCTTACTCCTGTTCTGACTGTGGGGCAAGTTTCTCTCAACTGGGCAACTTAAAAAAACATATACGTATACACACAGGAGAGAAGCCTTACTCCTGCTCTGACTGTGGGGCAAGTTTCTCTCAACAGGGCCACTTAAAAGAACATGAACGTATACACACAGGAGAGAAGCCTTACTCCTGCTCTTACTGTGGGACAAGTTTCTCTCAACAGGGCCACTTAAAAAAACATGAACGTATACACACAGGAGAGAAGCCTTACTCCTGCTCTGACTGTGGGAAGAATTTTTCTAAACAGGAAAGCTTAAAATCACACCAACGGATACACACAGGAGAGAAGCCTTACTCCTGCTCTAAATGTTGGACAAGTTTCTCTGAACTGGGCAACTTAAAAAAACATATACGTATACACACAGAAGAGAAGCCTTACTCTTGCTCTGACTGTGTAAAATGCTTCAAAACATCAAATGCGCTAAAAGTTCATCAGAGAACACACACAGGAGAGAAGCCTTACTCCTGCTCTTAATGTGGCAAGAGATTCTCCTGATTGGGCAACGTAAAACTCCCAAGTGGCGCAGTGGTCTAAGGCACTGCATCGCAGTGCTAGCTGTGCCACCAGAGATCCTGGTTTGAATCCAGGCTCTGTCGTAGGCGGCCACGACCGGGAGACCCATGGGGCGGTGCACAATTGGCCCAGCGTCGTCCAGGGTAGGGGAGGGAATGGCTGGCAGGGATGTAGCTCAGTTGGTGGAGCAAGGCGTTTGCAACGCCAGGGTTGTGGGTTCGATTCCCACGGGGGGCCAGTATGAAAAAAAAATAAAAAATTATGTATGCACTCACTAACTGTATGTGGCTCTGGATAAGAGCGTCTGCTAAATGACTAAAATGTCAAATGTAAATGTAAAAACACACCAACGGTTACACACAGGTGAGAATCAGAATCATCGGAAACAGATTCCTTTACTGCACCTCTGTGTGTGTACCCCAGCCTACAGGTTATGACTCAAACTGTCTGTCTACAGAGTGTAATGATACAGGTCCTACTCCTGCTCTGACTGTGAGATGAGATTCTACAGATTGGGCAATTTAAAAAGACACCAACGTATACATAAGAAATGGTAGTGGATTGGATCAAATGAAGAAAGCATAGATTTAAAAAAGGGAGTGTTGTAGAATGTTAGCATCTCTTTACTTTACTGATCAGTGTTCACCTTGTCAGTTTTGTTATCTTCTACTGTATAGATATTGAGATAACCTTGGATTTGCCCTTAGGGTTGAATATCCTATTTGAGGCGTCTCACAATGGAGTCTGATGGTTGACTGGGTGGTACTGCTTCCCTCTGCAGTTTTCTGTGGGAATGAGCTAGTAGACACAACATACACTGAGTGTACAAAACATTAAGGACACCTGCTCTTTCCATGACATAGACTGACCAGGTGAACCCAGGTGAAAGCTATGATCCTTAATGATGTAGTTGTGGTGTATTTATTATGGATCCCCATTAGCTTTCAGCAGAAAACAAGAAACTGCAGTTGCAGTGGGCTATGGAATGAAAACATTAGACACTGAAAAAATAGAAAAACATAGCCTGGTCTGATGAATCCCGGTTCCTGCTGTTTCATGCTGATGGGAATATAGAATGTCACTGGAAATTATATTTTCTCCATTTATTTAGTACAAAACATAGAAACGCGCCATTTCCACATATGTTGATGTTGGGGTGGTGCTGGAAATGATGAACATGGAGTTGAAACATTTAGAAATGTCCCTTTAAGGCTAAAACAAAAGGAGGGGGGTTGGTCGGAAATTGGACCAAGTGACTTGTTGGAGAAGTGGCATCCTGTGACGATGCCACATTGAAAGTCACTGAGCTCTTCAGTGAGGCCATTCTACTGCCAGTGTTTGTCTATGGAGATTGCATGGCTGTGTGCTCGATTTTATACACCTGTCAGCAACGTGTGTGGCTGAAATAGCCGAATCCACTATTTTAAAGTGGTGTCCACATACTTTTGTATATGTAGTGTACTTTGCATGTTAGCTTAACATGATACTACTTAGCATGTAAATTAATGTTAAAAACAACAAATTGGAATTTGTAAAATATCATACATATTGCAAATTCTTAACATATTGAACGAATTGTAATTCGTAACATACTATACAGCCTAGAAATCGTATTACATTCATAGGCCAATGTAATGTAACATAACATACTGTATCATACTATATTGAGTGGTATGTTTTTTTGTAACATATAGTATGTTTGTCTCTGACACCAAGTTGTCCCTCTGCAGTATTCTGTGGGAATGAGCTCATAGACACATGCATCAGATAGAGATGGTGTGATGATCAGTTTTCACCATTACTTTGGGTGGATTAGTTTTTACTACGTAACTGTGATGATACACAGGCTATGAAACGACTACATGTGTTTATTAAATTGTATTTTAAAACTAGATTCATTCTTTTTGTCATTGATTAAATATATTTGGATAACTGTAATGAACGTAATTGATCTGGTAATGAAAAATAAACATTCTACATGAATTTGTGCTGGTCAACCTTTGTATTTTCTGTATAGATAAACCAAAAAACTATGTTTTTGTTTAATTCATGGCATTCAAAATAATTTACATGTCTATTATATAGTCAAAACATGTCACTACACCTTTACACATCACCATTGGGACAAGCCAATTTGCTAGCCACCATTATTTGCTACAATGCATACAAATATATGTTTTGCAGTATAAAGGACTTACATATGTTTCTTATTAAATAACAGTGAAATAAAATGGGGGGAAAAGTAGTGTCATTTTAAAGTGTCTTATACGGTACCAAAGTCCAGGGACAGCATTACCACAACAAATCAACAATGACCAACTTACTATTGGGGAATGGAACCAGAGAGGAAGCTTGGGTTACCTTTCTCACACCACTACAGTATTCATTTCAACAGACCCTTTCCATCCCCCATTGTTAGAGTTCAATATATGCCCAGGACTATATTGAGGTTCAGGCTGTTGTAATGTCCAGTTGATTATGTAAATAGTATTGTATAACTGGTATTGATGGTCCATTTGAGGGTGATTCATTGATATGAATATTCAGAGTGAAAGAGCTGAGAATTCATGTGATGGCCAACATCTAACACAATATTTCCTGTTGTGTTAGTAAGGACCACAGCATTTTAGGCAGAAATTGTTCAAATCTGTCCAGAGTTTACAGATTAACAGTTAGTACAAACCCAGCCTGCCTCTCTCCTTCCACACTGAGTCCAAACCTACAGTCACTGGGTCCTGATTGTGACAGTGGAGCCCAGTTTACTGCAGGATCCAGAGATGGCATCAGTGAAGCTGGAAGACTGCTGTCAAACACTGGAGCTGAATGTCAACATTAAAGATGAAGAAGAGGAGGAGAAGATTGGGAAATCTGTTTCTCATGGTAAGAGTAGGTTCTTTAGTGATCATATGTACAGTACACCTCACCTGCTACTCATGAAAATACTTCAATGTATTTATTAACAAAGTCTACTAAAATGTTTATCTGACACCATAAAGATGATTAAAATATGCAGGCAAGCATTAGGCAATGAGTTGATGTTGACTAGCAAGAATTGGTCTGATAGTGGAATACTAAAGGTAAATAGATTGAATTACATTGTAAAATTAATGATTCACTTACATGTCTTTATTTTCAGAGGATCTAGGGTTATGTGCCTTTCTCAAGGGCACATCGACAGATTTTTCACCTAGTCTGCTCTGGGATTCGAACCAGCAACCTTTCAGTTACATTCCGCCCAAGGCGTAAAGCCTAAGTTACAAGTTAAATACTGACATTAACAAAACATTAAGTATCTAAACATGATCAGACAGGAAGAGAAAGACAAAGAATCCATAGTTTGTGTCGTGGCCCATAGCTCATGGGATAGAGAGAATCCATAGCTTGTGTCGTGGCCCACAGCTCATGGGAGAGGGGTAGAGAGAAAGACGGTGTACACTGAGTGTATTAAACATTAGGAACACCTGCTTCTTTCCCTGCCATAGACTGACCAGGTGAAAGCTATGATCCCTTATCGATGTCTCTTGTTAAATCCACTTCAGTGTAGATGAAGGGTTAAAGAAGGATTTTTTGTGTATGTGTTTCATTCAGAGGGTGAATGGGCAAAACTAAATATTTAAGTGTCTTTGAACAGGGTATGGTAGTAGGTACCAGACGCACTGGTTTTAGTGTGTCAAGAACTGCAACACAGTTTCCCGTGGGTATCAAGAACGGTCCACCACCAAAAGGACATCCAGCCAACTTGACACAACTGTGGAAAGCATTGGAATCAACATGGGCCAGCATCCCTGTGGAAGGCTTTCGACACCTTGTAGAGTCCATGCCCTGACAAAGTTAGGCTTTTCTGAGGGCAGAAGGGGGTGCAACTCAATATTAGGAAGGTGTTCCTAATGTTTTGTACACTCAGTATATATCTCACCACAGCAGGTCAAGAACAAAAGAGAAAGACACATTGAAGCTAAGACCCTTTTATAACCATTTGACCATATTTGGATTCAAAATCGGAGTTGTTGATCAATAACATTACTGTTGAGTTAACTTCCAATCAGATATCAGACCTACAGTATGTTATCACAACAGGAGCTCAGAGGTGTGACAGAATGGGGGATGGTGAGATAATGCATCATTCAGAATGGGGGATGGTGAGATAATGCATCATTCAGAATGGGGGATGGTGAGATAATGCATCATTCAGAATGGGGGATGGTGAGATAATGCATCATTCAGAATAGGGGGATGGTGAGATAATGCATCATTCAGAATAGGGGGATGTGGGGAGCAACACAGAGAAGGCTGAATTCCTGAGAAGACAGTAAAACCTTTGGGTTGATAAAAGAGAAGTCTGGGGTTGGGCCCGCCACTATAGTACTATCTACATCTAGGAGTTATCTCCAAAAGTAAGACCTCCATAAGTTCATTCTGTCATTCTGACACCCCTGAAGAACTCAACACAACAAAGCTTGTTTTATCGTTGTGCATGAAAAGTTGTTATAGAACTGTTTCGATGATAAGATAGATGTTCTTTCATGCTACTGAGACTTGCATGGATGACAACAGTATTGTCAGCATTTGTTTTATTAACTGGGCTATCTGGAGTGATCAGAGAGTAGACATAGTGCCAGTGTTTTGAAGTTCTAGGAAATTAGTCTGTGTAGTTGCCTGGGTTGGTGTCAATTCCATTTAAATTCCAGTCAATTCAGGAAGTACACTGTCATTCTAATTCCAATTCTCTTCAATGTTTTTCAATCAGGAAAATTGGTTTACTGGAAACACCTTTCCTCTTTTGACCTCACCCTTTCCCAGTCCCCTCCCACTGCTTGACCCCATCTTCACTAGAGGCTGTTCTCCTACTAATCTCACTGCAACCCCCCTCCAAGTCTCTGACCCCTACTTTGTTTCCTTTTCTCTCCATCTCTCCTCCAACCTACCCACTCAGCCCTAACCCAGATGGTCATGCTCCTCCCACTCAGCCCTAACCCAGATGGTCATGCTCCTCCCACTCAGCCCTAACCCAGATGGTCATGCTCCTCCCACTCAGCCCTAACCCAGATGGTCATGCTCCTCCCACTCAGCCCTAACCCAGATGGTAATGCCCCTCCCACTCAGCCCTAACCCAGATGGTCATGCTCCTCCCACTCAGCCCTAACCCAGATCGTCATGCTCCTCCCACTCAGCCCTAACCCAGATGGTCATGCTCCTCCCACTCAGCCCTAACCCAGATGGTCATGCTCCTCCCACTCAGCCCTAACCCAGATGGTCATGCACCGCCGCAATCTTCACTCTCTCTCTCCCGCTTCTCTCCCCTATTTTATCCTATCCTCTCTCATGACTCTGACTTTGCCTCCTGGACCCTACTCTACTCCCTTTCTGCACCCTAGAAAATGTAATTGATACGATTGTGATGCGTTGTTGTCTCACCTAGCTATCTTAAGATGAATGCACTATTGTAAGTCACTCTGGATAAGAGTGTCTGCTGAATTAGTCAAATTTAAAAATGTGAATTGATATGGAATTGACCCCAACCCTGATGGTTACTAACCCTTGTGATAGTGAGTGGAGGATGATATGGCTCGTAACACTTTAGAATAGTTTTATTCCCCTGTATTGTACAGCATACTTATATTAAGTCATTTGTCACCCAGTACAGCCAGAAGAGGACTGGCCACTGCTCAGAGCCTGGTTCCTCTCTAGGTTTCTTCCTAGGATCCTTCCTTCTAGGGAGTTTTTCCTAGCCACTGTGCTTCTGCATTGCTTGCTCTTTGGGGTTTTAGTCTCGGTACATGCACCCTCAGCGGAGTCATCAAACACCGGAAGCATCTGGGTTTCTGTGGACCTCGTTTAGGTATTTATTTTACGCCTGATACGTTAGGGTATCTGTAAAGCACTCTGTGACAACTGCTGATGTAAAATGGGCTTTATAAAATAAATGTGATTGATGTAAATCACACCAACTGACTGGTTCTTCTAATGTTGTTCACACAGGAGACCATGTTGAGACATTCTCTACATCCAGAGAGCAACAGCAGGAAGATCACAGAGCTAAGAGGTCTCACCACTGCCCACATTGTGAGGAGATTTTCCCAATTCTATCAAAGCTAAAAAATACACCTAAAAATACACACAGGAGAGAATCTATTTCCCTGCTCTGATTGTGGGAAGAGCTGCAAAATATCAAGGGATCTGGTACTCCTGCTCTGACTGTTGGAAGAGTTTCTCTCAACATGGCCACATAAATGTGAGAATCCTCATCAGTTGTCTGACTAGCTAAGATTAAAATCATTCCATCACTTAATTCTCAAGATATCGTAGAACACTCTATTGTAATCCTATTGTTTCTCACTGTGAGAGAACTGTGCAGAGGAAAGGGAGACATATTTACTGTTTTTCTGAAGCTGAACAAGACAGGAAGTTTAAATCAGCATCACAAAGCTAAATCTGACCTATTCACTTACATGTTTTGTCAGCATAAGCAGCTGTGAAACCTGCTGAAGTACTGTAACATTATTGATCTACTGAATCATTGTAGTTGTTGGGGGTTATCTTTACAGTAAATATAATACTTTTGTTCAATTCATGGCATTCACAATAATATATGTTTTATTTATCCACTCAATACATGTCACGACACCTCTACACATTGGGACAAGTCAATTTGCTAGTCACCAATATTCTCTGAATCAAATCAGTGATGGCTGTTTAACAGTCTTACAGCCTGGAGTTAGAAGCGGTTTCATTCTCTCGGTCCCAGCTTTGATGCATCTGTAATGTCTCCGCCTGCTAGATAGTAGCAGGATGAACAGGCCGTGGCTCGGGTGGCTGAGGTTCTTCATGATCTTCTTGGCCTTCCACAGAGATCATCTACAATGCATATGTAATGGGTTGAACAACTTAGACACTAAAACAGACACCCCTTTAGTTTTAGTTTTTAAACCAAGGTTTATTTGTGTAGCTAATCAATCTCACTGTTATATTCTACATGCTTTAGCAGTAGTTAGTCCATCAGTCTAATAGATGTCGCTGTTAGGGTTGTACAGAGCATTTCCTATGCAGCAGCGGTTAAAAGGGTTGAGGGTTTGAATGGTGCTCCTGAAGAGTCCATGGTGGTGGATAGGCCTTCAATGCAAGCTGCAGGGGTTGCCTTTCATCAAGATGATCCTGACATTTTAAAGGTTAAAAAGGTGGACTTTGTGGCCTTCATTGCAATGGTGATTAATGGCACTGCCAAGGTGGAGAAAAGATCTAGGAAGATAGAAATCATTGTGGTTGCGGCGGAACGGTTCCTGGGGCTGAAAGATTTCTCTGCAAAAGTGTTACATAAATATTTTGCCGTATCACTCTCTCAGGTCCTAGAGCCTTGAGAACTAAAAGAAGGAAGAAATGGGAGTTTTGTTTGTTTTGGCAATGAACTATTTTTATTAGGGTGGAGTAAGTTAGTATCACTATTAAGTATGGATTTATTTTTTATTTAATTGATTTTGTGGTTTCAAACAGTCCAGTTGGTGGCGGCAATGCAACTTTTGGAAGTAGTCTGGCATAAAACCCACAGAAGAAGAAGATGATGTCGCCGTTGCTCTGTGGTAGTTGGGGAACAGGAACTTCCGGGGAGCCCCGCAACATTCTTCAGAACAAAGCAAACGACAGGACTGTGCCTTCCGTTTCTCTTTATTACTACAGGTCATGGACGGCTTGTTCAATAGGGCGATATGGGCGACGCACTGCCAAACGGGAAAAGGAAGGGATTTTTTTTCTAATCAATTATATCACGGCAACAGCAGTTATCAGTGTTCACGTCTGATCTGCCAGCCACTAAATGTCAAATCAGGCTAAAGTCGTGCTTCAAATGGCCCCGCCCGTTTTTTGGGCGATTTCAGTCAGGTTGAAAATCGCCCAGAAGTCTCTCATAGCCTGTCATGTAAAATCTATTTTTTTCACATTTCAAAGCTTTCAATACATTCTCTATGGGTGTCTGTGTGCATGCACTTACGCGCTTTCGTCATACGTGACGTAACGTTGAACGTAACTAAGACAATGGCGGCTACCAGCGTCTATGTTGCGACCTGCAGTGTGGCGTTATTTTATGTTTTTAATTTGTAGACTTAGTTTACAAACATTCTGCAAACATTCTGCTTTGGACTGATCTTCGGTTTTGGACTGATCTTGTTGATCGTGTACATACCCGCTACGAACGGACTAAATAATGAAAACGCTGCTGGCAGCGGAATCCCAATACAGCTGGGAGACTTGACTGGATGACAGAGTCCCGGACAGAGAGGTGGAGCCGGCCACCTTCACCCTGGTCAGAGCGGACCGCGATCCTGGTAAGAGAGCGACTCTGTACCCCGACATTGAACTGCTTTCTGTGTCATTGAACCTTACTATTGTTGATAAAACAAGTTTACTGGAGAACGGAGAAAAAGTAGAGACTTTTGGACAAGGTGGATAATTGTATAATATAAGGCAGTTTATTCAGAGGTAAAGATATCTGGAATCGCGTGCACGGACCCGTTCGTCAAACTCGTAGGGAGTTTATCAGAAGAGCCCCTAAACATTGTGTGCTGACATTTTATACAATAAAATGAAGTAGGTTGAATCTAGTAGTTCTGATCTTCTGATTGGTCCTGATGAGTTGGGCGATGTCACCTCCAGGCTAGTGTCACTGTTGCATTGGCTCTGAGTCGGGTTCTCTGTCTTCAGGTGTTCAGCCTAAGAGAAGAGGATTTGTGTGTGTGTGTGTGTGTTTGTTATCAGTGTGTGTGTGTGTGTGTGTGTTTGTTATCAGTGATGATGTGTGTGCGTGTGTGTGTGTGTTTATCAGTGATGATGTGTGTGTGTGTGTGTGTGTGTGTGTGTGTGTGTGTGTGTGTGTGTGTGGGTGTGTGTGTGTGTGTCCTCAGGGCAAGAACTCGTGAGTTGGAAGAACTGAGAGACCTATGGCGTGGGTGTTATCCTTAGCCACCTGCTGACAAGGCTGACAAGATAGGACTCTTGTTCATTGTATTGAATACAAAGGCCCAACACAAAATGGGTCATGCACAAGATTTTAGTCAGACCAAGCTATAACATTATATATTTACTACGACAGTACATTCAACCAAAAGCTAATATAACAAAGGCATCAGAGATTATTTATAATCTGTCACAGAAACTGGAATCCATCTCCCCAGATCAGTCAATAAATGCTTCTGGTATTGACTTATATGCTGCCCCTGTCTTCATGTTGTTGCTGGACATATCTTTTTTTAAATGTGTGTAGGTCACCTAAATCATCAGAAAAATTGCCCCTCCTGAGAATTTTTTCAGGAGCCGCCACTGCTACAGGTATGTAACAGTCCTTTTAAACGGTCTAATATCGAAATAACATGTTAGATAACAAATCAGTCAAGGTATTATCACGTTTGGGAAAGGTTTTGTGTAATGTTTGTGTCAATCCGAGTGATTGAAGAACGTGATAAAATATATTTTACAAGCACACGGCGCGGCGTCCATTACACGTTTTCATTTGTGAGGCTTTCCAGGTTCGTATATAGGTCAGTGCGTTTCGCCTGGGCATGTTCAGTACAAAAACGTTTTGGAAAGTTGCAGATAGAAATACCCCGAATAGAAGTGACATGATTCATTAGAATCAGAGGCATGTTTTCTCTACATAATACATTTGTATCTGATCGTGGCCAACGTCTCCGTCCTCCTGCTGGACGCAGCCCTGGTACCCGCTTGTCCCTATGTATGTGAAGCTAGTCATAATAATGATTAGCCACAATAGTGGAATTTGCGGTTCGCCCTCAAAATAAAAGGCCCCCATTGAAAGTGATGCAAACTGATACAAAATATTGGAATCATGTCAAATGTTGTTTCTTAATTTAAAATGAATTACAAAAACTAAATCTTTTGAAAATAAACAGGAAAAAAACGGTTGATATCCCACTGTTGAAGTATTAGACCACATAATTGCATTGGGGGCATTCTTATATGCACTTATGAAACGGGTTGGATTGTGCTCCCATGGAACGGGTGACACCCACAGAAAACAATTCTCAAGAGTTTATACAAATATTAGCGTCTTAGCTCTTATTGCAGGACTTTGACTGTGAAAAATCACCTTCCCAGTCAGTCTATTGCAGGGGTACTCCAGTACTATTTGAGAAGGTCCGATCAAACAAATTTCCTAGGTGGCAAAGGTCCGGATGGATATAGTCATTTATTGGTGTAGTAACAAACCCCCAACTTGTGACACCAAATTGTTCACAACCCTCTTGTTGGCGGAGAGAACATTTAGCAGTTTTAAAGCTAATATCCCGTAATTCTACACATTTTACGATGGGGCTGAGATTTGTAGTTGTTGCTCTTTTTAAGCAATTCTACATGTTTCCATGTCTTATGTGTGTTTATATGATACCAGGGGTTGAAGCCCAACCAAAACAGTATTATTATATCATTTTTTTGTGACCCGTGGTCCATATTGACCCCGTTCTTGGTCCTTACCGCGTTACGCCAGTTGAGTATGCTGTTTCTTTTGTTTGTATTGGACATTCATATTGCACTGTACAGCCCTACCTATGTATTGTTCAGCCTACTCAGTGACACCCACAGAACACAACTATGTAGAGTTTACACAAATATTAGCGTCTTCACTCTATTGCAGGACTCTGAAACCACTGTTGTCCGGGAGTTTAACCATGTCAGCTAAATTGTCATCATAATCAGTGGTTTCAAGTTTGTCTCTGTACATTTTTGACGAGATGATCATAGCAAAACATTTAATATTTCTGCATGTCCCGCTGTGCAAATGAATTCTTTCTCATTGAAAATAGGCTCAGGATAACTCCTAATAAAGTTGGGTAGCTGATAGGCCTTTTCAGAGCTTAAATAGACAAAATGATTAGTCACAGGGCTCCCGAGTGGCGCAGCGGTCTAAGGCACTGCATCTGTCACTACAGACCCTGGTTGGATTCCAGGCTGTATCACAATCCGGCCGTGATTGGGAGTCGCATAGGGTGGTGCAAAATTGGCCCAGCATTGTCCGGGTTTGGCCAGGGTAAGCCATTATTGTAAATAAGAATTTGTTCTTAACTGACTTGGCCCAAACATTAGACCGGACCAAATCTGAACCAATCACTCAGACATCATTAGGCAGGTTTCCATTGACCCAGGTGCATTCGACAAAAGCAATGTTGCAACAAAAAAAATCTTTGCACCGTGTGTAATGGAAGCGGCAGATATAGGAGAAATGTTCTAAAGCGCGACAACATTTTAAATCGTAGGACAGGTGGGTTTTTCTTTTGTCAAAGTTTGTTTATTCTGACAAGTGAGGATTGAAACAGTGTTTTTTTAAATAAATGATTATTGCCAAATCATTTTGACGTTACAGGATGAGTCATTACGTCCAGCTGTTTTTATCGACACAAGAAAGTTACATGGAAACACACCCTAGAGGGCAATTGTCGTATCTATTTTCTATGCAAACTTTTTCTAAATGTCCAGAAAAAAATCACTGGACAAGTTATTGGAAACATAGCTACTGTTTCACAAGATTGGAAAGTACAGTACAGCAGAGTACAGGAAAGAAAAGTTTAGTTCAGTATAGTACAATAGTACAGTATAACGTAATGTACTCTGTTAGGGCGGGGCGATATGGACAAAATCATACAGCTGTATCTTGAGTTTTTTCAAACGTATGGGTGATTCAAGATTTCTTAATTTTGTTTTTCTCTAAGTAAGTGTTGTACAATTAAAGGTCAAATACACTGCATTTCAAACAGTCAGCAATCTAATGAATTAAGGGCTTGTGAAGTTATACCTATTAATAAATAAAATTGTTTTTTGATTGAAATAATACAGTGAAGACAAGGTTATGAAGGAAAATATGACATAGTGCTGCCTAAAACAAACTGCAACCTTGTACTAAATGGTTTTTCAGTCATTTATGTGAATTTCTGAAATCTACTATAGGTTAAGTGCACTTACGTTGTTTAATTTAAAGTGTGCAATTTGTGTCTAATGTGAAATTAATAAATGGTTTGTTGTCAATGCTTAGCTATCTGATCTAATATATTTTTAGAGAAAGAAAGTGCCAGAACTGTCAAGACAATAACTTTTTGTGTCTGTTTCTCATTGTTACTACAGGACGACTAGAATTAAATCTGAGGCCGGTAACATCAACAGTGAGGACAAACCCAGCGAGCCTCTCTCCTTCCACATTGAGTCCAAACCTACAGTCACTGGGTCCTGATTGTGACAGTGGAGCCCAGTTTGCTAAGCAGGATCCAGAGATGGCATCAGTAAAGCTGGAAGACTGCAGTCAAACACTGGAGCTGAATGTCAACATTAAAGATGAAGAAGAGGAGGAGAAGATTGGGAAATATGTTTCTCATGGTAAGAGCAGGTTCTATCTAACTAAGTTGGTGTTGTTCGTTCCAACTTCCCAAGGTGCATGAAAAGTTGCAGTAGAACTGTTTCTTGATTAACTGTTTCAATAAGATGGTATGTTATTCCATGCTACTGACACTTACATGGTTTGACACCAGTATTGTCAGCATGTGTTTTATTCGCTGGGCTATCTGGAGTGATCAGAGTGTAGACTAAAGAAGAGAAGTAGACAAACTGCCAGTGTTTTAAAGTTCTAGGAAATGAGTCTGTGTAGTGTCTAACCCCTGTTATAGTGAGTGGAGGATGTAGCTCAGTTGGTAGAGCATGGCGCTTGCAACGCCAGGGTTGTGGGTTCGTTTCCCACGGGGGGCCAGTATGAAAATGTATGCACTCACTAACTGTAAGTCGCTCTGGATAAGAGTGTCTGCTAAATGACTAAAATGTAAATATATAATTATCATGACTGATGAGCATACACTCAATTAGTATTTGGTAGCATTGCCTTTAAATTGTTTAACTTGGATCAAACATTTCGGGTAGCCTTCCACAAGCTTCCCACAATAAGTTGGGTGAATTTTGGCCCATTCCTCCTGACAGACCTGGTGTAACTGAGTCAGGTTTGTAGGCCTCCTTGCTCGCACACACTTTTTCAGTTCTGCCCACACATTTTCTACAGGATTGAGGTCAGGGCTTTGTGATGGCCACTCCAATACCTTGACTTTGTTGTCCTTAAGCCATTTTGCCACAACTTTGGAAGTATGCTTGGGGTCATTGTCCATTTGGAAGACCCGTATGCGACCAAGCTTTAACTTCCTGACTGATGTCTTGAGATGTCGCTTCAATATATCCACATAATCTTCCTTACTCATGATGCCATCTAATATGTGAAGTGCACCAGTCCCTCCTGCTGCAAATACCCCCCTTTTCCTCCAAACATAACGATGGTCATTATGGCCAAACAGTTCTATTTTAGTTTCATCAGACCAAGGACATTTCTCTAAAAAGTACGATCTTTGTCCCCATCTGCAGTTGCAATCCGTAGTCTGGCTTTTTTATGGCGGTTTTGGAGCAGTGGCTTCTTCCTTGCTGAGCAGCCTTTCAGGTTATGTCAATATAGGACTTGTTTTACTGTGGATATAGATACTTTTGTACCTGTTTCCTCCAGCATCTTCACCAGGTCCCTTGCTGATTTTCTGGGATTGACTTGCACTTTACACACCAAAGTACGTTCATCTCTAGGAGACAGAACGCCTCTCCTTCCTGAGCGATATGACGGCTGCATGGTCCCATGGTGTACTTGCGTACTATTGTTTGTACAGATGAACGTGGTACCTTCAGGCATTTGGAAATTGCTCCCAAGGATGAACCAGACTTGTGGAGTTCTACGATTTTTTTTCTGAGGTCTTGGCTGATTTCTTTTGACTTTCCCATGATGTCAAGCAAAGAGGCACTGAGTTTGAAGGTAGGCCTTGAAATACATCCACAGGTACATCTCCAATTGACTCAAATGATGTCAATTAGCCTATCAGAAGCTTCTAAAGCCATGACATCCTTTTTTGGAATTTTCCAAGCTGTTTAAAAGGCACAGTCAACTTAGTGTATGTAAACTTCTGACCCACTGAAATTGTGATACAGTGAATTATGTGAAATAATCTGTCTTTAAACAATTGTTGGAAAAATTACTTGTGTCATGCACAAAGTAGATGTCCTAACCGACTTGCCAAAACTATAGTTTGTTAACAAGAAATGTGTGGAGTGGTTGAGAAACTAGTTTTAATGACTCCAACCTAAGTGTATGTAAACATCCGACTTCAACTGTAAATATTCAGACTCACCATTGAGCTCAGGTGGATCCTGTTTCCATTGATCATCCTTGAGATGTTTCTACAACTTGATTGGAGTCCACCTGTGGTACATTCAATTGATTGGACGTGATTTGGAAAGGCACACCTGTATATATGAGGTCCCACATTTGACAGTGCATGTCAGAGCAAAAACCAAGCCATGAGGTCGAATTAATTGTCCGTAGAGCTCCATGAAAGGATTTTGTCGAGGCACAGAACTGCAGGAGGGTACCAAAACATTTTTGCAGCGTTGCAGGTCCCCAAGAACACAGTAGGACAATCAACAATTACAGAAATACAATTGTTCTCATTATCCAATTGTATTGCAACAATCTCAGGCGGGTGTTTATGGTCTGTATCTGTGCTCTCGAGCATATCATACCCAGTCCTCTGCTGAAATATCTTCCTGCATATCTTGTATCCACTGAAGTCTCTTACTATCAGAGTTGTCTTCATGAGTAGCTACCATTTTCCAATATAATGATGTAATTTGACCTCTCCCATAACACATATTAACAGAGAGCGTTTCTAAAGTGGTCAAAGTAGGTTGTAGGGCAGATTGTTTTAGACGAAAATATAAAGCTTCTCAATTGTAAGTATTTGAAAAAATAATTTTGTGGTAAGTTAAATCTTCCCTTTAGTTCTTCAAATGGCATTAGCCCTTTTTTTTATTGTATAAGTCCATTACTTTAACAATACCTTTTCTTCTAATTTCTTTAAACCCCAAGTCATTTTTACCAGGTGTGAAATTGTCATTTCCCCAAATTGGTGTAAAACTGGATAATACAGGGGATTCACCCAGATATTGCTGTACTTCCTGCCATATAATTGGTGTTTTTAACAAAGGGATTAGTAGTCTTCTTCTTTAGTTTCTTAAAGGGAGCAGAGTACAAATATCCATCCAAAGTGAAGCCTTTTGTGGTTTCTTGGAGAACCAAAACATTGCAGCCCTAAGTTGTGCAGCCCAGTAATGCCACTGTAGGTTTGGAAGTTGCATCCCCCCTCTGTCATAGGGCAAATAAAGAAGAGAAAGTCTAAGCCTTGGTTTTCTGTTGCTCCAGATAACATTTGAGAGTATCTTTCAGATATTTGGGGAAACTAAAGGTGGTGGAGCCAGAGGAATTGATTGTAATGGATAAAGAAATTTGGGCAGAATATTCATCTTAATGATATTTATTCTACCAGTAATAGATATAGACAATGATGTCCATCTGTTGATGGATTCTGTTACACTCGTCACCATGGGGACATCATTTGTTGAGCTCAAGGAGCTAAATTCTGGTGTGATTTTAATACCAAGATATGTGAAACCTTGTTCTGTATTCACAAATGGATGCTGTACAATTGGATTCAGTCTCTCTTGCTTGTTTAGGAAAAGGTTTTCAACTTTAATCCCAAAAAACTGACAAGTTATTAATTAAATTGGAGAGGGAAGAAAATTATTTAGATCTGTTAGGAATAAGAGGGTATCATCTGCATACAGGGCCACTCAATGTGCAAAATCTATTTTTATTCCTCTAATTGACGGGTGGGCCCTGACTGCAATGGCAAAAGGTTCTATAGCTAAAAGAAGGATGTCCAGCCAGTCCAGGACTCTTTCTCGTGCCCCAGAAAAGCTTAAAAGGTTGTGAAATCAAGTTGTTAGTGGCAACTTCTGCAGTGGGGTTGGTATATCATATCTTAATCCATTTACAGAAGTAGTTCCCAAACCCAAATTTCACATTTTGTTGGTTATTTATCAGGCTTCAGAATAAGATGAAAGCCTCCAATAGGCAAGCAGCTTGGTGAAAAGGCAACAACTGTTGGCGCAATTATTAGAAAATGGAAGAAGTTCAAGATGACGGTCAATCACCCTCGGTCTGGGGCTCCATGCAAGATCTCACCTCGTAGGGCATCAATGATCATGAGGAAGGTGGACCTACACGGCAGGACCTGGTCAATGACCTGAAGAGAGCTGGGACCACAGTCTCAAAGAAAACCATTAGTAACACACTACGCCGTCATGGATTAAAATCCTGCAGCGCACGCAAGGTCCCCCTGCTCAAGCCAGCGCATGTCCAGACCCGTCTGGATGACCATCTGGATGATCCAGAGGAGGAATGGGAGATGGTCATGTGGTCTGATGAGACAAAAATATAGCTTTTTGGTCTAAACTCCACTCGCTGTGTTTGGAGGAAGAAGGATGAGTACAACCCCAATAACACCATCCCAACCGTGAAGCATGGAGGTGGAAACATCATACTTTGGCGATGCTTTTCTGCAAAGGGGACAGGACGACTGCACCGTATTGAGGGGAGGATGGATGGGGCCATGTATCGCGAGATCTTGGCCAACAACCTCCTTCCCTCAGTAAGAGCATTGAAGATGTGTCGTGGCTGGGTCTTCCAGCATGACAACGACCCGAAACACACAGCCAGGACAACTAAGGAGTGGCTCCGTAAGAAGCATCTCAAGGTCCTGGAATGGCCTAGCCAGTCTCCAGACCTGAACCCAATAGAAAATCTTTGGAGGGAGCTGAAAGTCCGTATTGCCCAGCGACAGCCCCAAAACCTGAAGGATCTGGAGAAGGTCTGTATGGAGGAGTGGGCCAAAATCCCTGCTGCAGTGTGTGCAAACCTGGTCAAGACCTACAGGAAACATATGATCTCTGTAATTGCAAACAAAGGTTTCTGTACCAAATATTAAGTTCTGCTTTTCTGATGTATCAAATACTTATGTCATGCAATAAAATGCAAATTAATTACTTAAAAATCATACAATGTGATTTTCTGGATTTTTGTTTTAGATTCCGTCTCTCACAGTTGAAGTGTACCTATAAAAAAAAATACAGACCTCTGAATGCTTTGTAAGTAGGAAACACTGCCGATTTTGCAGGTTATCAAGTACTTGTTCTCCCCACTGTATATACAGTGCATTGGGAAATTATTCAGACATCATTTACATTTTAGTCATTTAGCAGACGCTCTTATCCAGAGCGACTTACAGTTAGCACATACATTATTTTATCGAACCCACAACCCTGGCGTTGCAAACGCCATGCTCTACCAACTGAGCTACATCCCCTGCCGGCCATTCCCTCCCCTACCCTGGACGACGCTGGGCCAATTGTGCGCCGCCCCATGGGTCTCCCGGTCGCGGCCGGCTACGACAGAGCCTGGATTCGAACCAGGATCTCTAGTGGCACAGCTAGCACTGCGATGCAGTGCCTTAGACCACTGCGCCACTCGGGAGACAAAGACCCCTTGACTTTTTCCACATTTAGGTATGTTACAGCCTTATTCTAAAATAGATTAAGATTAAGTTGTTTGTTTCCCTCATTAATCTACACACAATACCCCATAATGACAAAGCAAAAACTTGTTTTTATCAATTGTTGCTAACATTTTTTAACCAAATATAATAAAAAATACGAAAATATCACATTTACATAAGTATTCAGACCCTTTATTCAGTACTTTGTTTTAGCACCTTTGGCAGCGATTACAGCCTTGAGTCTTCTTTGGTATGATGCTACAAGCTTGGCACACCTGTATTTGGAGAGTTTCTCCCATTCTTCTCTGCAGATCCTCTCAAGCTCTGTCAGATTGGATGGAGAGTGTCGCTGCACAGCTATTTTCTGGTCTCTCCGGAGATGTTAGATCGGGTTGAAGTCCGGGCTCTGGCTGGGTCACTCAAGGACGTTCAGAGTCTTGTCCCAAAGCCACTCCTGCGTTGTCTTGGCTGTGTGCTTAGGGTAGTTGTCCTGTTGAAAGGTGAACCTTCGCCCCAGTCTGAGGTCCTGAGTATTCTGGAGCAGGTTTCATCAAGGATCTCTCTGTACTTTGCTCCGTTCATCTTTCCCTCGATCTTGACTAGTGTCCTAGTCCCTGCCGCTGAAAAACATCCCCACAGCATGATGCTGACACCACCACGCTTCACCGTAGGGATGGTGCCAGGTTTCCTCCAGATGTGATGCTTGGGATTCAGGCCAAAGAGTTCAATATTGGTTTCATCAGACCAGAGAATCTTCCTTCTCATGGTCTGAGAGTCTTGAGGTGCCTTTTGGCAAACTCCAAGTGGGCTGTCATGTGCCCTTTACATTTACATTTACGTCATTTAGCAGACGCTCTTATCCAGAGCGAATTACAAATTGGTGCATTCACCCTATAGCCAGTGGGATAACCACTTTACAATTTTTTTTTTTTTTTTTTTTTTTTTGGGGGGGGGGGGGGGGGGGGTAGAAGGATTACTTTATCCTATCCCAGGTATTCCTTAAAGAGGTGGGGTTTCAAATGTCTCCGGAAGGTGGTGAGTGACTCCGCTGTCCTGGCGTCGTGAGGGAGCTTGTTCCACCATTGGGGTGCCAGAGCAGCGAACGCCACCAGCGTAGCAATCGCCACGCCACTTGGTAGGAGCGACCGGTCAGGTAGGACGCAATCCAGGAGTGAGCCGCGCCGGAGATGCCCAGCTCGGAGAGGGTGGAGAGGAGGATCTGATGGTTCACAGTATCAAAGGCAGCAGACAGGTCTAGAAGGACAAGAGCAGAGGAGAGAGAGTTAGCTTTAGCAGTGCGGAGGGCCTCCGTGACACAGAGAAGAGCAGTCTCAGTTGAATGACCAGTCCTGAAACCTGACTGGTTTGGATCAAGAAGGTCATTCTGAGAGAGATAGCAAGAGAGTTGGCACGCTAAAGACGGCACGCTCAATAGTTTTGGAAAGAAAAGAAAGAAGGGATACTGGTCTGTAGTTGTTGACATCAGTGGGATCGAGTGTTGGTTTTTTGAGAAGGGGTGCAACTCTCGCTCTCTTGAAGACGGAAGGGACATAGCCAGCAGTCAAGGATGAGTTGATCAGCGAGGTGAGGTAGGGGAGAAGGTCACCGGAGATGGTCTGGAGAAGAGAGGAGGGGATGGGGTCAAGCGGGCAGCTGCCCCTGAAGCAAGCACCAGTTAGCCGTGAGCTAGCCTCGAGCCAGGCCCATTTCCCGGCTATCTACCTCTGTCTACCGGACGGGAGTAGCCAGCTAACTAGCTACTTGCTATTAGCCACCATCAGCGGTTTTTCACCATTGTCTGTGGCCTGCACTACCAGCCAGCTCTAGCCTGGACTATTATCGGCCAGTCTGCACTGTCTGCACAGCGTGTTATCGACCCAGAACATCGGTTTTTCTGCCGGAATCACTGAATCACTGGACTTTTAACAACAGATCATCACAGCTAGCTGCAACCAAATGGACGTTGTTGTGGGTAATCAGCCTTGAGCTATCCTAAAGCCAGGCCCATCGCCCGGCTATCTACCTCTCTGTCAACCGGACGGGACCTCCTAGTGTTGACACGGAGCCCCGCCGATCCAACACGACTGGTCTGCCGACGAAATCGTCTGATGTGGTTACAGCAGGCTTCCCGTTACGACGTCGACCACGAAGACCCATCTGCTAGCCCTGGCCCGCTAGCACACGCTAGCCATGGCCTCTTGCTCGCCAGTGCTATAGCAGCCTCCGAACTACCTCCGAACTCTCCTATTGCTGTTCACCGGACCTTATGATAACTCAGCTATACAGCTGATGCCTGCTGGACTGTTCCTTTATACGGTACCGCATCCTGTTTATGTTTAGCCTCAGCCCAAACTTTGTCGCCATTACCAGCTGTTGCCTTAGCTCTCTCGAATAACACCTGTGATTGCTTTATGCCTCTCTCCCATGTCAATATGCTTTGCTTATTGCTGTTTCGGTTATTTCTTATTGTACTATTTCACTGTAGATCCCCCAGCCCAGCTCAACCTACCTTTAGATAGCTCCTTTGTCCCACCCCCCATACACGCGGAGACCGACTCAATCGGTGCCTCCAGTGATGCTATCTCTTTCATCGTTACCCAACGTTTAGATTTACCTCCACTGTACTCATATCCTTCCATATCCTTGTCTGTACATAATGCCCTGAATCTATTCTACAACGCACGGAAATCTGCCCCTTTTTTTCCTCTGTACTCAACGCACTAGAAGACCAGTACTTAAAGCCTTTAGCCGTATTCTTATTATACTCCTCCTCTGTTCCTCTGGTGATGTAGAGGTTAACCCAGGCCCTGTAGCCCCCAGTATCACTCCTACTCCCCAGGCGTTATCATTTGGCTTCTTGCACGTTAACATCCAAAGCCTCCTCCCTAAGTTTGAGTTATTCACTGCGTTAGCACACTCCGCCAACCCTGATGTTCTAGCAGTGTCTGAATCCTGGCTTAAGAAGGCCACCAGAAATGTCCATCTCCAACTACAACATTTTCCGTCTCGATAGAACTGCCAAAGGGGGTGGGGTTGCAATCTACTGTAGAGAGAGCCTGCAGAGCTCTATTGTACTATCCAGGTCTGTGCCCAAACAGTTTGAGCTTCTACTTCTAAAAATCAACCTTTCCAGAAATAAGTCTCCCACTGTTGCCGCTTGCTACAGACACCCCTCAGCCCAGAGCTGTGCCCTGGACACCATATGTGAACTGATCGCCCCCCATCTATCCTCAGAGTTCGTACTGCTTGGTGACCTAACTGGGATATGCTTAACACCCCGGCCAACCTACAATCTAAACTAGATGCCCTTAATCTCACACAAATTATCAACGAACCTACCAGGTACAACCCCAAATCTGTAAACATGGGCACCCTCATAGATATCATCCTGACAAATATACCCTCTAAATAAACCTCCGCTGTCTTCAACCAGAATCTCAGCGATTATTGCCTGCGTCCGTAATGGGTCCGCGGTCAAACGACCACTCCTCATCACTGTCAAACGCTCCCTAAAACACTTCAGCGAGCAGGCCTTTCTAATTGACCTGGCCCGGGTATCCTGGATGGATATTGACCTCATTCCGTCAGTAGAGGATGCCTGGTTGTTCTTTAAAAGTGCTTTCCTCTCAATCTTAATTTTTTGAATGGGGCATGCTTATTTATCCTCAGACTTGACTGCCCTTGACTAGCACAAAAACATCCTGTGGCGTACTGCGTTAGCATCGAACAGCCCCCGCGATATGCAACTTTTTAGGGAAGCCAGGAACCAATATACACAATCAGTTAGGAAAGCAAAAGCTAGCTTTTTCAAACAGAAATGTGCATCCTGTAGCACTAACTCCAAAAAGTTTTGGGACACTGTAAAGTCCATGGAAAATAAGAGCATCTCCTCCCAACTGCCCACTGCACTGAGGCTAGGAAACACTGTCACCACAGATAAATCTACAATAATAGAGAATTTCAACAAGCATTTTGCTACGGCTGGCCATGCTTTCCACCTGGCTACCACTACCCCGGACACCAGCTCTGCACCCTCCGCTGCAACGTGCCCATGCCCCCCCACTTCTCCTTCACACAAATTCAGACAGCTGATGTTCTGAAATAACTGAAAAATCTGGACCCCTACAAATCAGCTGGGCTAGACAATCTGGACCCTTTCTTTCTAAAATTAGCTGCCAAAATTGTCACAACCCCTATTACTAGCCTGTTCAACCTCTCTTTCGTAACGTCTGAGATCCCCAGAGATTGGACAGCTGCCGCGGTCATCCCCCTCTTCAAAGGGGGTGACACTCTAGATCCAGACTGTTAGACCTATATTAATCCTGCCCTGCCTTTCAAAAGTATTTGAAAGCCAAGTTAACAAACAGATCACCGTCCATTTCGAATCCCACCGTACCTTCTCCGCTATGCAATCCGGTTTCCGAGCTGGTCATGGGTGCACATCAGCCACGCTCAAGATCCTAAACGATATTATAACCGCGATCGATAAAAGACAGTACTGCGCAGCCATCTTCATCGACCTGGCCAAGGCTTTCGACTCTGTCAACCACCGCATTCTTATTGGCAGACTAAATAGCCTTGGTTTCTCTAATGACTGCCTCGCCTGCTTCACCAACTACTTCTCAGATAGAGTTCAATGTGTCAAATCGGAGGGCCTGTTGTCTGGACCTCTGGCCGTCTCTATGGGGGTGCCACAGGGTTCAATTCTCGGGCCGACTCTATTCTCTGTGTATATCAATGATGTCGCTCTTGCTGCTGGTGACGCTCGGATCCACCTCTATGCGGACGACACCATTTTGTATACATCTGGCCCTTCATTGGACACTGTGTTAACAAACCTTCAAACGAGCTTCAACGCCATACAACACTCCTTCCGTAGCCTCCAACTGCTCTTAAACACTAGTAATACTAAATGCATGCTCTTCAACCGAATGCTGCTTGCACCCGACTAGAATCACTACTCTCGGCGGGTCTGACCTAGAGTATGTGGACAACTACAAATACCTAGGTGTCTAGTTAGACTGTAAACTATCCTTCCAGACTCACATTAAGCATCTCCATTCAAAAGTTAGATCTAGAATTGGCTTCCTATTTCGCAACAAAGCCTCCTTCACTCATGCTGCCAAACATGCCCTCGTAAAACTGACTATCCTACCGATCCTTGACTTTGGCGATGTCATTTACAAATTAGCCTCCAACACTCTACTCAGCAAATTGGATGTAGTCTATCACAGTGTCATCCGTTTTGTCACCAAAGCCCCATATACTACCCAACATTGTGACCTGTACGCTCTTGTTGGCTTGCCCACACTACATATTCGTCACCAAACCCACTGGCTCCAGGTCATCTATAAATCACTGCTAGGCAATTCCCCATATTATCTTAGCTCACTGGTCACCATAGCAACACCCACCTGTAGTCTGCGATATCAGTCAGGAAGATAAAGCTTGGTCGCAAATAGGTCTTCCAAATGGACAATGATCCCAAGCATGCATCCAATGTTGAGGCAAAATGGCTTAAGGACAACAAGTCAAGGTATTGGAGTGGCCATCACAAAGCCCTGACCTCAATCCTATAGAAAATGTGTGGGCAGAACTGAAAAAGCGTGTGCGAGCAAGGAGGCCTACAAACCTGACTCAGTTACACCAGCTCTGTCAGGAGGAATGGGCCAAAATTCACCCAACTTATTGTGGGAAGCTTGTGGAAGGCTACCCGACACGTTTGACCCAAGTTAAACAATTTAAAGGCAATGCTACCAAATACTAATTGAGTGTATGTAAACATCTGACCCACTGGGAATCTGATGAAGGAAATAAAAGCTGAAATAAATCATTATCTCTACTATTATTCTGACATTTTCACTTAAAATAAAGTGGTGATCCTAACTGACGCAAGACTGGGAATTTTTACTAAGAATAAATATCAGGAATTGTGTAATACTGAGTTTAAATGTATTTGGCTAAGGTGTATGTACACTTCCGACTTCAACTGTACATTGTGTAGTGTGTACTTTGTAATGTTAATTATTTGTTGTCAATTCTTAGCTACCTTGATCTATTAAAATGAGATCAGTGTTTGACTTGGACAGAAGCTCAACAGAGCTGAATATCAGCACCTGAAATGTCTACTGCTTGAGCTCATGTTCCTCTTATAGAATATTAGCTCAAAGGTATTGTGGGGCTCCTGCACCGAAATATATACCTTACCGGCACCCAAAATTAGTACTTTTTCAGTCAAACACTGAATTAGATGATTGAAAAATACAAAATATTTTTAGAGAATATAGAATGTGCCTGAATTGTCAAGACAATAACTTTTGTTTCCGTTTCTCTTTATTACTACTTGCCAACTCAGGTATAAGTCCGGTAACATCAACAGTGAGGACAAACCCAGCCTGCCCCTCTCCTTCCACACTAAGTCCAAACCTACAGTCAGTGGGTCCTGATTGTGACAGTGGAGCCCAGTTTGCACTGCAGGATCCAGAGATGGCATCAGTGAAGCTGGAAGACTGCAGTCAAACACTGGAGCTGAATGTCAACATTAAAGATGAAGAAGTGGAGGAGAACATTGGGAAATATGTTTATCATGGTAAGAGCAGGTTCTATCTAACTATGTTTGTTTGTTCAAACTTCTCACTGTGCATGAAAAGTTGCAGTTGAACTGTTTCATGAGGGCATTGAGATGCTGTGCCACCCGGTACAGCCAGAAGAGGACTGGTTCCTCTCCATGTTTCTCCCTAGGTTCGTGCTTTATACTGAGTTTTTAGGAGCCACTGTGCTTCTACATCTGCATTGCTTGATCTTTCGTGATTTTAGGAAGTGTTTCTGTAAAGCACTTTGTGACTTTGCGGATGTAAAAAGGGCTTCAAAAAATAAATGTACATTACCAGTCAAAGGTTTGGACACACCTACTCATTCAAGGGTTTATCTTTATTTTTACTATTTCCTACATCCTACATTGTGTAATAGTAGTGAAGACATCAAAGCTATTCAACAACACATATGGAATCATGTAGTAACAAAAAAAGTGTTAAACATATCAAAATATATGTTATACTTTAAGTTCTTCTAAGTAGCCACCCTTTGCCTTGATTACAGCTTTGCACACTCTTGGTATTCTCTCAACCATCTTCATGAGGTAGTCACCTGGAATGCCTTATCAAAAGTTCATTTGTGCCATTTCTTTCATTAATGCATTTGAGCCAATTAGGTGTGTTGTGACAAGGTAGGGGTGGTATACAGAAGATAGCCCTATTTGGTAAAAGACCAAGTCCATATTATGGCAAGAACGGCTCAAATAATCAAAGAGAAACGACAGTCCATTATTACTTTAAGACATGAAGGTCAGTCAATCCGTAAAATTTCAAGAACTTTTCAAGTTTATTCAAGATCTGTCGCAAAAACCATCAAGCGCTATAATAAAACAGCCACTCACGAGGACCGCCACAGGAAAGGAAGACCAAGTTACCTCTGCTGCAGGGGATAAGTTCATTAGAGTTACCGGCCTCAGAAATTGCAGCCCAAATAAATTATTCAGAGTTCAAGTAACAGACACATCTCAACATCAACTTTTCAGAGGAGACCGTGTGAATCAGGCCTTCAAGGTCGAATTGCTGAAAAGAAACCACTACTGAAGGACACCAATAATAAGAAGAGACTTACTTGGGCAAAGAAACATGAGCAATGGACATTAGACTGGTGGAAATCTGTCCATTGGTCTGATGAGTCCAAATGTCCGATTTTTGGTTCCAACAGCCTTGTCTTTGTGAGAGACCGAGTAGGTGAACGGATGATCTCTGCATGTGTAGTTCCCACAGTGAAGCATGGAGGAGGATGTGTGATGGTGTGGGGGTGCTTTGCTGGTGACACTGTCTGTGATATTTTTAGAATTCAAGGCACACTTAACCAGCATGGCTACCACATCATTCTGCAGTGATACGCCATCCCATCTGGTTTGCGCTTAGTGGGACAATGACCCAACACACCTACAGGCTATGTAATGGCTATTTGACCAAGAAGGAGAGTGATGGAGTGCTGCATCAGATGACCTGGCCTCCACAATCATCTGACCTCAACCCAATTCAGATGATTTGGGATGAGTTGGACCACAGAGTGAAGGAAAAGCAGCCAACAAGTGCTCAGCATATGTGGGAACTCCTTCAAGACTGTAGGAAAAGCATTCCAGGTGAAGTTGATTGAGAGAATGCCAAGAGTGTGGAAAGCTGTCAAGGCAAAGGGTGGCTACTTTGAAGAATCTAAAATATAACATTTTGATTTGGTTAACACTTTTTTGGTTACTACATGATTCCATATGTGTTATTTTATAGTTTAGATGTCTTAACTATTATTCTACAAGGTAGAAAATAGTAAAAAAGAAAGAAAAACCCTTGAATTAGTAGGTGTGTCAACTTATGACTGTTACTGTATATTACACCAACTGACTGGTTCTTCTGATGTTGTTCACACAGGAGACCATGTTGAGACATTCTCTACATCCAGAGAGCAACAGCAGGAAGATCACAGAGCTAAGAGGTCTCACCACTGCCCACATTGTGAGGAGATTTTCCCAATTCTATCAAAGTTAAAAATACACCTACAAATACACACAGGAGAGAATCTGTATTTCTGCACTGACTGTGGGAAGAATTTCACAACATCAACTAAGCTAAAACGTCATCAGAGAACACACACAGGAGAGAAGCCTTACTTCTGCTCTGACTGTGGGGTGAGTTTCTCTCGACTGGGCCACTTAAAACAACATGAACTTATACACACAGGAGAGAAGCCTTACTCCTGCTCTGACTGTGGAAAATGTTTCTCTCGACTGGGGGTCTTAAAAATACATGAACTTATGCATACAGGAGAGAAGCCTTACTCCTGCTCTGACTGTGGAAAATGTTTTATATCATCAGCTGAACTAAAAGTTCATCAGAGAACACACACAGGAGAGAAGCCTTACTCCTGCTCTTACTGTGGAAAGAGTTTCTCTCGACTGGGCCACTTAAAACAACATGAACGTATACATACAGGAGAGAAGCCTTATTTCTGCTCTGACTGTGGAAAAGGTTTTATATAATCTGCTGAACTAAAAGTTCATCAGAAAACACACACAGGAGAGAAGCCTTACTTCTGCTCTGACTGTGGGGTGAGTTTCTCTCAACTGGGCCACTTAAAACGACATGAACGTATACACACAGGAGAGAAGCCTTACTCCTGCTCTGACTGTGGAAATAGTTTCTCTCAACTGGCGGATTTAAAAATACATGAACTTATACACACAGGAGAGAAGCCTTACGCCAGCTCTGACTGTGGAAAGAGTTTCTCTCGACTGGCGGATTTAAAAATACATGAACGTATACACACAGGAGAGAAGCCTTACGCCTGCTCTGACTGTGGAAAGTGTTTCTCTCGACTGGGGGATTTAAAAAGACATGAACTTATACATACAGGAAAGAAGCCTTATTTCTGCTCTGACTGTGGATGTTTTTTTAAAACAAAATATGAGCTAATACGTCATCAGAGAACACACACAGGAGAGAAGCCTTACTTCTGCTGTGACTGTGGGGTGAGTTTCTCTCTACTGGGCAACTTAAAACAACATGAACGTATACACACAGGAGAGAAGCCTTACTCCTGCTCTGACTGTGTCAAATGCTTTACTACATCAACTGAGCTAAAAGTTCATCAGAAAACACACACAGGAGAGAAGCCTTATTTATGCTCTGACTGTGGAAAATGTTTTAAATCATCAGCTGAGCTAAAAGTTCATCAGAAAACACACACAGGAGAGAAGCCTTACTTCTGCTCTGACTGTGGGGTGAGTTTCTTTCGACTGGGCAACTTAAAACAACACAAACATATACACACAGGAGAGAAGCCTTAATACTGCTCTGACTGTGGAAAATGTTATAAAACATCAGTTGAGCTAAAAGGTCATCAGAGAACACACACAGGAGAAAAGCCTCATCAGTTGTCTCAGACCAGTTAAGATTAAAGTCACTTCATTCTCACCTCAGAAAGGAAGTGGTAACAGTGCATTTGATAACATTAAGAAAGAGTAACACTCTATTGTAATCCTATTGTTTCTCACTGTGAGAGAACTGTGCAGAGGAAAGGGAGCGTTTTAGAATGTTAGCCTGTCTTGACTTTACTGATCAGTGTTCACCTGGTCAGTTTTGGTGTGTTTTGTTATCTTCTACTGTAAAGATATTGAGATAACCTTGGATTTGCCCTTAGGGTTGAATACACTCAGTGAGGTCTGATAGATGACTGGGTGGTACTGCTTTCCTCTGCAGTTTTCTGTGGGAATGAGCTAGTTCGGACACTCATCGGTACAACACAAGACATGCAGCAAGAGGTTTCTTCACAGTCCCCAGGTCCAGAACAGACGCTGGGAAACACACAGTATTAAATAGAGCCATGACTACAAGGAACTCTCTGCCAGGTAACTCAAACTAGCAATAAAACCAGATTCAAAAATCATAAAATCAATAAAATAAAATAAACCTTATGACACATTTAAAAAATAACAACAGGAACTTTTAGCTCAGCTGATGTTGTGAAGCATTTTACACATCTCATATGTATATACTGTATTCTATAATATTCTACTGTATCTTAGTCCATGTCGCTCTGTCATTGGTTGTCCATATATGTATTGTGACACTGGCTCCGGGACTTTTATATTTGAGCCAGGGTGTATTTGTTTTGTTGGGTTTTAGTTTGGTTATGTTGGGTTTTGGGTGTATTTCTATGTTTGCAGTTCTGTGGGGTTTATGTCTAGGTTTGGTCAATGACTCCCAATCGGAGGTAACGAGTGTCAGCTGTCGGCTCGTTATCTCTGATTGGGAGCCATATTTAATCTGATTGTTTTCCTGTGGGAATTGTGGGTTTTTGTTCCAGGTTCAGTATTTTGTCACTGTTGGACTTCACTATTGTCTTTTGTTTTTGTAGTTACGTGCTTTCTTTATTAAAGACATCATGTTCACTCGCAACGCTGCGCCTTGGTCTCCTTCACTCCTCGACGAACGTGACAGAAAAACCCACCTAAAAAGGACCAAGCAGCGTGTCAAGCGGCAACAGGACCCAGCTCCAAAGGCTTCCTGGACATGGGAGGAGATTTTGGACGGAAAGGGGTCCTGGACTTGGGAGGAGATCCTGGATGGGATGGATCGCCGTCCATGGAGCGAAACGGTGGAGAGGCGACGGCGAGAGGAGCAACGGCGTCAGCAGGGCCATCGTCGGAAGGACGAGAGGCAACCCCAAAAAGTTTTTGGGGGGGGGCACATGGCTTGGGCGGCTGGGCAGCAGGAGGCTGCCACAGGGCTGACGGAGGCAGAGAAGGGGCGAATTCAAGAGGCAACCAGGTTACGGGGGTCACTGGTCAAAGTAGGGAAAGGAGATGTAGGGGCACGGCGAGTGGTACTGGGGTGTATTACCAGTCCGGTCCGGCCCGTTCCAGTTCCCGGGGTAGAGCCAGTGGTGTGTGCCTCCAGTACGGTCCGGCCTGTTACGACCCCTCGCACCAAGGATACGGTGCGCTTCGCCAGCCCGGCCCGGCCTGTTCCGGCCACTCGCACCAGGGATACGGTGCGCTTCGCCAGCCCAGCCCGGCCTGTTCCGGCCACTCGCACCAGGGATACGGTGCGCTTCGCCAGCCCGGCCCGGCCTGTTCCGGCCACTCGCACCAGGGATACGGTGCGCGTCGCTAGCCCTTTCCCACCAGTGCCTACACCACGCCCCAAGCCTCCTGTGTGTCTCCCGAGTCCTGTGCGTCCTGTTGCTGCTCTCCGCACTAGGCTTTATGTGCGTTCCCAGGGTCCAGCATGCCCTGTTGCTTCTCTCCGCACTAGCCCTTATGTGCGTTCCCAGGGTCCAGCATGCCCTGTTGCTTCTCCCCGCACTAGCCCTGAGATGCGTGTCCTCAGCCCGGTACCTCCAGTTCCGGCACCACGCATCAGGCCTACGGTGCACCTCAGACGGCCAGAGTCTGCCGTCTGCCCTACGGGGCCTGAACTGCCCGTCTGCCCAACGGCGCCTGAACTGCCCGTCTGCCCAATGGCGCCTGAACTGCCCGTCTGCCCAACGGCGCTTGAACTGCCCGTCTGCCCAACGGCGCCTGAACTGCCTGTCTGCCCAACGCCGTCTGAACTGTCCGTCTGCCAAGCGCTGCATAAGCCGCCCGTCTGCCATGAGCCTTCAGAGCCGTCCGCCAGACCGGAGCCGCTAGAGCCTTCCGCCAGACAGGATCAGCCAGAGCCTTCCGCCAGACAGGATCAGCCAGAGCCTTCCGCCAGACAGGATCAGCCAGAGCCTTCCGCCAGACAGGATCAGCCAGAGCCTTCCGCCAGACAGGATCAGCCAGAGCCTTCCGCCAGACAGGATCAGCCAGAGCCTTCAGCCAGCCATGAGCAGCCAGATCCGTCGGCCAGCCATGAGCAGCCAGATCCGTCGGCCAGCCATGAGCAGCCAGATCCGTCGGCCAGCCATGAGCAGCCAGATCCGTCAGCCAGCCATGAGCAGCCAGATCCGTCAGCCAGCCATGAGCAGCCAGATCCGTCGGCCAGCCATGAGCAGCCAGATCCGTCGGCCAGCCATGAGCAGCCAGATCTGTCGGCCAGCCATGAGCAGCCAGATCCGTCAGCCAGCCATGAGCAGCCAGATCCGTCAGCCAGCCATGAGCAGCCAGATCCTTCTGCCAGCCATGAGCCGTCCAGCCAGGATCCGCCAGAGCCGTCCAGCCAGGATCCGCCAGAGCCAGCCAGCCAGGATCCGCCATTGAGTCCGGTGCTGTCCCTTAGCCCGGTGCTGCCCCTTATCCTGGTGCTGCCCCTTAGTCCGGTGCTGCCCCTTAGTCCGGTGCTGCCCCTTAGTCCGGTGCTGCCCGTTAGTCCGGTGCCGCCCCTTAATCCAGTGGGGTTTAGTTGGGGGGTGGTCATATGGAGGAGGCTACGGAAGCGGATAGTGACTAAGGTGGGGTGGGGACCACGACCAGGGCCAGAGCCGCCACCGTGGACAGACGCCCACCCAGACCCTCCCATAGACTGTATGCTGGTGCGCCCGGAGTTCGCACCTTTAGGGGGGGGTACTGTGACACTCTGGCTCCGGGACTTTTATATTTGAGCCAGGGTGTATTTGTTTTGTTGGGTTTTGGTTTGGTTATGTTGGGTTTTGGGTGTATTTCTATGTTTGCAGTTCTGTGGGGTTTATGTCTAGGTTTGGTCAATGACTCCCAATCGGAGGTAACGAGTGTCAGCTGTCGGCTCGTTATCTCTGATTGGGAGCCATATTTAATCTGATTGTTTTCCTGTGGGAATTGTGGGTTTTTGTTCCAGGTTCAGTATTTTGTCACTGTTGGACTTCACTATCGTCTTTTGTTTTTGTAGTTACGTGCTTTCTTTATTAAAGTCATCATGTTCACTCGCAACGCTGCGCCTTGGTCTCCTTCACTCCTCGATGAACGTGACAGAAAAACCCACCTAAAAAGGACCAAGCAGCGTGTCAAGCGGCAACAGGACCCAGCTCCAAAGGCTTCCTGGACATGGGAGGAGATTTTGGACGGAAAGGGGTCCTGGACTTGGGAGGAGATCCTGGATGGGATGGATCGCCGTCCATGGAGCGAAACGGTGGAGAGGCGACGGCGAGAGGAGCAACGGCGTCAGCAGGGCCATCGTCGGAAGGACGAGAGGCAACCCCAAAAAGTTTTTTGGGGGGGGCACATGGCTTGGGCGGCTGGGCAGCAGGAGGCTGCCACAGGGCTGACGGAGGCAGAGAAGGGGCGAATTCAAGAGGCAACCAGGTTACGGGGGTCACTGGTCAAAGTAGGGAAAGGAGATGTAGGGGCACGGCGAGTGGTACTGGGGTGTATTACCAGTCCGGTCCGGCCCGTTCCAGTTCCCGGGGTAGAGCCAGTGGTGTGTGCCTCCAGTACGGTCCGGCCTGTTACGACCCCTCGCTCCAAGGATACGGTGCGCTTCGCCAGCCCGGCCCGGCCTGTTCCGGCCACTCGCACCAGGGATACGGTGCGCTTCGCCAGCCCAGCCCGGCCTGTTCCGGCCACTCGCACCAGGGATACGGTGCGCTTCGCCAGCCCGGCCCGGCCTGTTCCGGCCACTCGCACCAGGGATACGGTGCGCGTCGCTAGCCCTTTCCCACCAGTGCCTACACCACGCCCCAAGCCTCCTGTGTGTCTCCCGAGTCCTGTGCGTCCTGTTGCTGCTCTCCGCACTAGGCTTTATGTGCGTTCCCAGAGTCCAGCATGCCCTGTTGCTTCTCTCCGCACTAGCCCTTATGTGCGTTCCCAGGGTCCAGCATGCCCTGTTGCTTCTCCCCGCACTAGCCCTGAGATGCGTGTCCTCAGCCCGGTACCTCCAGTTCCGGCACCACGCATCAGGCCTACGGTGCGCCTCAGACGGCCAGAGTCTGCCGTCTGCCCTACGGGGCCTGAACTGCCCGTCTGCCCAACGGCGCCTGAACTGCCCGTCTGCCCAATGGCGCCTGAACTGCCCGTCTGCCCAACGGCGCTTGAACTGCCCGTCTGCCCAACGGCGCCTGAACTGCCTGTCTGCCCAACGCCGTCTGAACTGTCCGTCTGCCAAGCGCTGCATAAGCCGCCCGTCTGCCATGAGCCTTCAGAGCCGTCCGCCAGACCGGAGCCGCTAGAGCCTTCCGCCAGACAGGATCAGCCAGAGCCTTCCGCCAGACAGGATCAGCCAGAGCCTTCCGCCAGACAGGATCAGCCAGAGCCTTCCGCCAGACAGGATCAGCCAGAGCCTTCCGCCAGACAGGATCAGCCAGAGCCTTCAGCCAGCCATGAGCAGCCAGATCCGTCGGCCAGCCATGAGCAGCCAGATCCGTCGGCCAGCCATGAGCAGCCAGATCCGTCGGCCAGCCATGAGCAGCCAGATCCGTCAGCCAGCCATGAGCAGCCAGATCCGTCAGCCAGCCATGAGCAGCCAGATCCGTCGGCCAGCCATGAGCAGCCAGATCCGTCGGCCAGCCATGAGCAGCCAGATCCGTCGGCCAGCCATGAGCAGCCAGATCCGTCAGCCAGCCATGAGCAGCCAGATCCGTCAGCCAGCCATGAGCAGCCAGATCCTTCTGCCAGCCATGAGCCGTCCAGCCAGGATCCGCCAGAGCCGTCCAGCCAGGATCCGCCAGAGCCAGCCAGCCAGGATCCGCCATTGAGTCCGGTGCTGTCCCTTAGCCCGGTGCTGCCCCTTATCCTGGTGCTGCCCCTTAGTCCGGTGCTGCCCCTTAGTCCGGTGCTGCCCCTTAGTCCGGTGCTGCCCGTTAGTCCGGTGCCGCCCCTTCATCCAGTGGGGTTTAGTTGGGGGGTGGTCATATGGAGGAGGCTACGGAAGCGGATAGTGACTAAGGTGGGGTGGGGACCACGACCAGGGCCAGAGCCGCCACCGTGGACAGACGCCCACCCAGACCCTCCCATAGACTGTATGCTGGTGCGCCCGGAGTTCGCACCTTTAGGGGTGGGGTACTGTGACACTCTGGCTCCGGGACTTTTATATTTGAGCCAGGGTGTATTTGTTTTGTTGGGTTTTGGTTTGGTTATGTTGGGTTTTGGGTGTATTTCTATGTTTGCAGTTCTGTGGGGTTTATGTCTAGGTTTGGTCAATGACTCCCAATCGGAGGTAACGAGTGTCAGCTGTCGGCTCGTTATCTCTGATTGGGAGCCATATTTAATCTGATTGTTTTCCTGTGGGAATTGTGGGTTTTTGTTCCAGGTTCAGTATTTTGTCACTGTTGGACTTCACTATCGTCTTTTGTTTTTGTAGTTACGTGCTTTCTTTATTAAAGTCATCATGTTCACTCGCAACGCTGCGTATTGGTCCGCTTCCTCAGACGATCGTGACATGTATATACTGTATTCTATAATATTCTACTGTATCTTAGTCCATGCCGCTCTGTCATTGGTTGTCCATATATGTATATATTCTTAAATTCCATTCCTTACTTAGACTTGTGTGTATTGGGTATATGTTGTGAAATTGTTAGATATTACTTGTTAGATATTACTGCACTGTCGGAGCTAGAAGCACAAGCATTACGCTACACCCGCTATAACATCTGCTAAACACGTGTATGTGACAAATAACATTTTCTTTTATTTGAAGAGACAGATTTTTTTCAAATGTATTTTATATTGTATTTTGCATTGTATTATGCTTGTGATACGTGGTTGGAATACCACTGTGATGTGTGGTTCTCTCCTGGCTATCATAAGATGAATGCACTAGCTCTCTGGACGGGAGCATCTGCAATGTTACTAAATTGTAAATGTAGTGCTTGATGATTGTTAGAAATTGCGTAATTCAAATCTGGTATTGGAATAAGAATCAAGAGATCTTCATTCCAAGCTTAATTTATTATATGCAAAATGTATGTATGATAAGTATGAAGGTTCGTATATACGGGTCCGCTGAAATACCACGCAGGGCATTCAGTTAACTAATCCATTGTTCTAAGTTCTTCTTAAAATACTCTGACAGAAATCCTCCACTTCTTCTGTTGGCCAACCAGAGCAAAGGACTGAGTGTGGTCCAGCCAATCCGTTGGCGCAGGGGTGGGCCCAACTCCTCGGCACTCCATTTGTTACTAGACATAGTTGCTATGATAACCTGCGGAGTCAGCACCCAGAAAGACATCATCCCACTGTACTCCATGTTCAAGGACAGTTTCACAGAATACAAAGAGAGAGTGTTCGCATCTGCAAGAAACACAAGTCTTATCTGTCCTACCCCCAACGTTCCCCACCCTGTTATGTGAAACAATCCATATCAGTACAGTGCTCCTCATTAATGCATTCCTTCCAAGCTATCCATCACATACAGATCCAATTATGAGAAAAATAAAACCCAACAATTCCCTCTTTTGACGCCCTCTAGGGTGTCACTCATTAAAATACAATACAAACAAAAATAAACACTTTTATTAATAGACAATTTGATAATAAAAATCCTTCAATGTACACCCAACTTGCAAACTGTTACCAGTCATCAAAGAAGTTCAAACCTTCACATAAGGAAAGACAAACATTCACATGGTTAACTTGATTAATAAAGCATAAAACACAGGATTATCCCTAGAGTGAACACAAAACACGTGTGATTAAAGATTTTTAAAGGGAAATTTTAGAATTCCCTCTTTTGACACCATTTATGGTGTCACTCTAAACAGAGTATAATCACCCTTAAGAATAACAGGATATGGAAATTAAATCACAACATTTAATGTTAATAAAAAATAAAAAATAATAATTTTAACCCTCTATTCCTCCCCTACACCTAACATGTACTGAGTTGGCTACCAGCCACCCAGGAATCCTTTACCTTCACATCAGGAAGAATAAACAATCACAGTGGTTAGTAAAAACATAAGGTAATAAATTAGCAAGAACTGAAAATAAATGCGTGTATGTATTTTACTAGGCAAACCATGGATCATCCAGCTTGGTCTCAGAGTCAGTAGCAGAGTCACCCGCATCATCCTGGGCCGGTAACAACAGCATCATACCTGACGCCTGCACCGCTCCTACCACTGACCTCCTGAGACAGGGGACGATGCAAGCAGCACAACACATTAACAGCAAAAACACAATTACTAGGGTCAGAAATCCAGTAACCACCATAGAAGAGTACTCACCAAACCAGTCACTCAGCCAGGAAATAAGACAACATCCACAAAGAACAAGTATACCCATAGAAGCTATAACTTCACCCAGAATAGTCACAACAATAGTTTTCCATTTACCAAATATGTTATCAAACCAACCGTTTATGGAGCTATCAATACCAGAGTTCTCAACCAGTTCGTTCTCCAGCGTGGTGATGGTCACTCAAGCGCTTTGGTCACGGGCCCGTCCGGTGCTATATTGTTGGAGATGAAAGTACAGCACATATATCCAAACAGAACACAAACCCCGTCCCGCTCAGCCAAAAGCATATCTAAAGCTATTCTATTCTGCCATGTCATTAAGCTGGTTGCCGCTGTCTGCTCAGCTAATCCCTTTATTGCATCACGAGTGTGGTTTATAAATATTTTGCTGGTTATATTAAATATAATTTATCCAATCTACATTTTTATTAATTGTTGACCACCAGAAAATACTTGATTCAAACCCAGCTGCGATCTGATTGTGGATCCCATCAATATATATCCTTTCATCAAAGGATCCCGGGAGGAGGTCCTACTTTCTATGTGACAACACACCAGTCTCTGACACGTTTGATTGTTTGCGTATGTAGGTGAGTTCACAATCAGTTATCACCACACAACCATCAGATGTCAGCACGGGCCTGGTTTTGGCTCCCTCTGGCTGCAACAAAGAGGAGAGGTTAGTAATGGTCTCTTTAGGTGTGACATTCTCTGTGTGGGAGCAGGAGCTAAGATGCCCTACCCTGTATCCTATCCTTACTAGTCCTAGAAAAACAATAATAAGAATCCCCTGAGACTTCAAACGGAGGCAACCCAGGTCGGGATGACTTTGTTATCGGGGGAAACAGATAGTGCAAGTTACCATAAGACTCTTTCACCACATTCCCAGGTGGCTTGCATGGAGGATAAACCTGACAGAGAGTTAAAGCCTGTCAAGGGGAACGGAGTAGTTGTTAACCCTGGTTTGGCTGTCCCACAGGCAAAACAGTCCTCTTTAGACATAGTTTTTGCCGTATACTGAATCCATTCCAACCACAGGTTAAGATTTCTATACCCCGTTTCCACCTGTACTACTTCCTCCAGGTCTATAGTTTTGCACTATCTTTACCACAGCCCCGGTCTCACTCCCTCCCTCAGAGAGGTTTACTCTAGAATTTCCCCTTTCCCTACGTCTAGCTGTCTCCTATGCCTTTTCAACTTGTGTTAGGTTAACTACCACTTCTGGCTGAAACAGGAGGGTCCGTGTGTGTTAGGAATATGGCCCCCACAATCAGACAGCTACCTACCGTCGGGAGACCTGTGAATCCCCACCCTTGCCCTGAGAACATGTCAGATGCCAGAGGCCAACCCATTGCTTCACCTTCTACCGAACTCACACAGGGATGATCAGACAGGGTAAGGGAATCTTCGTTAAGGAGCCAACCCCCGGACCCTTGTGGTTATCGGATCTTTCTCCTAACTCTGTGTTTGTTCGTCAGGTGTAGCTGGTTTTGCCTTTTTACAGTGTGTGACATGCACCCAGATGGATCTCTCAGCTATTCTGCTGGCAAAGGCAGTACTTGGTAGGGCCCTTCCCGCCAGGCCTGATTCAGTCTCCTGGTTAGATAGAGTGGGTCACCTTCTCCTTTAGTTCACCTGTGGGGCACAAAACCTCTGACATACAGGTGTGGTTAATAAACTATCATACATGTTTGTTTTTTTTTTTTTTAAGTATTTTGTCCTCTCCTTCGTATATATTTAAGTATTTTGTCCTCTCCTTCGTATATATTTAATATTTAATCCAACCATCCCCCTTTTTGACACATGATTTGGCCATGTGTCAATATTACCACCTATCTAAACAATCACTTTAGTTAATATTGGTAATTCATTATCCAATTGCCATTCCTCCACTCTCTCTTCTGTTATTTTATGGTTCAAATCAAATATATTATTACCAAATTATAATCTTCTTCACAATTTTCACAGTACTATAAATTACCCTCAACTTAGTAAAATAAACTATCTTAAAGTCCTCCTCTCATGCCTTTAGAATTTACTAGTGTGGATGATTAAAATAACACCAGAATGTTAAAACAGAGTTCAGAGGCCATTAAAATAATTTAACGAACTGTTTTATCCCATAGTATACTAAACATTACCATTATTCTAAATATTTCATAAATGTTAGCTATCCCAAGTGTTCATTAAATCCTCATGACATTCATTCTCATAAGAAATCATATATACCCCAAACTCAGCCAAAAGCTAAAAAACTCCATAAAATTCACTGTGTGCTCCTCTAAGACCTATCACCCTTGACCTGCTGAAAACCCCCCAAAATTGAAACAACAAGGCTTTATAAACATCATACTAGGTGTGTTGTTTTTTGTTTGAAAAACCCAATTTGAAAAACAACCACAAATAGCCAGGCCTTAATTTGGTAGCTCACTTTTATGACCTAAATACGGCCTAACTTCACTACTGCTCCCCTAGCCCTTGGCAACATTCCAATGAGATGAGCTAATCTCTTTCTCCTGGTTATCCCCAGTCTTAACCCATCAATAATTGTTTGTATCAATCTAATTCCTCATAACTAATCTATAAAACCACTCAAAATTCCTCGAGTATACAATTATTATTTAATTGATTACCCTAACTCTGCTACATGTACCAAACATTTATATTTTCCCGCTAAACCATTTCAGTTCGCTATTCAATTTATTTAACTGTTCTCTCTGATTATGCCCTAATTAATAAAACAAATACTTGCTATCGTTGATTAGCATACATTTAATGATGTTCCTACCATCTGAACTGTACTGTCTCTCACCCTCCCCTTGCTCCTTCGGGGAGAGCGCATGGTAACCTTATAACATATTTACATAGACTTTTCTAGAATACTTCTATTTAAGCTATCTAATTCAACCTTTCAGGTATATAGCCCCACTGCGTAAGCTTTATCTACTGTCCCTACCTGTGTTCGAACCAGGGACATCGCCAGTCACTCCACACCATCTACGATTCTCTCAAAGTAAATATTTTCACGTCGCACATCCAGCCACGTCATCACCCCCGTCTAGCCAGCCCTTCCGTCTCAAACACACTATTAGCAAAAATAAAACACTCTCTAACAGCGTTCTGCATTTACCTCTATCATCAGGTTTAAGAACTAACGTAACATTAACTATTCTCTATTGCTGTAGTAACGTCTTGTTTGGTTCAGTTTATTTATTACGGAGTGTCTATAATACTATAATAATACATAATCGAAATCCCCTCATGCATACAGATTTCACCTTATGCCATTGAAATGCCAAATAAACCATAATAGTTCAATGGAGCCCCCTATTGGCTCTCCCCTACCTATACATTACTTCTACAACCACTTTAGTTATGGTCCGATTACAAATGAAACTTTATCACATGATCAAACAACGCCACAACCTTAAACTCATATGGGGCGGCAGGCAGCTTAGTGATCAGTAGCGCCGCGCCAACAACCGAGAGGTCGCCGGTTCCAATCCCCGAGCCGACCAGGCGAAAAATCTGCCGATGTGCCCTCGAGCAAGGCACTCAACCCCAATTGCTCCTGCAAGTCGCTCTGGACAAGAGCGTCTGCCAAATCACCAAAAATGCAAATGTAAATATTCTCTACTTTCTCACCCATCTCATCCCTCGTCAGAAACCCACATGCACCTCTCAAATAATCACCCCGTGGTGTTCCTAGCCAACTCCAGTCTTTCCTCGCTCCAAAAGCCACACTTTCGCTCTCTCCAGCCCCTCCCCTCGCAACTCTCTCTTCAGCTTTTGAGGAGCTGTGTTTCCAATATTCTGTCGTTATTTAAGGTACTTTAATCTAGTTATTTAAATCAAATTATTCCCACCTAATTAGTTAAAGTTGGTGCATGTTTATATTTAAACGATAAACCGAATTATTTCAGTCTAATTGTTTAACCAGTATTTTGCAGGGTCAAACATCAAACGTTAAATCAAATAATAAACCGAATTGCTTCAACACAACTATTCAAAACCAGTATTATGCTATGTCAAACATCAATAACAGGTTATACGGTTTTAAGCAACCACAAACCCAACAGTTATCCCCAAATTTATACAGTTTGGACAGGCACAGACGTCTTTGATTCCCAATTAGTTTTCTATCAAGGTATACAGGTTTATCATTCACACTCTCATGCATACGACAACACCCGCACTGTCTAACTTTTAAAGTACCAACAATAGGTACGTTGCCACGCCCTTACCCCTTTCGTTTAACCTACTCTATTTCTTATGTTCCCATTTACACCCTATTGGTGCAAAGACAATAAGTTTATACTCTCTCCTAATTTGCAGTATCTCACTTATGTTCCCATTTGTACCCTATTGGTGCAAAGACAATAAGTTTATACTCTCTACTAATTTGCAGTATCTACCCATGTTCCCAGTTGCCCCGGCCAATACCTAAGTACAACGACAAATGGCGATTTATACTGTCTTCTAAGTTTTTAGGAGTGCTGTCCTATGATCCCAACTATATTCAAACTATGTTCCCAATTATATCCATCCCAGACCGATACAATGACAATAGATTTTTATAGAATATAGTGACAAATAGCGTACACACTCGAGTGCTGTCCTATGATCCTAACTATATCCAGACTATGTTCCCAATTATATCCAGCCCAGACTGATACAATGACAATAGATTCATTAGTCTATGTTCCCAATTATATTCAGCCTAGACTGATACAATGACAATAGCTTTTTATGGAATATAGTGACAAATAGCGTACACACTTTTATCCAATAATTCCCTATATCCCCAGCCCACCCCTGGTGGTACCTAGTCTGGGGATTTCAGTATTTTCCCAGAACCGCTCTTCTGTGGAACAATACTCAATATACCATGGCTTTTAACCCTCACATTTATCAAACATTTGCATAGTATATTATGAAATCGAAATAGTATACTGTAATCGTTATTTATAGTACAATAGGGTTCACTTACATCAAACAGGTGCTTCACAAAATTAATTTGGATAAAGCCAATGTGCAAAACTTCAGTTATATTACAATAGGTGTTTTGCTTACCTTTATAGAAGCCCGGGCAATTTGTGAAACACGGTTCGATGACAGTGATGTCCAATAGGCTGGGTGAATTCCAGCGAAGTTCCGCCACCAGATCACAGTCGGAGGTCACCAATTGTTAGAAATTGCGTAATTCAAATCTGGTATTGGAATAAGAATCAAGAGATCTTCATTCCAAGCTTAATTTATTATATGCAAAATGTATGTATGATAAGTATGAAGGTTCGTATATACGGGTCCGCTGAAATACCACGCAGGGCATTCAGTTAACTAATCCATTGTTCTAAGTTCTTCTTAAAATACTCTGACAGAAATCCTCCACTTCTTCTGTTGGCCAACCAGAGCAAAGGACTGAGTGTGGTCCAGCCAATCCGTTGGCGCAGGGGTGGGCCCAACTCCTCGGCACTCCATTTGTTACTAGACATAGTTGCTATGATAACCTGCGGAGTCAGCACCCAGAAAGACATCATCCCACTGTACTCCATGTTCAAGGACAGTTTCACAGAATACAAAGAGAGAGTGTTCGCATCTGCAAGAAACACAAGTCTTATCTGTCCTACCCCCAACGTTCCCCACCCTGTTATGTGAAACAATCCATATCAGTACAGTGCTCCTCATTAATGCATTCCTTCCAAGCTATCCATCACATACAGATCCAATTATGAGAAAAATAAAACCCAACAAGATGTATTTGATGTATTTTTTGTGTTTCCTGTTTGTACCCCAGGAAGAGTAGCCGCTGGGGATCCTAATAAAACACTACATTGTACTGAATGTATCAGATAGAGATGATGTGATGATCAGTTTTCACCATTAGTCTTTTTTTTGCCCATTTATGAATGTATTATTCAATGTGTTTCTATTGGATATAGTAGTAAAGGCCAAATTCATTTTTAAATATATATTTTTATAACTAAAGGGGTCCTAAAATTCAAAATCAAAGGGAACGTTATAGAATGTTAGCCTCTCTTTACTTTGCTGATCAGTGTTCACCTGGTCAGTTTTTGTGTGTTTTGTTAGCTTCTACTGTAATGATATTGAGATGACCTTGGATTTGCCTTTAAGGTTGAATATCCTATTTGAGGCGTCTCACAATGGAGTTTGATGGTTGACTGGGATGTACTGCTTCCCTCTGCAATTTTCTGTGGGAGTGAACTAGTAGACATAACATACACTGAGTGTACAAAACATTAAGGACACCTGCTCTTTCCATGACATAGACTGATCAGGTGAACCCAGGTGAAAGCTATGATCCTTAATGATGTAGTTGTGGTGTATTTATTATGGATCCCCATTAGCTTTCAGCAGAAAACAAGAAACTGCAGTTGCAGTGGGCTAAGGAATGAAAACACTGGACACTGGAGAATTTGAAAAACATTGCCTGGGCTGATGAATCCCCGTTCCTGCTGTTTCACACTGATGGGAGGACTAGGGTATGGAGAAAACCATGAGTACATGCATCCATGCTGTGTGTCAGCATTGCAGGATGGTGGTGGTGGTGTGGGGTGTGTTTTCATGGCACATATTGAGCCCCTTGATAAAAGTAGAGCAACATTTGAATGCCACAGGATATCTAAACATCATTACCAATCAGGTGCATCCCTTCATGGCAGCAGTTATCCATCTGCAAACATATTTCTTTCAGCAGGATTATGCCCCATGCAACAAGCCTTGTCCAGGAATGGTTCCAAGAACATGACAGTGAATTCCGCTAACTGCAGTGGCCTGCCGAGTCACCAGATCTCAATCCAATTGTGCATCTGTGGGAGGAGATGGAACGAGCTATTCGGAGTAGATATCCACTCCCAGCCAACTTGACAGAACTGTGGGAAGCATTGCAGTCAACATGGGCCAGCATCCCTGTGGAATGCTCTCAACGCCTTGGATAGTCCATGCCCCGACGAATTGAGACTGTTCTGAGGACAATGGGGTGTGCAACTCAATATTAGGCAGGTGTTCCTAATGTTTTGTACACTCAGTGTACATCAGATAAAGATGGTGTGATGATCAGTTTTCAGCATTAGTTTGGATGGATTATTTTATATTACTAAACAACTTTTGTTTAATGATAAACAGGCTATGAATTGACTACTTGTGTTTTATAAATTGTCTTTTAAAACTAGATTCATTATTTTATTAATTGATTATGAATGTATTTGGATAACTGTATTGAAGTTAATTGATCTGGCCGCAGGTAGCCTAGCGGTTAAGAGTGTTGGGCCAGTAACTGAAAGGTCGCTGGTTTGAATCCCGAGCCAACTAGGTGAAAAATCTGTCGTTGTGCCCTTGATCAAGGCAATTAACCTCTATTGGTCCTATAAGTCGCTCTGGATAAGAGCATCTGCTAAATGACGAAAAATAATGATTGTACATGAATTTATGCTGGGCAACTTCTTCTCTTGTGTATAATTAAATGAAACAAACAGTTTTAAGTGAAATATTTAGTGTCTATTTCAATCTTCTACCAACCATCCCTATGCCTGGTGTAGGCCTAGAAACATAGAGAGAAGATACGGCCAGATCTGTCATAACAGCCTGGAAGTAAAGCTGCACTGGGAGACACATTTGAAATGGAATACATTGACTACATGCAGCAGGGTGGAAAAAAATCACGATTTAAATGTATTGTCGGAAGGGCTGTGGTCACCATTCATGTAATACATTAAATATATACATCAGACGGTATTGGGGAGCTATTTCATAGGGTTTTCACAAGTACATTATTTTCCCATTTCAATCTTATACCAACCAGATTTAATTTACAATATAGGGGGGTTGGCAACTAGGTTTGGCCTCAAGGCAATGTGTTGCTGAGCTTGTAGCTAGTCTGTGGGCCAGAACATAATTAGCCTATTAACAAATAGCCTATAGCTGCCCAATTCATAGTCCTACACAGTGAAGCTACACTACACATTTAACACGTGGTTAGTGGGCTAATCAATTCAATGACCATAACATAATAATGGGCTAATTATGGATGACTAGACTGAAGAGCCAAGAAGAGACGAAGCACGAAGACTTAGGACGAAAACGCCGTTGATATTCCAGTCATCAACGTCGTCTAAATGAGCACACCGGGAGAATTTCCACCCCCAAAAGCTATTTTCAGAGCTCAGTGCAGATGCACTTCCATGGCGGCCGGTGACCACCACTTCTTGTGTTTGGGATCCCAGCATGCCAAGGAAGGCGTCTGCAGTCCCCCGAATTGCGCCTCCTGCGCCTTCCTTTCTTTAAAGGAGAGGAAGCAGCGTTGGGCATTTTTCAGGGAGGACATCCCCCTTGAGGATGTGTTGTCGATACTAGCCTCTGCTTCAGAGGCGTCGTCCCACGGCGCAGACTCGGGGGAAGATGGGGATTTTGAGGAAGGGTCTGGCATTCCAATGGAACAGTCGGACCCCGTCCCTCATACTTTCAAGCCCCCCTTTCCTTTGGAGAGCGAGAGGGCTTGTAGTCCTTATAGCGAAGGGGATACGAGCTCTGAGAGATCAGAAGCTCTCTCTTTCGCTGCAGCCTCTCTGAGAGCGGATTTTCCGGGTCTCATTGAGAGAGCTGCTCAATGGCTGGCAATAGAGCTGCCCCCTCTTCCCTCCGCACCGGAGGTTGATATGATGGAGGGCGGTCCTTATTCCAGGCCAAGGAAGGCGGCAGAGCCAGTGGCTCCTGCCATGCCTTCTTTGGCTAGGTACGTTGGAGGCTCGTGGGAGGCACCTTTAGCGGCGCGTTCGCCTGTAAAAGCTTATCTCCCATTCACGAGAGTGGAAGGAAGGCTTCAGGGTCAGGGAATCCCCAGGTTAGAGAGCGCCATGGTGGCATATCTCGTACCGGGTTCGAGCCCTTGGCCCTCTTCCAAGAAGGCCACGTTGCCATCCCAGAAGGACCGACTCACAGCGTCGCTGTTAGAGAAGTCTTTTGGTTTGGGAGCCCAAGCTGTAGCAGCAGCTAACAACATTGCCCTCTTGGCGGCCTCTCTGTTCCGTTTAACCACGGGTAAGACAGAGATGGCACCGGAGGAGGTGGAGGAGGCGTTCAGAATTTCTGGCGCCATACTCCACCTTACACAGGCGTCCGCAGTCTGCGCGGGGAGATCCATGGCCACTTCGGTGGTCGGGGAACGACACCTCTGGTTGTTTTTGACTTCCATGAAAGAGGCAGACAGGACGTCTCTCTTGAACGCCCCCCTCTCTGACGACGGCCTCTTTGGGGTCGCAGTCAAAGAGGCGACGGAGCGTTTTTCGAAGTTGGAGGAGGAGAAGAAGCAGTTGGCCAAGCACCTGCCGTTGGCAGGACGACTCGGCCCCCCTCCTCCCCAAAGGCCATCTACCTCCGCCCCTCTAAGTAGACCGGGGTCTACGACGAGGCGGCGTAATCGGCGTCATCCGGCGGCCACGAGCAGCAAGGGAGCGGGCTCGGCCCTCCCAGCAGCTACGGTAGCCCCACTACAGCCGGCGAGGGAGGTGACGAGGACGCAGACCTGGCCCTCCAAGGGAGGCAAGAGGAGGCGTACGTGACGGGACGCGGGGGAGAGGATGGAGGACGCATCGATGGTGTCGAACGCGCCCATTGTTCCCCCCCACCCTTCGGTTGAAGGGACGGGTGCTGATGTAAATGCTTTTGTTGATGTGTTTAATAAAGAGTTGGCTCCACCTGACTTTGTCAAAAAAGAGCCTCTTTTCCATAATACGTCCGAGAGCGTTCAAATCTCACCCTCTCTTCCTTACCACTCCAAGAGCCGTTCAGCCCACCGAGGGTGCGTTGCTGAACAGGCACTAAGAGTAGATATCCAGAAGACCTCAATCAGGTCGTCACATCACACTTCACGTATAAGAAGTGCTTTACATAGAAGGCAGCAGTCCCGGTCAGATTCTGACATGAGGACGCAGCCGCTATTTGGGGATGGCGCACTAGCACAGACTAAGGTCTCCACTAGTACGAGCCAGACCCATGCTGCGTTCACTGAGGGCCCGATTACCGCGGTCACCAAGGTGCCCAGAGTATCGGCGCCCCCAGGCATTGTAACACAGCAGCTATCTGGGGACGGCGCATTATCGCAGACCAAGGTCTCGGTTAATGCGATTCAGACCCATGCTATGTTCACGGAGGGCAGGATTACTAACGTTATGGGTATAACCAAAGTATCAGCTCCCCTGACAGAACGAGCCAGTACTCACCACACTGAGCGTGAATCAACCCACCAGGGGTGCAGAGTTGAACACACACAGAAGGTGAAAGTTAAGAAGGTATCAAGGCGCCGCCTTGTTTTACCTCATAGAGACCTCATACTACAGACTTCTAGGAGTACTGTAGTGAAGGGCTCTGATAGCGAATTGCAGTCACCTAAGATGACGCAATCGCTTGCTGGGGATGGTGCCCTGCCGCAGGCTGTGGCCTCGGTCAGTGCAATTCAGACCCGCGATGCGTTCAAGGAGGGCAGGAATACGACGGTTACGGGTTTAACCGACGTCCCTACTCCTCTTTCTTTCTCAGAACGCATTTCCTCTCCCTTTTACGGGAGGCCCACCTTGGGCTGTTCCACCACTTCAATGTTGGGGAACAGTGGCAGTAAGGGCCATAGAGGAATACAGGTCCTTCCTACTGGATGCACCACAGCTTCGCGCCCAGCCACTTTCTCTGCATTGCTGGCAGTGGCGAAGAAGCTGCACCCTCTCACGCTGGCTAGAACAGACGTTGCAGAATTCCGATTCCACCGGACCCCACCCCCGTTCAGGGGAGTGGTGGAGACGGTGATGAAAACGCCAGACAAAGTGGCCGCTCTGATGACAGAGATTACAGAACTTTTGGCGAAGGAGGCGGTGACAGTAGTTCCCCGGGAGCAAAGGAACAAAGGGCTATATTCGCCTTATTTCCTAGTGCCCAAAAAGACGGGGGGAGTGAGGCCGATTTTGGATTTACGCATTCTCAACGAGAGCATAACCAAACGGCCCTTCCGAATGCTAACGACAAAATGTCTGCTGGAATGTGTCCAGAGAGGGGACTTTTGTACGAGCATAGACCTAAAGGACGCGTACTTTCATGTGCCGGTTCAGCCGCGTCACAGGAAGTTTCTGCGGTTCGCCTTTCAAGGGGTGGCGTACGAATACACGAGGATGCCATTTGGGTACGCCCTGGCACCTCGCACATTTTCCAAGTGTGTGGAGGCGGCATTGGAACCGTTGCGTCGTCAGGGAATATGGCTACTAGCCTACCTGGACGACCTACTGGTTCTCGCCCCGTCAGCAGAGCTGGCGATCAATCACACAACACAGACAGTGATGCATCTCACAAGTCTGGGGTTCGCTGTGAATTGGAAAAAGAGCGCGCCCTAGCCCACTCATCAGATTGTCTACCTGGGGATACAGCTAGACACTGTGAGGATGAGGGCTCGAATTTCGGCCCCCCGAAGGGTAGCCTTGTTGCTAGCCCTAAGGAAGTGTCGTCCGAATTACACGGTGACGGCGCTGTCACTTTTGGGTCTCATGTCGTCAGCCCACTCTGTGGTTCCGCTGGGACTCCTGCACATGCGCAGGACGCAGCGATGGTTCGCCCAACCAAGACTAGACCCACTGCGTCAACGTCATTGGTTGGTGGTGGTTCCCCTCTCGCTCAGTGCAGACCTAAACTATTGGAGAAACTTGCGCGTTCTCACGCACGGAGTCCCGATAGGAAAGGTGTCCTCTCACATCCCAGTATTCACGGATGCGTCCCTGACGGGATGGGGAGTGACATGTCAGACACAAGCGATAGGAGGTGTGTGGCCTCAATCAGGTCGTCACATCAACCTCCTGGAGTTGGAAACAGTTCGACTGGTTCTGACCCACTTCGCGTCTACCCTTCGGGGTCGCGATGTGCTGGTCTGGTCAGACAACCGGACAACAGTAGCCCACATAAATCGCCAGGGTGGAGTCAGGTCTCCTGCTCTCCATCGGGCGGCAGAGGAATTGTGGCTGTGGGCTCAAGAGCAACTTCGCTCATTGAGAGCAGCACACATTCCGGGCTACTTGAACGTAGGAGCAGACCTCATGTCAAGAGGGGGACCTCGAGACGACGAGTGGTGTCTGCATCCAGACATTGTTCTCCAGATTTGGGAACAATTCGGGAGAGCCGAGGTGGACCTATCCGTGTCACGCGTGAACGCGCAATGTCCTCTGTGGTTCTCTCTGAGGGAACAGGACGAACCGCCACTGGGAAGGGACGCCTTTGCGCACCAACCGTGGCCGAGAGTTCTCCTGTATGCATTCTGGGAGGTAATGCCTTCTTCAGCACAATGGATTTGACGTCAGGGTATTACAACGTGCCCCTGCATGAAGAGGACAAGAAATACACTGCCTTTTCCTCCCCTTTAGGTCTGCACCAGTACAATCGGTTACCTCAGGGCCTCTGCAACAGCCCGGCTACTTTTATGAGAATGATGCTGACCATCTTTGGTGACCAAAACGTTCTAAGTCTCCTTTGTTACTTGGATGATCTGATGGTTTTTGCTAAGATGGAGGAAGAGAGTCTGCAGAGACTTGAGATGGTTTTTCAGCGGTTGCAGGAGCACAACCTTAAACAGTCTCCGTCTAAGTGCAAGTTTCTGAGGAGGTCTGTAAAGTTTTTGGGCCACATCATTTCTCAGGAGGGTGTAGCCACTGACCCTGTTAAAGTTCAAACCATTTTGAATGTGACTGAGAGTGAAGCTGAGAGTGAAGCTGATGGTGTCACACCGTCTCCTATCAAAATAGGTTCTTTCCTTGGTATGGTAGTATACTATCAGCACTACATTGAGAATTGTTCCATGGTTGCTAGGCCATTGTTTCAGCTAACTACAGGTCAGAAGAAGCCTAGGAGAGGCAAGGGTAGGAAGAGTGATGTATGCACTCATAATGATGTATGCACTCACTAACTGTAAGTCGCTCTGGATAAGAGCGTCTGCTAAATGACTAAAAATGTAAAATAAAAATGATATCCAGTACATACAGTGGGGAGACCAAGTATTTGATACACTGCCGATTTTGAAGGTTTTCCTACTTACAAAGCATGTAGAGGTCTGTAATTTTTATCATACGTACACTTCAACTGTGAGAGACGGAATGTAAAACAAAAATCCTGAAAATCACATTGTATGATTTTTAAGTAATTAATTAGCATTTTATTGCATGACATAAGTATTTGATACATCAGAAAAGCAGAACTTATTATTTGGTACAGAAACCTTTGTTTGCAATTACAGAGATCATACGTTTCCTGTAGGTCTTGACCAGGTTTGCACACACTGCAGCAGGGATTTTGGCCCGCTCCTCCATACAGACCTTCTCCAGATCCTTCAGGTTTCGGGGCTGAGATCCCCAAAGCCTACAAGAATTCTGATAGTGAAACTCCACTCAGCTGGGATGGTGCTGTGCCTGATGTTGTTAACTTGGTTGAAGATGCTTTGTCAGTCTGGTCTGTGACAATCTACCAGGATTCTGATCAGTCGTCTGACACTACTAGTGTTGAGTCGGAAATTGAAAGTGTGCTGGCTCCGGATATGCTGATCTGTAGTACTCCCCAACCTGAGGTTAGACCTTTGAGCACGGTTGGTGCTGTCCGTGACATTCCTGCTAGGTTTTTGGGTGAGGGTGTTCGGACTAGACTAGGTAGATTTATTAATCCAGTGAATAGGCTAATCCAAACTATGTCTACACAGGAAATGAAACAATTCTTGGTTTCTCAGTGACGGTAGGATATTGCCAACCTTTTCTTTGTTGTGTGTATGTGGTAATCTAAGTGGGTCTTAGAGTGATTTGTGGGTTTGTCTAATATTTTTGACAATTCATGTAACTTTGTGTGTAGTTCATCAGCATAAAATGTATTTGGCATTTTTTTGTATAGGGTTGAATAAGGGATTAGCTACCTCTTATTTTTCCTAATCCTTCACGGGATAGCTTTCCAGCTGATCGACCATTTGTGGGTCTAGAATTAAGGGACTACACTTGGTTACTCTGTCGCCCTGTGGGTGTGAAATGTTTTTTTTCTTTCTTTGCTTTGTTACCTTCGAGGTAATGTGTTTTGTTTTGTGTTTATAATCTAGTGTAAAACAGTAGGGGTGAATGTAGTAGTGTGATGTTGTTCCCCTAGATTATGCACCAAGTTGCACACAAGGACAGTTCAACTAGGCCAGGTCAAGAGGGGATGTTAATAAGTTAATAATAATAATAATAATAATTCAATGTGTTTTTATTTAATTACAGCTGCATAGCTAATGTAATTTTTTGGTGTACAAACATTTTTATATATCTATATTGTAAATACACCTAATTGTAAAAGTTGTGTGTATTTTGGTTTGGTCCATCGCGGGTTATCTGTATTTATGTACCCTCTTATTGTTCTCTTTTGCCTGTCCTTCAACTAGCAAGGTATGTTGTCCTTGGCGCCGTAATTTGTCAATATAAAACTGTGGTAAAGTTACACAAAGTGCTGTTACGCAACTATAGGTTTTGTTACAATGTGGACAATATAAAGATTTATGTTAACAACTTTCACCAAGCTCGCTAATTTGGGTACCTATTGTAACTCGGGAGTATTTGGGTCAGTGTTTGAGTGAGTTTCTATGTGCTCACGCAGGTGCCCGAGAGCTGTGGCTGCACCAAGGGCTAACCTATTGTGTGTTGTCTCTTCGTGTACAGGTATGTCTTTTATTTTGTCAGAATTATGTTGTATATCATTTTACTTGTATTGTATAGTGTGTTGTTAGGCACTGAATGTGTGCATGCAGCACCTGTTCTCTTTTGCCTGACCTTCAACTAGCAAGGTGCCCGAGAGCTGTGGCTGCACCAAGAGCTAACATATTGTGTGTTGTCTCTTCGTGTGCAGGTCGAATAAAAATTATCCAACCATCAGAATTCCAGTTGTGGCAGTGTCCTAATTACGTGACCTGCCGACTGGTCAGCTCAAGCCGACCGCCGGAGCTGTGCATGTGGATGAGGTGCACGACATGCGCATGTGAATTTGTTGATGGTTTACTGTAAGTGAATATATACTGTAAACAGTGAAAGTGAATGTAGCATATTAGATACAGGTATTCGTGCTTATTTGTATGTTTTGGATGAATTTGTTAATTGCATTTATTTTTTTTGGTATTTGAATGCACTAAATTACATTGTATTTTAGTGCTCTGTTGAGCCATGGAAGATTCTCAAATCCATAAGATGTGTTATGCTGGGGATTTTAGTGTGGGTAGAGGGAGGGGTGTCCTTCCATTTACACCAATTGTACAGTCAGCTCCTGGGAGTAGAGCGTTTGCTAGTCCTGAGTTTGCAAGCACTGGGAGGGGTAGGCTGTTTGTTCCACCTGACCAGGGTATCCCACCTCTGTCTTTTGATGTACCATCATCCACAGTACTCGGTGATAATGGGACTAATCAAATGTTCTGGTCCTGTCCCCGTCTGGCAGATTAGTTGTCCACTATTTAAAACCCTTTCTGAAGCATTTGATATAAAGTTGCAGCCTAGTGCAGAAATTGCTATTTTTGGAGTACCAAACAACAATCCTTCTCTGACCAATAGACAGCTAGATGCCATTGCCTTTGCCTCCCTGTTAGCCCGCAGAAGGATTTTATTGGATTGGAAATCTATCAATCCTCCCTTAGCCTCTCTTTGGCTCAAAGATCTGAAGCTGTTCCTAAAATGAGAAAAAAAGTTACCATTCGAGGGTCAACCAACTCATTTTATTCCTCCTGGGACCCGATGATATCCTATTTTGAACAGCTCCAAACACTTCCTCCAGATTAGTACTCTTGGCCCCACCTTGATAACTGCTATATAGGCCTATAAAATCACTTAATCACCTGAAATTGTTAGGCTATTACATTTTTGCTTGAAGTAACGTTGTTGTATACTTTTGTTTTGTTTTCTGACATGTAACTCAATTACTTTCCCTTTCTTTTTAAATGTGTTTGGAGGCATTCTGGGGGGAGGGGGAGGTCAAAGGGGGACTAAAAGGGGAGAAATGTACCATGTCTTTACATGTTATCTTTCATTCATTGTGAATACAAAATATATAATTTTAAAGGGAAGGCTTTGAAGCCAGATTTAGCGGATTTTGCTGTTTAGTTTTCCTCAACCTGTGTTTTGTTTCTCTCTCCTCTCCCTGTTAGATGGTGAGGCTGCTTCTCTCCAGAGGAGCCAACATTAATGCCTTTGACAAGAAGGATCGCCGAGCAATCCACTGGGCTGCTTACATGGGTGATGAGTTTACCACATCATTTACATTCTGACTAATGTCCTTTATACCAATGAATGAATGAATGAATGGACTGTGTGTTAGTCTCACAGCTCAGCTGTATGAGCCACGTCTAGTGTGTTATTATGTCAGAATCATGTACTAAGTAGGTTGATTAGATGTTTTCAGTTGTACTAACATGATGTAGGTGTTGCTTATGGTGCTGTGTACCACTGTAAACTAATCTATCTCTCCCTCTCTCTGCCTATCTCTCTGTGTTTGTATCTCTGTTTCTCTCTTAACCCCCTTACTATCTCTCTCTCTCTCTCTCTCTCTCTCTCTCTCTCTCTCTCTCTCTCTCTCTCTCTCTCTCTCTCTCTCTCTCTCTCTCTCTTTATCGCTCCCCCTCTCTCTCTACCATAGGGCACATTGAGGTGGTGAAACTGCTGGCCTCTCATGGATCAGAGGTGTCCTGTAAAGACAAGAAGGCCTACACCCCTCTCCACTCTGCAGCCTCCAGTGGAATGATCAGTGTGGTCAAGTACCTCCTGGACCTTGGTGTGGATGTGAGTCAACACGCATTTAAATGTGTAGGGGGTTTTCATAATAGTAATGAAGAGAGAGAGGTTAGAGCCAGTGATTTGGACCAGGGGGTTTTCATAACCAAGTGATAAAGAGAGAGAGGTTGGACCAGGGGGTTTTCAGAACCAAGTAATGAAGAGAGAGAGGTTGGACCAGGGGGTTTTCAGAACCAAGTAATGAAGAGAGAGAGGTTGGACCAGGGGGTTTTCATAACCAAGTGATAAAGAGAGAGAGGTTGGACCAGGGGGTTTTCATAACCAAGTAATGAAGAGAGAGAGGTTGGACCAGGGGGTTTTCATAACCAAGTAATGAAGAGAGAGAGGTTGGACCAGGGGGTTTTCAGAACCAAGTAATGAAGAGAGAGAGGTTGGACCAGGGGGTTTTCATAACCAAGTAATGAAGAGAGAGAGGTTGGACCAGGGGGTTTTCATAACCAAGTAATGTTGAGAGAGAGGTTGGACCAGGGGGTTTTCAGAACCAAGTAATGAAGAGAGAGAGGTTGGACCAGGGGGTTTTCAGAACCAAGTGACCTGATCAGGAATGTATTGTTTTGTTCTCCCCCCCCCCCCCCCCCCCTCTCTCTCTCTCTCTCTCCACTCTTTTCCCAATGTTACTTGCAATGTGGTTGAACATGAAGCTTCATGAGGCCTCTAGGGTCAAGTGGTTGACGTGTGTGCGTGTCTGTGTGTGTGTGTGTGAGTGTGTGTGTGTGTGTGTGTGTCTGTGTGTGTCTGTGTGTGTCTGTGTGTGTCTGTGTGTGTGTGTCTGTGTGTGTCTGTGTGTGTGTGTGTGTGTGTGTGTGTGTGTGTGTGTGTGTGTGTGTTCTGTAGGTGCTGAGATCGACTGTGAAGAAAATAATGGAAACACACCTCTGCACATCTCTGCTCGCTACGGCCATGAGTTACTCATCAATACACTCATCACGAACGCAGCTGACACAGCCAAGTGAGAACACACACAGTTTCCAGCAAAAATGCAACATGCATCTGCAATTCTGTCATTGACCGAATTCCCGCTTGGAGACTATGCTCAACACATTGTGGTGTGTGCGGGGTTGATAGACAGGGCATTGCAGCATGCTGATGTGTTGATCTGCTGTGGGGTTTAATGAGGACTGTGATGTGGTGCTGTTTCCAATCTTAGCTGAATCAACTGTAAGTCGCTCTGGATAAGAGTGTCTGCTTAAAGTCTCAAATGTAAAAATGTGTTGCAGGCGAGGCGTCCATGGGATGTTCCCCCTCCACCTGTCTGCTCTCAGTGGGTTCTCTGACTGCTGTCGGAAGCTCCTCTCATCAGGCTTTGATATAGACACCCCTGACGACTTTGGAAGGACCTGTTTACATGCTGCAGCAGCTGTTGGGTGAGTGGACTGGTCCAGGCTTTACACCAAGGAATATTTAGTTCATGAACTGGAAAGCCACCAGAAAGAACAAACACATATTCACACTCTTACATTTCACATTGTTTAGCAGTATTAAAAAATCGTATAGATCATTAGTGCGGTATCATTTCTGTATAATGTGGTTCCATGCCATGGTGGTATTGACTTGCGCTGTGGTCTAAATTGTCTTTATATCTTCTTGAAAGAGAAGAGAAACCTGCAAACTGCTCTTGCTAGTATCACTTTTTATTATTGCTTTTATTAGCATTAGAAAAACAGTGATACTAGCAAGAGCAGTGTACGGGTTTCTCTTTTCTTTAAGGTTCTCATTGTTACCATCCACCTGATAGCTCAGATGTGAAAGGGCCTTTCTGAACTTGATATCTTGTTACCATTCACCTGATAGCTCAGATGTACGAGGGCCTTTCTGAACTTGATATCTTGTTACCATCCACCTGATAGCTCAGATGTGAAAGGGCCTTTCTGAACTTGATATCTTGTTACCATCCACCTGATAGCTCAGATGTACGAGGGCCTTTCTGAACTTGATATCTTGTTACCAGGAACCTGGACTGTCTGAATCTGCTGCTCAAAACAGGGGCAGACTTCAACAGAAAGGACAGCTTCGGAAGGTCTGTCTGTGGCATCAAATAACTTTCATATGTGATCTTTATGATAATGGGGAATATAGTATAGGGGCATATAGAAATTATTATGGGAAATATTGGGCGGCAGGTAGCCTAGCGGTTAAGAGCATTGGGTCAGTAACCGAAAGGTTGCTGGTTCAAATCCCCTAGCTGACTAGGTGAAAAATGTGTCTATGTGCACTGCAGCAAGGCACTTAACCCTAATTGCTCCTGTAAGTCGCACTGGATAAGAGTGTCTGCTAAATGACGTAAATGTAAAATGTAAATGTTTTACAGCTCCAATAAGCTGTTTCTGTTGTTGATGTTGAATGGTTTCTGTGCTATGAATGGTTTCTGTGTTATTGTATGTTAGCATGGTATTCGGCGGTGTAGCACGAAGCTAGCTAGCTAGCCGTTTTTCAAACAAAGTCAACACAGTAGCCATTGCTAGCCAGCCAACACGACCAGCTAACTGTACTGTAGCAGCTAATTACAATATATTTGTGCTAGCTAGCCAACGTTTAATTTTTGCTGCGTTATGAAAGGAACTAGACACGGACACGAATTATCTGTTTAGTGTGTTAACACACTATTGGTAGTCTGTTGTAACCAAGTATTGGTGCTAAACTGTGTGTTATTGGACGCTAGCATGCTAGTTAGCTATGGCGTCATAGTCAGGCATCGTGGGCTGTTGTGGGTAGCTATTGTGGGTAGTTATTGTAGGTAGCACGAAGCTAGCTAGCTAGCCGTTTTCCAAACAAAGTCAACACAGTAGCCATTGCTAGCTAGCCAACACGACCAGCTAACTGTACTGTAGCTGCTAAATACAATATATTTGTGCTAGCTAGCCAACGTAATTCGTTAACACACAAATTATCTGTTTAGTGTGTTAACACACTACTGGTAGTTTGTTGTAACCAAGTATTGGTGCTAAACTGTGTGTTATTGGATGCTAGCATGCTAGTTAGCTATGGTGTCATATTTAGCTAGCTGAATAAAGTAAGTTGAGTCTATTCCTTGAAACATTGAACCGCTGTAGTTCACAACAATTCTAATTTCTAAAGTGGAAGTTGGGAGAGTTTTTTATTCGGGTGGTTCAGTGAAACAATTATAGTTTCTGAGGTGGAAGTTTTGGTGAGGGAGGCCCTACTCTCTCCTTTCCCAGATGTTTAGTTCATTTCATTCCGATCTCCTCTGCATTATTGTAGCCATTTGCTACAGCCTGTCAACTATGCCTCTGCCTATCCCTGTTCTCTCCTCTCCGCACAGGCTACACAAATGCCTCACACCGCGTGGCTGCAGCCTCTCTAACCTGGTGGTCCCTGCACGCACCCCACACCTGGAGTTCCAGGTCTCAGGCAGCCTCTGGAACTGCCGTTCTGCTGCCAACAAAGCTGACTTCATCCCAGCCTATGCTAACCTCCATTCCCTCGACTTCCTGGCGCTGACGGAAACATGGATTACCACTGAAAACACTGCTACTCCTACTGCTCTCTCCTCGTCTGAGCATGTGTTCTCGCATACCCCGAGAGCATCTGGTCAGAGGGGTGGTGGCACAGGAATCCTCATCTCTCCCAAGTGGACATTCTCAATTTTTCCCCTAACCCATCTGTCTATCTCCTCATTTGAATTCCATGCTGTCACAGTCACTAGCCCATTTAAGCTTAATATCCTTGTCATCTATCGCCCTCCAGGTTCCCTTGGAGAGTTCATCAATGAGCTTGACGCCTTGATGAGCTCCTTTCCTGAGGATGGCTCACCCCTCACAGTTCTGGGGGATTTCAACCTCCCTACGTCTACATTTGACTCATTTCTCTCTGCCTCCTTCTTTCCACTCCTCTCCTCTTTTGACCTCACCCTCTCACCGTCCCCCCCTACTCACAAGGCAGGCAATACGCTTGACCTCATCTTTACTAGATGCTGCTCTTCTACTAATCTCACTGCAACTCCCCTCCATGTCTCCGACCACTACTTTGTGTCCTTTTCTCTCTCGCTCTCCTCCAACACTACTCACTCTGCCCCTACACAGATGGTAATGCGCCGCCGCAACCTTCGCTCTCTCTCTCCCACTACTCTCTCCTCTTCCATCCTATCATCTCTTCCCTCTGCTCAATCCTTCTCCCTCCAATCTCCTGATTCTGCCTCCTCAACCCTCCTCTCCTCCCTTTCTGCATCCTTTGACTCTCTGTGTCCCCTATCCTCCCGGCCGGCTCGGTCCTCCCCTCCAGCTCCGTGGCTTGATGACTCATTGCGAGCTCACAGAACAGAGCTCCGGGCAGCGGAGCGGAAATGGAAGAAAACTAAACTCCCTGCCGACCTGGCATCTTTTCACTCCCTCCTCTCTACATTTTCTTCATCTGTTTCTGCTGCTAAGGCCACTTTCTACCACTCTAAATTCCAAGCATCTGCCTCTAACCCTAGGAAGCTCTTTGCCACATTCTCCTCCCTGCTGAATCCCCCCCCCCCCCTCTCTCACTGTGGATGACTTCGTCAACCACTTTGAAAAGAAGGTTGACGACATCCGATCCTCGTTTGTTAAGTCTAATGACACTGCTGGTCCTACTCACACTGCCCTACCCTATGCTTTGATTTCTTTCTCCCCTCTCTCTCCAGATAAAATCCTGCGACTTGTGACTGCAGGCCGCCCAACAACCTGCCCGCTTGACCCCATCCCCTCCTCTCTTCTCCAGACCATCTCCGGTGACCTTCTCCCCTACCTCACCTCGCTGATCAACTCATCCTTGACCGCTGGCTATGTCCCTTCCGTCTTCAAGAGAGCGAGAGTTGCACCCCTTCTCAAAAAACCAACACTCGATCCCACTGATGTCAACAACTACAGACCAGTATCCCTTCTTTGTTTTCTTTCCAAAACTATTGAGCGTGCCGTCTTTAGCCAACTCTCTTGCTATCTCTCTCAGAATTACCTTCTTGATCCAAACCAGTCAGGTTTCAGGACTGGTCATTCAACTGAGACTGCTCTTCTCTGTGTCACGGAGGCTCTCCGCACTGCTAAAGCTAACTCTCTCTCCTCTGCTCTTGTCCTTCTAGACCTGTCTGCTGCCTTTGATACTGTGAACCATCAGATCCTCCTCTCCACCCTCTCCGAGCTGGGCATCTCCGGCGCGGCTCACTCCTGGATTGCGTCCTACCTGACCGGTCGCTCCTACCAAGTGGCGTGGCGAGAAGCTGTCTCCGCACCACGTGCTCTCACCACTGGTGTCCCCCAGGGCTCAGTTCTAGGCCCTCTCCTATTCTCCCTATACACCAAGTCACTTGGCTCTGTCATATCCTCACATGGCCTCTCCTATCATTGCTACGCTGACGATACACAACTAATCTTCTCCTTTCCCCCTTCTGATAACCAGGTGGCGAATCGCATCTCTGCATGTCTGGCAGACATATCAGTATGGATGACGGATCACCACCTCAAGCTGAACCCTGGCAAGACGGAGCTGCTCTTCCTCCCGGGGAAGGACTGCCCGTTCCATGATCTCGCCATCACGGTTGACAACTCCGTTGTGTCCTCCTCCCAGAGTGCGAAGAGCCTTGGCGTGACCCTGGACAACACCCTGTCGTTCTCCGCTAACATCAAGGCGGTGACCCGATCCTGCAGGTTCATGCTCTACAACATTCGGAGAGTACGACCCTGCCTTACACAGGAAGCGGGTCCTAATCCAGGCACTTATCATCTCCCGTCTGGATTACTGCAACTCGCTGTTGGCTGGGCTCCCTGCCTGTGCCATTAAACCCCTACAACTCATCCAGAATGCCGCAGCCCGTCTGGTGTTCAACCTTCCCAAGTTCTCTCACGTCACCCCCCTCCTCCGCACACTCCACTGGCTTCCAGTTGAAGCTCGCATCCGTTACAAGACCATGGTGCTTGCCTATGGAGCAGTGAGGGGAACGGCACCTCCGTACCTTCAGGCTCTGATCAGTCCCTACACCCAAACGAGGGCATTGCGTTCATCCACCTCTGGCCTGCTGGCTCCCCATCCTCTGCGGAAGCATAGCTCCCGCTCAGCCCAGTCAAAACTGTTCGCTGCTCTGGCACCCCAATGGTGGAACAAGGTCCCTCACGACGCCAGGACAGCGGAGTCACTCACCACCTTCCGGAGACATTTGAAACCCCACCTCTTTAAGGAATACCTGGGATAGGATAATGTAATCCTTCTACCCCCCCTTACCCCAACCCACCCCCCCCAAATTTTTTTTATTTTTTTTTAAATTGTAAAGTGGTTATCCCACTGGCTATAGGGTGAATGCACCAATTTGTAAGTCGCTCTGGATAAGAGCATCTGCTAAATTACGTAAATGTGCCCTTGAGCAAGGCACTTAACCCTAATTGCTCCTGTAAGTCGCTCTGGATAAGAGCGTCTGCTAAATGACTAAAATGTAAATGTAAAATGTGCGTTCTTCTAGGAGTCCTCTGCATTATGCGGCAGCCAATTGTAACTACCAGTGTCTGTTTGCCTTGGTGGGGTCTGGGGCCAGTGTGAACGATCTGGATAAAAGGGGTTGCACCCCGCTCCACTACGCTGCTGCCTCCGACACAGACGGAAAGTACGTCTCACACCTCTCTTACTGTTGTGTGTGTTGTGGTGCCATGACCTTTCACATTTCACTGTAGTCTGGAGAGTATGTTGTGGTGCCATGACCTTTCACATTTCACTGTAGTCTGGAGAGTATGTTGTGGTGCCATGACCTTTCACATTTCACTGTAGTCTGGAGAGTATGTTGTGGTGCCATGACCTTTCACATTTCACTGTAGTCTGGAGAGTATGTTGTGGTGCCATGACCTTTCACATTTCACTGTAGTCTGGAGAGTATGTTGTGGTGCCATGACCTTTCACATTTCACTGTAGTCTGGAGAGTATGTTGTGGTGCCATGACCTTTCACATTTCACTGTAGTCTGGAGAGTATGTTGTGGTGCCATGACCTTTCACATTTCACTGTAGTCTGGAGAGTATGTTGTGGTGCCATGACCTTTCACATTTCACTGTAGTCTGGAGAGTATGTTGTGGTGCCATGACCTTTCACATTTCACTGTAGTCTGGAGAGTATGTTGTTGGCCGTGTTTGAATACATACTAGTGTTAAATATGCAGTGTGAAAGGTTGGCCACGTCTCCTTTGGGAAAGTGTCTCTGCTTGCTTATCTGTCTGTCTTGATGTTGGTATAATGATTAGTGAACTCTTGACCTCTGACCTCTAGGTGTCTGGAATATTTGCTGCGAAACGACGCTAACCCAGGGATCAGGGACAATCAGGGCTACAACGCAGTCCATTACGCGTCTGCGTACGGACACCGCCTCTGTCTGTAGCTGGTGAGTCAGAACCACAGGGGACTAGACGCCCTGCATTCACAGACCATTTTGTCTGCGTCCCAAATGGATGTAGGGCCCATAGGGCTCTGGTCAAAAGTAATGCACTATATAGGGAATAGGGTGCCATTTGGGACAGACGTTGATATTCAGTAGGTTTTAAGGTGTGGTTGCATGTTTGTCGTGGCCGCATCGTCACTCTTGATGTTCTTTTTCCAGATTGCAAGTGAAACACCTTTAGATGTGGTAAGTACCAGTTGGTTACTTTTCCTCACACTAGCTTGTTTAAGATACGAATGCAACACCCCAGTATGTCTGCAGGGGCTGGACACTGAGATTTACAACATGAAACATGCTACTAGACTAACCTTCAAAGTAAATATGTTACAAGTCTAAACTGGCCCGTCCTTGTCTTTCCCCAGCTAATGGAAACCTCAGGGACAGACATCCTGAACGACTCTGATGTCAGAGCTCCCATCAGCCCCCTACACTTAGCTGTGAGTAAAGCCTACCTGCTCCTGTAGGGGTCTCACCACATGACAAATGGCACCCTATTCCCTATTTAGTGCACTACTTTTGACCAGAACCTTATGGGCCCAGATCAAAAGTACTGCACTACATGGGAAATAGGTTGCTATCTGGGATGCAGGCATGGTGTTGTTTTTCCATGAAAAGTTGATTGTCCAGACACTCACACACCATGTTCCTATCTGTTCCTGATTAGTGTAAAATACATGCATATTTTGACACAGTGATGATGAGGATGATTTCCTTATTTTGCCATTTGAGTTAATCAACCTCCAACAGAGGAGTAGTAGTGTGTTTGTTTCTAAATCTCACGCTTGGCAGGGACCTTCGAAAAAATGGGCACCCGATTTGAGAGACACTGGTCTACTTTAGAGGTCTAGGACTGTTTCTGTTCAGGCATACCACTGGTCTACTATAGGACATTGATTATATTAAGAGTGTATATCTGTTCAGGCGCACCACTGGTCTACTATAGGACATTGATTATATTAAGACTGTATATCTGTTCTGGCAAACCACTGGTCTACTATAGGACATTGATTATATTAGGAGTGTATATCTGTTCTGGCATACCACTGGTCTACTATAGGACATTGATTATATTAGGAGTGTATATCTGTTCTGGCATACCACTGGTCTACTGTAGGACATTGATTATATTAGGAGTGTATATCTGTTCAGGCATACCACTGGACTTTGCTTCAGACTGTGTGTTTGTTTCCATTCAGGCGTACCACGGCCACCACCATGCTATGGAGGTCCTGGTTCAGTCTCTGTTGGATCTAGACGTGAGGAACTGCCAGGGGCGCACCCCTCTGGACCTGGCTGCCTTTAAAGGCCATGTGGAGTGTGTTGACGTCCTCATCAACCAGGGAGCCTCCATCCTGGTTAAAGACTTCACCCTGAAGAGGACCCCCGTCCACGCTGCAGGTACGCATAGGATATCACGTAAGACCTAGAGATTCTGTAATTCAAAAGTTTTCCTTACCAAGATGGACATTTGTTTGGTCATTTTGCTAGGATGCCAATGTCCACTCTAGGGATATTATATAGCATAGTGTGAAAATGCCCACTACACACTGATCTAAGGTAATTTTTTGTCATTATTGCTGAGGATCTGGGGAGGGTAAGCTGATCCTAGATCAGTGCACAGGGGGACTTCTATCCAGAGCCAGGTACACAGCTAGCAGGTGACAGGCTTCGAGGGCCTCAGCCCCAAAATGTTTTATTATCTGCTGTGTTAACATCATGAGGATGTCATCTACCGATACCACTGTTCTAGAAATCTGTCTGTTCATGTGAAGGTAATAGTTGTCCAGCAATCAGCTCATATCCTCTCTGTTTAGCCTCCTCTAGCTACCAACGGTCAATCATCTCACATTCTTATATCCTCTGTTTAGCCTCCTCTAGCTACCAACGGTCAATCATCTCACATTCTTATATCCTCTCTGTTTATCCTCCTCTAGCTAACAAAGGTCATTCGGAGTGTTTGCGTTTGCTGATTGGAAATGCTGACCTCCAGAGTGCAGTGGACGTTCAAGACGGGAATGGACAGTAAGTCAATTGGGTTTTGGATCCAATTCCTGAAATAAAGAGATTTTGACACTAGGTCTATGTCCCAAATGGCACCCTATGCCCTACTTGGTGCACTACTTTAAACCAGAACCCTATGGGCTCAGGTCAAAAGTAGTGTACCATATAGGGAATAGGTTGCCATTTGGGACTCAGCCTGGTTATTACCAGTTTGTAATATGACCTTGTTGTCTTGTGTATCAGAACCCCTCTGATGCTGTCGGTGCTGAGCGGACACACAGACTGTTTGTACTCACTGCTCAACAAGGGAGCCAGCGTAGAAGCCAAAGACAAGTGCGGCAGAACAGCGCTACACAGAGGGGTGAGGAGGAGAGCTGGCTGTATACGCTCACACACAGAAAGAGATGGGGAGGCTCAAATATACATATTATCTTCAGAAAAGTAGTTGTCCATGGGTAGTGGTGTATTCATCCCTGTAGGGGGACCTGCCTCCAGACATCATTTGTAATAATTGATGATTCCTTATTATATCATTGATTATTAGTTATTTCAAATCCATTCTTGTCTCCCCGCCCTTCCTCCCAGGCGGTGACGGGTCATGAGGAGTGTGTGGAGGCCCTGCTGCAGCACAGCGCCAGCTTCCTGGTTCGGGACTGTAAGGGGCGGACCCCTGTCCACCTGGCGGCGGCATCCGGACACATCGGGGTGCTGGGGGGGCTCCTACACGCCGCCCAGTCAGTGGAGACCCTCTCCGTCATCACAGACAACCAGGGCTACACGCCACTACACTGGGCCTGCTACAACGGTACGTACTGGACTAACGGAACACTAGATCTTTTCTGATTTTCTCTCTTCAGCACCGTAAACATGTCCCTGAATTAGGCAGGCCATACAACGGTACGTACTGACTAACTGGACTGTAGCTCTGTTCTCTCCTCTATGAAGTGTACACTCATTCACTCCCTCTTGTGGCTTGAAAAGCATTCGATTGGTGTGGACGGAGCCATGTGGGGGAATGAACAAGACTACAACAGAATTAGGGGTTATGACTCTCAGTGGAGGACCTTACACTGAAACAGGACTTTGTCAGGGATTGACATAGCATATGTTGTAGCTAAAACATCTTTTGTGACTTCACCATTGTCAGATGTGTAGCTTTCTCTGAGAGTATTGTTGTGGTCTGCAGCGACGTCATCTTTTTCCTGTATGAATCAATCTTCCACTAGGCCATGACACGTGTGTAGAGGTGCTGCTGGAACAGGAGGTTTTCCACAAGACCGAGGGCAACTCGTTCAGCCCCTTCCACTGTGCTGTGATCAATGACAACGAGGGGGCTGCAGAGATGCTGATTGACACTCTGGGGCCGGCCATTGTCAACGCCACTGACACCAAGAACCGGTAACTACAGCACATGACAAAGTCCTTTTCTTCTGGAGAATAATGTTGTCTGGGGAATAAAATGACCTCTGGAGAGGGGGAGGCACAACAGGCTGGCTGGCCACACTCATCCTCTCGTACCACCAGGTGTCCTTCCAGCAGATACTGGACTTCAGAGGAACTGCTGCTGCTATACCCCACCTTTACCTTTACCCACAAAGGTCCTAAACGGTAGAAACTGTCCAGCCAACAGACAGACGGACACCTTATGACGGCAATAACCTGTAGTCCAAGGGGATAGTAGCACTTCACTGAGTGAAAAACAGACATGGACCAAAAGATGTGATTGCTTGTTCAAACCCCCGTTTTTGTCTCTTTTTGAAAATCATTTTAACTGGAAATATGTACAATACATATGCTATGTTCGTCAAATCAGGATCAGGAGGTTCACAGGTTTTTTCGTGTCCTTTTTTTTCTTTAAAAGGATGAAACTAGCATGTACATATTGTAGCGACCCGCACAGACAGCTGTGTGTTATGTGTTAGGCTAGTAGATGGTTGTGTTGTACCTACCAGTACCCAGTGTTCGCAGGGTCCGACATGTCAATCAACCTGCTATCTGCCAATCACGGGAATGCCTGGAATGTTCTGATGCCGGGCATCCTGGCGGTTGGCTGAGTGGCGTGGAGGGGGGTTGGGCAGGGGGATGGAGCATTGGAAGTTAAGACCAGGTTTAACCTTTGTTCTCTCTCTTTTTACGTCTGGGCTTCACAAGAGAAGGTCATGATTGGCTTGTGGATTATCTTTCATTTATTTGGCGTGGGCTACGGCCAAACAGTAGCCTGTGTAAAGTTGGTTTAATAAACCGTCCATTCGTAAACTCAATCCTCTGTCTGGACAGTTGTTCTTTTATGATCTAGTCAGGTCATTACATTGGTTTCAGAAGTAAAAACGTTGATAAAAGTTAGCCAGCTAGCTAGCTGACTTCTGTAGCTAGCTACCGTAGGGGAGAACGAGGGGTTGAAAATGCTTCGAGGGAATCCGAAAGTGAAGGTGGAGGTAGGGGACGATTATGGCCAAGGAGGTGCATGTGCATGGACGTCGGGGGTTCTGGCTGAGGAGATCGCCAGGGCATCGGAGCCCAGAGGCCGCTTGAGGGAGGACGTTAGAGTGATGGCGGCTGAAGCGGGCATGAGTCATTCGTCGACTGTGTTTCGTGCGGATTCTGGTGGGCGGACCGAAGGGGTGACGTCGACGCGGCGGGACGAGGAATCTGGGGCTCAGGATGTAAACAAACATGGCGGCGCCCAGTTCCCGGCTGCGTCCGTATCTGTTAAGACCCCGAAGTGTTCCGGTAAGGCGGATTGGGAAGCTTTTCATGCTCAGTTTGAACTGTTAGCTCATTGTAGGGGGTGGTCGGATGAAGAAAGGGCACTGCAGTTGGCTTTATGCCTCACGGATGAAGCTCTGGCCTGTTTGATATTGATTAGCCCCGAGGACAGACGTGATTATGGTGCTTTAGTGGGAGCACTGAGGAGGCGCTATGGACAGTGTGTACAGCCCGGGCTACTGCGCTCCGAACTGAGTAATAGACGCAGGCAGCCTGGAGAGCCTCTACGGGTGCTAGCTAATGACATTGAGAGCCTCTCTCGGTGGGCATATGCTCACATGCCCCCCTCCGTGCAGAGCGAGCTAGCACGGGACCAGTTCATACAGGCGCTCTCTCCTACGGAGCTGCGCATACAGACCCAGCTGGCTCATCCTGAGTCATTGCAGGTAGCCTTGGAGATGGCTTTAGAGAGGGAGCTGGTGTGGGCTGGGGCTTCAGCTGGGGCTTTGGTGGGGGTGCAGGGAGACAGACCCTCTGTGCGAGCTGGGGGGCAGAGCAGCCCGGAGCCGGAAAAGCCTGCATGGGTGGCAGAAATTACAGAACTCATTCGTGCTGTGTCGCTACAGGCGGCACGAAACACACGCCCTGGTCCCAGGGTCTGCTGGGGTTGTGGCCAGCCAGGCCATCTGCGCCGAGATTGCCCCATGTCCCCCAGAGCTCAGGGAAACGGCTCGGGGTCCGCATAGACCGGGTAGTGCGGACCCCTGGCTTTCTATCCCAACCACCATCTTCTTCAGGAGGAGCCCACCGGCACAGACGGGGAAGCAAGGCTCCACTTCCCCCAGAAGCAGACGTGGGCAAGCGGATGGAGCCTGTTGTTGTGGTGGGCCGGACCTGTGTTGGGGACTTTTGTCATGTCCCTGTCACTGTGGAGGGGGTGCCCTGCTCCGCCCTGGTGGACACTGGGTCCACAGTAACCCTGGTGAGGCCAGATATTGTGCCAGGTTGGACTCAGTGTGAGCCTACAACTGTGCAGCTCCGCACAGTCACAGGTGAGCTGGCACCCATGAAAGGGAAGGGAATAATGACTCTGACAGTAGGGGGCAGGACTGTGCGTCATCCTGTGTGGGTGGTGGCTGTGCAGGACCCTTGTATCCTGGGGTTGGACTTTCTTAGGAGCACAGGCTGCCAGTTAGACCTAAATAGGGGCACACTGAGCTTCCAGGGAGGGCCGGAGGTCACCATAGCCCCTAATGTCACATTCACTCAACCCAACAAACCCTTTACTCCAACAGTTAAAGCAGCAGAGACTCATGGCGGCCCCCCCTCCCCCACATCTGTGTGTGACTTTTCCCCAGCCCCCCTGTCACCTACGGCGTTGTGTTACATTCCCCCATCTACCTCCACGACACAGCCCTCTGTGAGCCCGGGCCGCGCCCCCCCAGCCCAGCTACCCCAGATGGGAGGGGAGAGGACACTGTCTGCAGTGAGGGAGATATGGGGGAGGAACTGTGTTGGTCTTGACCCCGAGCAGCAGGAACGGTTGTGGCAGTTGCTGTTTGAATTCAGAGACAGCTTTGCGCTGAGTGAGGAAGAGGTGGGTCAGACTCATCTGGTGCAGCATGAGATCGACACAGGTGATGCTCGACCTATCAAGATGCGTCCCCGCCGTATCCCGCTGGCACGCCAGGAGGCGGCAGACAAGGCTGTGTTGGAGATGCAGCGGGCAGACTTCATTCAGCCCTCAGACAGCCCCTGGGCGGCGCCAGTCGTCATGGTTCCGAAGAAGGGGGGCAAGCTGAGGTTCTGTGCGGACTACAGGCGGCTGAATGAGGTAACCAGGAAGGACTCATACCCCATACCACGTATCGATGAGTCGCTGGACCTGGTTAGGGGGTCCTCCTGGTTCTCCTCACTAGACCTCCGCAGTGGCTACTGGCAGGTGCCCCTCTCCCCAGAGGCCAGAGCCAAAACTGCGTTCTCCACTAACAGAGGACACTGGCAGTTCAAGGTCCTGTGCTTTGGCCTGTGCAACGCTCCAGCTACTTTTGAGCGTTTGATGGACAGGGTGCTGGATGGCATCCCCCGACAGCAGTGTCTGGTATACCTCGATGACATCCTGGCCCATGGCAGCTCCTTCCAGTCAGCCCTGGGGGCGCTACGGTGTGTGCTGGAGAGGGTGGCTGCCGCAGGTCTGAAGCTCCACCCCGAGAAGTGCCACTTCATGAGGAGAGAGGTGTCCTTCTTGGGCCACCGAGTGGGGAAGGAGGGGATCAGCACCATGGAGGACAAGGTAGCGGCTGTCAGAGACTGGCCCACCCCCACCGACCAGCGTCAGCTGAAGAGCTTCCTGGGCCTGGCCTCGTACTACAGGAGGTTTGTACGGGGCTTCTCAAGCGTTGCTGCTCCACTGAACCGCCTGCTGCCGAAGGACAAGGCTTTCACTTGGACAGTGGAGTGTGAGGAGGCGTTCAACACCCTCAAACGTGCACTGATCGAGGCCCCCGTGCTCGCCCCCCCTGACCTCACATTGCCCTTTATCCTGGACACAGACGCGAGCAATGTGGGCATGGGTGGGGTGCTGTTCCAGGTGGGGCCAGAGGGGGAGAGAGTGGTGGCGTACTTCAGCAAAACATTTGACAAACATGAGCGCCGCTACTGTGTCACCCGGCGGGAGCTCTTGGCTGTTGTGGCTTCCGTCAAACACTTCAAGTACTACCTGGGTGGTCTGCCCTTTACTGTAAGGACTGACCACTCTGCTCTCCAGTGGCTCATGTCTTTCAGAGAGCCAGAGGGGCAGGTGGCACGCTGGTTGGAGGAGCTTCAGCTGTATGACTTCACGGTGGTGCACAGGGCAGGGGCACGCCACTCCAACGCCGACGCCATGTCCCGTCGGCCCTGTACTGCAGACGGCTGCCGCCACTGTGAACGGAGAGAGGGACGGGAGAGAGAGCTGTGTGCAGAGGAGGGGGTCTGTGCCACAGTGTGTCGGGCGAGCGGGCCTGTCTGCTGGGACGGGACACAGACCTACAGCCAGTGCTACAGTGGGTAGAGGCGCAGGTGAGGCCACCATGGGAAGAGGTGACAGCGCTCTCACTCGCGACCAAAGGGTTGTGGTCAAAGTTTGAGCGACTGCGGCTGGCTGATGGCGTGTTACAGCGGGCATGGAAGGAGTCAGCTACGGGGGAGGAGAGGTGGCAGGTGGTGGTCCCAAAAGCATTGCGGGAGGCTGTGCTCCAGAGTACTCATGGGGGGGTGGGGACTGGACACTTTGGGGTCACAAAAACACTGCGCCGCCTCCGTCAGGGCTTTTACTGGGGGCAGCACAAGAGGGATGTGGAAGACTTTTGCCGCCGCTGTGACAACTGCACAGCGAGAAAGGGCCCCCCAGGCCGCTCTCATGCTCAGCTCCAACAGTTCCCAGTGGGGGCTCCCATGGAGAGGGTGGGAGTGGATGTAGTTGGGCCGTTCCCCACCACAGACAGTGGAAACCGCTGGGTGCTCACGGCCATGGACTATTTCACAAAATGGCCCGAGGCCTATGCTCTGCCTGACCAGGAGGCAGAGACCATCGTCGACGCCCTGACAGCGGGGATGTTCAGCAGGTTTGGAGCTGCAGAGTCCATCCACAGTGACCAAGGCAGAAACTTTGAGTCCCGTGTGTTCGCCACCATGTGTGAGAGGCTGGGTATGCACAAGACCCGCACTACTCCTCTCCATCCTCAAAGTGATGGCCTTGTGGAGCGCTTCAACAAAACGCTTGGACAGCAGCTGGCCAACGTCTCTTCCAAACACCAGCGTGACTGGGACAAGCACCTGCCTATGGTCCTCATGGCATGACGCCCCGCTGTCCAAGACTCCCCCTCCTGCACGCCTGCCCTCCTCATGCTGGGGAGAGAGATCCGTACCCCTGCGGAGATGGCGTTTGGTCGGCCCCTGGATAGCCCTCATGTTTCCCCGGGGCCGGAGTATGCCCGGAGACTCCAGGACCGCCTGGAGACAGCCCACACCTTCGCCAGAGAGCAGCTGCTGAATGAGGGTGTGAGGCAGAAGAGGAACTATGACGTGCACACCCGGGGAAGGCACTTTGTGGCTGGGGAGCTGGTCTGGGTCTACAGCCCGCTAAGGAAAAAATGCAGATGCCCCAAGTTGGACAGTCACTGGGTGGGACCCTGCAGTGTCCTGGAGAGGGTAGAGGAGGTTGTTTACCGGGTGCAGCTTCCTCCCAGGGGGAGAAAGGTGACACTGCACCGGGACAGGTTAGCCCCATATAGAGGGGCCTCTTCTCCCCAAACCCCAGGAACCCCCACAATTCCCCTCTCTGGCAATGACATTCTCCAGGCACCCACCCCCAGGTGCCGCAGACAAGGCTCCAGACAGCCCACTCCCCCTGTGTCACCGCGTGGTTCCCCAGAGCCACGGACTGTATTACCCGTTCCCGCTTCCTTGTCCCCCATGTCCTTGCCTTCATCCCCTGGTTCCCAGAGGGGCACTCTGCGGCCATCACAGCCACGCAGGCAAAGGAGACCTCCGGGTCGCTTCAGAGACTTTGTTTGTTCCCTCGGGGACGAGGGACTTTGTGGTGGGGGGGCTGTGTAGCGACCCGCACAGACAGCTGTGTGTTATGTGTTAGGCTAGTAGATGGTTGTGTTGTACCTACCAGTACCCAGTGTTCGCGTGGTCCGACATGTCAATCAACCTGCTATCTGCCAATCACGGGAATGCCTGGAATGTTCTGATGCCGAGTGGCGTGGAGGTGGGTTGGGCAGGGGGATGGAGCATTGGAAGTTAAGACCAGGTTTAGCCTTTGTTCTCTCTCTTTTTACGTCTGGGCTTCACAAGAGAAGGTCACGATTGGCTTGTGGATTATCTTTCATTTATTTGGCGTGGGCTACGGCCAAACAGTAGCCTGTGTAAAGTTGGTTTAATAAACCGTCCATTCGTAAACTCAAGCCTCTGTCTGGACAGTTGTTCTTTTATGATCTAGTCAGGTCATTACAGTATTTTGACAGGTTTTGCTTGCTTTAACTTCTTCAAAAAAATGAAACCACTCAATCCTTTTATGTGATTGCTTGTTCAAACCCCCGTTTTTGTCTCTTTTTAAAAATCATTTTAACTGGAAATATGTACAATACATATGCTATGTTCGTCAAATCAGGAACAGGAGGTTCACAGTTTTTTTCGTGTCCTTTTTTTTTATTTAAAAGGATGAAACTAGCATGTACATATGAAATAGTGACTGAATTCGAAACTCCCATGAATTCTTTCAGTATCTGAAGATTGCTGTATATTTTATGAGTAATAAAATAAAGAAATGAGTTATGTTATTTAATAATGAACTATGGGTTATCTGTTTTATGTGACAACCGCAGTATCAATTTCTAGGTGACAGTGGTGCTAATCCCAAAAGAAAGGCTACATACAACAAGGAACAAGAAGTCTATTGGCAAAATGATGACAATTGCATGTACCTTGGCCTAACGGTGTGGGTTATGTATTTTATTTTTCATGGCGTCCTCAACATTACAGTTTTAAGGGCAACAATAGCCTACATTTGTTTACAACTCGCAGGATTTCCATACATGAGCTTTCAACAACACAGAGTGTTGCATCAGCACGAGATCTAAAGTGCGTCAAATCTGTACAGGTCATTGTTACGTCATCACTGATAAACGTTGAAACTGATCAGAAACCGCTGGAGCAGTTCAGTCTAATTCTCCCTAGTGCTGGAGGATTGCATTTGTTTTCGCTCTGGATGCGCGTTCATTTTGGCAAGGAAATGTGCTGATTTTGCAAGGAGATGGAGAATAAAGAGTTCAAGGTAGACATGTTATTTATTTTTAAATCTTCAATTATATTAATTACTGTGGATTAAATATTGTTTAACAAATGAAATAGTGTGCTATTCATGCTGTAATATCAAACTAGAAAGTCTATGGCCGGGGAGTCATGAGAGTTGGCTAAAGGTACAGTAAGTAGAATCTGCTGTGGGTCAAATGGGGGTCAAAGGTTATGACAGCGCCTTCATAAATACGTCCTAAATGGCACCCTATTCCCTATGTAGGCTAGTGCACTACTTTTGACCAGGAGCTAGTGCACTACTTTTGACTAGGAGCCATAGAAGGGTTGGCTGACGAAAATGATGCTCGCGCATCGATGGCCGGAAGTCGTGTATCTTGTTATGATTCTGAACCTCAGCTAACAACAAGCTGCCATGTGGGGAATCGTAGCTCTGTGGCATGTTTCAGCTCGTTGTATGGTGTTATTGATACCAAGTCTTGTTTTGAGGTGTTTTGACTGATATCATGTCTATGCAATGGCTAAAATTCGCTACCTAGCTAACCAACAACAACTGTAACAATGTATTTGATACGAGTTCATTGTTCAAATGTATTTATGTTTGCATTAAACATTTAGAGACTAAATATAGTTTACATGTTGTCTAAGTCAAACCCTGTCTATTTTGCCCCATAGTTGCATGCCAGTTTTGTTGCTAAACAACCAACCCCTCTATAGAGTGTTACAGTGGAGGTGTGATAATACCCATAAAACCTAGCGGTCAAACAGGGAAATGGTTCCAATCGTTTTTCCACCATTCATTTTTCCCATAGGCGATTTTAGAAACACATAAAATAAGGGCTGTATTTCGTGTAGGCTTACCCTGTAAATCTCTCTCGGACAAGTTGACTTTTATCAGGATATTTGGCTCTATTTACTCTCAGATTCGAAAATGCTAATTAGCATCAAAGTAGACATCATGCAAAACTACAAATCCCTGCAAGCTCCTGCATGTCATCTCTAGCTGACACCTTTGCTAACGGGTATTGTGTCAATTTAAAACTTGCACTAGACAGTTCACAGAATTGTCCATTTAAAGAAATGCAGCCAATTTATTCATTACTACATTTAGCTAACATCAGATAGTTAATCCAGAGATTCTTACCTTTGCCTCGATCAGCATGATCATCATGGCATTTGGCATAAGTCTCCTGAGTGGCGCAGTGGTCTAAGGCGCCGCATCGCAGTGCTAACTGTGCCACTAGAGATCCTGGTTCGAATCCAGGCTCTGTCGCAGCCTGCCGTGACCGGGAGACTCATGGGCGGCGCACAATTGGCCCAGCGTCGTCCAGGGTAGGGGAGGGAATGGCCGGCAGGGATGTAGCTCAGTTGCTAGAGCATGGCGTTTGCAACGCCAGGGTTGTGGGTTCGAGTCCCACGGGGTGCCAGTATAAAAAATATATATGTATTCACTAGCTGTAAGTCGCTCTGGATAAGAGCGTCTGCTAAATGACTTAAACGTAAAATGTGTAGTTCTTTATGATAGCAACATTAGCAGCTAATAAGCATTACATTTTTGGGAGGTAAATACAGGCGAATATATTGATAAGTCACCTTGTCCTAGAGAGATTTACACGGTTATCAAAATGTCACACCAGGGTAAGCCTACACGAAACACATACCTTATTTTAAGTGTTTCTAAAATCCCCAATGGGAAAAATGAATGGTGGAAAAATGACCATTTCCCTGTTTGACCACTAGGTTTTATGGGTATTATGACTCATACTGTGGGACTCTATAGGGCTCCAGCCAAAAGAAGTGCACTATATTGGAACTAGGGTGCTATTTCGGACACAAGCATAGATATGATGCATTATTATGTGACCATAGAAATAGAATCACTAGAAAGGATAGAGCCTCTGACCTTGGCAATTTGACTGGTAAACTGAACTGTACACCTGATATGATGTTCTGGTGATTATATTTCTCTGAATATGATGCATTATGATGTGACAATGAGAGTTGGGTTAATGGTGCTCTCAAGGCAACTGGGAACTCGAAAAAAATAACTAGGTCAAATCATGTCCGTGATCTTCAGGTCGGAAAGTCGGAGCTCTAGAAAGATCCCAGAGTTTCCGACTTGGAATTCCTTTTTACATTTTGTGGTGGTAATTTTACCCCCTTTTTCTCCCCAATTTTTCGTGATATCCAATTGGTAGTTACGATCTTGTTACGATCTTGTCTCGTCGCTTCACCTCTCCCCAGCAGGCTCGGGAGAGGTGAAGGTCGAGTCAGGCGTCCTCCAAAACATGACCCGCCAAGCCGCGCTGCTTCCGACTTGGAATTCCGAGTTGGATGACTGTTCAAAACGATTTTTCCCAGTCGGAGCTTGTTTTTTTTCCCTATTTCCCAGTTGTCTTGAACGCACTGAAGTCGGAAGTCAGAGATTTCCCAGTTGTTTTGAACACGGCAAAAGGCGAAACAGTAGGTGACATCTAAACATGACTTTGTGCTGTCTTTCAGAGGTCAGAGGTCAGTGGGAATGACCTCACCCTCATAGACCTGGATGACCCCATCAATGAAGCTGATGTTATGAAGGAAGTCAGGTAAGTGATTTACACTAATGACACATCTGTGACTGGTTACAGGATCACATAGGCCTACAGATTCAGTAGTAGGTCAAAGGTCACCGCCTATGGAGAGGTAGGCCCAGATCCATGTATTTAGAGAGTTGGGACATTGAGATATAAACTCAGCAAAAAAAGAAACGTCCTCTCACTGTCAACTGCGTTTATTTTCAGCAAACTTAACGTGTAAATATTTGTATGAACATAACAAGATTCAACAACTGAGACATAAACTGAACAAGTTCCACAGACGTGTGACCAACAGAACAAAGGGGGGGGGGGGGGTCAAAATCAAAAGTAACAGTATCTGGTGTGGCCACCAGCTGCATTAAGTACTGCAGTGCATCTCCTCCTCATGGACTGCACCAGATTTGCCAGTTCTTGCTGTGAGATGTTACCCCACTCTTCCACCAAGGCACCTGCAAGTTCCCAGACATTTCTGGGGGGAATGGCTAAATCCTAGCCCTCACCCTCCGATCCAACAGATCCAGGCTCTTCATGGCAGAACACTGACATTCCTGTCTTGCAGGAAATCACGCACAGAACGAGCAGTATGGCTGGTGGCATTGTCATGCTGGAGGGTCATGTCAGGATGAGCCTGCAGGAAGGGTACCACATGAGGGAGGAGGATGTCTTCCCTGTAACGCACAGCGTTGAGATTTCCTGCAATGACAACAAGCTCAGTCCGATGATGCTGTGACATGGGCAATGTTGATATTTTAAACAATGCTATGTAACTGAACATCTATAATTAGAATTTACTTATAATGAAAGGATAAATGAAGGCTCTAAGGCGCTAACATTGAGTCCTTTTAAAAGTTGGCAGAATTCTCTAAATATTTGGCTCTGGGTAGGCCGAGTCATCTCAAGAGTATTGGAGCCATAGAATTTGAGTGATTCTATTCTAATTCTAGAATGATTCTAATTCTATGATACTAATTCTATAATTGTAACACATCCTCACACTCACATTATAGCAGTGACCTAAGAGATATTCCCTTTTCTCTATCTAGATCCCATAAAGATCACAGAGAGGCTGAGACTAACCAAGTTGGACGAGGCTGTTCTAGAGACAGATACCCCAACTCAGTCACAGGAGGTTGAAGGAGAGAGTGAGTTGGACGAAGCTGTTGCCATCCCATCTCAGTCACAGGAGGTTGAAGGAGAGAGTGAGTTGGACGAAGCTGTTGCCATCCCATCTCAGTCACAGGAGGTTGAAGGAGAGAGTAAGTTGGACAAGGCTGTTGTAATCCCATCTCAGTCGCAGGAAGTTGAAGGAGGGAGTGATTTGTACGAGGCTGTTGCCATCCCATCTCAGTCACAGGAGGTTGAAGGAGAGAGTGAGTTGGACGAGGCTGTTGCCATCCCATCTCAGTCACAGGAGGTATGATGTATCCACCTCCAAATCGGACCATCCACCTCCAAATCGATCCCGCTCCAGAGTACAGGCCTCGGTGTATCGCTCATTCCTTCGACGATAAACACCAATCCGACCATCACCCCTGGTGAGACAAAACCGCGACTCGTCAGTGAAGAGCACTTTTTTAGCCAGTCCTGTCTGGTCCAGCGACGGTGTGTTTGTGCCCATAGGCGACGTTGTTGCCGGTGATGTCTGGTGAGGACTTGCCTTACAACAGGCCTACAAGCCCTCAGTCCAGCCTCTCTCAGCCTATTACGGACAGTCTGAGCACTGATGGAGGGATTGTGCGTTCCTGGTGTAACTCGGGCAGTTGTTGTTGCCATCCTGTACCTGTCCCGCAGGTGTGATGTTCGGATGTTCCGATCCTGTGCAGGTGTTGTTACACGTGGTCTGCCACTGCGAGGACGATCAGCTGTCCGTCCTGTCTCCCTATAGTGCTGTCTTAGGCGTCTCACAGTACGGACATTGCAATTTATTGCCCTGGCCACATCTGCAGTCCTCATGCCTCCTTGCAGCATGCCTAAGGCACGTTCACGCAGATGAGCAGGGACCCTGGGCAAATTTCTTTTGATGTTTTTCAGAGTCAGTAGAAAGGCCTCTTTAGGGTCCTAAGTTTTCATAACTACCGTCTGTAAGCTGTTAGTGTCTTAATGACCGTTCCACAGGTGCATGTTCATTAATTGTTTATGGTTCAATGCATTGAACAACATTTTACATTTTAGTCATTTAGCAGACACTCTTATCCAGAGCGACTTACAGTTAGTGAGTGCATACATTTTCATACTGGCCCCCCGTGGGAAACAAATCCACAACCCTGGCGTTGCAAGCGCCATGCTCTACCAACTGAGCTACAGGGGACTAGCATGGGAAACAGTGTTTACACCCTTTACAATGAAGATCTGTGAAGTTATTTGAATTTTTACAAATTATCTTTGAAAGATCCTGAAAAAGGGACATTTTCTTTTTTTGCTGAGTTTATGTATACATTACATGACACAGTAGATATCCATATGACAGCTGGCTCCCCAGGGGCAATGTTGACATTTTAAACAATGCTATGTAACTGAACATCTATAATTAGAATTTACTTATAATGAAAGGATAAATGAAAGGCTCTAAGGCGCTAACATTGAGTCCTTTTAAAAGTTGGCAGAATTCTCTAAATATTTGGCTCTGGATAGGCCGAGTCATCTCAAGAGTATTGGAGCCATAGAATTTGAGTGATTCTATTCTAATTCTAGAATGATTCTAATTCTATGATACTAATTCTATAATTGGAACACATCCTCACACTCACATTATAGCAGTGACCTAAGAGAGATTCCCTTTTCTCTATCTAGATCCCATAAAGATCACAGAGAGGCTGAGAGATTAACCAAGTTGGACGAGGCTGTTCTAGAGACAGATACCCCAACTCAGTCACAGGAGGTTGAAGGAGAGAGTGAGTTGGATGAAGCTGTTGCCATCCCATCTCAGTCGCAGGAGATTGAAGGAGGGAGTGAGTTGGACGAGGCTGTTGCCATCCCATCTGAGTCGCAGGAGGATGAAGGAGATAGTGAGTTGGACGAGGCTGTTGCCATCCCATCTCAGTCGCAGGAGGTTGAAGGAGAGAGTGAGTTGGACGAGGCTGTTGCCATCCCATCTCAGTCGCAGGAGGTTGAAGGAGATAGTGAGTTGGACGAGGCTGTTGCCATCCCATCTCAGTCACAGGAGGTTGAAGGAGAGAGTGAGTTGGACGAGGCTGTTGCCATCCCATCTCAGTCACAGGAGGTTGAAGGAGAGAGTGAGTTGGACGAGGCTGTGGCCATCCCATCTCAGTCGCAGGAGGTTGAAGGAATGAGTGAGTTGGACGAGGCTGTTGCCATCCCATCTCAGTCGCAGGAGGTATGATGTATTTTTCTATTACATGCATGACATTTCATTGAGATATTTTGTGTTTTAATTACGCAAAATTGAATTCCAGCCTAACTCTGCTTTCTGTTGTCCCAATCAGGATGCAGTGGTGACATTCACTACCGTGACCCACAAGGATGAAACTTCCCAGACCAGCCTCACCCTCAGCAGGGGAAAGAGAAGCTACCCAGACCTACACACCTTTGTGCAGGACATGAAGGACGAGTAAGTTGCTCTTTGGCTTCCCCATGCATCCCCTAGATATGTTCCCTATCTCAATTGCATACTCCTCGTGTCCTCTCTTCTCAAAACCCATTGGATGAGAAAGCCAGAGGTCCCGCCCTTCTGAACTTCTCATCCATTGGGTTTTGAGAAGGAGGCGAGGAGATTGAGAGTCTCCCATAGTCTCGGGCCAATACAAAGGACTCAACGGACCAAATAACCAATCAGGGATGTCTGGGTGTGGCCTAGTTCCATAGAGGTCCATCCATAACGTAGTCTAAGATAATAGAGGTAATGTCCATCCATAACGTAATCTAAGATAATAGAGGTAATGTCCATCCATAACGTAATCTAAAATAATAGAGGTAATGTCCATCCATAACGTAATCTAAAATAATAATAATATATAATAATAATAAATAGTAGAGGTTAATCTAAAATAATAGAGGTAATGTCCATCCATAACGTAATCTAAAATAATAGAGGTAATGCCCATCCATAACGTAGTCTAAGATAATAGAGGTAATGTCATGTGGTTCATTGTGTACTTGCATTTATTTACTTTTCAGCCATTGGAATCTGCTGAGTGAGAATATGCGTGCCGGGGTGAGTTATAGTCACCTCTAAAGTAGTTAATGTTGGTAAAATGGACCAAACATTCATTTGTGGAAATCCTGCAGGACCTTTAATCCTGAACCACTGCTTTAATTGACTAGCTTGAGTAAATGGTTCTAAGTTTTATATCAGTGCAGCCCCTTTAACAAACTAACTCTGTATGGTCTTTTAACATTGCAGATGAGCAGACATGAGTTTAGTGCCAAGTGCATGGATATTGTAGCATGGGTGATGGAGTCTACATCCACTGTGGTTGTTCCCGCCCTTGACCTCACCATGCAGATAGAGCTCTCTGATTCGCCAAGCTCTTCTGGATCAGGAAGTGATGAGGCAGGAGAGATGACCTCTCTTGGCCGCAGCGTCAGATTCAGCTGTAGTGGAGGAGCCAGCAGGTGCACCAGCGCCAGAACTGCCTACAGCACACGCATTCCCACGCCTTTCCCCTCCTCTCACAGGTACCTAGCCCTATCCCCTCCTCTCACAGGTACCTAGCCCTATCCCCTCCTTTCACAGGTACCTAGCCCTATCCCCTCCTTTCACAGGTATCTAGCCCTATCCATGCCTCTAACAGGTACCTACCCCTATCCCCTCCTCTCACAGGTACCTAGCCCTATCCTCTCCTCTCACAGGTACCTAGCCCTATCCCCTCCTCTCAAAGGTACCTAGCCCTATCCTCTCCTCTCACAGATACCTAGCCCTATCCCCTCCTCTCACAGGTACCTAGCCCTATCCACGCCCCTCACAGGTACCTAGCCCTATCCCCGCCTCTCACAGGTACCTAGCCCTATCCATGCCTCTAACAGGTACCTAGCCCTATCACCTCCTCTCACAGGTACCTAGCCCTATCCATGCCTCTAACAGGTACCTAGCCCTATCCATGCCTCTCACAGGTACCTAGCCCTATCCCCTCCTCTCAAAGGTACCTAGCCCTATCCTCTCCTCTCACAGGTACCTAGCCCTATCCCCTCCTCTCAAAGGTACCTAGCCCTATCCTCTCCTCTCACAGGTACCTACCCCTATCCCCTCCTCTCACAGGTACCTACCCCTATCCACGCCTCTCAAAGGTACCTAGCCCTATCCCCTCCTCTCACAGGTACCTACCCCTATCCACGCCTCTCAAAAGTACCTAGCCCTATCCCCTCCTTTCACAGGTACCTAGCCCTATCCCCTCCTCTCACAGGTACCTACCCCTATCCACGCCTCTCACAGGTACCTAGCCCTATCCCCTCCTCTCACAGGTACCTATCCCTATCCCCTCCTCTCACAGGTACCTAGCCCTATCCCCACCTCTCACAGGTATCTAGCCCTATCTCCTCCTCTCACAGATACCTAGCTCTATCCCCTCCTCTTTTTGCAGGTATTTCCTGTTATAGGTACAAATATCCATTCCAGATCCACTTAGTGAGAAATACTACTTAGATACTACACAACCACTCTAAAATGTTTACTCTGAATGTTAATGTTTGGTCTGAGTGTGGTTTGAGATGGTTCACAATGCTTCCTTTGATTAACAATAACAAGGTTGTGTTTGTGTCCCAAATTCTTGGATCATATTTTTTATTTTGTTACCATATACTATTCATTTCTGTTGTGCATTCTGCAGGTCCATGACCTCTTTGCTAAGTGAGAACGAAGAGCGATATGTCTCCTCACCTGAGGGTGGCGATAGAGAGATGAGACACAGACCACACTCAGCACCACTGAGATCTGTGTTTGGCATCTCTGAGGACTCTGTCTTCGACATGGTCCAGAGCGGCCAGTCGCAGGGTGACATCGTACCGCCGCCCAAACGGAGTAGACAGGAGAAATACAGACCTAGCAAAATGTCAACGGATGGCAAGTTTATGATGGGTATTGTCGAGTTGGTTATAAACCTTCTCAACTCCAGATTGGCTGAGCTAATGCGAAGTGTCAGTCAGGGAACTCTAGTTCTGCTGACTGGAAGTATCTCAGCAAGTCAACAGTTTGCCCAAGAGATGCTAAGCAGGGCGACTTCTAAGATGTATTCCCATGCCACAAGTCTCCCCTTGAGTTAGAGAGGGAGCTTGAGGCCATCTTGGGTCCTCTGGCTGGACAGGTCATAGTCATCATCATAGATAGCATCATCAAGGCTAAAGCCAACGGAGGAAATGAGGGGAGAGCGTCCAGCCCCTTGACCTATTTTCTAACTGCCATTTCGGCAGAAATACAAAGCCTAGTGGTTCACAGATCGGCTAGCAGACCATCCACCAGACTGTCCAACAACAACCCACTGCTGAACATTTCCAAGTCAAAGGTCTTAAGATCAGTTCTGCTCAAAATGGCAGAGCTCTTTGGCCAAGGTCCAAGTGAAACCTGTCTAGTTCCACTAGTCCAGAGTCAGTCCAACAACTCCATTTGCGACTGGACTGTGAATGCAGGCACCATTCATCCAAGTACATTTCTGTCCGACAACAGAGTGACAGAAGTGTCATCCGATGTTGTGGATCTTGTACTTGAGGTTTTTTGGATAACAGGATTTTTGGATAACAGGAACCCGTCAAGTCCACAGAGTGCCTGCTCCCACAACTCAGCTAGTGGAGCAATAGATATGAGAGCTCTTGCTGAGGACTTGGTCAGACAGGTGTCTGTCAAACTCAGCCCATTTGTCTCTGAGAGTCAACTCTCCACCATGTCCATGACAGATCTGTCATCATCTTTTTCTGACTCCACCTTGAAGCAGTTGTGTTCTCGCTCTGTTGTTGCTCTGGCAACTGCCTGTCAAGCAATCAAAACAGAGCTCGAGAACCAGAGACCTACCAACAAGGCAGCAAGAGACCTACTATCGTCTCTGGTAGAGACCATTGAGGACATGGATATCTCTGACATCCTCCAGGGCCCGTCGGCCATTTTGGAGGAGGCTGCTGTGATAAAGCACCCAGAGATGTCCACCTCGACAATATACAGATCTCTGCTTCTCGACTCATCTCTCGCCTCCTCTAAGATGGTCACTGAGAGCACTGAGAGCATTATCTTCAACAACCCATGCAGAGGAGAATGTGAGTATTCAGAAGGAGCTCCCTGCTGATAAAGTTGACATCCTCCATGGTCAACCAGTGGAGGAGTATATTGTCAAAGCTGAGCAATGCATCATTCAGGTCATTCAGGATGCAGCTGTGACATATACTGCTGCGCTGGATAAAACCGACACTTGTGGGAAACTGTCGGAAATCCTATCTGTCCATGTTTCCTCAGAGAATATTGAGGAGGCATCCTCTGATCTCTTAGGTGGAATTATTTCCGACCTGCATGAGGTATCTGAGGTCAATAAGGCCTCCATGCGTACGAAATCAGGTCACAAAATGTTCTGGGTGGAAGTGAGTTCAGGTTCCCAGAAGATTTATACCAAAACCCTGGACAAACTAAGGAAGCTGTTCACCTCCCACCATCGCACTGAGGGAAAAAATACTCCTGTGCAAATCGAGCTTTCTGCAACTGGACTACTTGTAACTGAGGCCACTGTGCAGGAATCTCCTGTAACTGAGGCCACTTTGGCAGTGTCTCCTGTACAGAAGACAGACAGTAAGACCCCTTCTATGTCCTCAGCCTCAGCCTACCAGCTCACCCTCGACACCTGCACTAAAGGGGTAATCAAACAGGTGATCTCGGTGCTGAGGATGGACACTTCAAAGGAAGACTGCTCCGCTTCCGTTGGGGAGAGCACGTCAAAATCATCCTTCGACTTCAACCAGAAGTTGGACTCGATAATTTTGAAATTGGAGGACCTCACCATTTCGAGTGATGTGACGTCAGCCGAGATTGCCACACTCACACGATCTCTTAGTGCAGCCAGCAGAACCTCTAACATTTCCATCCAGAGCTTTCACAGTGCTGAGTTCCGAGCTAAGGCCAAACACATTGTGAGTGAGACCATTCTCAGAGCTGCTAGCAAAGCCAGCCATTCTTTGCTACAGAGCATGCCTAGCACCACCTTCTCACACCATGCGGTTTCTACAGCCGAAGATATAGTAAATATTATCATGCAAGACCTTGAAAGTGTATCCCAGTACACTGTGGACGACGCAGACTCCTTCCCACTAGGAGAGAAAAAGCTGGAGTTCCAGCTCAAACCCAGAGTTGTCTTTGACAACTTATTGGATGCTGCTCAAACCATGTACCACAGAGTAAAGGATAGACTGAACATCTTTTTCTCTTTTCCACCAGTGTCAGTCACCACAGCCAAATATGTGCTGGACTCCACCCCTGTGGAGACACTCAGACGTTCTAAGTCCGCTGACACTGCTCTTGTTGAGGACAGGAGCCGCCCTCCGTCTGTGAGAAGTGAGAAGCCTTTGTCAAAAGTCTGTTTGGCTAAAAGGTCTAAAACCCTTCTGTCTTCGAGTGGCTCTTCAACAGACCACCATGTAATTGACACATGCAGTGAGGATGTCACTCTGCCCAACAGGAGTATGTCAGTTGTGAGCAACAACAGTTTGAAGAGAGCCTCTCCTCTCCACGGCAGTGGATTGAGTGAAAGTTGCAAACCTCTTGTGGCTCTAAAAGACGTAACAGTGGCAGTCAGCCAAGAAGGCTTTAGCAAAACTGCAAAGAAGACGCTCAGCTTGATCCTAAATGTGATCAAGTGTAGAGTGGCCAACTCTGAGAGTTCATCTGTTGGGCAGATTGCAAGTGAGGAGTGTCTGATAGCCACTAACATGTTAGACTCTGTACTGGAGAGCCTTGACCAGTTGCCTGACATGAGCGCTGCCGATGAGATCACAAGGACAGAATCCCATACCTCTATCGCAATGGACGAGACAGGTTCACGGTCAACGCTTGTGAGCCAACAAGAAATAAACATATCTGACACCAATATCATAGTGAAAACTATAATGGACACATTGAATACGGACGACCCAGAGATGACTTCAGCAGAAGAACATCTGGATAGGCTCCTGTCAGTTGAAGCCCTTCAAGGTGCATCTGGCAACCTGATCACAAAGGTCCATGGTCTCATTCAGGAGATAACCATAAACCGCTAGCTTCAATCCATGGTTGGCCACAGAAGCCTCTCTCAACCAGTGCTGCCTAAACCAGCCCTGAGGAAGCTGTCAAAGGACGATGCCTCAGAGCTCATTTACAACTTTGCCCAGACTTCTGTTAGGAGACTCCTGGGGCAGTGTATGGGAAGGCCTATGCCACCATCGGCTGAAATGGTTTTGGATCAGGTCATCAAGTTGATGACAGACGTGGTGATGGACAGCCTGACTTATGTGTCCAAGTCTACAATGGAGGATGGTAAGTGAAAGTACCTCTTTTCATCTGCATAGGACTTAATTGTAACATGCTCAATACATTGTGTTTTATGATGTAAAATTCACTGGGTGTGTCCAAAATGGCACCTTCTTCCATATTTAGTGCACTACTTTTGACCAGGACCCATAGGGTGCACTATAAAGTGAAGAGAATGCCATTTGGGATGCAGTGACTGACTTCAATGGCTGCGTCCTCTTCTCCCAGTTATTGTACACAGGTCGGTCACACTAGCGTGCTCTTCTCACTCAGACACCAGCAATGCCACAAGTGACATCACTCATGGTGTTGTAGCTGACCTTAATGCTACTGAGGAATTCCCTGCCAGGAGCCTTAGCCCGGCTGATGTAAAGGCTGACGGCATGGCCCGCCTTCCCTCTGCCAGAGGGGAAGAGACTAAGAAGAACAGGAAGTGGCGTTTCCTACCGAAAATGCATAAGTTTCCAAAGATCATGATTAAGGTAGGGTGCTCTGTGTTTTGAGATTACACCTGTAAGGCAGGGCTGAAATTTACCCTACAGATTCACTACACCCCTATTGTCTCTCAGCATTAGAACAATACTGTTGTCATTGTCTTTAGGAGGTTGAGTGAGGACGCTGTAATGCAATCCTAATACACATGGGAGAGAGTCAATGGCTATGTCCCAAATGGCACCCTATTCCCTATATAGTGCACTACTTTTTACCAGAGCTCTCTGGGCCCTTGTCAAAAGTAGTGCCTTACGTAGCGAATAGGGTGCCTTTTGGGATGCACCCTCTGTATTTTACACAGGCTCAGTTGTCCTGATGTGTTTTGTCAACAGCTGTTCAAGACAAAAGGGGAACCGAAGAGACACCCTAAACAGGATGCGCTGCCTACCAAACGTCTCAGAGAGACTCATATTTCACAGGGTAAGTGATAAGCATCGATAATGTCATATTGATGTATCACCCTATGACAAGCTTGTTAAAACAGTGACAACAGATACAGGCAGACCGACGGACAGACAGGCATACGGACAGGCAGGCAGGCAGGCAGGCAGGCAGGCAGGCAGGCAGGCAGGCAGGCAGGCAGGCAGGCAGGCAGGCAGGCAGACAGACAGACAGACAGACATGCAGACAGACAGACAGACAGACAGGCAGACGGACAGGCAGGCAGACGGACAGACAGGCAGACGGACAGACAGGCAGACGGACAGGCAGACAGGCAGACAGACGGACAGGCAGACGGACGGGCAGGCAGACAGACAGACAGACAGACAGACAGACAGACAGACAGACAGACAGACAGACAGACAGACAGACAGACAGACAGACAGACAGACAGACAGACAGACAGGCAGGCAGGCAGGCAGGCAGACGGACAGGCAGGCAGACGGACAGGCAGGCAGGCAGACGGACAGACACAAACACACACATTCATTTTCTGATTATGAAATGTTCTTATGACAGATGCTGAGTGTGAGGTTCCAGAGGTTCCATCCACTCCCCCTCCCAAGGAGGACCTGACAACCACACCGGCCCCTGCTCCCCAGGAGTCCCAGTCCCGTAAACGCCCACTCATAGTCGGGGTGTTACACGCTCTCTCCAGAGCCATCTCCAAACCATTCAGAGGAGCTTCTGGGAAGAAGAATTAGCCAAATGCCTGATTTTATTAATATGATATTTTAATCAGAGCCTTTATTTAATAAAACATTACTGCATTGATTTCTGTCTATAGTAGTCTTCATATATGTGCAAGAGAACGGTAAAGTACTTCAAACCACATAGTCAAAAGTATTCATAGTGAAGTACCGTTTATGATTATTGATTGTGGAAATACACATAATACAGAAAAGTTGTTGTCACATATAAAGACAGACATAAAGGAGAACTCCGTAGACCAGTCACATTCTCAAGCCATAACTAAATCCATGAATGGATCTCCTATAAGATGACAGGAGAACATTTGTAACACTTTCTATGAAGCCTATATCTATAATGCATACACTCAAGTCATTTACATTTTAGTCATTTAGTAGAAGCTCTTATCCAGAGCGACTTACAGTTAGTGAGTGCATACATTTTTGATTTTTTTCATACTGTCATACACTCATAATGACTTAATTGAGTTAAGTGTTAAGTAAAGTGCAGTTATAAACACATAATGAGGGCTTATTATGTATTTCTTGCAATTAAAAAAGGAAAATGCTACTAGTTTATTAAATATTCATGACTGCTATTGCACGGCTCATGTCCACACTTCTGTACAATAGGGGGCAGTAATGCACCATAACGTTGGATGCCAACTGCCTATAAACCCCACTGAAGAAGAAAAAGCTACTCATGTAATGCATGCTGGAAAGCAGACAAAAACTAATGATTTGCAAGAGATCTAAACACGATTTATAAGCTACTGAACAACAAGTCCAAGAAAGCATTGCTAACCGCGTTTGCACTTTGAACAGATTTCTCGACAATAATAATGGAAGATGTGACTGGGGCTCAGCTCATTGCAGAGGCACTAAAAGCTCAGGTGAAGTGTGTGCAATTTATATAAAACAGTGTTATACTGTGTAACCGTGTTGCTAAGAATATATTAGTCGCTGATCATGTCCTTGGCAGTGAGAATGTAGCACTACGAGTTGTGAAAGTGTGCCAAAGGTCATTGCACTGGTATAGCTAACTATTAATATTGTTGTAGAAAAACATTTAGATGTTTATGTGGAATAGCATATGTTAACATAGTGAGTTTTTGTCCTGGGTCCGCCTGGGTCCTGCAGTCGGTGAAAAGCAATTACACTGCCTGCATCTCAGAACTGTGGCCGCCTTGATCTCATGAGGTTATCGTTGCCCGCGTGTGCATGACGTCAGAGAAAGTCGGGATCAAGTCGGACACAAATCTAACCAGCATGTATTGGGCGGTGATTGCCGGTGATCGATTCTGCGCAGACCTGGCTCATCTCAAATGGGCCTCTTGTCTATGATCTGTCAGCATGGTTATACTGGCCTGTGGCCTTCTTGGAGGCCTTGATGATATCGGAGGGGGGCTCCCATTTGAAGCAGGGCTCCAGATTGGCCATCTTTATGGTCATTATTGAGGACAGGGTGCCATCCAATGCTAGGCTGTTTCTTCTCTTGGTTTTGTTCAGTCCCACAACTGAAAACACCCTCTCAGCATCTGCGTTTGCATGGGGCAACACCAGGACAAGCTTGGCGACGGCAGCAAGCCTCTCGAATTCTTTGGCTCCTGTCACCTATGGAAAATGCACCAAAACACAATGGAAAAACATACCTTGATTTTTGATTGATTAATACTGTGAGTATACTGTAGGTTGATCCATTAACAAAGTTCAGATAAAAACATGCATAATTTGAAACATGCATGACACATATATGCATGCAACAATTTTAAGCAACAGATGTAGCCAAGCCACACCTGCCAAAAGGAAAGACAAAAAAGGGAAAAAAAATTACCTTATGCTTCCGTGTTGCAATTTCAGCCCAGAAGCTTTCCATTTCAGTTTAGTCCTGCAGGGATATCATTGGCATGGTCTGATCATTTAGAAACTCCTCACACCGGAAGGTCATGCTCCTCTGGCCAATGGTATGGGAGGAGATGGGGAAACCTATTTATGAAAGTAGAGTTACAAGTTGTTACGTTTTAGGTATATAGTCATCAACCAGCAGCAGTTCATACACATCTTTGAGGAGAAGCCACATAAGAATATCTCATGTGCAGTTTAGGAGTGAACACACCTCATCATAAAACACAGGGTATTTTAGCTAAGATGATAGACAATAATTAGAGAAAAAAAATAACCTTTCAACAAAGTACAGGACATCTTCGATGTCACTTTCAGCCCTCTGCCGTACATCTACAAATTGTGCGTGCTTGATCAGTGGCTCTTCCAGTGGCAGCTTCTTAAGTGCATAGTCCACAGCACTTGTCAGGAAACACAACAGAGCTTCATGGAATGAATCCACCTGCTGTGGTGTGATTTCACCCTCGACGAGTAATCTGTTAAGTTTAGCCCTGGTTGTGAACCCAATACAGCATATCGGTATAAGGTACAAGGCTAAATATCACAGTGTTTGATCATAATAATAGTCAAATACTAACCTGGTAAATGGTTTGCCTTTTCTTCAAAGGCAATTTCACAAGGCTCCTCATGGCACTGCAGAGCTGCTGGAACCATAAACTTGGAACATAGCTTGCGTACGAATTTCACCATCTATAACAGACATTTACAAAAATAGTAGGTGAAACCTGTTTTAGAGGACCCCTGCAGATATCAGCAAGAAACACAGAATGGAAAAAAAACAGCAAAATCCAATCCCACCTCATCATGTAACAAAAATATTGATGACTGCTCTCTCTGAAGCAGCAAGTTGAAAGAAGTGAAAGTTGGTACGGTGGCTTGGAAGAACAGCAGGTACACTTATGTCATGGGGTCAGTGAATGTCTGCACAAGTCTCTTGAACCTGGCCTGATTTTCATCTTGAATCAATCAATAAATAACACAAAACAAAAGGTTGTCATTAATACAAGTATGTGACTAACAATCCATGTAGTTGCTGCATAATGAAATTGAAAATTGATGACCATACTAGCAGATTTGTAGTAGCTGGCCAGAGGTTCATACAGCCTCAGGATCCTGGTCACACAACGTTCAAGGCTTAGCCAACGGACCGAGATACGCAGGAGGACCTCCATGTACTCCGCTTCATGGAGCTCACAAAACTCTGTTTTAGACATTAAATCCATATCATATATTTTCTACAGCTCAGCATTTCAGTATTACACTTAATAGTATCAAACATGCATACCTGACAGGTATCCTTTCCGATTAGTGCTACCCTTGAACCAGTAACCGATGTCCACTACCATATCCTCCAAATCAAAACCGGACACCTGCAATGCATAAATCAATCATAACACATTCAGTCAATGCACGTAATTAGGATACAAATAAAAAGGTACATGTAAAGATAAATCAGGCCTTAACTCACTTTAAAAAATCTTTAAAAAATCCCACTCCTGCAGCTTTGGCGGTGTTATGTGCCACATGACAAGGACAACCATGAATATAGGTGTTGGGATGCTTCTGGAGCACCCTAGAGGCAATGGAATTACGTGGTCCAATGTTCACAGCTGCATTGTAAACTGAGAGACCAATGCAGTTCTCCCAAGGGATGCCATGCTCCTCTATGGTGGAGTTAATTTTGGTGAAGATCTCACTTGCTGGCCCACATCTCCTCCCACTTGTTGTGCACATATTTAAGAACTGGTGGACAACTTTGCTGCCCATGAAGACCCGGACAGTAAGCGGGTTCATCTTTTCCACTCCTATAATGACAAGTTAGAATCATACAGATGTTCATGTTATTAGATGTTTAAAAATACACAAAGCACATGTTTTGCAGAGGAGAAAAATCTCAAATAGTTTGTGAAATACCAATGTCATTCGACCCATCCGTAACAAGGGTATACGGGGCTTTTTTCATCTCCTTCACAAGCTCCTGTGTGAAATATGGTGCGAGTGCTTCATTGGTAATGCAGGATGACTTAGTCCTGGCACACCTGTACTCCTGCGCTGTCTTCGAATCTCCGAAACATTCTTTTAGGAGAGGCCCCAGGTGGTCCGCAAAGGCTAGGGGGACGTTGTGAACTACCAACCCAGCTGTCATTTTGACCTCAGCCCTTCTTGTCTGTAAGAAATTAAAAATTATTAATTCTCCCAAAAGACCATAGTTTATTTTAAATAGACGCCTGCGATAATAGGGCACAGGTAAAAAACACATTCAGCAACTAAGATCTCAAATTAAGAAAACTGGACTGTACTACACTGAAATACAAACCACAAATTAGTCAAAACTATCAACCATGACTTTACCGTGATCAACTAGAACACAAAACTCTTGACTGAACCTTGACAGAATCATTACACATATCATACCTTAACCTCTTGTGCAGACATACCCCCAACAGATGGAACGGCCATTGCATATTGGGATATTGTGGCTGTGGACTGGAGAGCTCGTTGCTTATCTTGGTGGCCTTTGCTTTTTATATGGCGCACTACATCTGTCACACCCTGGTGGCAACATGAGTTTTCAATACGGCAGACTGCACACCAGTAGTGCGTGTTGAGGCTCCCTCTGGTAATAAATGGCCATGAAGAGGTCCACTCATTTTTGAAAATGGATCTATATGTTGCTGCTCCAGCCAGAGCACGACTCTTCTGGCCCTGCTGTTGGATTGGGGGGGGGTCTCTTCTGTCTGTCCCTCTGTGTCTTCTTCCATCTGCCCTGTTGGTTGTTCTATTTGTCCTGTCTGTTGCTCCTCTGCATGGGCGTCAATCTGTCTTGTCTGTTGCTCCTCTGCTTGTTTGTCAGTCTGTCCTGTCTCCTGCTCTCTCTGTCCTTTGTGTTGCTCCTCTGTCTGTTGTCCTGTCGTTTCTATCAATCGTTCTGGCTGTTCTGTCAGTGTGTTTGTCTGTCTTTTCTCACTTGGCTGGTTCTTTAAATAAAATAAAAGGTTTCGCTTTTGTCCTGGCAAAGGTCTCTTACGGGACATCTTTGAAACCTTAAACAATTAAAATGGTCATGTTGGTTTAATAACTCTACTCTCAGTTACAAAAACATACCTACTTCTATTGCACACATTTCCTGTATTTATGTTAAATTCTTTGGAATACATCTTACCTGTTCGAAATCAGCTGAGTTTACATTCACCACACTAAATCATGTTCACACGCACAAACAAATAATTTATTTCAAGATTTAAAGTTTAAGAGAGTGAGTATTCAATTGGACGATATTTCATTGTTACATACCTAGTCTCAGCTCAGCTTCTTATCAGACTTCTTGAGGTAGTGACCGTTTCTTCTCATGTTGACTTTCGCGGCAGTGGTATCTCTTCTTCTGCCGCTAACTCCTGGTGCAGCACATATGGTTCAGTGGCGCTCATCAGCGCCATCTACCGTCGGGGAGTTTGAAAAAAGGAACGAACGAGTCTCGGCCGATTTTCTTTGCGTGAGAAATTGGATGTGTGGCGTGAGTGCGTGTGAAAACAGGCAAAAACGTGTGTCACACAGCGAAAGCGTGAGAGTTGGCAGCTCTGTGTTAACACCCTTGTTGATGCATGCCAATGTGTGTGTCAATGCAAAGAAAATCTAAACTACATTGTAACAATTCATATACAATTCAGTATGAAAATGTATGCACTCACTAACTGTAAGTCGCTCTGGATAAGTGCGTCTGCTAAATGACTAAAAATGTTTTTTTTAAATGTAAATATACTGTATCTACATGTATCTCTCTAGAGAATGTAGAATATCTGTTTGGAATAGTTGGTGTTCCAGTCATTGAAGTAGCTATGGCAGCTCAAGCCTCAGGAATCAAGTATGTGGGAATGCGCAATGAACAAGCCCTAAGCCACCTTTTTATTACTAAACCAGCTCTCCCCAAATCATGTGATATTAACTACCCTTACATAGACTACAGGAGCGTGTAGTGTGTGAGGGTCAGTTTCATAGCTTTTTTGCATTGCTAATTATGTCTGCCTGTCTGTCTGACCCTTTGTGTGTCTGTCTGCCTGTCTTCCTGTCTTTCCCTCTGTCTGTCTGTTCCTCTCCAGTCCAGGTGCATGTCTGGTTGTGTCTGGACCGGGGCTCATCCATTCACTTGGTGGAATGGCCAACGCTAACATGAACTGCTGGTATGCTAGAACTCCACAAACAGAAGACCCTACTACTCATGTTCAGTGGTCCTTTCAAAAGAAGGGATGCTATCCGCACACTGCAAAAAATGATCTGAGGACTCCAAACTATCTCAGCTTGTCAGTTGATGTCATTGTGTGATACCTCTCTCTCTGTAGGCCTGTGATTGTTATTGGAGGCTCCTCTGATCAAAACCAAGAGACCACTGGGGCGTTTCAAGAGTTTCCACAGGTACCGATTCAACCATGACATTTCTGACTATTGAACATTAGGGGATGGTATCCCGGGACACAGATTAAGCCTAGTCATGGCCTAAAAAGCAAACTCAATAGAGAATCTCTGTCTGGGAAACTGGCCCTAGCAGTTTAATTGCTGAAAGAGGAAATAATTTGTTATTTTTGGTCCTCTTTCTCTGTCAGGTGGAGGCATGCAGATTGTACAGTAAGTTCTCTGCTAGGTCTAGCAGTCTGGATATGATCTCCTCAGTGGTAGAGAAGGTATACAGTCTACTCTGACTCCCTCTGTGTAGTCCTCTTCATATCATTTGGTATCACCTGCAATTGTCTGTTTTCTGACCTCTAATTTTCCAGCTTAGCAAGGTACCTTAACTGCTTCATAAGAGCACAGCACAGCCTTAATTGATCTGAATGGAAGGGTGTTTGGTCTGTCTAAGGCAGCACGCACTAGCATGTATGGACGTCCAGGTGCTGTATACGTAGACATATCTGGGGACATGGTCAATGCTAAATTGGACAGGAGCAGAGCCAGGTTAGTGGCCATCACTGTCTTTCATCCATTTAAAATGTATACTAATGTGTTACTGTTGAATATGTATACCTCTGAATTCACATCACCGTAGTCATTTTTATTTTATCTTGTTATACCTTTTAACGTCTGAAGTGAACCAGAAATTAAATTACTTAGAAAATATAGCACTATATCAAAATATTCTCATCAGGGAATAGCAATAAGCCTCGATAGACCTTCATGGTTTATTTACATATGCAATAAAGTTGCTAGGTAACATGTTTAATGTTTGACCTATTATTTATTATTTCCTTTGTCAGAGAGGTGCCCTGTAGTCCACCTCCTCCTGTGAGTATGGCTGACCATATGGCGATCACAGAAGCACTGGCGGTCCTGAAAGGAGCCAAACGGCCTTTACTCATCATTGGCAAAGGTAGGCATTGCTTTTTTAATAGCCAGATAATCTGGGGGAAACAGAACTAAAATCTTGCATAATTGCGTCAGATACTTGGATAAGGTCTGGGGAGATGTTAAGAGAGAGATACTAACGCCACTTGCGAACTCTCCACCCCCCTAAACGGAAACTCTCTGCAAGTTTCAGGCAAGTTTATGGGCCAAATGTCCCTTCCCGTTCTGAAATTGAAAAGATGCGAGCACCTGCGAAATCGGGATTTGTCCAAATGATTAGTGGTGAAAAATCAGCGTACCGGAACAAAGTTGTCACATCCCAGTCTGTTGACAGACGCTACTTCCAGTTATGTTACGTGCGTCTGTCCAAGAGAGATCAATAGCCAGCTGAGACGCACTGTAACACATATAGCACTGTACCACGGTTCAGTTGAAAACTGGGCCACGTTCAGTCGACAAATGTTGTTGACATGATTTCTCATTCTACCTGTCCGAGAGGCACGTTCGTTCTACATGCTGTATTTCTATCTGAACGTTGCACAACGTTTTGCTCAGCTGAATGCATCCCAGTTGTGAAGGCCAGTCTGTTGAAATCCGTGTGGCAGTGCCCTCTGTCTGTGTCCCTCTGCAGGTGCAGCCCATTGAAGAGCAGAGGGGGCTCTGAAGGAGCTGGTGGAGGGGTGTGACCTGCCCTTCCTGCCCACCCCCATGGGTAAAGGGGTGCTGCCTGACGATCACCCCAACTGTGTTGCTGCTGCCCGCTCCAGGTCAGCCTCTCCTTCTCTCAGCTGGCATCATATTCATGTACAGACCATTGACTGTATAAGTAGGACCAAGAATTTCCCTGACCATTTGAACGGACCAGGAAACTCCTGAAATCCCTATCTATAACTAGTCTCTCCTGGCCAGGTCATGTCAATGTAAACTGGTGTCAATCAAACAACTACACTACTCCTATAACTAGCCTCTTTTCATTACATTTTGTTTTGTCCCTGCTCTCCTCCTCCTCTCTTCCTATCCTCCTCCTCCTCTCTTCCTATCCTCCTCCTCCTCTCTTCCTCCTCCTCCTCCTCCTCTTCCTATCCTACTGGTTCTATGGTCTTGGTGGGGACTGCAGAGCTCTGCTCCAGTCTGATGTTGTGGTCCTACTTGGTGCCAGACTCAACTGGATCCTGCACTTTGGCCTTCCCCCCAGGTTTGACACCCAAGTAAAGGTCATCCAGCTAGGTCAAAGGTCACCAGTAGGGTTTCTTTTTTTTTAGGATTCCAGATTTTCTGCTTATTCCGTTCTGATTTCTGGAATCTTCCAACAGGGATTTCTGGGAATTTTGGGAAAGTAACTGTAATTTTGCAACCCTAGTCACAGGTCATTTCATAGTGAACTACATTTCATTGTAACCAGGTATAAAGGTATTTGACTCAGTCTATTGGATTTAGTCTATCAATTATATAGCTTCTCTATAAGTCTTTGTGGTCTCTCCAAATAATGTCATGGCTGTCTTAGTGCTGTACAGTACATCTATATTTAATCAATAAGGCCCGAGGGGGTGTGGTATATGGCCAATATACCACGTCTAGGGGCTGTTCTTAAGCACGATGCAACGCGGAGTGCCTCGATACAGCCCTTAGCCGTGGTATATTGGCCCTATACCACAAACCCCAGAGGTGCCTTATTGCTATTATAAACTGGTTACCAACGTAATTCGAACAGTCAAAATACATTTCAAATCAAATCAAATCAAATTTTATTGGAAATTGAAATACAACAGGTGCAGACATTACAGTGAAATGCTTACTTACAGCCCTTAACCAACAGTGCATTTATTTTTAACAAAAAAGTAAAAATAAAACAACAACAAAAAAAGTGTTGAGAAAAAAAGAGCAGAAGTAAAATAAAATAACAGTAGGGAGGCTATATATACAGGGGGGTACCGGTGCAGAGTCAATGTGCGGGGGCACCGGCTAGTTGAGGTAGTTGAAGTAATATGTACATGTGGGTAGAGTTAAAGTGACTATGCATAAATAATTAACAGAGTAGCAGCAGCGTAAAAGGATGGGGTGGGGGGGGCAGTGCAAATAGTCCGGGTAGCCATGGTTAGCTGTTCAGGAGTCTTAAGGCTTGGGGGTAGAAGCTGTTGAGAAGTCTTTTGGACCTAGACTTGGCCCTCCGGTACCGCTTGCCGTGCGGTAGCAGAGAGAACAGTCTATGACTAGGGTGGCTGGAGTCTTTGACAATTTTGAGGGCCTTCCTCTGACACCGCCTGGTATAGAGGTCCTGGATGGCAGGAAACTTGGCCCCAGTGATGTACTGGGCCGTACGCACTACCCTCTGTAGTGCCTTGCGGTCGGAGGCCAAGCAGTTGCCATACCAGGCGGTGATGCAACCAGTCAGGATGCTCTCGATGGTGCAGCTGTATAATTTTTTGAGGATCTGAGGACCCATGCCAAATCTTTTCAATCTGAGGGGGAATAGGCTTTGTCGTTCTCTCTTCACAACTGTCTTGGTGTGTTTGGACCATGATAGTTCGTTGGTGATGTGGACACCAAGGAACTTGAAGCTCTCAACCTGTTCCACTACAGCCCCGTCGATGAGAATGGAGGCGTGCTCAGTCCTCTTTTTTTCCCTGTAGTCCACAATCATCTCCTTTGTCTTGGTCACGTTGAGGGAGAGGTTGTTATCCTGGCACCACACGGCCAGGCCTCTGACCTCCTCCCTCAACGTGACCCATGTTATACGGTCAGATATACCACAGCTTTCAGCCAATCAGCATTCAGGGCTCGAGTCACCCGGTTTATAAAAGGGAACGTGTGTGTGTCAGCCTTAGCATTATGTGGTGGTGCCTGGTTATTTCTGTTGTGTTTAGCTTGAGGTTTGGCCACTCCTCCAGCTGCTGTTACATGTGTCACGCACGGCGCTCTTCCTGTCGTGTCGTTGCTGGTATGTTGTAGTAACGTTCCACATACGTTATTTATGTCAAGGTCAATGTCAAGGTTGATCTGTGTGCTGAGGAGATGGGGAACAACGTGCAACCTGCTGCTGCTCTCCTGGGGGACATCAATACTATTGTCAAGCAGGTAACACAACACAGTCCTGGGGGACTGGAGATCCTGGTTTGAATCCAGGCTCTGTCGTAGCCGGCCGCGACCGGGAGACCCATGGGGCGGCGCACAATTGGACCAGCGTCGCCTAGGGTAGTGGAGGGAATGGCCGGCTCAGTTCGTAGAGCATGGTGTTTGCAACGCCAGGGTTGTGGGTTCGATTCCCACGGGGGGTATGAAAAAAAAAAGTAACGTATGCACTAACTGTAAGTCGCTCTGGATAAGAGCGTCTGCTAAATGACTTAAACATGTTAAATGTAGAGGGCCCCGTAAACAGTTCCACAAACGTCAGCATGAGTGCGCTGACTGTGGAAGCACTAATCACTGGACCAAAGCTCACTGTCAGATGCACCAGCTGTGCGTCAAGTGCTTTTCTCCGGGCCACATGAGCTTTGACTGTAGTGAGGCTGGGCAGCGACAGAACCCTGGATGTGGACAGACTGGCAGGTCTCAGGAAAACTAGAAAGCCTCCGTTCTGAGGAGGGCAATGTGGGGCATTCTTATTTTTCCTCCACTGATGATGATATCCAATCTGTTTATTCTTACTTTTGTGAGTCAGTACCCAAGAACAACACAGTCATTTTTCAGAACACAATCAGAATGACAGTTTGTTTTACACCACTGTGCTAGTACAGGATAAAGTTGAGCTGAAGGGGATGTTAGATAGTGGGTCCATGGCTACTACTCTGCGCGCAGATATTGTACCTCGGTTGAGGGAGGCAGGAGTGGTAGAGGGGAACTTTCTAGCTCCTTCAGACATCATCCTGGTGGGTTGTGGTGGGAACAAACTAGCCCAGTGGGCATGTGTGACTTAAAAATTCAACTTTATGGCTTCTGTTATGTAGTCCCAGTGCTTATTGTTGATGGGCAGGTTGATGAACTCATTGTGGGCACTAATGTGTTGAAGTCTCTGATTAGACAGTTCAAATCAAATGACAGGTACTGGTGGGTGGCGGGTACACCAGGTTCCTCTAGCCAGTGTGATGTCAAATCTGGAGAGATGGAGAGGAGACTCCATCCCAGATAAAGTGGGCACCATTAAGTTGAAGAGAGCAGTAACGCTCCAACCCATGAGTGAGCATCTGGTGTGGGGCCGCCTACCCCCAAAGACAAAACTCTCTGTGGGCAGTACTGTTGTTGTCGAGCCCAGCACGTCTCGTTGTGTGAATCGACACATACTAGTGGGGAGAGTAGTTACGCCTCTGTGGGGGGATGGATGGCTCCCTGTGAAGATTGTGAATCCAACAACATCGCCAGTTACCCTGAGACGAAATGCTAAAGTGGCGGATGTGTACCCTTGCGTTGCATTGGAGTATTTTAATGATGTCAAGCAGCAAGCAGCTCATCAGAACGTGGCAAAGGCTCAATGTGACAGATCACATGGCAGTCTGACAGCTAAGAGTTCAGTTGGTGGCAGTGTAGATAATGGCAACAGTACACTGAGGAATCTTGGACTTCAAGGCCTGTCTGTTGAGGAGTGTCCAGTTTCACAGTTCTGGAAAGATAAACTTGTCAACTTAATTGGGAAGTATGACACAGTGTTCTCTAGACATAGCCTAGATTGTGGCGAGGCAAAGGAGTTCTGCCTTCGCATACGGCTGACTGATGACCGCCCATTTCGATGACCTTATCGTAGACTGTCTCCAGCTCATTACCAAAAACTCAGGGAAACACTGGATGATATGGAGGAAAAGGAAATCGTCAGAAAATCCAGCAGCGAGTATGCCTCACCATTGGTGCTGGTATGGAAAAAGAATGGGGACTTGCGCCTATGTACTGACTTCAGGTGGTTAAATGCCCGCACAGTAAAGGATGCTCATCCCCTGCCTCATCAGGCTGATGTACTGGCGGCGCTGGGAGGTAATGCCTTCTTCAGCACAATGGATTTGACGTCAGGGTATTACAACGTGCCACTGCATGAAGAGGACAAGAAATACACTGCCTTTTCCTCCCCTTTAGGTCTGCACGAGTACAATCAGTTACCTCAGGGCCTCTGCAACAGCCCGGCTACTTTTATGAGAATGATGCTGACCATCTTTGGTGACCAAAACGTTCTAAGTCTCCTTTGTTACTTGGATGATCTGATGGTTTTTGCTAAGACGGAGGAAGAGAGTCTGCAGAGACTTGAGATGGTTTTTCAGCTGTTGCAGGACCACAACCTTAAACTGTCTCCGTCTATGTGCAAGTTTCTGAGGAGGTCTGTAAAGTTTTTGGGCCACATCATTTCTCAGGAGGGTGTAGCCACTGACCCTGCTAAAGTTCAAACCATTTTGAATGTGACTGAGAGTGAAGCTGAGAGTGAAGCTGATGGTGTCACACCGTCTCCTATCAAAATAGGTTCTTTCCTTGGTATGGTAGTATACTATCAGCACTACATTGAGAATTGTTCCATGGTTGCTAGGCCATTGTTTCAGCTAACTACAGGTCAGAAGAAGCCTAGGAGAGGCAAGGGTAGGAAGAGGCCTGGTCCCCCTCGCAGGCTCACTGCTGCAGACTGGACTGCCGAATGTCGACTCGCTTTTGAAGCTTTGAAATCAGCACTAGTTGACCAGGCACTGCTGGTTCATCCAGATTTTTCTCAGCCATTTCTACTTTCCGTGGATGCATCTACTAGTGGTTTGGGAGCTGTACTATCACAAGTGCAAGATGGGAAGGACATAGCCAGGCCGATAGCTTTTGCTAGTAAATCTCTTAATCATGCACAATCCAAGTATCCTGCTCACCGGCTGGAATTTCTAGCCATGAAATGGGCCATTCATGATAAATTCAGCCATTGGCTGCGAGGGCATAAGTTTACTGTGTGGACCGACAACAATCCACTCAAATATATTCTTACAAAGCCGAGACGATGCATGCGAGCAGAGATGGGTTGCAAAGCTGGCACCCTTTGAGTGGCGCAGTGGTCTAAGGCACTGCATCGCAGTGCTAGCTGTGCCACTAGAGATTCTGGTTCGAATCCAGGCTCTGTCGTAGCCGGCCGCGACCGGGAGACCCATGGGGCGCCGCACAATTGGCCCAGCGTTGTCCCGGGTAGGGGAGGGAATGGCCGGCCGGGATGTTGCTCAGTTGGTAGAGCATGGCGTTTGCAACGCCAGGGTTGTGGGTTCGATTCCCACGGGGGGCCAGTATGAAAAATAAAAATGATGTATGCACTCACTAACTGTAAGTCGCTCTGGATAAGAGCGTCTGCTAAATGACTAAAAATGTAAAATAAAAATGATATCCAGTACATACAGTGGGGAGAACAAGTATTTGATACACTGACAATTTTGCAGGTTTTCCTACTTACAAAGCATGTAGAGGTCTGTAATTTTTATCATACGTACACTTCAACTGTGAGAGACGGAATGTAAAACAAAAATCCAGAAAATCACATTGTATGATTTTTAAGTAATTAATTTGCATTTTATTGCATGACATAAGTATTTGATACATCAGAAAAGCAGAACTTATTATTTGGTACAGAAACCTTTGTTTGCAATTACAGAGATCATACGTTTCCTGTAGGTCTTGACCAGGTTTGCACACACTGCAGCAGGGATTTTGGCCCGCTCCTCCATACAGACCTTCTCCAGATCCTTCAGGTTTCGGGGCTGAGATCCCCAAAGCCTACAAGAATTCTGATAGTGAAACTCCACTCAGCTGGGATGGTGCTGTGCCTGATGTTATTAACTTGGTTGAAGATGCTTTGTCAGTCTGGTCTGTGACAATCTACCAGGATTCTGATCAGTCGTCTGACACTACTAGTGTTGAGTCGTAAATTGAAAGTGTGCTGGCTCCGGATATGCTGATCTGTAGTACTCCCCAACCTGAGGTTAGACCTTTGAGCACGGTTGGTGCTGTCCGTGACATTCCTGCTAGGTTTTTGGGTGAGGGTGTTCGGACTAGACTAGGTAGATTTATTAATCCAGTGAATAGGCTAATCCAAACTATGTCTACACAGGAAATGAAACAATTATTGGTTTCTCAGTGACATTTACATTTACATTTTAGTAATTTAGCAGACGCTCTTATCCAGAGCGACTTACAGTTAGTGAATACATATATATATTTTTTTTATACTGGCCCCCCATGGGAATCAAACCCACAACCCCCAACCTTTTCTTTGTTGTGTGTATGTGGTAATCTAAGTGGGTCTTAGAGTGATTTGTGGGTTTGTCTAATATTTTAGAAAATTCATGTAACTTTGTGTGTAGTTCATCAGCATAAAATGTATTTGGCATTTTTTGTATAGGGTTGAATAAGGGATTAGCTACCTCTTATTTTTCCTAATCCTTCACGGGATAGCTTTCCAGCTGATCGACCATTTGTGGGTCTAGAATTAAGGGACTACACTGGGTTACTCTGTCGCCCTGTGGGTGTGAAATGTTTTTTTTCTTTCTTTGCTTTGTTACCTTCGAGGTAATGTGTTTTGTTTTGTGTTTATAATCTAGTGTAAAACAGTAGGGGTGAATGTAGTAGTGTGATGTTGTTCCCCTAGATTATGCACCAAGTTGCACACAAGGACAGTTCAACTAGGCCAGGTCAAGAGGGGATGTTAATAAGTTAATAATAATAATAATAATAATAAGAATAATAATAGTAATAATAATCATAATTCAATGTGGTTTTTATTTAATTACAGCTGCATATCTAATGTAATTTTTTGGTGTACAAACATTTTTATATATCTATATTGTAAATACACCTAATTGTAAAAGTTGTGTATATTTTGGTTTGGTCCATCGCGGGTTATCTGTATTTATGTACCCTCTTATTGTTCTCTTTTGCCTGTCCTTCAACTAGCAAGGTATGTTGTCCTTGGCGCCGTAATTTGTCAATATAAAACTGTGGTAAAGTTACACAAAGTGCTGTTACGCAACTATAGGTTTTGTTACAATGTGGACAATATAAAGATTTATGTTAACAACTTTCACCAAGCTCGCTAATTTGGGTACCTATTGTAACTCGGGAGTATTTGGGTCAGTGTTTGAGTGAGTTTCTATGTGCTCACGCAGGTGCCCGAGAGCTGTGGCTGCACCAAGGGCTAACCTATTGTGTGTTGTCTCTTCATGTACAGGTATGTCTTTTATTTTGTCAGAATTATGTTGTATATCATTTTACTTGTATTGTATAGTGTGTTGTTAGGCACTGAATGTGTGCATGCAGCACCTGTTCTCTTTTGCCTGACCTTCAACTAGCAAGGTGCCCGAGAGCTGTGGCTGCACCAAGGGCTAACATCATTTTTTTGTCTCTTCGTGTGCAGGTCGAATAAAAATTATCCAACCATCAGAATTCCAGTTGTGGCAGTGTCCTAATTAAAAAAACACAACGCAGAACGAACCACGCTACATATGCATAATGATGTAGTAAACAACATCGCTCTGCGTGGGAACTTTTGGTGGGGGGGGAAGTAGCCTTTATAAGTCTCCATGGTGGGTAAAGACCATCACTTCGTTGTCTTGTTGGGAATAGTAATAATTTGTGACAGTACGCATTATATCAGTCTAACGATTGTTTTTAATTTAGTTTCTCACATTAAACAGACATTTGAGAAGGATTTGAGCAGCGAATTGCTTGCAGTTGTACCTATGAGACACAGACACACTAAAGCTGTACAGTGTAGTTAGAAAAGTCAATTTACATTATTTGCAGATGTGTTCCCTTTTATTTACAAATCGAAAAATGTAACATTTGAAATGAATGTGGCAGAACAGTTAAGCATAGAGTTCCTGTGGAAGTCTTCTCCTTCAGTCTTTTTGCCTCCTATGCCTCGTTTCCTATTAGATGGGATTTTCCCAATGCCAAGTTCACCTGAGACAGCCGCTATCCAGTGTCATGTGTTGCTGAATTACAGATCTCGCTATCCCAATGTCGCTGCTGTCCATGGTGCTGAAATATCCAATCTCGGCTATTTGCATACATAGGACCATCCACACTTGACACCACACACACAAGTTAATGCTAATATCACACACACTTTTGAACATTGCACAACCTGCAGCAAGACACTGAAACAGCACTTAATTTCAAGTTTGTTTGTTTCTGAATAAAGATGCGAAGAATGAAATCAATGTGTGGAAGGAGATTGGACAATGTATAGGCATTCCCTATAGCTGTATTTGACTGGAGCATGATCAGATTGCTTTGTTTCAGCCAGAATGGAAATTTGGCCTGAGAAACTATGCCCATTATAGCATGACTATTTCAGACAGAATTCACTTAATATTGTCTGTAAAAATATAAATAAGGCAATGTTTATATGACCCCCTTTCAAACATTCACATATTTATCATTTTCTTGCAGATATACAGTGCATTCAGAAAGTATTCATACCCCTTAACTTATTCCACATGTTGTTTTCTTACAGCCTGAATTCAAAATGGATTCAATTATAATATTTTCTCTCACGCAGCTACATACAATACCCCATAACGACAAAGTGAAAACACGTTTTTGAAATTTTTGCAAATGTATTGGAAATGAAATACAGAAATATCTCATTTACATAAGTATTCACACCCCTGAGTCGATTAAAGCTGTGTCTTTCTGGGTAAGTCTCCAAGAGCTTTGCACAACTGGATTGTAAAATATATGCAATATACATTATATAGACAGCCATTTTTTTTTTTGCCATAAGTTTTCAAGCCGAATTAAGTCAAAACTGTAACTAAGCCACTCAGGAACATTCAATGTCATCTTGGTAAGCAACTCCAGTGAATATTTGGCCTTGTGTTTTAGAGAGTGTGCGGAAAAAGTGTGACACCACTCCGGCCCCCAAGGACAGGAATTGTCCATCCCTGATCTATATGGTAGGAACAGTACCAGACCTGAATGAATGTGTCTGTTTTGAATATTCACGGAGACAGAATGATGTGGTTGATAGCAGAGACGTCATGCCCAAAGGGGGCACAGGGTCACCTGCCCCCTCAGATTTGTGATGTTTAAATTTGTCTTGTTATTTTTTCTCTGTCATACTACTAACCATGAATTTGGCTTTAGCTAGCCCAGATAGGATCCAATTCTCCCAACCTAATAACTACACTGAACAAAAATATTAATGCAATATGTAAAGTGTTGGTCCCATGTTTCATGAGCTGAAATAAAAGCGTGAAATATTTCGTTCGCACAAAAAACTTATTTTTCTCAAATTGTGTGCACAAATTTGTTTACATCCCTGTAAGCGAGCATTTCTCCTTTGCCAAGATAATCCATCCACCTGACAAATATGGCATATCAAGAAGCTGATTAAACATCATGATAATTACACAGGTGCACCTTGTGCTGAGGACAATAAAATGCCACTCTAAAATGTGCAGTTTTGTCACACAACACAATGCACAGATGTTTCAAGTTTTGAGGCAGCGTGCAATTGGCTTACGGACTGCAGGAATGTCCACCAGAGCTGTTAACAGATACGTTTATGTTAGTTTCTCAACCATAAGCCAAGGCGGCTTTAGAGAATTTGGCAGTACTTCTAACTGGCCTCACGACTTCAGACCACTTGTAAAGCAGCGTATGGGCGAGCTGTTGGCTGATGTCAACGTTGTGAATGCTCCATGGTGGCAGTGGGGTTATGGTATGGGCAGGCATACGCTACAGACAATGAACACAATTGCATTTATCGATGACAATTTGAATGCACAGATATACCGTGGGATAGTGTACGTGCACAAAGTGAGTTTGTAACATGTATATCATTCTTACTTGTTGTTCTTTATATTTACTACCATTGCCTATTGTAAGTTGCCTCTCTGTGTTTTACTGTGTTGTGTAATACTCCGCAGGTAGCATTATGCCATTAATACAGCCCTTCCTTTGTTAATAGCGTTGTTGCTCTACTTGTGCTATCAGTTATTGTGCATATTCATTAGCCCTGTTATCTGTCCATTACAGGACCACTATCATTCCACTACCTTTCCATGTCCATTTCATCCGTGTGTGTCAATAAAGTATCCTTGAATGTAACTCTGAGGTTGCCTTATTCCCCTCTTACCGGGGGAGGTGAAAGCGCAACCTGGTCTCAGAACATTTCGTATTATTCTGTATGTACAAAGCTGTGATCAAGCAAAGGGTGGCTACTTTGAAGAATCTCAAATCTGAAATATATTTTGATATGTGTAACACGTTTTTGGTTACTACATGATGCCATATGTGTTATTTAATAGTTTTGATGTCTTCACTATTATTCTACAATGTAGAAAATACACAAGACACAGAGGAGGAGAAACTATCCAACACCCTGGGAGAGAGAACGAGTGACCTCAGTCGAACTCACAGCCAGAAAGATGGGTTAGATACAGGAGAGGAGGAGGTTACCCCGGATGCCATCACCCCTGCTCCTGTGAACAAGGAATGAGAGGGGAAGCCTTCTAATCAGGCCAACGGGCAGGCGGAGCGAGAGGTCATAGTGATAGTGATTCACACCCAGAGAGAGACAGACAACCCATACAACCTCTTGGCTGAGATTAACCACACAGAGGTAGAGGCAGAGGGCCTTCAGGGCAAGCCAGTCAGCCTGCCTGCTCTGATCCTCAAGTCAATTGTATTTAAATTCATATTCATTAAAGATTTTTAGTCAAGACTTGAAAAGTGCCATTTATTTCAAATGATAATTATTCAGTGTCTGCAACCCTCAAGAACCAGGGTGAGTCTGGGTCCCCCTTTAACTGGGCAAACACAACTTGCATATTGTCATAGACTAGGCCGAAACGTTAATCTTTTAACCTTGCTTAAATAAAACAATGCATTTTTAATAGTGAGCAAGAGTTTTCTATGATGATTAAAGTTTTTTTGTCGCGCCCACCACTTTTTTGTCAAATAATACATCTAAAAAAAATGTAATAAGTTAATTATTAAAAACATTAAAATTGGGATTGGGATGTTTCCCACCTATTTATACAACCTACTCCACAAAGTTTAGAGAAATGTTCTGAAATTAATTAAGAATTAAACAGAAGAAAATCAGAATTGAAGGCAACTATAATGCAAAGAATTTAATGGTATATGGTTCAATCCTGTTTCTGGTCTAATGAATAATTAATATTATTCCTCCTCTTCCTTGTGGCAAGCGCAGCAGCACACTGCCCTCCAAAGCCTGCAAAAAAAATGATGGACTGCCCCTTTCCTCGCCCTGCATGGAACATCCAGGGTCACGTCCTTGGTGACGTGTGGGGTGACGTCCAGGGTGACCACAGCAACATCCTCTGGAAAGGGACAAAAGCGGGACAGAATGTAAATAAATGCAAACCGTAGGTTCTAAACACTGGCCAGTTGAATGGGATCTTTTATTTCAGCTCATGAAACATGGGACCAACACTTTACATGTTATCATGATGAACGGCACCTGTCAGAGTGCTTTCTATAAGTCTTACTCACCTGCTTGGATGTCAGATGGCAGAGTGGCGTAGACGGCCACCATGAGAGGCTTTTCTTCAGGTGTGACGTCCACAATCTCCAAGAGTGAAGAAGCAGGGTATGCATCTGTGTTAGGGGTGATGTCCACAAGCTCCAGGTGGGAAGAAGCAGGATCTGCCTCTGTGTTTGGGGTGATGTCCACAACCTCTAGGTGGGAAGAAGCCGGGTCTGCATCTGTGTTAGGGGTGATGTCCACAAACTCCAGGTGGGAAGAAGCAGGATCTGCCTCTGTGTTTGGGGTGATGTCCACAAGCTCCAGGTGGGAAGAAGCCGGGTCTGCCTCTGTGTTAGGGGTGATGTTCACAACCTCCAGGTGGGAAGATGCTGGGTCTGCCTCTGTGTTAGTGATGATGTCCACAACCTCCAGGTGGGAAGAAGCTGGCTCTATCTCTGTGTTAGGGTTGATGTCCACAACCTTCAGGTGGGAAGAAGCCGGGTCTGCCTCTTTGTTAGGGGTGATGTCCACAACCTCCAGGTGGGAAGAAGCTGGCTCTGCCTCTGTGTTAGTGATGATGTCCACAACCTCCAGGTGGGAAGAAGCTGGCTCTGCCTCTGTGTTTGGGGTGATGTCCACAACCTTCAGGTGGGAAGAAGCCGGGTCTGTCTCTGTGTTAGGGTTGATGTCCACAACCTTCAGGTGGGAAGAAGCTGGCTCTGCCTCTGTGTTAGGGTTGATGTCCACAACCTTCAGGTGGGAAGAAGCCGGGTCTGCCTCTGTGTTTGGGGTGATGTCCACAAGCTCCAGGTGGGAAGAAGCCGGGTCTGCCTCTGTGTTAGGGGTGGTTTCCACAACTTCCTGATAGGAAGAAGCCGGGTCTAACTCTGTGTTAGGGGTGATGACCACAAACTTCAGGTGGGTAGAAGCCGTCTCAGCCTCTGTGTTAGGGGTGATGTCCACAAGCTCCTTGTGGGAAGAAGCCAGGTGTGCCTCTTTGTTAGGGGTGATGTCCACAACCTCCAGGTGGGAAGAAGCCAGGTGTGCCTCTTTGTTAGGGGTGATGTCCACAACCTCCAGGTGGGAAGAAGCAAGGTGTGCCTCTTTGTTAGGGGTGATGTCCACAACCTCCAGGTGAGAAGAAGCCGGGTCTGCCTCTGTGTTAGGGGTGATGTCCACAACCTCCAGGTGGGAAGATGCTGGGTCTGCCTCTGAGTTATGGGTGATGTCAACAACCATACGGTGGGAAGAAGCAGGGTCTGACTCTGTGTTAGGGGTGATGTCCACAAACTTCAGGTGGGTAGAAGCCGTCTCAGCCTCTGTGTTAGGGGTGACGTTCACAATCTCCAGGTGGGAAGAAGCCAGGTGTGCCTCTTTGTTAGGGTTGATGACCGCAATCTCTAGGTGGGAAGAAGCCGGGTCTGCCTCTGTGTTTGGGGTGATGTCCACAAGCTCCAGGTGGGAAGATACCGGGTCTGCCTCTGTGCTACGGGTTTTGTCAGCAACCTCCAGGTGGAAAGAAGCCAGGTGTGCCTCTGTGTTAGGGGTGATGTCCAAAACCACTATGTGGGAAGAAGCCGGGTCTTCCTCTCTGCTACGGGTGATGTCAACAACATCTAGGTGGGGAGAAGCTGGGTCAAACTCTGTGTTAGGGGTGAATCCCTCAACCTCCAGGTGGGCAGAAGCCGGGTCTTTCTCTGTGTTAGGGGTGATGTCCACAACCTCCGGGTGGGAAGAAGCTGGGTCTGCCTCTGTGTTATGGGGGATTTCCACAACCTCCAGGTGGGAAGAAGCCTGGTCTGCATCTGTGTTAGGGGTGACAATTAAAATCCTGATTGGCTCTACTACTACAAGGCACCAGGATGTCATGACAAAAGGCATCTGTCAGAGTGCTTTCTATGAGTGCTACTCACCTGCTTGGATATCAGCTGGTAGTGTGGCGGAGAAGGCCACCACTAGGACAGGGGGAACTCGCAGGGTGTCTGCAGTAGGCTGGAAGTAGCTTTTCACCTCGTCCGCCACAAAGGCACAGACAGAGCTCATAAAAAAAGGGGTCTTGAGGTCATCCAGGGAGAAGGACTGGCTGATTCTCCCGAGGATCGACCTCACAGAGTCAAAAGCAGCAGCCCGGGAGAAAGGGGTGTGAGGAGAAGAGGCCTTCAATGTGTTGGAGAGCTTCTCCCCTACGGCCACCACCATACTCACAGCCATCCCGCTTAGGAGGATGGGGTGATCTGAATGGCCTTCCTCTGGCTGAAGCCACAGGGCCAGGAGGATCCTGGGCACCAGCTCCACCACCACCTGGAATGGGCTGAGCAGGTTGCTACAGGGCTTATTGGACAGCTTGTCCAGAATGCTCCTCACAGCTCTCTCCACGATGATGTGGACCTTGGGGTCGCTGAAATCAACAAAAAGCAGCAGAGAAAGCTAAACGATGTGCAATGTTCACACAGAGAACACTGCCCTAGTTATTTTCTGCATAGCTCCAGGTGTGTAGATGAATGGAGCAAGCTGTATGCAGGGCAGTACATGGAACTCACATGTCAGCTCCAGCTGGAGAGGTGGTGTGCATAGAGCGGCGGAGCTTGCAGACAGCCTTGTGCTCCATGTCAATCATTTTTAGGCAGGTGTTTACTTCCCAGGTCTGCCGTAGGAAACAGGAAGTCCCATTAGTGTAATTTCACAACAGATATATTCTGCTGTACTGACTAGTTGTGGAAAGGCTAGAAAGGAGCTCACTGACTGATAGTCTAAGTCTCTAACTCTCATTCTCTTACCAGCCGAGCGAGTTCGTTCCCCTCCTCCAGGGTTTCCTTCCACACCCTTCAAATAAAACACAAAGCATTTCAACTTTCCTGGCTTCCTATTTATCTGTTGTTTATTTTACCCACACCTCCTGGAGTGCTGCTGGTGACAGAGAATGGCAGTGAAGGTGAGAGCTGACGTGGTACTCACCTCTCCCTAAGGGATTTTTTGCCCTGAGACACCAGCCAGTCGCTCATGTGCTCCATGGTGACATGGGGCGAGACCTGGCCTCGACTCTGGAGCAGCAGATAGTGGACCATGAACTTCTTCTGCAAGATGAGGTAAGGTGTGAAACCGTGCCACTAAAGACCATATAATGTGCTTTCAGAAGGGCCTCTCGCAACATTTCACAACTGCTCATGTCTCACAATTTGCAAGTGATATTAAAAACTCTTATGACCATCTTCTCTAAACTGTCTTGAAATAAAACTCTTGTTTTGGGATTAAATCTATCTCTTTTTTTCTGTGGTTACTGTTTTTGTGGGATGAATCTTACCTGTTTATTGTAATATGCTTCCTCCCAGCAGGCCTGCAGAGTCTGAAAATAAAGGCTGCTTCTACAGAATTCCTTTGAAGATAATTAAAATAAGTATGCTTTATTAGGTACATTATGCACAGGCATTTACAGTATGCCAAAAGGAATATCTCCTAAGATTACCTTAGTGGGACCATAAGTGAACTCAGGAATGCTCCCAACCCTATCCATGGTCAGAGGGGGACGAAATGCAGCGCTATAAATATACGGGATGCTCTAGAGATAACAGGAATGACTTAAAGTCGCGAATGATCAATGCCTGTGGAGTCGTCCAATATGCTGCGCTGAGAATTGAGTTGTAGGCGATATTTGGATATGTTTGGCGCAATTTACATGTTTACATTCTATTGCCATGGAGAAATTGAGTTTCTAGAACCTGTTTTCTTCTATGTCTTTATTTGGTGAAATATTAAGATCTTTATTTTGTCATAATGTGTATGGGTCATTCTACAGATTCGGTGCCTTTTGTGATTGAGGAGGATGAAACAATGAACATTAAAATCTTAAGCTTTTTATTATTTGATGTGACAAAGTAATGTGTGTACTTGATAGAAAATACCTTTTCCCATCTCAATGTAGAGTATTAAGTTATTATTCTGTATTATTTTCTCAAACAAGTCCCAATTTAATTAAACCCCGTCACAGTCATTTTGTTATTCAACTATTCATTTTTCCAATAAGCTTGAGATCAGCTTCTGGCATAATCTCACAGTTTAGATGTCCCTTGTAAATAATGGCATATTGTAATTAAAGAGAAAATCAAGAAAAACTGACCAGCACCATCCTTTCCAGTTTACGATGAAGAAATGTCTAATCTAACTCCACATTTTCGCAAGAAATGTGCAAGAATGCTGCGTAATTCCTGACAAAATTGAAATAGCCTTATTTACCCTGATTTAATACACACAATAAAAACACTATTGATGTTATATTTTGTGTATTTAATACAAAAATGTAAAAAAATAATCTCGTAACAGGGATGAATGCACCGCAACAGGGTTGAAAATCATGTAACAGGGTTGAGTGAAAAGCATCACGTGTCATATGTTTTATCTTTTGAGATCACTAACATGTTGCCATTTTTTAAACATTTTAAACATTTTTAAACCTACTGTCAACATAGCTTTTAAAATCTAAAGAATCTAGATGAAAGCTAGACAGAGTAAAACACATTAATGAACTAATAACAGTAACAACATTTCATTGATTTCATAAAAATATCCATCTGATAATGGCAGGAGTCTGTTTGAACATTGAGCAAACATCTTAACATTGATAACCTATATAGGTCACATGTTGCCATTTTTTAACATTTTAAACTACTGTCAACATAGCTTTTAAAGTTTAAACAATCAAGATGAAATCTAGACAGATTAAAACACATTAATAAACTAACAACAGTTACAACATTTTCATTGATTTCATAGAAATATCCAGAGTAATGGCAGGAATGTCTGTGTTGTTTGAATGTTTGAACATTAAGCAAACATCTTAACATTAATAACCTATAGGTAAGCCTACAGTTTGTTCACCATTTTTACTGAGAGAGCCTAGCCCACACTTCCTTCTGTATTTCCATGTGCCTAGAAGTCACCGGTTTAGGGGGATCAATGTGTTCCAAGATGTCCTCAAATGGATACCACAGGATATCATCAAGAAGTGGCCAGAAGTACCTATTTGGTCCAGCACAGCACATGCATTTGACCTGTACATGGGATTCATCTGTGGCTAGAATTATTCCGGGATAGAAATCGTCATCATATTTGGCCACGCACCATTTCCTGCATATGTCTGGATTTGCCCAATCAACCTCCCTCTGTGACACGACTGATGTAACTTTAGGGGTAAATGTGAAATGTTGTGTATTGAAACACTGGCATTCCAGTTTCTTGTTGTGGACTGTGCACATACAGCTTACATCACGGTAGGCAATTTGCCTTGCAGCCACACAAACAACTTGGTGGATCCGCATTGTGGATGGAACTACTGGCAAATTGGCTGGCATACCTTGGACGGCTTTCTCGATGGCCTCGTCTTCAATGAAGTAAAGCTTGATGGCAGTGTTGTTCTCCTCTAAGACCCTGTACAGAGTATGAGCATTTGGGATGTCACATCCTTGACTTATCAGCCTGTCTGCGGTTCTTTTTAGGGTTGCACCAACACCATCTGGTGCTCCCTTCCCATGTCCAGGAGAATTACCTGACCACCGGCGCGCGGATGTCCCTCACCTTCCTCTCTATGTGTGTTTCCTTTCTGCTGCTGTTTTTTCCATTGTTGAATCTGAAATTGTAGGTCAAGGTCAAGTCAATGACCTGCTTACTCTTCAAGACTAAATATTGTATCCTTTTAATCACTATGTAGTAAAATGAACATGAACTTGCAGATAATACTCCTAAATATGTCAATGTATATAGGAGAGAGAACAAATTAATTGTCACTTTTTTTAAGTTATTATTTTCAAAAATTCCTCGTACTTTTAGTTGATACTGTAAAACCGTAAACAACAAACATTCAACAAGAAAATATGATTGGTATTAAGCAATATACATTAAATATTGCTAAGATTTAACAGCTATTCAACCCTGTTACAGCCATTCAACCCCGTAACATTGAAAAATGTGATGGGGTTGAATGTGACAGGGTTGAAGATTTTGTGCTAATCTGTTGCTAATTCGGGATGCTAGCAGCTAGCAGTGTGCCACATGGCCTTATTCAACAAAATACATTGTTATACTTCATAGCTATAAAAACAATTCTTGGTAAAATCTTAACTATGAATTCCCCCCCCCCCCCCCCAACAGAGTTGAATACCTGAGATTGACAAAGCCCATATGTGCTTAAAAAACATGAAATATTTATAAAAAGTGAGAGAGCAGCTTACCACTTGTCACACCAGGCTTCTCTGAAGACTTGTATGATGTCACTTCCTCATAAATGATGTCCACAGGATCAAACCATTATTTAATTGTGAGTGGGGGTATTGTTGCGTTACGGGGTTGAAAGAAATACAAGGACAGGGGTAAAAGCCTGAATTTCTCAGAAAATAAAATGTCTTATGCTGAGAAAATGGATTATGCATAATAAGGGGGCATATACAATTAATTTAACAAAAAAAAAGCATTATATTATTTAACACTGTGTACTCAAAATGAGTCACGCCATTTGCATGATGGTCAATAGGGACAGGCGAAATTCTTAATACTCCTAAGAAAAGCAAACATATAAGTATTGAAATTCATCTCTGTTTAAAATCATATTCTCTACTCCATATTAAAAACATGTAAAACTTTGAAATGTTGTAATTTAAGTGTAGTTTGATAAATGTTCTGACAAGTTATAACACTAGTACATCTTGGGACACTGACAATACTGAAATGTCACCGAATCTGTAGAATGACCCGTATATGAGGACGTTGGAGCCCGTTCCGATTCATGACGCGGTTATCCAGGTGCATGTTGCATAGACCTACTAATCCAACCTTGGTTTACAAGTTAAATTAAATTAGTATATATGCCTATACAAATCTATTGACCACATCCATTTAAATCAATGATTGTCAATTGAAAATGTGGTAGTTGTGTTATCCTGTTGTGCGTGTCAGGGCTCCTCTTAAGCACGTTATTCCAATATTTCCTAGAATTGACGCAGGTTACACTTTTGCAAAACTACTAGGTTAAAAATAAGAGCATGAATGACAATAAAGGTATGACTTGAATTATACGTGTAGTAGTTGTAATATTCATATGTGTCAGCATACTGAATTGTAATTGGATGCATTCTACTGTCATATCATACTGTGCTATGATTGGTTAAGACCACCCAGGTGGTGAGGTCATTCTAAAAGATGATCATGGCCGGAGACACATGGACATGCCAGTTATAGCTAGTTAATAAAGAGCTACGTTTATAAATATCCTGTCGTCCTGCATTTTATTATTTTGTATAAAGCATACAAAACAAGACATGGTGTCAGAGTAAAAGGACTAAAAGATGGATTTTGCTGGAGTTCCTTCACCTCGAATGGATTGGGGGTCTACAAATCTACCCGATGCATGGCGTAAGTTCAAACAGCATGTGGAGCTGATGTTCACGGGTCCTCTGAAGGAAAGAGGAGAAGAGGAAAAGTGCAGCTACCTGCTCCTCTGGATCGGTGAAAAAGGGAGAGACATTTACAACACATGGACACTTACCGAGGCTGAATCAAAGGTACTGAAAACATACTACGATCGTTATGAAGCATATGTTGTGCCAAAGACCAATACAATTTTCGCTAGTGTCGTAGTAAATATATTATGTTATAGCTTGGTCTGACTAAAATCTTGTGCATAACCCATCTTGTGTTGGGCCTTGGGATTTAATACAATGCACAAAGACTTCTATCTTGTCGGCCTTATCAGCAGGTGGCTATGGACAACACCCACGCCATAGGTCTCTCAGCTCTCCCAAACTCACGAGTTATTGCTCTGAGGACATACACACACACACCCCCCCACACACACACACATACACACACACACACACACACACACATCATCATCGTTAGACATACACACACATACACACACACACATACACACACACACATACACACACACACACATACACACACACATACACACACACACACATACACACACATACACACACATACACACACATCATCATTGTTAAGCACACACACACAAAAACCCCCTTCTCAGGCTGAACATCTGAAGACAGAGAACCCGACTCAGAGCCAATGCAATGGAGATGACCTCGACCAACTCATCAGGACCAATCGGAAGATCAGAACTACTAGAATCAACCTACTTTATTTTATTGTATAAAATGTCAGCACACAATGTTTAGGGGCTCGCTCTCTCAGATATCTCCCTACGAGGTTGACGAACGGGTCCGTGCACGCTATTTTCAGATATCTTTACCTCTGAATAAACTGCCTTATATTATACAATCATCCACCTTGTCCGAAAGTCTCTACTTGGTCTCCGTTCTCCAGTAAACTTGTGATTATCAACAAACTTGGTAGCAGAGGATGGTTTTCTAACTCTGAATTCGGTCCATAAAAGTTGATAGAGACAGGAGACAAGTAAGAGACGGATCTGAAAGGACGGGTGACCTGTCCGCAGGAGCAGCCGGGAATCCAGCTCGCCTCAGGAAACTGATCTAAACGGACGTCAATACAAAGGTAAGCAGAACCTGTTAAAACAAAATCTGCATATTGTATTGTAGGATAAACCCAAATTATGATCAGTAGTACTGGGCGTGAGTATGGATTACTGTGAAATTTATAACATATCTATTATGACTCAAAAGGCACATATGTAAAGATATCTGAATTCTTTAGGTTTTTACTGTTGAAATGTGACTCTCTAGAGAGGAGTCTAGTTACAGTGGTTCACAAGAGGAGGACCGACTTTTATTTCCTGTTGAATTGTGATTCTCTAGTGAGGAGTCTATTTACAGAGGTTTGGTTCACTAGAAATGGACCCTTTTATTTTTACTGTTGATATCTGAAATCTTAGGTTTTTACTGTTGAAATGTGACTCTAAGAGAAGAAGTCTAGTTACAGTGGTTTTTTTCCTGTTGAAATGCGGCTTTCTAGTGAGAAGCCTATTACAGTTTTTGGTTCACAAGCGATGGACCCTTTTATTTGATCCACAAGAGAAGGATCTGGTGACTTGATAAAAAGATTCAGATAGTCGGGTTGAGTTAATTCCGTGAGAATCCAAGTCCAGAAAAGGTTCTCCCGACTAGACGCCAGTTGAATGGTTTAAACGACTGGGAGTCTCCTTGAGGAGAATCAAAAAAATAAAAATAAAAATACAAGTTCAGATAGTCGGGCAATTTGGTTGACGTGGCACTCAACTATATGTACTGTGAGGAACTTAAACTGAATTCGTGTGTTGATGCTGATATGTAATGAAAAATTTAATTGTTGAAATGATAACCTGAATGTTGTGTAAGATTGGCCGTTTCATGAGACTAACTAGTTGATAACTTTTAAGAGGACCACGGAGTCCTATTTTGCTTGTTATGTAGCCGCTGCGCTAAAAGCTGACTTGAACTTTTTCCCTCTTGTGGAAGTTGGTATTTCCTTAGTTCCTAAAATTAGATTGGTAATTATTTTGGAAGCGCTCGAGTTTGTTAATATATTGTTCCAAAAGGGCGATTCTGATACCTTTTGGGAAAATATATAATAACTCGAATACCTGAAAAACAATAATAACTTTTGCAAAATAATTCCTAAAATTAAATTGATAATTATTTTGGGAGCGCTTGAGTTTGTTAATATATTGTTCCAAAAGGGCGGTTCTGATACCTTTTGGGAAAATATATAATAATTCGAATAATTGAAAAACAATAATAACTTTTGCTAAATAATTCCTAAAATTGAATTGATAATTATTTTGGGAGCGCTCGAGTTTGTTAAATGTATTGTTCCAAAAGGGCGATTCTGATACCTTTTGGGAAGATATACAATAACTCGAATAACTGAAAAACAATAATACCTTTTGCAAAATAATTCCTAAGAAAAAAGTATTGAACATTCTTTGTGTACGAGGGTGGGACATCAGAGATAAGTCTGAGTCAGCGCCAAGAATACATTGCTGGTTTCGGCCAGTGACGGGCTAAGTGCACCAAGATAGTCTAAAAAAAAACAACAACTGTATAACCATGGCAACCACTACCGTCCCAAAACTCAAGTTTAATGAATATCTAGATCAAAAATACAGGATAGAGCGGGAGTGGTGCCTAATGGTTTTTAATTCGATCTAAAAGTTGGTGCGAGAGGAAAAGGCAAATCATCGATCTAAAAAACAGACGGAAGAGTGACCTGAAAATCCTGGAGAAATCAACTATTCGTCTTGCCTCAGGAAACTGATCAGAGCGCGCTCTTCTAAAAAGGTATGCAGAGCCTGTTAAAACGAAATCTTGCATATTGTATTATAGACCAATACCAAATTATGATCAGTAGTACTGAGCGTGAGAATGAATACTTGTTAAATAAATTTCCATCCTAAATGAATTAAGGCATACATGAGATATCTCGTACTGTGATTTATATGAATTAATCTATGTGAAGGCATAGTGGAATCATAGTATAGATCTATGTGGAAGTTAAATCTATGTGAAGGCATAGTGGAATCATAGTATAGATCTATGTGGAAGTTAAATCTATGTGAAGGCATAGTGGAATCATAGTATAGATCTATGTGGAATTTGCTGTGTTTTATATTTTAACGTGTCTGTGTTATATCTTAAACGTGTAATGAATGATGGGAAGTTATAGTGAGACTTATGAGACCGAACACCAATCTGTGGAATTGAGTGAATTTGACCTAGGGTTTCAGGAACCGGGGACTGGGGAGACTGATATTGAAGTTGTGCATGATTCTAGAACAAGCGTGAGATAACTAAAGCGTGGTGTGTGCTGTGTGTAGAGATTACTGCATTGGTATATGTGACTGGAATTCTGATTCTTATGATAATAATTGCATTACAAATTATATAAATTAGCCTCTTTATATGCGAGGGTGTCATACATGAGATAAGTCTGTATTTGATACCGATAATACATCCAAGATAGAGAAAGCAAGATGGCAGGACCAAACATAACCATACCCAAATTCAATGAATACATAGAACAACGAATGACAGGGAGAGTAATGCCAGGTCCACCAAGGGAGGGAGGTCATATGCCCGCCCTTGATGTACAACAGATAGAAATGACTGATTATGTGAAGAAATTGACGGAATTTTCTGCAGCACTCTCTTCTCAGGCGCAGAAGGCCCAAGAGGGGGAGCTGTCGGGAAGTACGATGACACTGAAGGTAAACGTGGGAGGCTGGGTGAGGGTTAAAGTCCACAAGAGAAAGTGGCTGGAACCCAGGTGGACTGGACCGTACGAAGTGAAGGAGGTTACTTCACACTCAGTCCAGGTCAGAGGTAAATTAGGCGCACACTGACACCATCTAACTCATTGCACACCAGCCCCCACTCCTTCTAGATCACTGACAGAAGTCAGGGCTGATTTGAGCAGCGAGAACCAATCCTGACAACACAATGAAGAAACCCTTATGGGAACAACAATCTCACTCAGGGTGAAGAAGAACGTTTTCCCCCTGGGAGAGATTGGGAGTGTCTGAATGTTTGTATGTATGTTTTCTGATAGGAATTGGACTCCTGCTGGGCACTCCTTATGAGGTGTTGTTCTTTTACATTACATTTGAGTCATTTAGCAGACGCTCTTATCCAGAGCGACTTACAGGAACAAATAGGGTTGGGTGCCTTGCTCAAGGGCACATCGGCAGATTTTTCACCTGGTCAGCTCGGGGATTAGAACCAGCGACCTTTCGGTTGCTGGCACAATGCTCTTAACCACTAAGCTGCCTGCCGCCCCATATGAGTTTAAGGTTGTGGCGTTGTTTGATCATGTGATAAGGTTTAACTTGTAATCGGACCATAACTAAAGTGGTTGTAGAAGTAATGTATAGGTAGGGGAGAGCCAATAGGGGGCTCCATTGAACTATTATGGTTTATTTGGCATTTCAATGGCATAAGGTGAAATCTGTATGCATGAGGGGAATTCGATTATGTATTATTATAGTATTATGGACACTCCGTAATAAATAAACTGAACCAAACAAGACGTTACTACAGCAATAGAGAATAGTTAATGTTGTTACGTTAGTTCTTAAACCCGATGATAGAGGAAAATGCAGAACGCTGTTAGAGTGTGTTTTATTTAGGCTACTAGGGTGTTTGAGACGGAAGGGCTGGCTAGACGGGGGTGATGACGTGGCTGGATGTGCGACGTGAAAGTATTTACTTTGTGAGAATCGTAGAGGTTGTGGAGTGACTGGCGATGTCCCTGGTTCGAACACAGGTAGGGACAGTAGACAAAGCTTTCGCAGTGGGGCTATATACCTAGATTACTATGTGGATGTGAAAGGTTGAATTAGATAGCTTAAATAGAAGTATTCTAGACAAGTCTATGAAAATATGTTATAAGGTTACCATGCTCTCTCCCCGAAGGAGCAAGGGGAGGGTGAGAGACAGTACAGTTCGGATGGTAGGAACATCATTAAATGTATGCTAATCAACGATAGCAAGTATTTGTTTTATTAATTAGGGCATAATCAGAGAGAACAGTTAGATAAATTGAATAGCGAACTGAAATGGGTTAGCGGGGAAATACAAGATAGATGGACCATTTTGAAACGATAATTTATTTTGGTTAGGATGAAAGTATGCATTGGCTGTTGTGCTGGGGAATGGCGCCAGCCTGTAGTGGGTTATGGATTTGTTACATAAACTTATATTTTGGACTGGGGTGATAAAATAGGCTACAATTGTAGCATAATCAGAAAAAAGACACAATTCAATGTGAATTAGTTATTACAATTGTTGTTGATAGTTGTTACGGTTATTATCATTGATCCAGTAATGATATAAGGATAGTAGAGGAAGGCAGGGGATTTAATCTCATTTAGGGAAGTTATATTAGGAAGAAAATACCATTAAATGAGGGAACATTGTATTGGCTAAAAACTCAAATATGACATATACAGGGAGGACAGGGACAATAGAAGGGAAGACAGGTTTTTCTAGGGGGTTGAATAAATAATTGATAAATGGATCATTTGAGATGAGATCACATGTAGCAAAGTTAGGGTAATCAATTAAATAATCATAGTATACTCGAGGAATTTTGAGTGGTTTAATGGATTAGTTAGGAGGAATTAGAATGATACAAACAATTATTGATGGGTTAAGACTGGGGATAACCAGGAGAAAGAGATTAGCTCATCTCGTTGGAATGTTGCCAAGGGCTAGGGGAGCAGTAGTGAAGTTAGGCCGTATTAAGGTCATAAAAGTGAGCTACCAAATTAAGGCCTGGCTATTTGTGGTTGTTTTTCAAATTGGGTTTTCAAATAAAAAACAACACACCTAGTATGATGTTTATAAAGCCTTGTTTCAATTTTGGGGGGTTTTCAGCAGGTCAAGGGTTATAGGTCTTAAAGGTGCACACAGTGAATTTTATGGATTTTTTAGGTTTTGGCTGAGTTTGGGGTATATATGATTTCTTATGAGAATGAATGTCATGAGGACTTAATGAACACTTGGGATAACTAACATTTATGAAATATTTAGAATAATGGTAATTGTTTAGTATACTATGGGATTCTGAACTCTGTTTTAACATTCTGGATTTAATTAATCATCCACACTAGTACATTCTAAAGGCATGAGAGGAAGATTTTAGCATAGTTTATTTTACTAAGTTGAGGGTAATTTATAGTACTGTGAAAATTGTGAAGAAGATTATAATTTGGTAATAATATATTTGATTTGAACCATAAATAACAGAAGAGAGAGTGGAGGAATGGCAATTGGATAATGAAATACCGATATTAACTAAAGTGATTGTTTAGGTAGGTGGTAATATTGACACATGGCCAAATCATGTGTCAAAGAGGGGGATGGTTGGATTAAATATTAAATATATACGAAGGAGAGGACAAAATACTTTAAAAAAAACATGTATGATAGTTTATTAACCACACCTGTATGTCAGAGGTTTTGTGCCCCACAGGTGAACTAAAGGAGAAGGTGACCCACTCTATCTAACCAGGAGACTGAATCAGGCCTGGCGGGAAGGGCCCTACCAAGCACTGCCTTTGCCAGCAGAAAAGCTGAGAGATCCATCTGGGTGCATGTCACACACTGTACAAAACCAGCTACACCTGACGAACAAACACAGAGTTAGGAGAAAGATCCGATCACCACTATGGTCCGGGGGTTGCCTCCTTAACGAAGATTCCCTTACCCTGTCTGATCATCCCTGTGTGAGTTCGATAGAAGGTAAAGCAATGGGTTGGCCTCTGGCATCTGACATGTTCTCAGGGCAAGGGTGGGGATTCACAGGTCTCCCGACGGTAGGTAGCTGTCTGATTGTGGGGGCCATATTCCTAACACACACGGACCCTCCTGTTTCAGCCAGAAGTGGTAGTTAACCTAACACAAGTTGAAAAAGCATAGGAGACAGCTAGACGTAGGGAGAGGGGAAATTCTAGAGTAAACCTCTCTGAGGGAGGTAGTGAGACCGGGGCTGTGATAAAGATAGTGCAAAACTATAGACCTGGAGGAAGTAGTACAGGTGGAAACGGGGTATAGAAATCTTAACCTGTGGTTGGAATGGATTCAGTATACGGCAACAACTATGTCTAAAGAAGACTGTTTTGCCTGTGGGACAGCCAAACCAGGGTTAACAACTACTCCGTTCCCCTTGACAGGCTTTAACTCTCTGTCAGGTTTTTCCTCCATGCAAGCCACCTGGGAATGTGGTGAAAGAGTCTTATGGTAACTTGCACTATCTGTTTCCCCCGATAACAAAGTCATCCCGACCTGGGTTGCCTCAGTTTGAAGTCACAGGGGATTCTAAATTGTTTTTCTAGTCTAATCTCTCCTCTTTGTTGCAGCAAGAAGATTATAGGAGCCAAAACCAGGCCCGTGCTGACATCTGATGGATGTGTGGTGATAACTGATTGTGAACTCACCTACATACGCAAACAATCAAACGTGTCAGAGATTGGTGAGTTGTCACATAGAAAGTAGGACCTCCTCCCGGGAGCCTTTGATGAAAGGATATATATTGATGGGATCCACAATCAGATCGCAGCTGAGTTTGAATCAAGTATTTTCTGATGGTCAACAATTAATAAAAATGTAGATTGGATAAATTATATTTAATATAACCAGCAAAATATTTATAAACCACACTCGTGATGCAATAAAGGGATTAGCTGAGCAGACAGCGGCAACTAGCTTAATGACATGGCAGAATAGAATAGCTTTAGATATGCTTTTGGCTGAGCGGGACGGGGTTTGTGTTCTGTTTGGATATATGTGTTGTACTTTCATCTCCAACAATATAGCACCGGACGGGCCTGTGACCAAAGCGCTTGAGTGACCATCACCACGCTGGCGAACGAACTGGTTAAGAACTCTGGTATTGATAGCTCCATAAACGATTGGTTTGATAACATATTTGGTAAATGGAAAACTATTGTTGTGACTATTCTGGGTGAAGTTATGGCCTCTATGGGTATACTTGTTCTTTGTGGATGTTGCCTTATTTCCTGGCTGAGTGACTGGTTTGGTGAGTACTCTTCTATGGTGGTTACTGGATTTCTGACCCTAGTAATTGTGTTTTTGCTGTTAATGTGTTGTGCTGCTTGCATCGTCCCTTGTCTCAGGAGGTCAGTGGTAGGAGTGGTGCAGGCGTCAGGTATGATGCTGTTGTTACCGGCCCAGGATGATGCAGGTGACTCTGCTGCTGACTCTGAGACCAAGCTGGATGAACCATGTTTTGCCTAGTAAAATACATACACGCATTTATTTTCAGTTCTTGCTCATTTATTACCTTATGTTTTTACTAACCACTGTGATTGTTTATTCTTCCTGATGTGAAGGTAAAGGATTCCTGGGTGGCTGGTAGCCAACTCAGTACATGTTAGGTGTAGGGGAGGAATAGAGGGTTAAAATTATTATTTTTATTTTCTATTAACATTAAATGTTGTGATTTAATTTCCATATCCTGTTATTCTTAAGGGTGATTATACTCTGTTTAGAGTGACACCATAAAATTGTTGGGTTTTATTTTTTGGATCTGTATGTGATGAATAGCTTGGAAGGAATGCATTAATGAGGAGCACTGTACTGATATGGATTGTTTCACATAACAGGCCGATAAGAACACTCTCTCTTTGTTGTCTGTGAAACTGCCCTTGAACATGGGTACATGGAGTACAGTTTTTGGGGGCTCGTCCTTTTGGGTGCTGACTGTTGTACTATTAATAAAAACGTTGATAGAATTAACTGCATACAGTAATGTTAAAATTAGGCAATTGGACACAACAAGGTTTTGAGGCGGTGCATGGCCAGTTGGCTGCAACCTCTCTCATGGCTTTCCAAAATCGTATTGCTGTCGACATGCTCCTGGCTGAAAAAGGAGGAGTATGTGCTATGTTTGGTGAACAATGTTGTACCTTTATTCCCAACAATACAGCCACAGATGGCAGTTTGATAATTGCCCTGGAAGGGTTACAAACTCTTAATGGTAAGATGAAGAGCCACTCAGGGGTGGACACTTCAATGTGGGACTCTTGGATGGATGCGTTTGGTAAATATAAAACGCTTGTTTCTTCTATACTTGTATCCATCTTAATTTTGCTGCAATTCTAGTGCTTTGTGGATGCTGTTGCATTCCATGCATACGGACGCTGACAACCAGGATTATAACCACCGCTATTGATCCACATCCTGCAGATAACGGTCAGATGTTTCCTTTGCTTGCTATTGACGATGCTGACCAAGGATATCTGGATGATGAATAGCATTTAAGCTTTTTGTCACGTCTCTTGTGAGACGTGAAGAGGGGGAATCAAAACTTTATCTTCTGATAAAGTTTTCCCTATTTTGCCAATTACACTGTTAGCTTGTGTCACGTCTTAAGTTTTCCTTCTTTACTGTTACTTGGTCACGTCTCTGGGGAGACGTGAAGAGAGGGATTTGTCGTAGTAAATATATTATGTTATAGCTTGGTCTGACTAAAATCTTGTGCATAACCCATCTTGTGTTGGGCCTTGGGATTTAATACAATGCACAAAGACTTCTATCTTGTCGGCCTTATCAGCAGGTGGCTATGGACAACACCCACGCCATAGGTCTCTCAGCTCTCCCAAACTCACGAGTTATTGCTCTGAGGACATACATACACACACCCCCCCCACACACACACACATACACACACACACACACACACACACATCATCATCGTTAGACATACACACACATACACACACACACATACACACACACACATACACACACACACACATACACACACACATACACACACACACACATACACACACATACACACACATACACACACATCATCATTGTTAAGCACACACACACAAAAACCCCCTTCTCAGGCTGAACATCTGAAGACAGAGAACCCGACTCAGAGCCAATGCAATGGAGATGACCTCGACCAACTCATCAGGACCAATCGGAAGATCAGAACTACTAGAATCAACCTACTTTATTTTATTGTATAAAATGTCAGCACACAATGTTTAGGGGCTCGCTCTCTCAGATATCTCCCTACGAGGTTGACGAACGGGTCCGTGCACGCTATTTTCAGATATCTTTACCTCTGAATAAACTGCCTTATATTATACAATCATCCACCTTGTCCGAAAGTCTCTACTTGGTCTCCGTTCTCCAGTAAACTTGTGATTATCAACACTAGGTACAAATTCCATGAGAAAGTACAAGGCGCTAGCGAATCGTTTGAACAGTTTGTCACTGAGCTGCGTCTGCTTGTGAAAGACTGTGATTATGCAAACAAGGATGAGATGGTCAGGGACCGTATTGTATTTGGAATACACTCACCGCGAGTGAGAGAGAAACTTTTGAATGTTGGATCCGAGTTAACGCTGGACAAAGCTATCGACATAGCCAGATCTCACGAGCTAACACAGGTTCAGATGAAAACCATTTCAGGCGGCAGCACGAGCGCATCACGTGAACACGCAGTGCACGCAGTCAGGCAGACATCAAAGCACACCTCCAGTGCCCAGAGAGCATGTTTCAGAGCGGAGACAGACAGAACTCCAAAACAGAGCGACACAGACTCCAAACGCCCCAAAACATGTGGATATTGTGGATACAAAGTGCATGGTGAACAGGGGAATTGCCCAGCTAAAGGCAAACAGTGTACTAAATGTGGAAAATGGAATCACTTTGCAAAAGTGTGCAGAGTTTACCGTGGAAAAACAGTACATACAGTGAGTGAAGATGAAATGTCAATCAAAGAGTCAAATGCTGATGAACTGTTTATTGATTCAGTGACACAGAAAAGTCAGATATCAGAGACAGAGCAAGCCTTTGCTGACATTGAGATAGGAAGACAAGGCACAGAGCTAAAATTCAAACTAGACACTGGTGCACAAGTAAACATTATTCCTCTGAGTAAGTACAGAAGCTTGACATCTGAGTGTGAGCTACAGCCCACCACGCACAGACTGACTGGTTATGGTGGTGAACAGCTCCCAGTAAAAGGCACATGCACTCTCAAATGCAAATACAAGGAAAGGGACATGATGTTGGACTTTTACGTTGTTGACACTCGAGCACCTGCAGTGCTAGGTCTTAAAGCATGTTTAGACATGGACCTTATCAAGCTAGTTTTATCAGTGACAGCACCAGTAGAGATAGAGAATGTCATGGAGGAGTTTGCTGATGTTTTTACAGGAATAGGACTATTCCCAGGAGAATGTACCATTCACCTTGACCCAGACGCAACCCCTGTGGTCTACCCACCGAGAAAGATTCCACTTGCTCTCCGCGCCCGTCTGAAGAAAGAGTTGGAGAGCATGGAGCAATCTGACATCGTCACCAAGGTTACAGAACCGACGGATTGGGTCAACGCGTTAGTGGTGGTGGAGAAACCACGCACAGGCAAGCTCAGAGTATGTCTCAACCCAAGAGACTTGAACAAGGCTATCAAACGCCCCCATTACCCCTTACCGACGCTAGATGGCATCACACACAAGCTAGCGGGCGCACGCTACTTCAGTGTCATGGACGCCAGATCAGGCTACTGGGCTATCAAGTTCACAGAAGAGTCATCTAAGCTCACAACGTTCAACACACCGTTTGGACGCTACAGGTTCCGTCGCCTGCCTTTTGGGATTATCTCAGCCCAAGACGAGTTTCAGCGAAAGATCGACGAGGTGTACGAAGGCCTCGACGGAGTCGTGGCAATTGTGGACGACATCCTTTTCTATGGTCGAACCAAAGAGGAACACGACAGAAACCTCAACGCGATGCTGCAAAGGTCCCGTGAGAGAGGAGTCCGGCTCAACCCCGAGAAGAGCACAGTCGGCGCTACAGAGGTCAGCTACTTCGGACATCTTCTCACAGCGAATGGAATCAAGCCAGATCCGCAGAAGATCTCAGCCATAAAGGAAATGGAGCCACCAAAGAACCGCGCAGAGCTGGAAACAGTGCTTGGCATGGTCAACTACTTAGCCAAGTTCGCACCCAGCCTCTCCAATGCTAATGCACCCCTGCGTCAGCTGCTAAAGCAGTCCAGTGAGTTCCTCTGGGACAACCAACACGACATCGCTTTCCAGAAAGTGAAAGACTTGATCACGAGAGAACCAGGACCAATCCTTGCCTACTACGACCCCAACAAAGAGCTCAGACTCCAGGTGGACGTGTCAAAGTATGGACTAGGGGCAGTGCTACTGCAAGAAGGAAAACCCATCGGCTACGCTTCCAAATCTCTCACAGACTGTGAAATCAACTACGCTCAAATCGAAAAGGAGCTGTACGCCATTCTGTTCGGATGTAAGCGTTTCCATCAGTATGTCTATGGACGACAAGTCATTGTGGAATCAGACCACAAGCCCCTCGAGTCAATCATGAGGAAACCGTTAGCCGCAGCCCCGCCAAGGCTACAGAGAATGATCCTTCAACTACAAAAATACGACTTCACAATCACTCACCGTCCAGGCAAAGACATCCCTGTTGCAGACACACTCTCCAGGAAGTTTCTTACCTACAAGGACAGCAGCCTCAGTGAAGGCATGGACATGCAGGTGCACACCGTGTACAGCAACTTACCAGTTAGTGACACAAAACTGAAGGAGATCCGAGCAGAAACAGAAAAAGACACACAACTCACACAGCTGAGGAAAGTCATACAGTCAGAATGGCCTGAGGAGAGGAGAAAATGCCCTCAGAGCGTCTCAGAGTTCTGGAACCATCGTGACGAACTATCACAGATCAACGGAATAATTTTCAAAGGAGAGAAAATCATCATTCCTACCAGTCTCAGAGAAGAGATTTTGACAAAGATCCATGCTGGACACATGGGCATGGAAAAGTGCAAACAGAGAGCACGGGACATTTTGTTTTGGCCCGGAATGTGCAAACAAATAGAGGACATGGTTGGTAAATGCCCCACCTGTCTTGAACGACGCCCCTCAAACACCAAAGAGCCAATGTTACCTCACCGTATCCCAGACCGACCCTGGCAGGTCGTGGCAACAGATCTGTTCACGTGGAACAACGAGGACTACATTATAACAGTGGACTACTACAGCAGATACTTCGAACTCGACAAGCTTCACAGCACCACATCTGCAGCTGTGATACACAAGCTGAAAGCAGCCTTTGCCAGGCATGGCATTGTAGAGACTTTAATATCTGACAATGGGCCCTGTTACAAATCAAATGAGTTTGAATCCTTCACAAAAGCATGGGAGTTCACACACGTCACCACAAGCCCACATTACCCTCAAAGTAATGGCCTTGCTGAAAAATCTGTGCAGATCGCTAAATCACTCATGGACAAAGCAAAAGCAGACAAGAGAGACCCCTACCTCAGTCTCCTTGAATACCGCAACACTCCAGTTGACAACTTCAAATCAACAGCCCAGCTGTTGATGAGCCGCAGACTTCGCTCAATCCTTCCCAGCACCAACCAGCAGCTGCAACCTGAGGTCGTCAGCTACAAGGAAGTGCATGCAAAACGTGCACAGAGACAACAACAGCAAAAGCGATACTACGACAGGTCAGCCAGACCACTGCCACCACTGAACGACGGAGAGTCAGTTAGAATCCAGGAGCATGGCTACTGGAAGCCAGCAGTCGTCATCCAACCAGCTGACACTGAACGTTCATATCTCGTTCGCACCGCAGAAGGAGCGGTGTACCGCCGCAATCGTCGTCACCTACTGAACACAAAAGAACAACACACTGACGATATGAACTGTTCCCCTGAAAGAGAACGGGGTGGACTAAACACAGACACAACACAACATACACCATACTTACCTGCAACACCACAAGAACTGTTGACTGACACAGAAGCATGCTCAGCTTCATATCACACAAGGTCAGGAAGAGAGGTCAAGCCTAGAGCTGTCCTAGACCTGTGAAATGTCAAAGGGTGTAGGCGGATCGCTGCCCTGAAAGAGTTCCAGACTGTAAACTTGTTATTGAAAGTTAACTTGAAATGCTTTGGTATGGTATTTGTTTGATATGTTGAGATGTCATTGCTACAGTGAAAAGCTGAGTTGCTGAGAAATGTTTGTTCTAAAAGTAACAGTATGCTGAATCATTGTTTGTCTGTTATGTTGATGCAGTTGGTGCAGTTTAAATGGTTACTTACCTCGAGTTCAAACTACAGAGCATATATTCAAAAGAAACGCTTTATTGTTCTACATATTTTTTCTTTTTTTTAAAGAAGGGGGATGTAATATTCATATGTGTCAGCATACTGAATTGTAATTGGATGCATTCTACTGTCATATCATACTGTGCTATGATTGGTTAAGACCACCCAGGTGGTGAGGTCATTCTAAAAGATGATCATGGCCGGAGACACATGGACATGCCAGTTATAGCTAGTTAATAAAGAGCTACGTTTATAAATATCCTGTCGTCCTGCATTTTATTATTTTGTACAAAGCATACAAAACAAGACAATAACCTCTATAATACTTATTAGAAACGTTATGAATGTGCCTGTAATGTCCCAAACGGGCTATGACATGCAGTACCTCTGGAAGACTTAAGGGGAATGTTACAAATGTCTCAGTTACGCTCCTTGTTACCTGGGTTGTTGCGATTTTTGTGGGACTGGAGAACAATTTTACATTTACATTTTATGCCAGGAAAGTAAAATAACGTTATTACCTGGATTCCATGCTTTTAAAATGACTGCTATTCCTGAAAAGTATAGAACACTTTAGTTTCCGGTTCTTTTTGACTTTCTTTTTCGGTTGAACAGGTTTCAACCCTAGATTACAACACATGTAGAAAACTGCTGGACATTACATTCAGGCAGCTTCAAAATAGTAGTGCAACCGTCAACCTCTCTCTCTCTCTAATGCATCCGTACTGTCTGAAGTGAAGTATGTTGATGTAAACGAACTCAGAAATCTCAAATAAATTGATTATTTATTAAATTATCTTGATGAAATTATGTACATTCAATCACACAGACAAACCCAAAGTCTCTAGTTAGCTATGTGACTTGTAAAATAGTTTTTATCACGTTCTTCACTCACTCCGTTTGACACAAAAATAACACGTAGCTAAAACCTTTACCAAACTTGATAATACCTTGACGTATTTGTGACCTAGCATGTTATGAAATGTTCTTTCTAAATTAGAAAGCTGAAACGTGCTATTACATAACTGTAGTAATACATTTGAAATGGACACAACAGCTATTGTCTTGACAGCACAGTTTTAGCTCTTTTTTCTTTATCTGAAGAATGGTGCCCGCCTGACCACTGAGGTATAAGAGGTAGAGACTGTCTCCAAGATGGCCGACCGTTGTTTTCAACGTAATCTACTCACGTTCGCATCAGGCCAGGGTTCTGGTTGGGAAGTAGCCATCCTATGTACCTAGAGGAGACTTGCGCTAGGGTACTAGGGGGTAACTCGCCCCCCCCTAAGAACAATGTCTAATTGCTGACACAAATAAGCAACATTTGGGGGGGGGGGGGGGGGGGGGGGGGATTATGTGGATGAAGGTCATGCTTAGGCTAATGAGCTATAAAGGGAAATACATTTCTACAGTTTACACTTTTTGAGTTATTTAATTAAATGTTTTTTTTTTAGAAAAGGGGAGTTTTTTAAAGTCGTGGGGTAAGTGCCCCCCATCAGAATTGTCCATTTAAATAAATGTAGCCTATTTATCCATTACTACATTTAGCTAACATTATATAGTTAATCCAGAGATCCTTACCTTTGGCTCGATTCGGCAGTCTTGTCCAGATCATCATGGCATTTGTAGTTCTTTAGGATAGCCACATTAGCAGCTAATTAGCATTTATTTTTTTGGGGGTAAATGCAGGTGAATATATTTATCAAAGTCACCTTGTCCTAGAGAGATTTACACTGTTATCAAAACGTTACACCAGGGTAAGCCTATCTTCCACCCTATGTAAAGCTGGGATATATAAGATACCCCGTAAAAAAAAAATAAACACTCTAAAATGTGAAGTTTTGTCACACAACACAATGCCCAGTGGTGTAAAGTACTGAAGTAAAAATAATTTAAAGTACTACTTAAGTCGTTTTTTGGGTTATCTGTACTTTACTATTTATATTTTGGACAACTTTTACTCGACTACATTCCGAATGAAAAATATTACATTTTAGTCATTTACAGTTAGTGATTGCATACATTTTCATACTATCCCCCCGTGGGAAACGAACCCACAACCCTGGCGTTGCAAACGCCATGCTCTACCAACTGAGCTACACAGGACATACATCCCTGGTCATCCCTACTGCCTCTGATCTGGCGGACTCACTAAACACGTTTAATTTGTAAATGATGTCTGAGTGTTGGAGTGTGCCCCTGGCTATCCATTAATAGAAAATAAAATAAAAAATGGTGTCATCTGGTTTACTTAATATAAGGAATTTGAAATGATTCATACGTTTACTTTTACTTTTGATAGTGAAGTATATTTAAAACCAAATACTTATAGACTTTTACTCAAGTAGTATTTTACTGGGTGACTTTCAGTTTTACTTGAGTCATTTTCTATTAAGGTATCTTTACTTTTACTCAAGTATGACAATTGGGTGCTTTTTCTACCACTGACAATGCAACAGATGTCTCAAGTTTTGAGGGAGTATGCAACTGGCATGCTGACTGCAGGAATGTCCACCAGAGCTGTTGCCAGATAATTTAATGGTAATTTGTATACCATAAGCTGCCTCCAACTTTGTTTTAGTAAAATTGGCAGTATGCCCAACCACCCTCACAACTGCAGACCATGTGTATGGTGGTGTTCTTCCGAGTGGCGCAGTGGTCTAAGGCTTTATATATATTTAATGTATGCACTAACTGTAAGTCGCTCTGGATAAGAGTGTCTGCTAAATGACTTAAATGTAAAAATGTGTGTGGGTGAGTGGTTTGCTGATGTCAATGTCATGAACAGAGTACCCCATGTCAGGGTTATGGTATGGGCAGGCATAAGCTACGGAGAAGGAACACAATTGCATTTTATCAATGGCAAATGTAATGCACAGAGATACCATGACAAGGTCCTTCCGACGTCATGTTTCAGCATGATAATGCATGGCCCAATGTCGCAAGGATCTGTACACAATTCCAGGAAGCTGAAAATGTCCCAGTTCTTCCATGTCCTGCATACTCACCAGACATGTCACCCATTGAGCATGTTTGGGAGGGCTGGATCGACGTGTACCACAGCTTGTTCCAGTTCCCACCAATATACAGCAACTTCACACAGCCACTGAAGAGGAATGGGACAACATTCCACAGGCCACAATCAACAGATTGATCAACTCTATGCAAAGTAGAAGTGTCCTGGAGGAGGAGGAGGAGGCAGCGGCAGATATTATCCGTTCTCATGTAATGGGGTAGGGCCCAGTGATACCAACTTAGCAATTTTGTTGCCAGATTTAGCAACTTTTCAGACTACCCTGGCAACTTTTTTTTTCAAAAACAGCACCTAGCAACAAATGTAGCTACTTAAAAAAACTTATTTGGAACTTTTAGCAACTTTTGAAAAGTGACTCAAACACTAAAATGCACACATTTTCCCTCTAAATGACACTAAAACGATTTTATCTGTCACACACTCAGTCACAACACACATGGCTGGCTACAAAAGTGCATTGTGAGTGACGTCAGCAGCAGGCGCTCAGCTCGTGCACAGGCAGCAGCAGGCCAGCCAAGCAGCACAACAACCTGGAGAGAGCTGGAGAGAGATGCCTAGCGCACACATCATTATTTGAGTTAAGTTGCTTGTTCAATAAGATAGCATATATACCTTGTTATTAGCTTGTACCTATAATTGTTGATCAGTTAGGTAGCATGTTTACTAACTACCAATACACTACTAGTTAATAAGAAAATAAATCAAATGTAATTGTTCAATAATTCAATGTGTAACTAAAAATATCTGATCATATAAAATGTTATGTGTTTATGTTACTTTTGCAAATACAAATATGTGATAATAAACAAACAATAAACAAATCTAAACTAACTAATGTCAAATCATATTTGTCGCCGAGATGGCCAGTCAATTTGATTAAGGTTATTGTTTATTCTACGTAATGTTGCAGTTTTACGTTATTATGTAATGACTGGTAGGGCCGTCCCAGGGATCCCGGAATGCACGGACTGTTGCACTGTGGTGGGAAACAGGAAGTTCTGGCAGGCGCGCCCATGCCACGTTCTTCAGAATAAAAAAAGCGCCAGAACTGTGCAGTCAAGAGGATAACCTTTGTGTCCGTTTCTATTTATTACTATAGGTATGTAATACCACGTTTAAACTTTCTAATGTCAAAAGAACATGTCATACCATGTTAGGTATCACATCCGTTAAGGTATTATCACGTTTGGTAAAGGTTTGATGTGTTATTTTTGTGTCAAACCGATTGAGTGAAAGAACGTGGTAAAAACTATTTTACAAGTCACATAGCTAGATACTTTGGGTTTGTCTGAGTGAATGTACATAATTTTCTCATGTTAGTTCAATAAATAATCAATTTATTTTAGATTTCTGAGTTCGTTTAGCATATTATTGTTTTTGTGTTAAATTCACGAGTTGGTAAAATGGCGGGTACTCTCCGTCAGCGTCAACGGGACTTCAGTGAGGACAGTGCGGGTGCATCAGAGAGACAATTTCACGGTCGGACTACTGTTTTGAAGATGAATGTAATGATTATCAGTTTTCTACATGTGTACTAATTTTCAGACATATTCTGTTGTTATCAATAAATGTTGCTATGGTGTGAACAGGAAATACAATTGGTTTTTGATTGAAGTAATACAGTGAAGACAAGGTTATTAAGGAAATTAGACACTTCACTTAAATTAACACCCAAAATGAGTATTAGCACCTATTTCAGTCCAAGTCAAGCACTGAATTAGATAATTGAACAAGAAAAAAGTGAAAATATTTTTAGAGAATAAAGAATGTGCCAGAACTGTCAAGACAATAACTTTTGTGTCTGTTTCTCTTTATTACTACTGGCCGATTCAGATAAGTCTGAGGCCGGTAACATCAACAGTGAGGACAAAACCCAGCCTGCCTCTCTCCTTCCACACTGAGTCCAAACCTACAGTCACTGGGTCCTGATTGTGACAGTGGAGCCCAGTTTACTGCAGGATCCAGAGATGGCATCAGTGAAGCTGGAAGACTGCAGTCAAACATTGGAGCTGAATGTCAACATTAAAGATGAAGAAGAGGAGGAGAAGAATGGGAAATCTGTTTGTCACGGTAAGAGTAGGTTCTATCTAACTAAGTTTGTTTGACATGATTTGGAAAGGCACACACACACCAGTGCATTCGGAAAGTATTCAGACCCCTGGACTTTTTCGACATTTTGTTACGTTTCAGCCTTATTGTAAAATTGATTAAATTGTTTTTTTCCCTCATCAATCTACACACAATACCCCATAATGACAAAGCAAAAACTGGGTTTTATCAGTTGTTGCAAAAACAACAACAACTGAACAATTACATTTACATAAGTATTCAGACCCTTTACTCAGTACTTTGTTTAAGCACCTTTGGCAGTGATTACAGCCAAAGTCTTAATGTGTATGACGCTACAAGCTTGGCACACCTGTATTTGGGGAGTTTCTCCCATTCCTCTCAGCAGATCCTCTCAAGCTCTGTCAGGTTGGATGGGGCGCGTCGCTGCACAGCTATTTTCAGGTCTCCAGACATGTTCGATTGGGTTTAAGTCCCGGCTCTGGCTGGGCCACTCAAGGACATTCAGAGACTTGTCCCGAAGCCACTCCTGCGTTGTCTTGGCTGTGTGCTTAGGGTCGTTGTCCTGTTGGAAGGTGAACCTTCGCCCCGGTCTTGAGGTCCTGAGAGCACTGGAGCAGGTTATCATCAAGGATCTCTCTGTACTTTGCTCCAATCATCTTTCCCTCGATCCTGACTAGGCTCCCAGTCCCTGCCGCTGAACAACATCACCGCAGCATGATGCTTCCACTGCCATGCTACACCATAAGGATGGTGCCAGGTTTCCTCCAGACGTGATGCTTGGCATTCAGGCCAAGAAGTTCAATCTTGGTTTCATCAGACCAAATAATCTTGTTTCTCATGGTCCGAGTCCTTTAGGTGCCTTTTGGCAAACTCTTAGCGGGCTGTCATGTGCTTTTTGCTGAGGAGTGGCTTCCGTCTGGCCACTCTACCATAAAGGCCTGATTGGTGGAGTGCTGAAGAGATGGTTGTCCTTCTGGAAGGTTCTCACATTTCCATAGAGGAACTCTGGAGCTCTGTCAGAGTGACCATCATGTTCTTGGTCACCTATATAGACAGTTGTGTGACTTTCCAAATCATCTCCAATCAATTGAATTTACCACAGTTGGACTCCAATTAAGTTTTAGAAACATCTCAAGGATGATCAATGGAAACAGGATCCACCTGAGAAAAATGTCGAGGTTCATAGTCTCATAGCAAAGGGTGTGAATACTTATGTAAACAAGGTATTTCTGCTGTTTTATTTTTAATACATTTTCAAAAATGTCTAAGAACCTGTTTTCACTTTGTCATTATGAGGTATTGTGTGTAGATTGATGAGGATTTTTTTTATTTAATCCATTTCAGAATAAGGCTGTAACGAATCAAATTGTGGAAAAAGTAAAGGGGTCTGAGTACTTTCCTAATGCACTGTACATATCCAAAAGTGGACCTAGAAGTTTGTCCTTAAATATCTATTGGGAGCCCATCTGGACCTTCCGCTTTACCTCCCTTCATATCGAAAATAGCATCAGATATTTCAACACCATCCAATTCCTTTTCCAGATCCAATTTAGTGTCTTCTGAAGTAGAGGGAAAATCAAGACCTGACTAGTTCAGTTCTCAGGAGATTCAGAGTTGTAAAGTGTGTTGTAGTAGGAAGCAAATGTTTGGTTTATTTCTACAGGATCCATTGATAATTGTCCTTGTAAATTATGAATTGCATTAAAGGCTGAATTTTACTTCTTAATGTGCCAGGCCAGCAATTTACCAGGTTTTTCACCTTGATCATAGGACTGTTTCAGCCTAGTTAAGCTGTTTGCAGCCTTTGAGGTGGGAAGTTCTTCATACTGAGCTTTAAGACCAAATCATTCCTTGTTTACTTCTACTGAGTTATCCAAAAATGCTTCCCTCTCCAATTCTCTCATTTTCTGATTTATTAGATTTGAAACTGGTAAAACGTATAATTTGCCCCCAAATATGTGCTTTGAAAGCCTCCCATCTGGTACTCGCTGACGTTTGGTCAGTGTTCAATGTCAAATAGACATCTATATGCACTCCAACGTAATGTAAGAAGTCTGGGTCCTGTGGGAAGTGTCTAAACCAGAGGAGCTATCTAGATGAGGATCAAGAGTGCAATTAAAGTCCCCTGCCATTAGGACTTTACCAGGAATGGAGGCTATCAATAGAAATACATTCTCAAAGAATTGGGGATTATCATCATTAGGACCATAAACATTAACCAGATTAATATGCTCATTCAAAAGAGTTCCCTGTATCTAAATGTATCTACCAATTGTATCAGTTATAATAGTATCCACTTGAAACGGAACAGATTAGTGAATTAAAACCATAACTCCATGAGAATGAGAGGAGAAACAGGATGCTATTACTGGCCCTTGTCATCTCCTGCATACTTTAAGTAGCTCATCCTTCAACAAGTGAGTTTCTTGTAGGAACACAATAGATGAATGAAGTTGTTTAAGCCTAGTAATAACCTGTTTTAAGCTTGGATAGTTTACAAACTCCACAGACATTCCACAAAATACATTTAAGTTTAGCATTTGAAGTAATTTAACCAAAGATGTAAACATGGAATAAGCTATAGCATAAAGACATATCTAAAATATGTTTAGTAACCACAAGGACCGCAGGAATATTTTGTAGTGAGGAAAATATGTAAAGATCTGTTGGAAGAAACAAACATAAATCTATCCTAACAACACAGGGTCTTTTACTAGTAGCCTATATAGTAGCCTAAATATCACAACAAAAGGCCTCTCTAGCAAGATGATATGTGAAATATCACGTAGTATTTGTTTGAAAAGTAGCAAAGAATAGCTCCACCTAAAACAGTAACGCTAGTTAGTGAAGCCTGAGACTAACGTTACAGTATGGACCGTCCAAAATAGTGGTAGATGATCCACAACACAGGGTCTGTTGCTAGTAGCTACCAAGTAACAATATGGCCCATACGTATAGCGTTAACGTAGTATACCATGATACGTTTATAAACCTGAAAAAGTATCAAAGATCAGAAATGAACAGCCTACGTGAGAAAAAGAGAGATCATTGAAAATGTGCAATGTTACCAAAAGGCCCTTTGCACGTGATGTTAGGCTTGCACCTGAGTGTCAAACATTTTAGTCCAAGGATATGATCGACAGGCCTCCATCATTCTTAAATGGAAAAAGTGTGGAACCACCAATAATTTTTCTAGAGCTGGCAGCCCAGACAAACTAAGCAATCGGGGGAGAAGGGCCTTGGTCAGGGAGGTCACCAAGAAGCCAGTCACTCTGACAGAGCTCCAGAGTTCTGTGGCGATAGGAGAATCTTCCAGAAGGACAACCATCTCTGCAGAACTCCACCAATCAGGCCTGTATGGTAGAGTGGCTAGACGGAAGCCACTCCTCATGAAAAGGCACATGACTGCCCGCTGGGAGTTTGGCAAAATACACCTAAAGGACTCTCAGACCATGAGAAACAAGATTCTCTGGTGTGATGAAGCCAAGATTGTACTCTTTGGCCTGAATGCCAAGCGTCACGTCTGGAGGAATCCAGGCACCATCCCAACGGTGAAGCATGGTGGTGGCAGCATCATGCTGTGGATATGTTTTTCAGTGGCAGGGACGGGAAGACTAGTCAGGATCGGGGGAAAGATGAACGGAGCAAAGTACAGAGAGACCTGAAAATAGCTGTGTGGCGACACTCCCCATCTAACCTGACAAGCTTGAGAGGATCTGCAGAGAAAGTCCCAAAATACAGGTATGCCAAGCTTGTAGTGTCATACCCAAGAACACTCAAGGCTGTAATCACTGCCATCGGTGCTTCAGCAAAATACTGAGTAAAGTCTGAGTACAGTTTTTTTATTATGATTATTTTTGCAAAAATTGTGTCATAAAACGTAGCGGTCAATCAGGGAAATGGTTCCAATCATTTTTCCTTTTTATTCATTGTAGAAACATTTAAAATAAGGGCTGTGTTTCGTGTAGGCTTCACTTGGCGTGACTTTTAGCAACGTATTCGGCTCTATTTCCTCTCAGATTATAAAACTCTAATTATCATCAAAGTAGACATCATGCAAAACAACAAATCACTGCAATCTCCTGCATGTCATCTCTAGCTGACACCTTTGCTAACAGGTATTGTGGCAATTTAAAACTTGCACAAGACAGTTCACATAATTGACAATTTAAATAAATGTAGCCTATTTATTCATTACTAAATTTAGCTAACATTAGATGGTTAACCCAGAGATCCTTACCTTTGACTCGATTCAGCAATTTTGTCCAGATCATCATGGCATTTGTAGTTCTTTATGATAGCCACATTAGCAGCTAATTAAATGTCATTTTTGTAGGGGTAAATACAGGCGAATATATTGATAAGTCACCTTGTCCTAGAGAGATTGACACGGTTATCAAAACGCCACGCCAGGATAAGCCTACACGAAACACAGCCCTTATTATAAGTGTTTCTAAAATCCCCTATGGGAAAATGAATGGTGTAAAAATGATTGGAACCATTTCCCTGTTTGACTGCAAGGTTTTATGGGTATTATAATTTATACTGTGGTACTCCATTGGTGTGCAGCTACCTGAAGCTAGTGGGGTGTGGATGAGCTGAGACACGTGGTAAGATGGCGGACAAGAAAAAAGTGGAATGGGGGATTGCAGTGGGGGATGCACAAACCTTCTGGAAGATCTGATGAAGGAGAAGATGGTGGACAACGACAAAGGAGAAAAGTGGAATACGTTTTGAGTGAATATGGAATGGAAGATCACACAGAACTTTTAGAAGAGCTACAGGAGGAAAGTGAACGTGACGAGAGTGAGGATGAATTAACTGTGGCGAGGAACTCCGAGTTCGGGCTTTGTTCCGAGGATGATAAGGATGATTCTGGCCCAGTGGTAGTGAGATTTGTAGAGAGAATGGATCCATATGTGGTGTCAGGTTAGGTGGAGAAGAGGTTGGGGACTGTTGAGTTGGTGAAGGTAACTCGGTGTGGACTCGTGATTATTTATTGTTTCTTCTCTGTCCAGAGGGAGCGGGCGCTGTGGATTACGTGATTAGAGACAGGAATTGTGACTTGAATTGCTCTCCGGAACAGGGTGGCATTGAAAGGAGTGATAACAGGGTTAGGTTTAAGTGTTGAGAATGAGCAGTTGAAATGGAAGATTCCAGGTGTCTGTGACACCCTCCGTTTTGGTGAGTCGTAGATCCGGTGTAGAGCGTGGAGAAACAGAGAATACATTATTTGTCATGCTGGATTTTGATGCATAGTCTCTGCCAGATAAAGTCAAGGTAGGAAGTGTCAGTTATCCTGTGAGCGATTTTGTTCTGTAAATACTACAGTGTTTTAGGGGTGAAGTTTATGGGCCTGTTGCAGCAGTGTGTAGGCGTGAGATGCCTAGATGTGACAAGTCTGCAGGAGGGCATGAGATGAAGAAATGTGTGGTATCAGTGGAGAAAGTTCTGTGTGTTAGTTGTGGGGGTGCTAACGGGCTGGAGATCTGAGGTGTCAGGTGAGAGAAAGGCAGATTGAGGTTGCCAGGGTTACAGTAGTACAGAAGGTGTTGTATGCCGAAGCAGTGAAGAGAGTGGTAGAGGAAGATGGGTACAGGGTGAGGGATCTTGAGAGGATTCGTGTGAGTAGGCAGAGACCAACAGAGAGATGGGAAGAATATGTGCTTCAGTAAGGTGGGGTTTTAGCATTTATAGCAATGGTTGTCAATTGTACTGCAGAAATGGATCTCACAAATGACCAAAATGACAGGCTACTTTGACACTGAGAATCTGAGCTCAATAAAAACGACCTTGTCTTGAATCCATCAATAGCCGAGGCCCCTAAGTGTGCAGAGAAACACATTGTACAATATGAGGAGGAAGATATAGTCCTAAAAAAGCTTTCCAGTTTCACTGACTCACCCAATGATGTGCAGCTCACTCACCGGTCAAAAGCTTATCTCTCTCTTGCTTTACTTTTTTAAACAATGCTGTTCGCTCAATATGCCTATTTGGAAGTTGATAACTTGGTAACATAGAGACATTAGTATTTTATTTTCAGCAGGATCCATTTGCTTTACAACCTGTGTTTTCCAGCGATTGTATTAGAAATATTTGCTAAAGGCCTGTTTTGGCTGCATGCTGTTAACTGACAGATTTGCCACACGTTAGGCATGCCTTGTGATTTGGCTACACACAATCCACAGCTAGGCTATTTTTAAAAATTAGCTATGGATCCTCTGTGGTGAAATTCTAGTCTTACTCCTGGTGTAGTATTGGGAATGATTTAATTTCTTTATGAACAGACTGCAGAGTGCTTCAGCACCTCCAGCACACTTCCCACAGCTATTATTCTATTAGGAGATAAATGATGAAGTGCAATGCTGGAGAGAAGAGAGTTGCCGGCTTATGTCTATAACAGCACAGAGAGGGAGAGAGATCATAGGAAGTGAATGTCATTGTATTTCTGTGAGAGATACAGGTGTGCTTCTCTCTCTCACCACAGCAATTGCCACGCCTTGGTCTAGGCTACAATGTTGCGCAAACCATAAACCGGGGACGGCCCAACATTAACCAATTCTTAGAATATCATGCATGTTTTCACATTACGTTTTTTTAGGGGGCATGACAATTAGAGGAATCGAAATGTCATTACTCTGATTGCTTTTATTAGGATTTTTATATTGCAAACAGTGGAAATTATTTTTCTTGCCACAAGAGGGAGACTACCTGATCCTGGCAAATGCGTTCCAGAAGGAAGACTACAAAACTGAGCGGTACCGGAGGATCCAGCTCAAATTAAGCACAGCCCTTCTCATATAATGGGGTAGGGCCATCCCAAGGATCCCTGAACGCACGGACGGTTGCACCAAATATTTCTTATAACTAAACCAAGATAGACCACAGCTGGTCGTTTCCAATGGGAACAGATGAGTCATAGTGGGCAGAGCCAAGCACGAGCTAGCGAGATCCTATTGGTGTGTTCTAGCACACATATACATATTTCTGTTAGGGAACGCCTCCTCTGTGAAGCGCTCGTGTGCAATAACTCAATTTGCCTTTGCGTTCCTTCTAAATAACGTGATTTAAAAAATGTATTTGCAACAGGTAAGTCCACAAAACTTTGTCCACTCTGTGCATAACATATTTTAGTTTTGGGAACAGAACTGTATTAAGATCAGATGTTTCACCGATTAGAACATTTGCAGAATGTCGGCCACAATCCATCTCCTTCCATCTTCTCCCACTGCCGGCCAGAACTTCCTCTCATTTGGTAGTGAGTGGAAACGCCAACCGGATGCTTCACAATTATACATCCAGTGAAATATCTGTCTCATTGTTCTATCTGTGGCTGCACTGTGGTAGTGGGGGAACAGGAAGTTCCAGGCAGGCACGCACCATTCTTCAGTATAAAGAAAGCGCCAGAACTGTGATGTCAAGAAGATAACCTTTGTGTCCGTTTCTTTTTATTACTATAGGTATGTGTTATGACGAGTTTCTCTGGCATCAAGTAATTCAGTATGCAAGAGAATAGTTCAACACTTAGATGGAGAGTTGGTTCAAAGTATTTAATATTACAGTACCAGATTCACATGACAAGCGGTACCGGCGTAGCCTATTGTCATCTGAATGACTTGCATAGAAAACCTCTTAGTTTATATAATGCTTTTCCGAGCTAATTCCATCCAACAGTTGCCAACCATTATTGAGTGTCACTCCTCGCCACATATAGGATCACCCTATATGGTATCGTGTTGCACCCTAGTCAAGATATTCCATCACGTACTCCTTCTAAGATTAGCACCAGTGGCCCCCCAGCTATCTTGGCCCGCATACCTTCAGGCACCCACCAGTGACAGAAATAAATACATGGAATGTATGTCATCCTCCAAATCCTTATGCAGCTCTCAATATTCCAAACATTAGCTAATACTTTATTAAATACGTAATATCAGTATGTAATAGCACGTTTAAACTTTCTAATCTCGAAAGAACATGTCATACCATGCTAGGTAACAAATCCGTTAAGGTATTATCACGTTTGGTAAAGGTTTGATGTGTTATTTTTATGTCAAACTGAGTAAACCTGGTAACGATTTTAGAAGTCACATAGCTAGATACTTTGGGTTTGTCTGAATGGATGTACATCATTTCCTCAAGGTGATTTCATAAAGAATCCATTTATTTTAGATTTCCGAGTTTGTTTTACATTTTTGGTTTTGTGTAAAATTAACGAGCTGGTAAAATGGTGCTGCCCACTCGGTCAGCGTCAACGGACATCAGTGCATCAGAGAGACAATTTCACGGTTGCACTACTGTTTTGAAGCTGAATGTAATGAATATCAGTTTTCTACATGTGTACTAATGTTGTTTCTGTCTTTATCAATAAATGTTACTATGGTGTGAACAGAAAACACAATTGGTTTTTGATTGAAACAATACAGTGAAGACAAGGTTATTAAGGAAAATAGTACATAGTGCTGCCTAAAACAAACAGTGACTTTGTACTAAATGGCTTTTGTCATTTATGCATTTACTGTACCAGTCAAAAGTTTGGACACACCTACTCATTCAAGGGTTTTTCTTAATATTTACTATTTTCTACATTGTAGAATAATAGTGAAGACATTTAAAACACATATGGAATAATGTAGTAACCAAAAAAGTGTTAAACAAATCAAATATATTTTAGATTCTTCAAAGTAGCCACCCTTTGCCTTGATGACAGCTTTATAGAATCTTTGTAATCTACAATGTAGAAAATAGTAAAAATAAAGAACTCCTGGAATGATTAGATGTTCTAAAACTTGAAGTAGACAAACTGCCAATGTTTTAATGTTCTATTAAATGAGTCTGTGTAGTTACTAACCCTTGTGATAGTGAGTGGAGGATGACACTAACCCTTGTGATAGTGAGTGGAGGATGATATGGCTTCTACATCTGCATTGCTTGCTCTTTGGGGTTTTAGGCTGGGTTTCTATAAAGCACTTTGTGACAACTTCTGATGTAAAAAGGGCTTCATAAAATACATTTGATTGACATGTATATCACACCAACTGACTGGTTCTTCTGATGTTGTTCTCACAGGAGACCATGTTGAGACATTCTCTACATCCAGAGAGCAACAGCAGGAAGATCACAGAGCTAAGAGGTCTCACCACTGCCCACATTGTGAGGAGAGTTTCTCAATTCTATCAAAGTTAAAAATACACCTACAAATACACACTGGAGAGAAGTCTTACTCCTGCTCTGACTGCGGGAAGAGTTTCTCTCGACTGGGCCACTTAAAAATACATGAACGGATACACACAGGAGAAAAGCCTTACTTCTGCTCTGACTGTGGGAAGAATTTCTCTCGACGGGAAAGCTTAAAATCACACCAACGGATACACACAGGAGAGAAGCCTTACTCCTGCTCTGACTGTGGGACAAGTTTCTCTCACCTGAGCTACTTAAAAACACACGAACGTATACACACAGGAGAGAAGCCTTACTCCTGCTCTGACTGTGTAAAGTGCTTCAAAACATCAACTGAGCTAAAAGTTCATCAGACAACACACACAGGAGAGAAGCCTTACTCCTGCTCTGACTGCGGGAAGAGTTTCTCTCGACTGGGCCACTTAAAACAACACGAACGGATACACACAGGAGAGAAGCCATACTTCTGCTCTGACTGTGGGAAGAATTTCTCTCAACGGGAAAGCTTAAAATCACACCAACGGATACACACAGGAGAGAAGCCTTACTCCTGCTCTAACTGTGGGACAAGTTTCTCTCACCTAAGCCACTTAAAAACACATGAACGTATACACACAGGAGAGAAGCCTTACTCCTGCTCTGACTGCAGGAAGAGTTTCTCTCGACTGGACCACTTAAAAAAACATGAACGGATACACACAGGAGAGAGGCCTTACTCCTGCTCTGACTGCGGGAAGAGTTTCTCTCGACTGGGCGTCTTAAAACAACATGAACGGATACACACAGGAGAGAAGCCTTACTTCTGCTCTGACTGTTTAAAATGCTTCACAACATCAACTGAGCTAAAAGTTCATCAGAGAACACACACTGGAGAGAAGCCTTACTCCTGCTCTGACTGTGGGACAAGATTCTACAGATTGGGCAATTTAAAAAGACACCAACGTATACATAAGAAGTGTGTTCCTCTGTAGCTCTGCTGGTAGAGCACGGTGCTTGTAACGCCAAGGTAGTGGGTTCGATCCCCAGGACCACCCATACACAAAAAAAAAGATATATATGCACGCATGACTAAGTCGCTTTGGATAAAAGCGTCTGCTAAATGGCTTATTATTATTATTATTATTATTATTATTATTATATTAAGTGGTAGTGGATTGGATCAAATGAAGAAAGCATAGAACTCTTGTAATCCTATTGTTTCTCACTGTGAGAGAACTGTGCAGAGGAAAGGGAGTGTTGTAGAATGTTAGCATCTCTTTACTTTACTGATCAGTGTTCACCTTGTCAGTGTTGCTGTGCTTAGATAGCTCCTATTGTAAAGATATTGAGAGGACTAGGGTATGGAGGAAACCATGAGTACGTGCATCCATGCTGTGTGTCAGCATTGCAGGCTGGTGGTGGTGGTGTGGGGTGTGTTTTCATGGCAGACATTGGGCCCCTTGATATAAGTGGTGCAACGTTTGAATGCCACAGGATATCTAAACATCATTGCCAATCAGGTGCATCCCTTCATGGCAGCAGTTATCCATCTGCAAATAGATTTTATGCCCCATGCCACAAGGCTTGTCCAGGAATGATTCCATGAACATGACAGTGAATTCAGGTTACTGCAGTGGCCTTCCGAGGCACCAGATCTCAATCCAATTGTGCATCTGTTGTAGGAATTGGAGCGAGCTATTCAGAGTAGAAATCCACTACCAGTCAACTTGACACAACTGTGGGAATCATTGCAGTCAACATGGGCCAGCATCCCAGTGGAATGCTTTCGACACCTTGTAGAGTCCATGTCCCGACGAATTGAGGCTGTTCTGATGACAAAGACTATCAGCTGTTCAGAAATGACAGGTACAGAGAGGGGATGCGAGGAGGGGGCGTGGCTATGTATGTGAATCACAGTATGCAGGCAAAGAGAAGAATAACTGACCTAGAGAAAGAAGAGTTTGAGTGTCTTCAGCTCCGTCCTAAACAACACCCCAGCTCAGTTTCATCTCTGGTAGTGGAGTGCTCTAACATCCACCATGGGCACATGACAAAACACTGCAGCAGAACACTGTGGATTATCTCATAATCACTGTCCATGTGATCAGGATGTCCTCTCCCCAAATAGGTCTCATCCTGTGTGGAGACTTTAATCACCTGCCCATCAAGATGCTGACAAACTCCCATCCAGACATGAAACAAGTGGCCAAAGACAAGACCACAGAGGGGACTCCATCCTAGATCTGATCAACACAACCCACTGTCCTTGCCCCTCTCGGATCCAGTGATCACAAATGTCTGCTGTTCTCTTCAAACACAACATCAGGAGGGAGAAGAGAGGTGCAGCGGAAAAAAGGACATCTGGTAACCCAGAACAGAAAGGAGACCTTTGCACGATGTATGGCCAGTACTGACTGGTCTGCCATATATGAGGTGGAGAGTATTGATGCAAAGGTGGAGACTCCTGCATTCAAACTGCACTTGATGTATACATGCCAATAAGAAAACAACAACAACACTGGACAAGCCCTGGATGACTGAAAGAATAAAGGCTGCCATCAGGAAAATACAGAATATTTTCAACAGATGGGGAGAAACTATGACATGGAGAAAATACAGAAACACAGTGCAAATGCTTATCAAGGAAGCAAAGACAAGCTACTACAAAACTGAAATCCAGGACCTAAAGAAGAAAAACCCTAAGGAATGGTGGGACTTCATTAACAAAGGACTGGGACCAAAGAAAACATCAGGAGGGAGAATACAGGTCGAGGGAATTGAAGACGACGACGTGGCTGATGTTTTGAATGGCTTCTTTGCTGAGGCATGGACAAGCACCACACCTCTTGCCATCTTCCCCCTGCCCATGTCTACAAGGCAGGTTGAGCTGTGCAGCATTGGCCAGTTAAAGCAAGCTCTGACCAGACTCAGCCCACATAAAGCATGTGGGCCTGATGGCATTCCAGCCTGGCTACTAAAAGAGCATGCAGAAGATCTAGCCCCTGTCATCAAACACATTGTTAACACCTCCTACTGGCAGGGGACAGTTTTATCTAAGTGCACAAATCAGTATGACCACCTCCCAAAGTCCAGCACTACTACCGCCCTTGTGAAAGCCACACACTCCTGGCTGACAGCTGCAGACTATGGTGAGGGTGTTACTTGCTGATGTGTCCAAAGCCTTTGATCGAGTAGATCTCGCAAAGTTCCTGCAGCATCTCTGACATTGAACTGTGTCCAAGGTTACTAGCCTGGCTCCACAGCTACACCACCGAAAGAGGGCAGAGGGTGATGGCAACTGGCACATTTAGCCCTTGGTCAGAGGTCACCTCTGGTGTGCCACAAGGTGGCGTGGTTTCACCATATCTGTTTCTCCTTCACATGTCCACCCAAAAAGTTGTCTTCAGTGACACTCTGGACACTGGGTATGCAGACGATGTAGGGCTGTCCCGAGCCATACCATTAACCAGCATCCAAGAGGACACATCCATGGGCTTGGAGATACAGCAGCTGGAAGAGTGGGCCACATCCAACAACATGGTCCTGAATGGGAAAAAGTCTGTGGAAATTCAGATATGTTTTTATAAAGACCATCCACAACCTGCACCACTAATCCTAGGAGGACAGGAAGTACCAGTGGTAACAACAACCAAGTATCTTGGTTTTCATCTAGACTCTAACCTCAGTGGTGACACGTGGAGCAGTCAGTGAGAAAGGCCTCAAAACGCCTTTTTGACATTTCTTGCCAGTAATGTCCTACTGAAGATCTGGTCACAGTCTATACTACACTGGCCAGGCCTTGTCTGGAATACGGTGGAGTGCTGTTAGTTGGATGCAGTAAAAAGCAGCAGGCCCAACTAGACAGGGTGCAGAGGAGGGCCTTGAGGATCATCTCCAGAGGTGGAGCAGTCCAACCACAGCTCCCGTCACTGCAGAACAGGCGAGAACAGGCTGCAGTGCACCTGGTGAAGGACATGCACACTCTTGACCATCCACTGAATGACCTGCTCCCTCCAAGAAGATGTAACTGCACCACCAGGCTCCTGAGAAACAGACACAAACTGTCCTGTCTAACTGCCCGTACAAACCGCCTGTGAAACGCCACTCTACCCACTGCTATCAGACTGCATAATAACTCCCAAAATCTTTTTTTAAAATCACATTTTAATATTTCAATTTCCATCAAGCGTTCTGTATTCTACTTATGTCACGTATTGTGTTATGTATTTTAAAACAAGTGTTTTGTAGTTATTAGTCATGTAAATTCTGCATTTATTCCGTTTTATCGGTGAGCAAGAATAAATCAACTCAAACTCAAAGGGGGGTTGCAACTCAATTTTAGGAAGGTGTTCCTAATGTTTTGTGGACTCAGTGTATATCAGATAAAGACTGTGTGATCAGTTTTTAGCATTAGTTTGGGTGGATTATTTTTTATTACTAAACATATTTTGTTTAATGATAAACAGGCTATGGATAGACTACTTGTGTTTATGAAATTGTCTTTTAATACCAGATTAATTATTTTAGTAATTGATGATGAATGTATTTGAATAACTGTATAGAAGTTCATTGATCTGGTGGCAGGTAGCCTAGCGGTTAAGAGTGTTGGGCCAGTAACTAAAAGGTCGCTGGTTTGAATCCCGTGCCAATTAGGTCCAAAATCTGTCATTGTGGCCTTGTGCAAGGCAATTAACCCCAATTGGTCCTATAAGTCGCTCTGGATAAGAGCATCTGCTAAATTACAAATATGTAATGAAAATTCATGTTTGTACATGAGTTTGTGCTGGGCAACCTCTTCTTCTCTTGTGCATAAATATAACAAAGTGTTTAAAGTGAAATAGTTAGTCTATACAGTGCATTCTGAAAGTATTCAGACCCCTTGACTTTTTCAATAAGAAAATACGTTACAGCCTTATTGTAAAATTGATTAAAAAATAAAAATTCCCTCATCAATCTACACACAATACCCCATAATGACAAAGCGAAAACAGGTTTAGACATTTTTGCAAATTTATTAGAAATAAAATGAATCTCGAAATTTAGCTCAGGTGCATCCTGTTTCCATTGATCTTCCTTTAGATGTTTCTACAACTTGATTGGAGTCCACCTGAGATAAATTCAATTGATTGGACATGGTTTGAAAAGGCACACACCTGTCTATATAACATCCCACAGTTGACATTGCATGTCAGAGCAAAAACCAAGCCATGAGGTCGAAGGAATTGACCGTAGAGCTCAGAGACAGGATTGTGTCGAGGCACAGATCTGGGGAAGGGTACCAAAAAATGTCTGCAGCATTGAAGGTCCCCAAGAACACTGTGGCCTCCATCATTCTTGAATGGAAGAAGTTTGGAACCACCAAGACTCTTCCTAGAGCTGTCCGCCCAGCAAACCTGAGCAATCGGGGGAGAAGGGCCTTGGTCAGGAAGGTGACCAAGAACCCGATGATCACTTTGACAGAGCTCCAGAGTTCAGCCCGCTTGGAGTTTGCCAAGAGGCACCTAAAGGACTCTGACCATGACAAACAAGATTCTCTGGTCTGATGTTACCAAGATTGAACTCTTTGGCCTGAATGTCAAGCGTCACGTCTGGAGGAAACCAGGCACCATGCCTACGGTGAAGCATGATCGTGGCAGTATCATGCTGTGCAGATGTTTTTCAGAGGCAGGGAGACTAGTCAGGATCGAGGGAATAATGAACGGAGCAAAGTACAGAGATCCTTGATGAAAACCTACTCGAGAGCGCTCAGGACTTCAGACTGGGACGAAGGTTCACCTGGCCCAGCCAGAGCCCAGACCTGAACCCGATTTAGCATCTCTGGAGAGACCAGAAAAGAGCTGTGCAGCAACGCTCCCCATCCAACCTGACAGAGCTTGAGAGGATCTGCAGAGAAGAATTGAAGAAACTCCCCAAATACAGGTGTGCCAAGCTTGTAGCGTCATACCCAAGACGACTCGATGCTATAATCACTGCCAAAGGTGCTTCAAGAAAGTACTGAGTAAAGGGTCTGAATACTTATGTAAATTTGATATTTCCGTTTTTTATTAATAAATTAGGAAAAACATCTAAAAACCTATCTTTTGCTTTGACATTATGGGGTATTGTGTGTACGTTGATGAGGGGAAAAAACTGTTAAATCAATTTTAGAATATGGCTGTAACGTAATAAAATGTGGAAAAAGTCAAGGGGTCTGAATACTTTCAGAAGGCATAGCCAAGCTATCATTGACTAAGTATTGGCACCCCATGTATATCTACCATTGCTCATCGTGTATTAATTCCTCGTACTACAATCTTTTTCCTATTATTATAATTGTTGTATTGTGTTCTCTATTGTTGGTCAACATTTCACTGTTAGTCTACACCTGTTGTTTACCAAGCATGTGACAATTAAAATGAAATGACTACGTGTTTAGTAAATTGTCTTCTAAACTAAAATATAACCTTGACATGTGAAGTGTTGGTCCCATGTTTCATGAGCTGAAATAAAAGATCCCATAAATTTTCCATACGCATAAAAAGCTTAATAATCTCAAATTTGTGTGCACACATTTTTTCCCATCCCTGTTAGTGAGGATATCCCCTTTGCCAAGATAATCCATCCACCTGACAGGTGTGGCATATCAAGAAGCTGATTAAACAGCATGATCATTACACAGGTGCACCTTGTACAATAAAAGGCCACTCTGAAATGAGAAGTTTTGTCACACAACACAATGCCACAGATGTCTACATTTTGAGGGAGTGCGCAATTGGCATGCTGACTGCAGGAATGTTCACCAGAGCTGTTGCCAGAGAATTGAATGTACATTTCTCTACCGAGAATTTGGCAGAACATCCAACTGGCTTCACAGCCACAGACCACGTGTAACCGTGCAAGCCCAGGACCTCCACATCTGGCTTCTTCACATGCAGGATCATCTGAGATCAGCCACCCGGACAGCTAATGAAACTGAGGAGTATTTCTATCTGTAATAAAACCCTTTAGTGGGGGAAATCGTTCTTATTGGCTGATGGGTGGGCCTATGCCTTCCCAGGCCCACCCATGGCTGCTCCCCTGCCCATTCATGTGAAATCCATAGATTATGGCCTAATGAATGTATTTCAATTGACTGATTTCCTTATATGAACTGTACCCTAGTAAAATTGTTGAATGTTGTGTTTATATTTTTGTTCAGTTAGTTAAAATCTTACAAAAAAACTGATGATGAATATGTTTGGAAAACTGCATTGATCTGCCAATGAAAATTAACGTTTGTACATGAATATGTACTGGTCAATCTCTCCTTCTCTTTTGTATTCAGTTCTTCCATATTAGATCTGACAATATGAATGGTTCTTATGGTTGTATTCAGTTCTTCCGTATTAGATCTGACAGTATGAATGGTTCTTATGGTTGTATTCAGTTCTTCCATATTAGATCTGACAGTATGAATGGTTCTTATGGTTGTATTCAGTTCTTCCATATTAGATCTGACAGTATGAATGGCTCTTATGGGCTGAGTGCCTGGAGTGTTTTGGTATGACCACAGTCAGGAATTTTCTTTGACCCTTTGATCTCACCAGGACAGAACCACATGTCTCTATCACACTCCAGCCCAGAAGGTGGCAGTGATGCACCTTTAACGTTGGTCTGAACACCACCAATAAACACCATAGAAGAAGAATGCCTGCTTAGCAACAACCAAGGGGCCATGCAGCTTTCCACTGTTCCAAAGACTGTCTATTATATGGAACAGATTGGCATGTGACCACTCTAACAATGTAGACACGAATCTGTGTTGGTCAAACTCTTCTCTTCTCTATCATAAATACAACAAAACTATGTTTTAAGTGAAATATTTAGTGTTTGTCTAAAGCTGGAAAAAATACCTGAAATGAGCATCACAAAGATACATTTGACCTATGCACTAACAAGCTTTTTCAATATACGCAGCTTTGTCACCAGCTGCAGTACTGTAGCTTTATTAATCTACTGTACTTCTATCAACATGTCCTCACATTGGATGGGTTGATTAGGGTTCATACCATGTCTTAAACCGCTAGCTAGCTACTTACAAGCCACAACATTTGCATTTTAGTCATTTAGCAGACGATCTTATCCAGAGCGACTTACAGTTAGTGAGTGCATACATTTTCATACTGGCCCCCCGTGGGAAACGAGCCAACAACCCTGGCGTTGCAAGCGCCATGTTCTACCAACTGAGCTACAGGGGACTTACAACACACGTACATTTGCTGTAGAACTGTTTCATGGGGTGTGAAAATATATGTAATCAAAACTACTGGATATCTTTAGAAGGAAAGTTGTTCTACAATTTTCTTACACTTTGAAAATGTGAAATCGTTTTTGTATGTTGGCAAGATAAAAACTACATTTAATCTCTAAGATTTAAGCTTGCAAAATGTAAAGGGGTGTGTAGACTTTCACTGTGACTGTATACGTATCATTGACTTGCAATGGATTTGTGCCACAAATGCTAAAAAGTTAGCATTTTAAACAATAGTAAGATAAACAATATATGCCCAGGACTATATTGAGGGACAGACTGTTGAAATGCCCAGTTGATTATGTAAACAGTCTTGTAGAACTCTGGCATTGATGGTCCATCTGAGGGTGAGTCATTGATATGAATGCTCATAGTAAAAGAGCTGTGAACTCACCTGTGATGGCCCACGTCTACCACAACCTTTCCTGTTGTGTTTGTAAGCACCACAGCATTTTAGTCAGCCATTGATCAAAATGTGTTCATACATATAGTACAATGGGAGGGCGTGTGGAAGGAACAGGGGAGAACCAGGAGTTTGATCTCTGACTTCTATTTAGGACTGGGATCCCTCTGTGGGCCGGCCTTTTCAGAATATCTCTCGATTCTCTTTTAAACATGCTAGAAACCTAAAGGACAGCCTAGTAAGAGCAGATGAATATGTTCCCCCTCAGCATTTCCTATCCACCCTTCCCTCAAATCATTGTGAGAACTGTAATGTGATGACCAAGGGGGATTTCTTTCTTCACCCTCATACTGGAAATAAAATGTATGTCCTGGGTAGAATTTCCTGTAAAACAAAATGTGTGGTATATTTCCTGATGTGCCCATGTGGCTATTATTATGTTGGAAAGTCTAAGAGAAAATTGAAAGCTGAAAGAGCAACATCAGAACTGCTGACGAGAAATCCCCTGTAGCCAGAAGCATTAATGTGGTCGGTTATGTTGTGTGCCAACTTGAGGTTCAAGGGCTTAGAAGTTGTACAGCCAATATAAGACAGGAGGTGATAGAGAATAATTGTTGTTACAGAGAGAGACATATAATATCCATGACTTACAAACAGAGAGAGACATATTATATCCATGACTTACAAACAGAGAGAGACATATTATATCCATGACTTACAAACAGAGAGAGACATATTATATCCATGACTTACAAACAGAGAGAGACATATTATATCCATGACTTACAAACAGAGAGAGACATACAGTGGGGAGAACAAGTATTTGATACACTGCCGATTTTGCAGGTTTTCCTACTTACAGAGCATGTAGAGGTCTGTAATTTTTATCATAGGTACCCTTCAACTGTGAGAGACGGAATCTAAAACAAAAATCCAGAAAATCACATTGTAAGATTTTTAAGTAATTAATTTGCATTTTATTGCATGACATACAGTCATGGCCAAAATTGTTGGCACCCCTGAAATTTTTCCAGAAAATGAAGTATTTCTCACAGAAAGTATTGAAATTACACATGTTTTGCTATGCACATGTTTATTTCCTTTGTGTGTATTGGAATAACACAAAAAAAAACAGGAAAAAAGCAAATTTGACATAATTTCACACAAAACTAAAAAAATGGGCCGGACAAAGTTATTGGCACCCTTTCAAAATTGTGGATAAATAAGTTTGTTCCAAGCATGTGATGCTCCTTTAAACTCACCTGGGGCAAGTAACAGGTGTGGGCAATCTAAAAATCACACCTGAAAGCAGATAAAAAGGAGAGAAGTTGACTCAGTCTTTGCATTGTGTTTCTGTGTGTGCCACACTAAGCATGGAGAACAGAAAGAGGAAAAGAGAACTGTCTGAGGACTTGAGAACCAAAATTGTGGAAAAATATCAACAATCTCAAGGTTACAAGTCCATCTCCAGAGATCTAGATGTTCCTTTGTCCACAGTGCGCAACATGATCAAGAAGTTTGCAACCCATGGCACTGTAGCTAATCTCCCTGGACGTGGACGGAAGAGAAAAATTGATGAAAGGTTGCAACGCAGGATAGTCCGGATGGTGGATAAGCAGCCCCAAACAAGTTCCAAAGAAATTCAAGCTGTCCTGCAGGCTCAGGGTGCATCAGTGTCAGCGCGAACTATACGTCGAAATTTGAATGAAATGAAACGCTATGGCAGGAGACCCAGGAGGACCCCACTGCTGACACAGAGACATAAAAAAGCAAGACTACAGTTTGCCAAAATGTACATGAGTAAGCCAAATTCCTTCTGGGAGAACATCTTATGGACAGATGAGACCAAGATAGAGCTTTTTGGTAAAGCACATCGTTCTACTGTTTACCGAAAATGTAATGAAGCCTTCAAAGAAAAGAACACAGTACCTACAGTCAAATATGGTGGAGGTTCAAAGATGTTTTGGGGTTGTTTTGCTGCCTCTGGCACTGGGTGCCTTGACTGTGTGCAAGGCATCATGAAATCTGAGGATTACCAAAGGATTTTGGGTCGCAATGTAGGGCCCAGTGTCAGAAAGCTGGGTTTGCGTCCGAGATCATGGGTCTTCCAGCAGGACAATGACCCCAAACATACTTCAAAAAGCACCCAGAAATGGATGGCAACAAAGCGCTGGAGAGTTCTGAAGTGGCCAGCAATGAGTCCAGATCTTAATCCCATTGAACACCTGTGGAGAGATCTTAAAATTGCTGTTGGGAAAAGGCACCCATCCAATATGAGAGACCTGGAGCAGTTTGCAAAAGAAGAGTGGTCCAAAATTCCGGGTGAGAGGTGTAAGAAGCTTATTGATGGTTATAGGAAGCGACTGATTTCAGTTATTTTTTCCAAAGGGTGTGCAACTAAATATTAAGTTAAGGGTGCCAATCATTTTGTCCGGCCCATTTTTTGAGTTTTGTGTGAAATTATGTCAAATTTGCTTTTTTCCTGTTTTTTTTGTGTTATTCCAATACACACAAAGGAAATAAACATGTGCATAGCAAAACATGTGTAATTTCAATACTTTTCTGTGAGAAATACTTCATTTTCTGGAAAACTTTCAGGGGTGCCAACAATTTTGGCCATGACTGTAAGTATTTGATCACCTACCAACCAGTAAGAATTCCGGCTCTCACAGACCTGTTAGTTTTTCTTTAAGAAGCCCTCCTGTTCTCCACTCATTACCTGTATTAACTGCACCTGTTTGAACTCGTTACCTGTATAAAAGACACCTGTCCACACACTCAATCAAACAGACTCCAACCTCTCCACAATGGCCAAGACCAGAGAGCTGTGTAAGGACATCAGGGATAAAATTGTAGACCTGCACAAGGCTGGGATGGGCTACATGATAATAGGCAAGCAGCTTGGTGAGAAGGCAACAACTGTTGGCGCAATTATTAGAAAATGGAAGAAGTTCAAGATGACGGTCAATCACCCTCGGTCTGGGGCTCCATGCAAGATCTCACCTCGTGGGGCATCAATGATCATGAGGAAGTAGAGGGATCAGCCCAGAACTACACGGCAGGACCTGGGCAATGACCTGAAGAGAGCTGGGACCACAGTCTCAAAGAAAACCATTAGTAACACACTACGCCGTCATGGATTAAAATCCTGCAGCGCACGCAAGGTCCCCCTGCTCAAGACAGCGCATGTCCAGGCCTGTCTGAAGTTTGCCAATGACCATCTGGATGATCCAGAGGAGGAATGAGAGAAGGTCATGTGGTCTGATGAGACAAAAATATAGCTTTTTGGTCTAAACTCCACTCGCCGTGTTTGGAGGAAGAAGAAGGATGAGTACAACCCCAAGAACACCATCCCAACCATGAAGCATGGAGGTGGAAACATTATTCTTTGGGGATGCTTTTCTGCAAAGGGGACAGGACGACTGCACCGTATTGAGGGAATGATGGATGGGGCCATATATTGCGAGATCTTGGCCAACAACCTCCGTCCCTCAGTAAGAGCATTGAAGATGGGTCGTGGCTGGGTATTCGAGCATGACATTGACCTGAAACACACAGCCAGGGCAACTAAGGAATGGCTCCGTAAGAAGCATCTCAAGGTCCTGGAGTGGCCTAGCAAGTCTCCAGACCTAAACTCAATAGAAAATCTTTGGAGGGAGCTGAATGTCCGTACTTCCCAGCGACAGCCCCGAAACCTGAAGGATCTGGAGAAGGTCTGTATGGAGGAGTGGGCCAAAATCCCTGCTGCAGTGTGTGCAAACCTGGTCAAGACCTACAGGAAACGTATGATCACTGTAATTGCAAACAAAGGTTTCTGTACCAAATATTAAGTTCTGCTTTTCTGATGTATCAAATACTTATGTCATGCAATAAAATGCAAATTAATTACTTAAAAATCATACAAATCAATTTTCTAGATTTTTGTTTTAGATTCCGTCTCTCACAGTTGAAGTGTACCTATGATAAAAATTACAGACCTCTACATGCTTGGTAAGTAGGAAAACCTGCAAAATCGGCAGTGTATCAAATACTTGTTCTCCCCACTGTATTATATCCATGACTTACAAACAGAGAGAGGCATATTATATCCATGACTTACAAACAGAGAGAGGCATATTATATCCATGACTTACAAACAGAGAGAGACATATTATATCCATGACTTACAAACAGAGAGAGAAATATTATATCCATGACTTACAAACAGAGAGAGACATATTATATCCATGACTTACAAACAGAGAGACATATTATATCCATGACTTACAAACAGAGAGAGGCATATTATATCCATGACTTACAAACAGAGAGAGACATATTATATCCATGACTTACAAACAGAGACCAACTGGCAGGTGTCTTCACTGACATTTTCAACCTCTCCCTGACCGTGTCCATAATACCTACATGTTTCAAGCAGACCACCATTGTCCCTGTGCCCAAGAAAGCGAAGATAACCTGCCTAAATGGCTTCCGCCCCGTAGCACTCACGTCGGTAGCCATGAAGCGCTTCGAAAGACTGATCATGGCTCACATCAACACCATCATCCCGGAAACCCTAGACCCACTCCAAATCCCAGTGCTTGATTATGGTGATGTAATCTATAGTCATACGGCTGCCTCTGTTTTAAAACCTTTAGCACTGTGTTTTATCACTGGGATTTTAAACATTTTAAATGAGCCAATTTCTCTTCTATATTATTTATCTAGTCAAAACATGTCACTACACCTCTACACATCACCATTGGGACAATCCAATTTGCTAGTCCCCATTATTTTCTATAATGCATATGAATAGATGTTTTCAGTATAAAGGACTTAGACAGGTTTTCTTCTTTGGTAACAATTAAATAAAACAACAAATATATTATTAGTATTTTTTTCATTTTTATGTGTTTTAAAATGACCCACTTACTATTGGGGAGTGGAACCAGAGAGGAAGCTTGTGTTACCTTTCTCACACCACTACAGTATTCATTTCAACAGACCCTTTCCATCCCCCATTGTTAGAGTTCAATATATGCCCAGGACTATATTGAGGTTCAGGCTGTTGTAATGTCCAGTTGATTATGTAAATAGTATTGTAGAACTCTGGTATTGATGGTCCATTTGAGGGTGAGTCATTGATATGAATATTCAGAATGAAAGAGCTGAGAATTCATGTAACACAATATTTCCTGTCGTGTTAGTAAGCACCACAGCATTTTAGGCAGCAATTGTTCAAATCTGTCCGGAGTTTACAGACGCCAGGACAGCGGAGTCACTCACCACCTTCCGGAGACACTTGAAACCCCACCTCTTTAAGGAATACCTGGAATAGTATAAAGTAATCCATCTACCCCCCCACCCCCCATAAAAAAACGTGGTTGTCCCACTGGCAATCATAAGTTGAATGCACCAATTTGTATGTCGCTCTGGATAAGAGTGTCTGCTAAATTATGTAAATGTAAATGTAATTAACAGTGAGTACAAACCCAGCCTGCCTCTCTCCTTCCACACTGAGTCCAAACCTACAGTCACTGGGTCCTGATTGTGACAGTGGAGCCCAGTTTGCTAAGCAGGATCCAGAGATGGCATCAGTGAAGCTGGAAGACTGCAGTCAAACACTGGAGCTGAATGTCAACATTAAAGATGAAGAAGAGGAGGAGAAGATTGGGAAATCTGTTTCTCACGGTAAGAGCAGGTTCTTTAGTGATCATATGTACAGTACACCTCACCTGCTACTCATGAAAATACTTCAATTTATGTATTAACAAAGTCTACTAAAATGTTTATCTGACACCATAAAGATGATTAAAATATGCATGCAAGCATTAGGCAATGAGTTGATGTTGACTGGCAAGAATTGGTCTGATAGTGGAATACTAAAGGTAAATAGATTTAATGACATTGTAAAATTAACGATTTACTTACATTTTTTTAATTGTTAGAGGAACTTGGGTTATGTGCCTTGCTCAAGGACACATCGACAGATTTTTCACCTAGTCGGCTTGGGGATTCGAACCAGCAACCTTTCAGTTACCTTCCGCCCAATGCGTAAAGCCTAAGTTACAAGTAAATACTGACATTAACAAAACATTAAGTATCTAAACATGATCAGACAGGAAGAGAAAGACAGAGAATCCATAGCGTGTCGTGGCCCACAGCTCATGGGAGAGGGGTAGAGAGAAAGACGGTGTACACTGAGTGTATTAAACATCAGGAACACTTGCTTCTTTCCCTGCCATAGACTGACCAGGTGAAAGCTATGATCCCTTATCGATGTCTCTTGTTAAATCCACTTCAGTGTAGATGAAGGGTTAAAGAAGGATTTTTTGTGTATGTGTTTCATTCAGAGGGTGAATGGGCAAAACAAAATATTTAAGTGCCTTTGAACAGTAGTAGGTACCAGACACACCCGTTTTAATGTGTCAAGAACTGCAACACAGTTTCCCGCAGTTTCAACAGTTTCCCGTGGGTATCAAGAACGGTCCACCACCAAAAGGACATCCAGCCAACTTGACACTGTGGTGTCCAAGACAACGTTGCTAATTATGCTGTGATGATAAGAAGTCCGCTTACACTGTTCTTTGATTATAAAGATTTATTGTATCAAAGTTCACAGTATTAATTTACAGACATCTGCAGTTATATCTGGAGAGAAACGGCCAATCTGTTGATCCAATATGTTGTCTCTCCCCCCCCTTTGTTCAGAACCTGGTATTTATATCCTATGTAACATAATATGGCGTGATTTTAATAAACCAATCCCTGGCCTTCCACATATCTCCCCATATCCTCTATTCCAAGAAGCCTATGTAGTAATGCTTTCCAGATGTTTCCGCAAGCAGAGCCAAGTTTCCTCTAACACACTTTTTGCAAACGTCAGCAAAATCATAGTCCCTCAGACACTACAACACAACTGTGGAAAGCATTGGAATCAACATGGGCCAGCATCCCTGTGGAAGGCTTTCGACACCTTGTAGAGTCCATGCCCTGACAAAGTTAGGCTTTTCTGAGGGCAGAAGGGGGTGCAACTCAATATTAGGAAGGTGTTCCTAATGTTTTGTGCACTCATTATATATCTCACCACAGCAGGTCAAGAACAAAAGAGAAAGACACATTGAAGCTAAGACCCTTTAGAACCATTTGACCATGTTTGGATTCAAAATCGGAGTTGTTGATCAATAACATTACTGTTGAGTTAACTTCCAATCAGATATCAGACCTACAGTATGTCATCACAACAGGAGCTCAGAGGTGTGACAGAATGGGGGATGGTGAGATAATGCATCATTCAGAATGGGGGATGGTGAGATAATGCATCATTCAGAATGGGGGATGGTGAGATAATGCATCATTAATAATGGGGGATGGTGAGATAATGCATCATTAATAATGGGGGATGGTGAGATAATGCATCATTCAGAATGGGGGATGGTGAGATAATGCATCATTCAGAATAGGGGGATGTGGGGAGCAACACAGAGAAGGCTGAATTCCTGAGAAGACAGTAAAACCTTTGGGTTGATAAAAGAGAAGTCTTCTGTTGGGCCCGCCACTATAGTACTATCTACATCTAGGAGTTATCTCCAAAAGTAAGACCTCCATAAGTTCATTCTGTCATTCTGACACCCCTGAAGAACTCAACACAACAAAGCTTGTTTTATCGTTGTGCATGAAAAGTTGTTATAGAACTGTTTCGATGATAAGATAGATGTTATTTCATGCTACTGAGACTTGCATGGATGACACCAGTATTGTCAGCATTTGTTTTATTAACTGGGCTGTCTGGAGTGATCAGAGAGTAGACTAAAGAAGTGAAGTAGACATACTGCCAGTGTTTTGAAGTTCTATGAAATGAGTCTGTGTAGTTGCCAGGGTTGGTGTAAATTCCATTTAAATTCCAGTCAATTCAGGAAGTACACTGTCATTCTAATTCCAATTCTATTCAATGTTTTTCAATCAGGAAAATTGGTTTACTGGAAACACCTTTCCTCTTTTGACCTCACCCTTTCCCAGTCCCCTCCCACTGCTTGACAGAGGCTGTTCTCCTACTAATCTCACTGCAACCCCCCTCCAAGTCTCTGATCCCTACTTTGTTTCCTTTTGCCTCCATCTCTCCTCCAACCTACCCACTCAGCCCTAACCCAGATGGTCATGCTCCTCCCACTCAGCCCTAACCCAGATGGTCATGCTCCTCCCACTCAGCCCTAACCCAGATGGTCATGCTCCTCCCACTCAGCCCTAACCCAGATGGTCATGCTCCTCCCACTCAGCCCTAACCCAGATGGTCATGCTCCTCCCACTCAGCCCTAACCCAGATGGTCATGCTCCTCCCACTCAGCCCTAACCCAGATGGTCATGCTCCTCCCACTCAGCCCTAACCCAGATGGTCATGCTCCTCCCACTCAGCCCTAACCCAGATGGTAATGCTCCTCCCACTCAGCCCTAACCCAGATGGTCATGCTCCTCCCACTCAGCCCTAACCCAGATGGTAATGCTCCTCCCACTCAGCCCTAACCCAGATGGTCATGCTCCTCCCACTCAGCCCTAACCCAGATGGTCATGCTCCTCCCACTCAGCCCTAACCCAGATGGTCATGCTCCTCCCACTCAGCCCTAACCCAGATGGTCATGCTCCTCCCACTCAGCCCTAACCCAGATGGTCATGCTCCTCCCACTCAGCCCTAACCCAGATGGTCATGCTCCTCCCACTCAGCCCTAACCCAGATGGTCATGCTCCTCCCACTCAGCCCTAACCCAGATGGTCATGCTCCTCCCACTCAGCCCTAACCCAGATGGTAATGCTCCTCCCACTCAGCCCTAACCCAGATGGTCATGCTCCTCCCACTCAGCCCTAACCCAGATGGTCATGCTCCTCCCACTCAGCCCTAACCCAGATGGTCATGCTCCTCCCACTCAGCCCTAACCCAGATGGTAATGCTCCTCCCACTCAGCCCTAACCCAGATGGTCATGCTCCTCCCACTCAGCCCTAACCCAGATGGTCATGCTCCTCCCACTCAGCCCTAACCCAGATGGTCATGCACCTCCCACTCAGCCTTAACCCAGATGGTCATGCTCCTCCCACTCAGCCCTAACCCAGATGGTAATACACCGCCGCAATCTTCACTCTCTCTCTCCCGCTTCTCTCGCCTATTTTATCCTATCCTCTCTCATGACTCTGACTTTGCCTCCTGGACCCTACTCTACTCCCTTTCTGCACCCTAGAAAATGTAATTGATACGATTGTGATGCGTTGTTGTCTCACCTAGTTATCTTAAGACGAATGCACTATTGTAAGTCACTCTGGATAAGAGTGTCTGCTGAATTAGTCAAATTTAATATGGAATTCACCCCAACCCTGATGGTTACTAACCCTTGTGATAGGGAGTGGAGGATGATAAGGCTCGTAACACTTTAGAATAGTTTTATTCCCCTGTATTGTGCAGCATACTTATATTAAGTCATTTGTTACCCAGTACAGCCAGAAGAGGACTGGCCACTGCTCAGAGCCTGGTTCCTCTCTAGGTTTCTTCCTAGGTTCCTTCCTTCTAGGGAGTTTTTCCTAGCCACTGTGCTTCTGCATTGCTTGCTCTTTGGGGTTGTAGTCTCGGTACCTGCACCCTCAGCGGAGTCAACAAACACCGGAAGCATCCGTGTTTCAGGGAAAAGGCAGAGAGGAAGGCAAAGCCTGAAAACCGGAAGCTTCTGGTTTCTGTGGACCTGGTTTAGGCGTTTCTTTTACGCCTGATACGTTAGGTTAGGGTATCTGTAAAGCACTCTGTGACAACTGCTGATGTAAAATGGGCTTTATAAAATAAATGTGATTGATGTAAATCACACCAACTGACTGGTTCTTCTGATGTTGTTCACACAGGAGACCATGTTGAGACATTCTCTACATCCAGAGAACAACAGTAGGAAGATCACAGAGCTAAGAGGTCTCACCACTGCCCACATTGTGAGGAGATTTTCCCAATTCTATCAAAGCTAAAAAATATACCTAAAAATACACACAGGAGATAATCTATTTCCCTGCTCTGATTGTGGGAAGAGCTGTAAAATATCAAGGGATCTGGTACTCCTGCTCTGACTGTTGGAAGAGTTTCTCTCAACATGGCCACATGAATGTGAGAATCCTCATCAGTTGTCTGACTAGCTAAGATTAAAATCATTCCATCACTTAATTCTCAAGAAATCATAGCACACTCTATTGTAATCCTATTGTTTCTCACTGTGAGAGAACTGTGCAGAGGAAAGGGAACGTTATAGAACGTTAGCCTCTCTTTACTTTATTGATCAGTGTTCACCTGGTCAGTTTTGGTGTGTTTTGTTAGCTTCTATTGTAAATATATTGAGATTACCTTGGATTTGCCCTTAGGGTTGAATATCCTCTGTGAGGCTGGTTGACTGGGTGGTTTTGCTTCCCTCTGTAGTTTTCTGTGGGAATGAGCTAGCAGACACAACATGTATCAGACAGAGATGGTGTGATGATCAGTTTTCACCATTAGTTTGGGTGGATACTTTTTGTTTATTAAATTGTATTTTAATACTAGATTAGTTATTTTAGTCATTAATAGTCATTAAGGCTTAATTCAAGCCTGTTTAATTTATCTGCCAATGAAAAATAGTATGTATATGAATTTGTTCTAGTCAAGCTCTTCTCTTTTGTGTAATGAATTACCAAAAAACTATGTTTCAAGTGACATATTTACTGTTGTTCTGAAGCTGAACAAGACAGGAAGTTTAAATGAGCATCACAAAGCTAAATCTGACCTATTCACTAACATGTTTTGTCAGCATAAGCAGCTGTGAGACATGCTAGAGTACTGTAACATTACTGATCTACTGAATCATTGTAGTTGTTGGGGGTTATCTTTACAGTAAATATAATGGTGGTGGATAAGCCTTCAATGCAAGCTGCAGGGGTTGCCTTTCAACAAGATGATCCTGACATTTTAAAGGTTAAAAAGGTGGACTTTGTGGCCTTTATCGCAATGGTGATTAACGGCACTGCCAAGGTGGAGAAAAGATCTAGGAAGATAGAAATCATTGTGGTTGCGGCAGAACGGTTCCTGGGGCTGAAAGATTTATTGGCAAAAAGAGTTACATGGAATATTGTCAAAAGCCGTACCACCATCTCAGGTCCTAGAGACTGAGAAGGGAGATATGGAGATTTAAAGGAAGGAAGAAATGGGAGTTTTGTTTGTTTTGGCAATGTACTATTTTTATTAGGGTGGAGTAAGTTAGTATCACTATTAAGTATGGATGTATTTTTTATTTAATTTATTTTGTGGTTTCAAACCGTCCAGTTGGTGGTGGCAATACAACTTTTGGATGTAGTCTGCCATAAAACCCACAGAAGAAGAAGAAGAAGATGTCGCTGTTGCATTGTGGTAGTTGGGGAAGAGGAACTTCCGGGGAGGCGCGCAACATTCTTCATAACAAAGAAAACGACAGGACTGTGCTTTTCGTTTCTCTTTATTACTACAGGTATGTAATAGCACGTTTAAACTGTCTAATATCGAAATAACGTCATAACATGTTAGAACAAATCAGTCAAGGTATTATCACATTAAGGGAAAGGTTTTGTGTAATGTTTGTGTCAATCTGAGTGATTGAAGAACGTTTTCATTTGTGAGGCTTTCCAGGTTCGTATATAGGTCAGTGCGTTTCGCCTGGGCATGTTCAGTACAAACACGTTTTGGAAAGTTGCAGATAGAAATACCCTGAATAGAACTGACATGATTCCTTAGAATCAGAGGCATGTTCGCTCTACATAATACGTTTCTATCTGAATGTGGCCAACGTCTCCGTCCTCCTGCTGGACGCAGCCCTGGTACCCGCTTGTCCCTATGTATGTGAAGCCAGTCATAATAACGATTAACCACAATATTGGAATTTGCGGTTCGCCCTCAAAATAAAAGGCCCTAATTGAAAGTGATGCAAACGGATACAAAATATTGGAATCATGTCAAACCTTGTTACTTAATTTAAAATGAATTACAAAAACTAATTATTTTGAAAATAAATAGGGGGAAAACGGTTGAAATCCCACTGTGGAGGTATTAGACCACATAATTGCATTGGGGGCATTCTTATATGCACTTATGAAACGGGTTGGATTGTGCTCCCATGGAACGGGTGACACCCACAGAAAACTATTCTCAAGAGTTTATACAAATATTAGCGTCTTAGCTCTTATTGCAGGACTTTGACTGTGAAAAATCACCTTCCCAGTCAGTCTATTGCAGGGGTACTCCAGTACTATTTGAGAAGGTCCGGTCAAACACATTTCCTAGGTGGCAAAGGTCCGGATGGATATTGTCATTTATTGGCGTAGTAACAAACCCCCAACTTGTGACCCCAAACTGTTCACAACCCTCTTGTTGGCGGGGAGAACATTTAGCAGTTTTAAAGCGAATATCCTGTAATTCTACACATTTTACGACAGGGCTGAGATTATTTGTTGTTGCTGTTTTTAAGTTTCCATGACTTATGTGTGTTTATATGATACCAGGGGTTGAAGCCCAACCAAAACAGTAATATTATATAATTTTATTGTGACCCGTGGTCCATATCGACCCCGTTCTTGGTCCTTACCGCGTTACGCCAGTTGAGTATGCTGTTTCTTTTGTTTGTATTTGTATTGGACATTCATATTGCACTGTACAGCCCTACCTATGTATTGTTCAGCCTACTCAGTGACATCCACAGAACACAACTATGTAGAGTTTACACAAATATTAGCGTCTTCACTCTATTGCAGGACTCTGAAACCACTGTTGTCCTGGAGTTTAACCCTGTCAGCTAAATTGTCATCATAATCAGTGGTTTCAAGTTTGTCTCTGTACATGACGAGATGATCATAGCAAAAAATTAAATACTTCTGCATTTCCCGCTGTGCAAATGCATTGTTTCTCATTGCAAATAGGCTCAGGATAACTCCTTATAAAGTTGGGTAGCTGATAGGCCTTTTCAGAGCTTAAATAGACAAAATGATTAGTCACAGGGCTCCCGAGTGGCGCAGCGGTCTAAGGCACTGCATCTGTCACTACAGACCCTGGTTGGATTCCAGGCTGTATCACAATCCGGCCGTGATTGGGAGTCGCATAGGGCGGTGCAAAATTGGCCCAGCGTCGTCCGGTTTTGGCCGGGGTAAGCCATTATTGTAAATAAGAATTTGTTCTTAACTGACTTGGCCCAAACATTAGACCGGACCAAATCTGAACCAATCACTCAGACATCATTAGGCAGGTTTCCATTGACCCTGGTGCATTCGACAAAAGCAATGTTGCAACAAAAAATCTTTGCGACATGTGTAATGGAGACGGCAGATATAGGAGAAATGTTCTAAAGCTCGACAACATTTTTTATCGTTGGATGGGTGGGTTTTTCTTTTGTCAAAGTTTCTTTATTCTGACAAGTGAGGATTGAAACTGTGTTTTTTAAATAAATGATGATTGCCAAATCATTTTGACGTTACAGGGTGAGTCATTACGTCCAGTTGTTTTTATCGACACAGGATAGTTACATGGAAACACACCCTAGAGGGCATTTGTCGTATCTATTTTCTATGCAAACTTTTTCTAAATGTCCAGAAAAAGATCACTGGACAAGTTATTGGAAACATAGCTACTGTTTCACAAGATTGGAAAGTACAGTACAGCAGAGTACAGGAAAGAGAAGTTTAGTTCAGTACAGTACAACAGTACAGTATAACGTAATGTACTCTGTTAGGGCGGGGCGATATGGACTACAAATCATACAGCTGTATCTTGAGTTTTTTCAAACGTATGGGTGATTCAAGATTTCTCAATTTAGTTTTTCTCTAAATAAGCGTTGTACAATTAAAGGTCAAATACACTGCATTTCAAACAGTCAGCTATAATCTAACGAATTCAGGGCTTGTGAAGTTATACCTAGGCTAAATATAAGCCATCCACAACCAATAAGACCCACTAATTATTGTATTATTTTATACAAATAGTTTAACCTGCTTTTTTTGGCATTATTCACTGATCTGGCTTTCAAGTTGGTCTATGAAAATGCATTTTTTTGTTACAAATTGACAAACTTATTGTAGAAGGCATTTGGCTATAGAAAATTAACACAGGTCTCATCAACAATCTCTCAAGTGCTAGTGATTAACCAGCTAATCTTTATGTTTCAAGTTTAGCCAACTTGGATCTGTTTGCTAACAAGGTTGAACCGTTGAGTTGTTATGAACACACCATTCTGTCTGTCTCCAACTGTTTGAAAAGCATGTTAGCCTGTCCACTTTGTTCAGATGTTGAAATCAAGTGGCCTACCTTATTTCTCAGAATGAGAACGAGTTGCCAATTCCTTACAGTGGATTCAGAAAGTATTCAGACCCCTTTCCTTTTTCCATATATTCAGACACATTCAGTTGTTTCTGTCTTTATCTATAATTGTTATTATGGTGTGAACGGGAAATACAATTGGTTTTTGATTGAAATAATACAGTGAAGACAAGGTTATTCAGGAAAATATGACATAGTGCTGCCTAAAACAAACTGCAACCTTGTACTAAATAGGTTTTGAGTCATTTATGTGAATTTCTGAAATCTACTATAGGTTAAGTGCACTTACATGGTTTAATTTAAAGTGTGCAATTTGTGTCTAATGTGAAATTAATAAATGGTTTGTTGTCAATGCTTAGCTACCTGATCTAATATATTTTTAGAGAATAAAGAAAGTGCCAGAAATGTCAAGACTAACTTTTGTGTCCGTTTCTCTATATTACTACTGGACGACTCAGATTAAGTCTGAGGCCGGTAACATCAACAGTGAGGACAAATCCAGCCTGCCTCTCTCCTTCCACACTGAGTCCAAACCTACAGTCACTGGGTCCTGATTGTGACAGTGGAGCCCAGTTTGCACTGCAGGATCCAGAGATGACATCAGTGAAGCTGGAAGACTGCAGTCAAACACTGGAGCTGAATGTCAACATTAAAGATGAAGAAGAGGAGGAGAAGATTGGGAAATCTGTTTCTCATGGTAAGAGCAGGTTCTATCTAACTATAAGTTCTTTTTTTTAGTCAAGCAGTGGCAAATATACAGCACCAGTCAAACGTTAGGACACACCTACTCATTCAAGGGTTTTTCTTAATTTTTACTATTTTCTACATTGTAGAATAATAGTGAAGACATCTAAACTATAAAATAACACATATGGAATCATGTAGTAACCAAACATCAGACCAAAGGACAGATTTCCCCCGGTCTAATGTCCATTGCTCATGTTTTTTGGCCCAAGCAAGTCTCTTCTTCATGTTGGTGTCCTTTAGTTGTGGTTTCCTTGCAGCAATTCGACCATGAAGGCCTGATTCATGCAGTCTCCTCTGAACAGTTGATGTTGAGATGTGTCTGTTACTTGAACTATGTGAAGCATTTATTTGGGCTGCAATTTCTGAGGCTGGTAACTCTAATGAACTTATCCTCTGCAGCAGAGGTAACTCTGGCTCTTCCTTTCCAGTGGCGGTCCTCATGAGAGCCAGTTTCATCATAGCGCTTGATGGTTTTTGCGACTGCACTTGAAGAATCTTAAAGTAATGATGGACTGTTGTTTCTCTTTGCTTATTTGAGCTGTTCTTGCAATAATATGGACTTGGTTTTTTACCAAATAGGCCTATCTTCTGGATACCACCCCTACCTTGTCACTACTCAACTGATTGGCTCAAGCACATTAAGACATTCCACTAATTAACTTTTAACAAGGCACACCTGTTAATTGAAATGCCAAGAGTGTGCAAAGCTGTCATCAAGGCAAAGGTTGCCTACTTTGAAGAATCTCACATAAAATATATTTTGATTTGTTTAACAATTTTTTGGTTACTACATGATTCCATATGTGTTATTTCATATTATTATCCTATGTAAAGAAAACCCCTGGAATGAGTAGGTGTCCTAAAACCTTTGACTGGTACTATATGTGAATTTGGGAAAATATACTATAGGTTAAGTACCGGCACCTCAAATATCTAGTGCTTGAGCTCCTGTTCCTCTTATAGAATGTTAGCTCAACAGTATTGTGGAGCTCCTGCACCTAAATATAAACAGTACCGGCACCCAAAATGAGTACTGGCACCTATTTCAGTCCAAGTCAAGCACTGAATTAGATGATTTAACAAGAAGAAAGATAATATATTTTTAGAGAATAAAGAAAGTGCCAGAACTGTCAAGACAATAACTTTTTGTGTCTGTTTCTCATTGTTACTACAGGACGACTAGAATTAAATCTGAGGCCGGTAACATCAACAGTGAGGACAAACCCAGCGAGCCTCTCTCCTTCCACACTGAGTCCAAACCTACAGTCAGTGGGTCCTGATTGTGACAGTGGAGCCCAGTTTGCTAAGCAGGATCCAGAGATTGCATCAGTGAAGCTGGAAGACTGCAGTCAAACACTGGAGCTGAATGTCAACATTAAAGATGAAGAAGAAGAGGAGGAGAAGATTGGGAAATCTGTTTCTCATGGTAAGAGCAGGTTCTATCTAACTAAGTTTGTTGTTCGTTCCAACTTCCCACTGTGCATGAAAAGTTGCAGTAGAACTGTTTCTTGATGAACTGTTTCAATAAGATGGTATGTTATTCCATGCTACTCAGACTTGCATGGTTTGACACCAATTTTGTCAGCATTTGTTTTATTTACTGGGCTATCTGGAGTGATCAGAGAGTAGACTAAAGAAGTGAAGTAGACAAACTGCCAGTGTTTTAAGGTTATAGGAAATGAGTCTGTGTAGTGTCTAACCCCTGTTATAGTGAGTGGAGGATGTAGCTCAGTTGGTAGAGCATAGCGCTTGCAACGCCAGGGTTGTGGGATCGTTTCCCACAGGGGGCCAGTATGAAAATGTATGCAATCACTAACTGTAAGTTGCTCTGGATAAGAGTGTCTGCTAAATGACGTAAATGTAAATGTAAATATATAATTTTCATGACTGATGAGCATACACTCAATTAGTATTTGGTAGCATTGCCTTTAAATTGTTTAACTTGGATCAAACATTTCGGGTAGCCTTCCACAAGCTTCCCACAATAAGTTGGGTGAATTTTGGCCCATTCCTCCTGACAGACCTGGTGTAACTGAGTCAGGTTTGTAGGCCTCCTTGCTTGCACACACTTTTTCAGTTCTGCCCACACACTTTCTACAGGATTGAGGTCAGGGCTTTGTGATGGCCACTCCAATACCTTGACTTTGTTGTCCTTAAGCCATTTTGCCACAACTTTGGAAGTATGCTTGGGGTCATTGTCCATTTGGAAGACCCATTTGCGACCAAGCTTTAACTTCCTGACTGATGTCTTGAGATGTCGCTTCAATATATCCACATAATCTTCCTTACTCATGATGCCATCTAATATGTGAAGTGCACCAGTCCCTCCTGCTTCCAAGACCCCCCTTTTTCCTCCAAACATAACAATGGTCATTATGGCCAAACAGTTCTATTTTAGTTTCATCAGACCAAGGACATTTCTCTAAAAAGTACGATCTTTGTCCCCATGTGCAGTTGCAATCCGTAGTCTGCCTTTTTTATGGCGGTTTTGGAGCAGTGGCTTCTTCCTTGCTGAGCAGCCTTTCAGGTTATGTCAATATAGGACTTGTTTTACTGTGGATATAGATACTTTTGTACCTGTTTCCTCCAGCATCTTCACAAGGTCCCTTGCTGTTGTTCTGGGATTGACTTGCACTTTTCACACCAAAGTACGTTAATCTGTAGGAGACAGAACGCCTCTCCTTCCTGAGCGATATGACGGCTGCATGGTCCCATGGTGTACTTGCGTACTATTGTTTGTACAGATGAACGTGGTACCTTCAGGCATTTGGAAATTGCTCCCAAGGATGAACCAGACTTGTGGAGGTCTACGATTTTTTTTCTGAGGTCTTGGCTGATTTCTTTTGACTTTCCCATGATGTCAAGCAAAGAGGCACTGAGTTTGAAGGTAGGCCTTGAAATACAGTGGGGAGAACAAGTATTTGATATACTGCTGATTTTACAGGTTTTCCTACTTACAAAGCATGTAGAGGTCTGTAATTTTTTATCATAGGGACACTTCAACTGTGAGAGATGGAATCTAAAACAAAAATCCAGAAAATCACATTGTATGATTTGTAAGTAATTAATTTGCATTTTATTGCATGACATAAGTATTTGATCACCTACCAACCAGTAAGAATTCCGGCTCTCACAGACCTGTTAGTTTTTCTTTAAGAAGCCCTCCTGTTCTCCACTCATTACCTGTATTAACTGCACCTGTTTGAACTCGTTACCTGTATAAAAGACACCTGTCCACACACTCAATCAAACAGACTCCAACCTCTCCACAATGGCCAAGACCAGAGAGCTGTGTAAGGACATCAGGGATAAAATTGTAGACCTGCACAAGGCTGGGATGGGCTACAGGACATTACATTTACATTTACATTTTTGTCATTTAGCAGACGCTCTTATCCAGAGCGACTTACAGTTAGTGAGTGCATAAATTTTTTTTATTTATCATAGTAGCCCCCCGTGGGAATCGAACCCACAACCCTGGCGTTGCAAACGCCATGCTCTACCAACTGAGCTACATCCCTGCCGGCTGGACAGGGATGGACAATAGGCAAGCAGCTTGGTGAGAAGGCAACAACTGTTGGCGCAATTATTAGAAAATGGAAGAAGTTCAAGATGACGGTCAATCACCCTCGGTCTGGAGCTCCATGCAAGATATCATCTCGTGGGGCATCAATGATCATGAGGAAGGTGAGGGATCAGCCCAGAACTACACGGCAGGACCTGGTCAATGACCTGAAGAGAGCTGGGACCACAGTCTCAAAGAAAACCATTAGTAACACACTACGCCGTCATGGATTAAAATCCTGCAGCGCACGCAAGGTCCCCCTGCTCAAGCCAGCGCATGTCCAGGCCCGTCTGAAGTTTGCCAATGACCATCTGGATGATCCAGAGGAGGAATGGGAGAAGGTCATGTGGTCTGATGAGACAAAAATAGAGCTTTTTGGTCTAAACTCCACTCGCCGTGTTTGAAGAAGAAGAAGGATGAGTACAACCCCAAGAAAACCATCCCAACCGTGAAGCATGGAGGTGGAAACATCATTCTTTGGGGATGCTTTTCTGCAAAGGGGACAGGACGACTGCACCGTATTGAGGGGAGGATGGATGGGGCCATGTATCGCGAGATCTTGGCCAACAACCTCCTTCCCTCAGTAAGAGCATTGAAGATGGATCGTGGCTGGGTCTTCCAGCATGACAACGACCCGAAACACACAGCCAGGGCAACTAAGGAGTGGCTCCGTAAGAAGCATCTCAAGGTCCAGGAGTGGCCTAGCCAGTCTCCAGACCTGAACCCAATAGAAAATCTTTGGAGGGAGCTGAAAGTCCGTATTGCCCAGCGACAGCCCCGAAACCTGAAGGATCTGGAGAAGGTCTGTATGGAGGAGTGGGCCCAAATCCCTGCTGCAGTGTGTGCAAACCTGGTCAAGACCTACAGGAAACGTATGATTTTTCGTACCTATTTCCCTATCAGACTTTTCATCCCTTCTACAAAATATACTTTCCTGCAACCCGCCTCACTCAATGTGGAACGGATTCTATTATTGACTTACCTTTTATCTAGAATCTCCAGTGAAACTAGCTAGCCAGCTAACTAGCTACTTGCTATTAGCCATAGCTAGCGGTGTTTCACCCAGAACATTGGATTTTTTTCTGCGGGATTAATTTTAATCACTGGACATTGATCACCGGATATTCGGCCAGTCTGCACAGCGCGTTATCGACCCAGAACATATCAGTTTTCCGCCGGAATCACTGAATCACTGGACCTTTAACTCCGGATTCGTCGCTACCAGCTAGCTACAACAAAACGGACGCTGTGGTCTGGCTAATTATCCTGAGCTAGGCCCATCTCCCGGCTATCTACCTCTCTGTCAACCGGACGGGACCACCTAGTGTTGACACGGAGCCCCGCCGATCCTACACGACTGGTCTGCCGACGAAATCGTCTGATGTGGTTACGACGTTAACCACGAAGATTCCATCCATCTGCTAGCCCTGGCCCGCTAGCCGTGGCCTCTTACTCACTAGTACTTCACCACCGGACCTTATGATAACTCAGCTATACAGCTGATATCTGCTGGACTGTTCCTTTTTACGGTACTACATCCTGTTTATGTTTAGCCTCAGCCCAAACATGGTTAGTTTATTGTTGTTTCGGTTATTTCTAATTGTACTATATCACTGTAGACCCCCCAGCCTAGCTAAACCTGCCTTAGATAGCTCCTTTGCACCTCCCCCAATACACGCGGAGACCGACTCAATTGATGCCTCCAGCGATGCTATCTCTTTCATCGTTACCCAACGCTTAGGTTTACCTCCACTTTACTCATATCCTTCCATATCCTTGTCTGTACATAATGCCCTGAATCTTTTCTATAACACCCGGAAATCTGCCCCCTTTATTCTATGTACCCAACGCACTAGAAGACCAGTTCTTAAAGCCTTTAGCCGTATCCTTATTCTAGTCCTCCTCTGTTCCTCTGGTGATGTAGAGGCTAACCCAGGCCCTGCAGCCCTCAGTATCACTCCTACTCCCCAGGCGCTATCATTTGATGACTTCTGTAATCGCAAAAGTCTTGGTTTCTTGCACATAAATATCAGAAGTCTACTTCCTAAGTTTGAGTTATTCACTGCGTTAGCACACTCTGCCAACCCTGATGTTCTAGCAGTGTCTGAATCCTGGCTCAGGAAGGCCACCAAAAATTCTGAAATTTCCATCCCCAACTATAACATTGTCCGTCTAGATAGAACTGCCAAAGGGGGTGGAGTTGCAATCTACTGTAGAGATAGCCTGCAGAGCTCTATCATACTATCCAGGTCTGTGCCCAAACAGTTTGAGCTTCTACTTCTAAAAATCCACCTTTCCAGAAATAAGTCTCTCACTGTTGCCGCTTGCTACAGACCCCCCTCAGCCCCCAGCTGTGCCCTGGACACCATATGTGAATTGATTGCCCCCCATTTATCCTCAGAGTTTGTACTGCTTGGTGACCTAAATTGGGATATGCTTAATACCCCAGCCATCCTACAATCCAAGCTAGATGCCCTCAACCTCACGCAAATTATCAACGAACCTACCAGGTACAACCCTAAATCCGTAAACATGGGTACCCTCATAGATATCATCCTGACTAACATACCCTCTAAATACACCTCAGCTGTCTTCAACCAGGATCTCAGCGATCACTGCCTTATTGCCTGCGTCCGTAACGGGTCCGCGGTTAAACGACCACCCCTCATCACTGTCAAACGCTCCCTAAAACACTTTAGCGAGGAGGCCTTCCTAATTGACCTGGCCCAGGTATCCTGGATGGATATAGATCTCATTCCGTCAGTAGAGGATGCCTGGTTGTTCCTTTAAAAGTAATTTCCTCTCAATCTTAAATAAACATGCCCCATTCAAAAAATACAGAACTAAGAACCGATATAGCCCCTGGTTCTCCTCAGACTTGACTGCCCTTGACCAGCACAAAAACATCCTGTGGCATACAGCATTAGCATCAAATAGCCCCCGCGATATGCAACTTTTCAGGGAAGTTAAGAACCAATATACACAAGCAGTCAGGAAAGCAAAGGCTAACTTTTTCAAACAGAAATTTGCATCCTGTAGCACTAACTCCAAAAAGTTTTGGGACACTGTAAAGTCCATGGAGAATAAGAGCACTTCCTCCCAGCTGCCCACTGCACTGAGGCTAGGAAACACTATCACCACCGATAAATCTACAATAATCGAGAATTTCAACAAGCATTTTGCTACAGCTGGCCATGCATTCCATCTGGCTACCACTAACCCGGCCACCAACTCTGCACCCTCTGCTGCAACTTGCCCATGCCCCCCCGCTTCTCCTTCACACAAATTCAGACAGCTGATGTTTTGAAAGCGCTGCAAAATCTGGACCCCTACAAATCAGCTGGGCTAGACAATCTGGACTCTTTCTTTCTAAAACTAGCCGCTGAAATTGTCGCTACCCCTATTACTAGTCTGTTCAACCTCTCTTTCATAACGTCTGAGATCCCCAGAGATTGGAAAGCTGCCGCGGTCATCCCCCTCTTCAAAGGGGGTGACACTCTAGATCCAAACTGCTACAGACCTATATCCATCCTGCCCTGCCTTTCGAAAGTATTCGAAAGCCAAGTTAACAAACAGATCATCGACCATTTCGAATACCACCGTACCTTCGCCGCTATGCAATCCGGTTTCCGAGCTGGTCACGGGTGCACTTCAGCCACGCTCAAGGTCCTAAACGATATTATAACCGCGATTGATAATAGACAGTACTGTGCAGCCGTCTTCATCGACCTGGCCAAGGCTTTCGACTCTGTCAACCACCGCATTCTTATTGGCAGACTAAATAGCCTTGGTTTCTCAAATGACTGCCTCGCCTGGTTCACCAACTACTTCTCAGATAGAGTTCAGTGTGTCAAATCGGAGGGCCTGTTGTCTGGACCTATGGCAGTCTCTATGGGGGTGCCACAGGGTTCAATTCTTGGGCCGACACTTTTCTCCGTGTATATCAATGATGTCGCTCTTGCTGCTGGTGACTCTCAGATCCACCTCTACGCAGACAACACCATTTTGTATACATCTGGCCCTTCATTGGACACTGTGTTAACAAACCTCCAAACGAGCTTCAATGCCATACAACAATCCTTCAGTAGCCTCCAATTGCTCTTAAACACTAGTAAAACTAAATGCATGCTTTTCAATCGAACGCTGCTAGCACCCGCCCACCCGACTAGAATCACCACTCTCGACGGGTCTGACCTAGAGTATGTGGACAACTACAAATACCTAGGTGTCTGGTTAGACTGTAAACTTAACTTCCAGACTCACATAAAGAATCTCCAATCCAAAGTTAAATCTAGAATCGGTTTCCTATTTCGCAACAAAGCCTCCTTCACTCATGCTGCCAAACATGCCCTCGTAAAACTGACTATCCTACCGATCCTTGACTTCGGCGATGTAATTTACAAAATAGCCTCCAACACTCTACTCAGCAAATTGGATGTAGTCTATCACAGTGCCATCCGTTTTGTCTCCAAAGCCCCATACACTACCCACCACTGTGACCTGTGCGCTCTTGTTGGCTGGTCCTCACTACATGTTCGTCGTCAAACCCACTGGCTCCAGGCCATCTATAAATCACTGCTAGGCAAATCCCCGCCTTATCTTAGCTCATTGGTCACCATAGCAGCACCCACCCGTAGTCTGCGCTCCAGCAGGTATATCTCACTGGTCATTCCCAAAGCCAACACCTCCTTTGGCCGCCATTCCTTCCAGTTCTCTGCTGCCAATGACTGGAACGAATTGCAAAAATCTCTGAAGCTGGAGACTCTTATCTCCCTCAATAACTTTAAGCATCAGTTGTCAGAGCACCTTACCGATCACTGCACCTGTACACAGCCCATCCGAAATTAGCCCACCCAACTACCTCATCCCTATATTGTTATTTATTTTGCTCTTTTGCACCCCAGTATCTCTATTTGCACATAATCTCTTGCACATCTAGCATTCCAGTGTTAATACTATTGTAATTATTCTGCACTATAGCCTATTTATTGCCTTACCTCCATAACTTGCTACATTTGCACACACTGTATATATATTTTCTGTATATATATTTTTTATTAATTACTTAAAAATCATACAATGTGATTTTCTGGATTTTTGTTTTAGATTCCGTCTCTCACAGTTGAAGTGTACCTATGATACAAATTACAGACCTCTGAATGCTTTGTAAGTAGGAAAACCTGCAAAATCGGCAGTGTATCAAATACTTGTTCTCCCCACTGTATATACAGTTCATTGGGAAATTATTCAGACCCCTTGACTTTTTCCACATTTAGGTATGTTACAGCCTTATTCTAAAATAGATTAAGTTGTTTGTTTCCCTCATTAATCTACACACAATACCCCATAATGACAAAGCAAAAACGTGTTTTTATCAATTGTTGCTAACATTTTTTTACCAAATATAATAAAAAATACGGAAATATCACATTTACATAAGTATTCAGACCCTTTACTCAGTACTTTGTTTAAGCACCTTTGGCATCGATTACAGCCTCGAGTCTTCATTGGTATGACGCTACAAGCTTGGCACACCTGTATTTGGAGAGTTCCTCCCATTCTTCTCTGCAGATCCTCTCAAGCTCTGTCAGATTGGATGGAGAGCGTCGCTGCACAGCTATTTTCTGGTCTCTCCGGAGATGTTAGATCGGGTTGAAGTCCGGGCTCTGGCTGGGTCACTCAAGGACGTTCAGAGACTTGTCCCAAAGCCACTCCTGCGTTGTCTTGGCTGTGTGCTTAGGGTAGTTGTCCTGTTGAAAGGTGAACCTGCGCCCCAGTCTGAGGTCCTGAGTATTCTGGAGCAGGTTTCATCAAGGATCTCTCTGTACTTTGCTCCGTTCATCTTTCCCTCGATCTTGACTAGTGTCCTAGTCCCTGCCGCTGAAAAACATCCCCACAGCATGATGCTGACACCACCACACTTCACCGTAGGGATGGTGCCAGGTTTCCTCCAGATGTGATGCTTGGGATTCAGGCCAAAGAGTTCAATATTGGTTTCATCAGACCAGAGAATCTTCCTTCTCATGGTCTGAGAGTCTTGAGGTGGCAGGTGCCTTTTGGCAAACTCCAAGTGGGCTGTCATGTGCCCTTTCCTATTCCAAGATGGCGTAGCAGTGCGGTCGCATTCTTTGTTGTGTGTCTGTGTAAATAGCCAGTTTTTTGTATTTTTCATACATATTTTCCTATCACACTTTTCATCCTTCTACAACATATACTTTCCTGCAACCCGCCTCACTCAATGTGGAACGGATTCTATTATTGACTTACCTTTATCTGGAATCTCCAGTTGAAACTAGCTAGCCAGCTAACTAGCTACTTGCTATTAGCCATTGTTAGCGGTTTTCACCCAGAACATCGGATTCTACTTCCGGAATAACTGATTCACTGGACATTTAACACCGGATCACAACTAGCTAGCCGCAACCGATTGGATGTTGCCGTTTGGCTGATCACCACTGCCCCAGAAGCAAGCACCAGTTAGCCGTGAGCTAGCCTCGAGCCAGGCCCATATACCGGCTATCTACCTCTCTGTCTACCGGACGGGAGTAGCCAGCTAACTAGCTACTTGCTATTAGCCCCCATCATCGGTTTTTCACCATTGTCTGTGGCCTGCACTACCTACCAGCCAGCTCTAGCCTGGACTATTATCAGCCAGTCTGCACTGTCTGCACAGCGTGTTATCGACCCAGAACATCGGTTTTTCTGCCTGAATCACTGAATCGCTGGACTTTTAACACCAGATCATCGCAGCTAGCTGCAACCAAATGGACGTTGTTGTGGGTAATCAGCCTTGAGCTAGCCTAAAGCCCATCACCCGGCTATCTACCTCTCTGTCAACCGGACGGGATCTCCTATTGTTTACACGGAGCCCCACCGATCCAACACGACTGGTCTGCCGACGAAATCAGCTCTGCTGAAATCGTCTGATGTGTCACCACAGATAAATCTACAATAATCAAGAATTTCAACAACAAAAAAATCTGGACCCCTACAAATCAGCTGGGCTAGACAATCTGGACCCTTTCTTTCTAAAATTAGCCGCCGAAATTGTCACAACCCCTATTACTAGCCTGTTCAACCTCTCTTTCGTAACGTCTGAGATCCCCAGAGATTGGACAGCTGCCGCGGTCATCCCCCTCTTCAAAGGGGGTGACACTCTAGATCCAAACTGTTACACACCTATATCCATCCTGCCCTGCCTTTCGAAAGTATTTGAAAGCCAAGTTAACAGATCACTGTCCATTTCGAATCCCACCGTACCTTCTCCGCTATGCAATCCGGTTTCCGAGCTGTTCATGGGTGCACCTCAGCCACGCTCAAGGTGGGATGGGGGTGCCACAGGGTTCAATTCTCGGGCCGACTCTATTCTCTGTGTATATCAATGATGTCCCTCTTGCTGCTGGTGACGCTCGGATCCACCTCTATGCGCACGACACCATTTTGTATACATCTGGCCCTTCATTGGACGCTGTGTTAACAAACCTCCAAACGAGCTTCAATGCCATACAACACTCCTTCCGTAGCCTCCAACTGCTCTTAAACACTAGTAATACTAAATACATGCTCTTCAACCGAACGCTGCTTGCACCCGCCCACGCGACTAGAATCACTACTCTCGGCGGGTCTGACCTCGAGTATGTGGACAACTACAAATACCTAGGTGTCTGGTTAGACTGTAAACTCTCCTTCCAGACTCACATTAAGCATCTCCAATCAAAAGTTAGATCTAGAATCGGCTTCCTATTTCGCAACAAAGCCTCCTTCATTCATGCTGCCAAACATGCCCTCGTAAAACTGACTATCCTACCGATCCTTGACTTTGGCGATGTCATTTACAAATTAGCCTCCAACACTCTACTCAGCAAATTGGATGTAGTCTATCACAGTGCCATCCGTTTTGTCACCAAAGCCCCATATACTACCGAACATTGTGACCTGTACGCTCTTGTTAGCTGGCCCTCACTACATATTCGTCGCCAAACCCACTGGCTCCAGGTCATCTATAAATCACTGCTAGGCAAATCCCCATCTTATCTTAGCTCACTCGTCACCATAGCAACACCCACCCGTAGTCTGCGCTCCAGCAGGTATATCTCACTGGTCATCCCCAAAGCCAACACCTCCTTTGGCCGCCATTCCTTCCAGTTCTCTGCTGCCAATGACTAGAACGACCTGCAAAAATCTCTGAAGCTGGAGACATATCTCCCTTACTAACTTTAAGCGTCAGTTGTCAGAGCAGCTTACCGATCACTGCACCTGTACACAGCCATTCTGAAATTAGCCCACCCAACTACCTCATCCCCATATTGTTATTTATTTTGCTCATTTGCACCCCAGTATCTCTATTTGCACATCATCTTTTGCACATCTATCATTCCAGTGTTAATACAGAATTGTAACTATTTTGCACTATGGCCTATTTATTGCCTTATCTCCATAACTTACTACATTTGCACACACTGTATATATATTTTCTGTTGTATTTTTGACTTTATGTTTTGTTTACCCCATATGTAACTCTGTGTTGTTGTTTTTATCGCACTGCTTTGCTTTATCTTGGCCAGGTCGCAGTTGTAAATGAGAACTTGTTCTCAACTGGCTTACCAGGTTAAATAAAATTACTGAGGAGTGGCTTCAGTCTGGCCACTCTACCATAATGGCCTGATTGGTGGAGTGCTGCAGAAATGGTTGTCCTTTTGGAAGTTTCTCCTATCTCTACCGAGGAACTCTGGAGCTGTGTCAGAGTGACCATCGGCTTCTTGGTCACCTTCTTGACTAACGTCCTCACCCCCGATTGCTCACTTTGGCCAGGCGGCCAGCTCTAGGAAGAGTCTTGGTGGTGTGTGTGTATGTACAGTGAGGGAAATAAGTATTTGATCCCCTGCTGATTTTTTACGTTTGCCCACTGACATAGACATGATCAGTCTATCATGTTAATGGTAGGTTTTTTGAACAGTGAGAGACAGAATAACATTTTAAAAAATCCAGAAAAACTCATGTCAAAAATGTTATAAATGGATTTGCATTTTAATGAGGGAAATAAGTATTTGACCCCTCTGCAAAACATGACTCAGTACTTGGTGGCAAAACCCTTGTTGGCAATCCCAGAGGTCAGACATTTCTTGTAGTTGGCCACCAGGTTTGCACACATCTCAGGAGGGATTTTGTCCCAGTCCTCTTTGCAGATCTTCTCCAAGTCATTAAGGTTTTGAGGCTGACGTTTGGCAACTCGAACCTTCAGCTCCCTCCACAGATTTTCTATGGGATTAAGGTCTGGAAACTGGCTAGGCCACTCCAGGACCTTTGATGTGCTTCTTGTTGAGCTACTCCTTTGTTGCCTTGGCTGTGTGTTTTGGGTCAATGTCATGCTGGAATACCCATCCATGACCCATTTTCAATGCCCTGGCTGAGGGAAGGAGGTTCTCACCCAAGATTTGACAGTACATGGCCCCGTCCATCGTCTCTTTGATGCGGTGAAGTTGTCCTGTCCCCTTAGCAGAAAAACACCCCCAAAGCATAATGTTTTCACCTCCGTGTTTGACGGTGGGGATGGTGTTCTTGGGGTCATAGGCAGCATTCCTCCTCCTCCAAACACGGCGAGTTGAGTTGATGCCAAAGAGTTCGATTTTGGTCTCATCTGACCACAAAACTTTCACCCAGTTCTCCTTTGAATCATTCAGATGTTCATTCAGATGTTCATTGGCAAACTTCAGACGGGCCTGTATATGTGCTTTCTTGAGCAGGGTGACCTTGCGGGCGCTGCAGGATTTCAGTCCTTCACGGCGTAGTGTGTTACCAATTGTTTTCTTGGTGACTATGGTCCCAGCTGTCTTGAGATCATTGACAAGATCCTCCCGTGTAGTTCTGGGCTGATTCCTCACCGTTCTTATGATCATTGCAACTCCACGAGGTGAGATCTTGCATGGAGCCCCAGGCCGAGGGAGATTGACAGGTCTTTTGTGTTTCTTCCATTTGCGAATAATCGCACCAACTGTTGTCACCTTCTCACCAAGCTGTTTGGCGATGGTCTTGTAGCCATTCCAGCCTTGTGTAGCGCTACAATCTTGTCCCTGACATCCTTGGAGAGCTCTTTGTCTTGGCCATGGTGGAGAGTTTGGAATCTGATTGATTGCAAAAGGTGGCTTTTATACAGGTAACAAGCTGAGATTAGGAGCATTCCCTTTAAGAGTGTGCTCCTAATCTCAGTTCGTTACCAGTATAAAAGACACCTGGGAGCCAGACAACTTTATGATTGAGAGGGGGTCAAATACTTATTTCCCTCATTAAAATGCAAATCACTGTATAACATTTTTGACATGCGTTTTTTCTGGATTATTTTGTTGTTATTCTGTCTCTCACTGTTCAAATAAACGTACCTTTAAAATTATAGACTGATAATTTCTTTGTCAGTGGGCAAACGTAGAAAATCAGCAGGGGATCAAATACTTTTTTCCCCTCACTATCTTATCTATCTATCTAAAAAATACTATGCTAGTGGGGGAACAGGAAGTTCCGCCATTCTTCAGAATAAAGAAAGCGCCAGAACTGCGATGTCAAGAAGATAATTTTTGTGTCCGTTTCAATTCATTACTACAGGTATGTAATAGCACGGTTAAACTTTCCAATGTCGAAAGAACATACATACAGTGGGGGAAAAAAGTATTTAGTCAGCCACCAATTGTGCAAGTTCTCCCACTTAAAGAGATGAGAGAGGCCTGTAATTTTCATCATAGGTACACGTCAACTATGACAGACAAAATGGGAAAAAAAATCCTGAAAATCACATTGTAGAATTTTTAATGAATTTGTTTGCAAATTATGGTGGAAAATAAGTATTTGGTCAATAACAAAAGTTTCTCAATACTTTTTATATACCCTTTGTTGACAATGACACAGGTCAAACGTTTTCTGTAAGTCTTCACAAGGTTTTCACACAATGTTGCTGGTATTTTGGCCCATTCCTCCATGCAGATCTCCTCTAGAGCAGTGATGTTTTGGGGCTGTCGCTGGGCAACACAGACTTTCAACTCCCTCCAAAGATTTTCTATGGGGTTGAGATCTGGAGACTGGCTAGGCCACTCCAGGACCTTGAAATGCTTCTTACAAAGCCACTCCTTCGTTGCCTGGGCGGTGTGTTTGGGATCATTGTCATGCTGAAAGACCCAGCCACGTTTCATCTTCAATGCCCTTGCTGATGGAAGGAGGTTTTCACTCAAAATCTCACGATACATGGCCCCGTTCATTCTTTCCTTTACACGGATCAGTCATCCTGGTCCCTTTGCAGAAAAACAGACCCAAAGCATGATGTTTCCACCCCCATGCTTCACAGTAGGTATGGTGTTCTTTGGATGCAACTCAGCATTCTTTGTCCTCCAAACACGACGAGTTGAGATTTTACCAAAAAGTTCTATTTTGGTTTCATCTGACCATATGACATTCTCCCAATCCTCTTCTGGATCATCCAAATGCACTCTAGCAAACTTCAGACGGGCCTGGACATGTACTGGCTTAAGCAGGGGGACACGTCTGGCACTGCAGGATTTGAGTCCCTGGCAGCGTAGTGTGTTACTGATGGTAGGCTTTGTTACTTTGGTCCCAGCTCTCTGCAGGTCATTCACTAGGTCCCCCCGTGTGGTTCTGGGATTTTTGCTCACTGTTCTTGTGATCATTTTGACCCCACGGGGTGAGATCTTGCATGGAGCCCCAGATCGAGGGAGATTATCAGTGGTCTTGTATGTCTTCCATTTCCTAATAATTGCTCCCACAGTTGATTTCTTCAAACCAAGCTGCTTACCTATTGCAGATTCAGTATTCCCAGCCTGGTGCAGGTCTACAATTTTGTTTCTGGTGTCCTTTGACAGCTCTTTGGTCTTGGCCATAGTGGAGTTTGGAGTGTGACTGTTTGAGGTTGTGGACAGGTGTCTTTTATACTGATAACAAGTTCAAACAGGTGCCATTAATACAGGTAACGAGTGGAGGACAGAGGAGCCTCTTAAAGAAGAAGTTACAGGTCTGTCTCCTGAGTGGCGCAGTGGTCTAAGGCACTGCATCGCAGTGCTAACTGTGCCACTAGAGATCCTGGTTCGAATCTAGGCTCTGTCGCAGCCGGCCGCGACCGGGAGACTCATGGGCGGCGCACAATTAGCCCAGCGTCGTCCAGGGTAGGGGAGGGAATGGCCGGCAGGGATGTAGCTCAGTTGATAGAGCATGGCGTTTGCAACGCCAGGGTTGTGGGTTCTATTCCCATGGGGGGCCAGTATAAAATAAACATGTATTCACTAACTGTAAGTCGCTCTGGATAAGAGCGTCTGCTAAATGACTAAAATGTTAATGTAAATGTCTGTGAGAGCCAGAAATCTTGCTTTTTTGTAGGTGACCAAATACTTATTTTCCACCATAATTTGCAAATAAATTCATTAAAAATCCTACAATGTGATTTTCTGGTAAATGTTTTCTCAATTTGTCTGTCATAGTTGACATGTACCTATGATGCAAATTACAGGCCTCTGTCATCTTTTTAAGTGGGAGAACTTGCACAATTGGTGGCTGACTAAATACTTTTTTCCCCCACTGTACCATGCTAGGTAACAAATTCATTAAGATATTACCACGTTTGGTGAAGGTTGCTATGTGTTGTTTTTGTTTCAAACCGAGTGAAGAACGTGATAAAAACTATTTTACAAGTCACATAGCTAGAGACTTTGGGTTTGTCTGAGTGGATGTACATCATTTTGTCAAGGTCATTTCATAAATAATTAATTTATTTGAGATTTCTGAGTTCATTTTGCATGTTATTAGTTTTTTTGTCAAAATTCACGAGCTTGTAAAATGCCGGCGCCCTCTCGGTCAGCGTCAACGGACTACAGTGCGGACAGTGCGGGTCCATCAGAGAGCGACAATTTCACGGTTGCACAACTGTTTTGAAACTTAATATAATGATTATCGGTTTTCTACATGTGTAGAACTATTCAGACACATTCCGTTCTTTCTGTCTATCTATAAATGTTAATGGTGTGAACAGGAAATACAATTGCTTTTAACGGCCTTCTCCCCCGATTGCTCACTTCGGCCAGCTCTAGGAAGAGTGTTGGGGTGTGTGTGTGTGTGTGTATATATATATATATCAGTTGAAGTCGGAAGTTTAGTCATTAAACTAGTTTTTCAACCACTCCACAAATTTCTTGTTAACAAACTATAGTTTTGGCAAGTAATGACAAGTAATTTTTCCAACAATTGTTTACAGCCAGATAATTTCACTTATAATTCACTGTATCACAATTCCAGTGGGTCAGAAGTTTACATTCACTAAGTTGACTGTGCCTTTAAACAGCTTGGAAAATTCCAGAAAATGATGTCATGGCTTTAGAAGCTTCTGATATTCTAATTGACATCATTTGAGTCAATTGGAGGTGTACCTCTGAATGTATTTCAAGGCCTACCTTCAAACTCAGTGCCTCTTTGCTTGACATCATGGGAAAATCAAAATAAATCAGCCAAGACCTCAGGAAAAAAATGGTACACCTCCACAAGTCTGGTTCATCCTTGGGAGCAATTTTCAAATGCCTGAAGGTACCACGTTCATCTGTACAAACAGTAGTATGCAAGTATAAACACCATGGGACCACACAGCCGTCATACCGCTCAGGAAGGAGACGCGTTCTGTCTCCTAGAGATGAACGTACTTTGGTGCGAAAAGTGCAAATCAATCCCAGAACAACAGCAAAGGACCTTGTGAAGATGCTGGAGGAAACGGGTACAAAAGTATTTATATCCACAGTAAACCGTGTCCTATATCGACATAACCTGAAAGGCCACTCAGCAAGGAAGACGCAACTGCTCCAAAACCGCCATAAAAAAGCCAGACTATGGTTTGCAACTGCACATGGGGACAAATATCGTACTTTTTGGAGAAATGTCCTCTGGTCTGATGAAACAAAAATATAACTGTTTGGCCATATTGACCATCGTTATGTTTGGAGGAAAAATGGGGATGCTTGCAAGCCGAAGAACTCCATGCCAACCGCGAAGCACAGGGGTGGCAGCATCATGCTGTGGGGGTGCTTTGCTGCAGGAGAGACTGGTGCACTTCACAAAATAGATGGCATCATGAGGAAGGAACATGATGTGGATATATTGAAGCAACATCTCAAGATATCAGTCAGGAAGATAAAGCTTGGTCGCAAATGGGTCTTCCAAATGGACAATTACCACAAGCATACATCCAAAGTTGTGGCAAAATGGCTTAAGGACAACATGTCAAGGTATTGGAGTGGCCATCACAAAGCCCTGACCTCAATCCTATAGAAAATGTGTGGGCAGAACTGAAAAAGCATGTGCGAGCAAGGAGGCCTACAAACCTGACTCAGTTACACCAGCTCTGTCAGGAGGAATAGGCCAAAATTCACCCAACTTATTGTGGGAAGCTTGTGGAAGGCTACCCGACACGTTTGACCCAAGTTAAACAATTTAAAGGCAATGCTACCAAATACTAATTGAGTGTATGTAAACTTCTGACCCACTGCGAATGTGATGAGGAAATAAAAGCTGAAATAAATCATTCTCTCTACTATTATTCTGACATTTTCACTTAAAATAAAGTGGTGATCCTAACTGACGCAAGACTGGGAATTTTTACTAAGATTAAATGTCAGGAATTGTGTAATACTGAGTTTAAATGTATTTGGCTAAGGTGTATGTACACTTCCGACTTCAACTGTACATTGTGTAGTGTGTACTTTGTAATGTTAATTATTTGTTGTCAATTCTTAGCTACCTGATCTATTAAAATGAGATCAGTGTTTGACTTGGACAGAAGCTCACCAGAGCTGAATATCAGCACCTGAAATGTCTACTGCTTGAGCTCATGTTCCTCTTATAGAATATTAGCTCAAAGGTATTGTGGGGCTCCTGCACCGAAATATATACCGTACCGGCACCCAAAATTAGTACTTTTTCAGTCAAACACTGAATTAGATGATTGAAAAATACAAAATATTTTTAGAGAATAAAGAATGTGCCTGAATTGTCAAGACAATAACTTTTGTTTCCGTTTCTCTTTATTACTACTTGCCAACTCAGGTATGAGGCTGGTAACATCAACAGTGAGGACAAACCCAGCCTGCCCCTCTCCATCCACACTAAGTCCAAACCTACAGTCACTGGGTCCTGATTGTGACAGTGGAGCCCAGTTTGCACTGCAGGATCCAGAGATGGCATCAGTGAAGCTGGAAGACTGCAGTCAAACACTGGAGCTGAATGTCAACATTAAAGATGAAGAAGAGGAGGAGAAGATTGGGAAATCTGTTTCTCATGGTAAGAGCAGGTTCTATCTAACTAAGTTTGTTTGTTCAAACTTCTCACTGTGCATGAAAAGTTGCAGTTGAACTGTTTCATGAGGGCATTGAGATGCTGCGCCACCCGGTACAGCCAGAAGAGGACTGGTTCCTCTCCATGTTTCTCCCTAGGTTCCTGCTTTATACTGAGTTTTTAGTAGCCACTGTGCTTCTACATCTGCATTGCTTGATCTTTCGTGATTTTAGGAAGTGTTTCTGTAAAGCACTTTGTGACTTTGCGGATGTAAAAAGGGCTTCAAAAAATAAATGTGATTGACATGTACATTACCAGTCAAAGGTTTGGACACACCTACTCATTCAAGGGTTTGTCTTTATTTTGACTATTTCCTACATCCTACATTGTGTAATAGTAGTGAAGACATCAAAGCTATTCAACAACACATATGGAATCATGTAGTAACCAAAAAAGTGTTAAACATATCAAAATATATTTTATACTTTAAGTTCTTCTAAGTAGCCACCCTTTGCCTTGATTACAGCTTTGCACACTCTTGGTATTCTCTCAACCATCTTCATGAGGTAGTCACCTGGAATGCCTTATCAAAAGTTCATTTGTGAATTTCTTTCATTCTTAATGCATTTGAGCCAATTAGGTGTGTTGTGACAAGGTAGGGGTGGTATACAGAAGATAGCCCTATTTGGTAAAAGACCAAGTCCATATTATGGCAAGAACAGCTCAAATAATCAAAGAGAAACGACAGTCCATTATTACTTTAAGACATGAAGGTCAGTCAATCTGTAAAATTTCAAGAACTTTTCAAGTTTATTCAAGGGCTGTCGCAAAAACCATCAAGCGCTATAATGAAACAGCCTCTCACGAGGACCGCCACAGGAAAGGAAGACCAAGTTACCTCTGCTGCAGGGGATAAGTTCATTAGAGTTACCAGCCTCAGAAATTGCAGCCCAAATAGATTATTCAGAGTTCAAGTAACAGACACATCTCAACATCAACTTTTCAGAGGAGACCGTGTGAATCAGGCCTTCAAGGTCGAATTGCTGAAAAGAAACCACTACTGAAGGACACCAATAATAAGAAGAGACTTACTTGGGCAAAGAAACACGAGCAATGGACATTAGACTGGTGGAAATCTGTCCATTGGTCTGATGAGTCCAAATGTCCGATTTTTGGTTCCAACAGCCGTGTCTTTGTGAGAGACAGAGTAGGTGAACGGATGATCTCTGCATGTGTAGTTCCCACAGTGAAGCATGGAGAAGGATGTGTGATGGTGTGTGGGTGCTTTGCTGGTGACACTGTCTGGGATATTTTTAGAATTCAAGGCACACTTAACCAGCATGGCTACCACATCATTCTGCAGTGATACGCCATCCCATCTGGTTTGCGCTTAGTGGGACAATGACCCAACACACCTACAGGCTATGTAATGGCTATTTGACCAAGAAGGAGAGTGATGGAGTGCTGTATCAGATGACCTGGCCTCCACAATCATCTGACCTCAACCCAATTCAGATGATTTGGGATGAGTTGGACCACAGAGTGAAGGGAAAGCAGCCAACAAGTGCTCAACATATGTGGGAACTCCTTCAAGACTGTAGGAAAAGCATTCCAGGTGAAGTTGATTGAGAGAATGCCAAGAGTGTGGAAAGCTGTCAAGGCAAAGGGTGGCTACTTTGAAGAATCTAAAATATAACATTTTGATTTGGTTAACACTTTTTTTGGTTACTACATGATTCCATATGTGTTATTTTATAGTTTAGATGTCTTCACTATTATTCTACAAGGTAGAAAATAGTAAAAAATAAAGAAAAACCCTTGAATTAGTAGGTGTGTCAACTTATGACTGGTACTGTATATTACACCAACTGACTGGTTCTTCTGATGTTGTTCCAACAGGAGACCATGTTGAGACATTCTCTACATCCAGAGAGCAACAGCAGGAAGATCACAGAGCTAAGAGGTCTCACCACTGCCCACATTGTGAGGAGATTTTCCCAATTCTATCAAAGTTAAAAATACACCTACAAATACACACAGGAGAGAATCTGTATTCATGTACTGAATGTCGAAAGAGATTCACATCATCACAATCTCTGACAGTTCATCAGAGAGTGCACACAGGAGAGAAGCCTTACTCCTGCTCTGACTGTGTAAAATGCTTCACAACATCAACTAAGCTAAGGCGTCATCAGAGAACACACACAGGAGAGAAGCCTTACTTCTGCTCTGACTGTGGGGTGAGTTTCTCTCGACTGGACCACTTAAAAGCACATGAACGTATACATACAGGAGAGAAGCCTTACTCCTGTTCTGACTGTGTAAAATGCTTCACAACATCAACTAAGCTAAGGCGTCATCAGAGAACACACACAGGAGAGAAGCCTTACTTCTGCTCTGACTGTGGGGTGAGTTTCTCTCGACTGGGTCACTTAAAACGACATGAACGTATACACACAGGAGAGAAGCCTTACTCCTGCTCTGACTGTGGAAAGTGTTTCTCTCGACTGGGGGATTTAAAAATACATGAACGTATACATACAGGAGAGAAGCCTTATTTCTGCTCTGACTGTGGAAAATGTTTTAAATCATCAGCTGAACTAAAAGTTCATCAGAGAACACACACAGGAGAGAAGCCTTACTCCTGCTCTTACTGTGGAAAGAGTTTCTCTCGACTGGGTGACTTAAAACAACATGAACGTATACATACAGGAGAGAAGCCTTATTTCTGCTCTGACTGTGGATGTTTTTTAAAAACAAAATATGAGCTAATACGTCATCAGAGAACACACACTGGAGAGAACCCTTACTCCTGCTCTGACTGTGTCAAATGCTTTACTACATCAACTGAGCTAAAAGTTCATCAGAAAACAACACACACAGGAGAGAAGCCTTATTTATGCTCTGACTGTGGAAAATGTTTTAAATCATCAGCTGAGCTAAAAGTTCATCAGAAAACAACACACACAGGAGAGAAGCCTTACTCCTGCTCTGACTGTGTCAAATGCTTTACTACATCAACTGAGCTAAAAGTTCATCAGAGAACACACACAGGAGAGAAGCCTTACTCCTGTTCTAATTGTGTAAAATGTTTTAAATCATCAGCTGAGCTAAAAGGTCACCAGAGAACACACACAGGAGAGAAGCCTTACTCCTGTTCTAATTGTGTAAAATGTTTTAAATCATCAGCTGAGCTAAAAGGTCATCAGAGAACACACACAAGAGAAAAGCCTCATCAGTTGTCTCAGACCAGTTAAGATTAAAGTCACTACATTCTCACCTCAGAAAGGAAGTGGTAACAGTGAATTTGATAACATTAAGAAAGAGTAACACTCTATTGTAATCCTATTGTTTCTCTCTGTGAGAGAACTGTGCAGAGGAAAGGGAACGTTATAGAATGTTAGCCTCTCCAGAACAGACGCTGGGAAACACACAGTATTAAATAAAGCCATGACTACATGGAACTCTCTGCCAGGTAACTCAAACTAGCAATAAAACCAGATTCAAAAAAACATAAAATAAAATAAACCTTATGGCACATTACAAAAATAACAACAGGAACTTTTAGCTCAGCTGATGTTGTGAAGCATTTTACACATCTCATATGTATATACTGTATTCTATAATATTCTACTGTATCTTAGTCCATGTCGCTCTGTCATTGGTTGTCCATATATGTATATACTGTATTCTATAATATTCTACTGTATATGCCGCTCTGTCATTGCTTGTCCATATTCAGTTGAAGTCGGAAGTTTACATACACTTAGGTTGGAGTCATTAAAACTTGTTTTTCAACCACTCCACAAATTTCTTTTTAACAAACTATAGTTTTGGCAAGTCGGTTAGGACATCTACTTTGTGCATGACACAAGTCATTTTTCCAACAATTGTTTACAGCCAGATTTTTTCACTTATAATTCACTGTATCACAATTCCAGTGGGTCAAAAGTTTACATACACTAAGTTGACTGTGCCTTTAAACAGCTTGGAAAATTCCAGAAAATGATGTCATGGCTTTAGAAGCTTCTGATAGGCTAATTTACATAATTTGAGTCAATAGGAGGTGTACCTGTGGATGTATTTCAAGGCCTACCTTCAAACTCAATGCCTTTTTGCTTGACATCATGGGAAAATGAAAAGGAATCAGCCAAGACCTCAGAAGAAATTTTGTAGACCTCTACAAGTCTGATTCATCCTTGGGAGCAATTTCCAAACACCTGAAGGTACCACGTTCATCTGTGCAAACAATAGTACGCAAGTATAAACACCATGGGACCACGCAGCCGTCATACCGTTCAGGAAGGAGATGCGTTCTGTCTCCTAGAGATGAACGTACTTTGGTGCAAATCAATCCCAGAACAACAGCAAAGGACCTTGTGAAGATGCTGGAGGAAACGGGTACAAAAGTGTCTATATCCACAGTAAAATGAGTCTTATATCGACATAACCTGAAAGGCCGCTCAGCAAGGAAGAAGCCACTGCTCCAAAACCGCCATAAAATAGCCAGACTACGGTTTGCAATTGCACATGGGGACAAAGATTGTACTTTTTTGAGAAATGTCCTCTGGTCTGATGAAACAAAAATAGAACTGTTTGGCCATAATGACCATTGTTATGTTTGGAGTAAAATAATGTTATGTTTGCAAGCAGAAGAACACCATCCCAACCGTGAAGCACGGGGGTGGCAGCATCATGCTGTCGGGGTGCTTTGCTGCAGGAGGGATTGGTGCACTTCACAAAATAGATGGCATCATGAGGAAGGAACATTATGTGGATATATTGAAGCAACATCTCAAGACATCAGTCAGGAAGTTAAAGCTTGGTCGCAAATGGGTCTTCCAAATGGACAATGACCCCAAGCATACTTCCAAGTTGAGGCAAAATGGCTTAAGGACAACAAAGTCAAGGTATTGGAGTCGCCATCACAAAGCCCTGACCTCAATCCTATAGAACATTTGTGGGCAGAATTGAAAAAGTGTGTGCGAGCAAGGAGGCCTACAAACCTGACTCAGTTACACCAGCCCTGTCAGGAGGAATGGGCCAAAATTCACCCAACTTATTGTGGGAAGCTTGTGGAAGGCTACCCAACACGTTTGACCCAAGTTAAACAATTTAAAGGCAATGCTACCAAATACTAATTGAGAGTATGTAAACGTCTGACCCACTGCGAATGTGATTAAATAAATAAAAGCTGAAATAAATAATTGTCTCTCCTATTATTCTGACATTTCACATTCTTAAAATAAAGTGGTGATCCTAACTGACCTAAGACAGGGAATTTTTACTAGGATTAAATGTCAGGAATTGTGAAAAACTGAGTTTAAATGTATTTGGCTAAGGTGTATGTAAACTTCTGACTTCAACTGTATGTAAATAAGGTATTGTTTTTAATAAATGTGAAAACATTTCTAAGAACCTGTGTTTGCTGTTGAGGATGATATGGCTCATAATTTTCACGACTTTTGCCCCTTTTTAGCTTTCGACTCTTACCAACTTTTAAAATAGTCCCCCCCCCCCCTTTTGTACTGTACAGCCTACTGATATGTAAACATATGTCACCTGGTCCAGCCAGAAGAGGACTGGCCACCCCTTTAAGCCTGGTTCCTCTCTATGTTTTTCCCTGGGTTTCTGCTTCATAGGGAGTTTTTAGTAGCCACTATGTTGTCTCTCCTGGCTATCATAAGATGAATGCACTAGCTGTGGGTCTCTCTGGATGGGAGCATCTGCAACATGACTAAATTGTAAATGTAGTGCTTGATGATGTATTTGATGTATTTTTTGTGTTTCCTGTTTGTACCCCAGGAAGAGTAGCCGCTGGGGATCCTAATAAAATACTACATTGTACTGAATGTATCAGATAGAGATGATGTGATGATCAGTTTTCACCATTAGTCTTTTTTTGGATCATTTATGAATGTGTTATTCAATGTGTTTCTATTGGATATAGTAGTAAAGGCCAAATTCATTTTTAAACATATATTTTTATAACAAAAGGGGTCCTAAAATTCATAATCAAAGAGAGCATTATTGAATGTTAGCATCTCTTTACTTTACTGATCAGTGTTCACCTGGTCAGTTTTGGTGTGTTTTGTTAGCTTCTACTGTAATGATACTGAGATGACCTTGGATTTGCCTTTAAGGTTGAATATCCTATTTGAGGCGTCACACAATGGAGTCTGATGGTTGACTGGGATGTACTGCTTCCCTCTGCAGTTTTCTGTGGGAATGAGCTGGTAGACACAACATACACTGAGTGTACAAAACATTAAGGACACCTGCTCTTTCCATGACAGACTGACCAGGTGAACCCAGGTGAAAGCTATGATCCTTAAAGATGTAGTTGTGGTGTATTTATTATGGATCCCCATTAGCTTTCAGCAGAAAACAAGAAACTGCAGTGGGCTAAGGAATGAAAACACTGGACACTGGAGAATTTGAATAACATTGCCTGGTCTGATGAATCCCCGGTTCCTGCTGTTTCATGCTGATGGGAGGACTAAGGTATGGAGAAAACCATGAGTACATGCATCCATGCTGTGTGTCAGCATTGCAGGCTGGTGGTGGTGGTGTGGGGTGTGATTTCATGGCACACATTGGGCCCCTTGATAAAAGTGGAGCAACGTTTGAATGCCACAGGATATCTAAACATCGTTACCAATCAGGTGCATCCCTTCATGGCAATAGTTATCCATCTGCAAAATATATTTTTTCAGCAGGATTATGCCCCATGCAACAAGCCTTGTCCAGGAATGGTTCCAAGAACATGACAGTGAATTCAGCTTACTGCAGTGGCCTGCCAAGTCACCAGAGCTCAATCCAATTGTGCATCTTTGTGGATTAATTGTGGATTCTTTTATATTACTAAACAACTTTTATTAATTATAAAAAGGCTATGAATCGACTACTTGTGTTTTATAAATTGTCTTTTAAAACTAGATTCATTATTTTAGTAATTGATTATGAATGTATTTGAATAACTGTATTGAAGTTAATTGATCTGGCGTGTTGGGCCAGTAACTGAAAGGTCGCTGGTTTGAATCCCGAGCCAACTAGGTGAAAAATCTGTTGTTGTGCCCTTGATCAAGGCAATTAACCCTAATTGGTCCTGTAAGTTGCTCTGGATAAGAGCATCTGCTAAATGACTCAAATGTAATGAAAAATACTGTTTGTACATTAATTTGATCTGGGCAACATCTTTTTGTGTATAATTAAATGAAACAAACTGTTTTAAATCACATAGTTAGTGTCTTACCCTGGCCAGAGGGACAGGGCCAGCTAGACTATGTAGCTGCTGTTGTTAGTAGCCTGCAGTTTCCATGCAATACAGCATGTCAGATCGCTAGTGTTTAGGTGTATAGGCTTCTACATTTATGCAAGAGTTTTTGCTTGTGTCTGTCGGGAGTGATGTGTTATCAGGCTTGCTAAATAACTACCGGAGGGAAGTGGAGAGCGCTCCTTGAGCTTTGTGCCCGGTCCACGCGACATGGTCAAGAGACGCAAAGAGCCAGCATTAGCACTCCGATGTGAAGGACAGCTCTTACAAAAATTTACCATCGTAGTACAATGAACAACAACATTCCATTGTACTATGATGTTTTTTTTTACAAAATACAACTAACGTTTATTTATTTTATAAACATCCCTTTCATAGCACCTACCACTCCATTCAAGGAGTAGTTCACTATTTTACAACTTTAAGTCCTATATGTAAGGTTTGTATACAGGGGACGTCGGTCTGTACTCAAGATTCAAAGGTACAGTGGGGAAAAAAAGTATTTAGTCAGCCACCAATTGTGCAAGTTCTCCCACTTAAAAAGATGAGAGAGGCCTGTAATTTTCATCATAGGTACACGTCAACTATGCAGACCCGTCGCCAGACCTCAGTCTTAAGGGGGGCATATGAAATGCATGGGAGGGCAGGGCACAATTATTATTAGCCTACAGTACATATATTTAATAATAAATTCCCTCAAGTGGGGGGGGCACAATCATTTTTTGGGGCGGGCCCGGCCCCCTATTGCCCGCCCATAGCGACGGGTGTGCAACTATGACAGACAAAATGAGAAAAATTAATCCAGAAAATCACATTGTAGGTTTTTTAATGAATTTATTTGCAAATTATGGTGGAAAATAAGTATTTGGTCAATAGCAAAAGTTTCTCAATACTTTGTTATATACCCTTTGTTGGCAATGACACAGGTCAAACGTTTTCACACACTATTGCTGGTATTTTGGCCCATTCCTCCATGCAGATCTCCTCTAGAGCAGTGATGTTTTGGGGCTGTCGCTGGGCAACACAGACTTTCAACTCCCTCCAAAGATTTTCTATGGGGTTGAGATCTGGAGACTGGAGGACTGGACTCCAGGACCTTGAAATGCTTCTTACGAAGCCACTCCTTCGTTGCCCGGGCGGTGTGTTTGGGATCATTGTCATGCAGAAAGACCCAGCCACGTTTCATCTTCAATGCCCTTGCTGATGGAAGGAGGTTTTCACTCAAAATCTCACGATACATGGCCCCATTCATTCTTTCCTTTACACGGATCAGTCGTCCTGGTCCCTTTGCAGAAAAACAGCCCCAAAGCATGATGTTTCCGACCCCATGCTTCACAGTAGGTATGGTGTTCTTTGGATGCAACTCAGCATTCTTTGTACTCCAAACACGACAAGTTGAGTTTTTACCACAAAAAAACATAAGAACCATTCATACTGTCAGATCTAATATGGAAGAATTGAATACAAAAGAGAAGGAGAGGTTGACCAGTACAAATTCATGTACTACTGTTATTTTTCATTGGCAGATCAATGCAGTTTTCCAAACATAGTCATAATCCGTTTTTTTGTAAGATTTTAACTGAACACAAATATAAACACAACATTCAACAATTTTACAAGGGTACAGTTCATATAAGGAAATCAGTCAATTGAAATACATTCATTAGGCCCTAATCTATGGATTTCACATGACAGGGGCCAACCCATCAGCCAATAAGAATGATTTTTCCCCACTAAAGGGCTTTATTACAGATAGAAATACTCCTCAGTTTCATCAGCTGTCCGGGTGGCTGGTCTCAGACGATCCTGCAGGTTAAGATGCCAGATGTGGAGGTCCTGGGCTTGCACAGTTACACGTGGTCTGTGGCTGTGAAGCCAGTTGGACGTTCTGCCAAATTCTCGGTAGAGAAATGTACATTAAATTCTCTGGCAACAGCTCTGGTGAACATTCCTGCAGTCAGCATGCCAATTGTGCACTCCCTCAAAATGTAGACATCTGTGGCATTGTGTTGTGTGACAAAACTGCACATTTCAGAGTGGCCTTTTATTGTGCCCAGCACAAGGTGCACCTGTGTAATGATCATGCTGTTTAATCAGCTTCTTGATATGCCACAACTCGCAGGTGGATTGATTATCTTGGCAAAGGAGAAATGCTCACTAACAGAAATGGAAACATTTGTGCACCAAATTTGAGAGAAATAAGCTTTTTGTGCGTATGGAAAATATCCGGGATCTTTTATTTCAGCTCATAAAACATGGGACCAACACTTTACATGTCAAGTTTTTATATTTTTTCAGTATAGTTTTAGAAGACAATTAACTAAATACGTAGTCATTTCATTTTAATTGTCACATGTTTGGTAAACAACAGGTGTAGAATAACAGTGAAATGTTGACCAACAATGGAGAACACAATACAATAATTATAATAATAGGAAAAAGATTGTAGCACAAGGAATTAATACACGATGAGCAATGATAGCTTGGCTATATACATGGGGTGCCAATACCTAGTCAATGGTAGCTTGGCTATATACATGGGGTGCCAATACCTAGTCAATGGTAGCTTGGCTATATACATGGGGTGCCAATACCTAGTCAATGGTAGCTTGGCTATATACATGGGGTGCCAATACCTAGTCAATGATAGCTTGGCTATATACATGGGGTGCCAATACCTAGTCAATGGTAGCTTGGCTATATACATGGGGTGCCAATACCTAGTCAATGGTAGCTTGGCTATATACATGGGGTGCCAATACCTAGTCAATGATAGCTTGGCTATATACATGGGGTGCCAATACCTAGTCAATGGTAGCTTGGCTATATACATGGGGTGCCAATACCTAGTCAATGATAGCTTGGCTATATACATGGGGTGCCAATACCTAGTCAATGATAGCTTGGCTATATACATGGGGTGCCAATACCTAGTCAATGGTAGCTTGGCTATATACATGGGGTGCCAATACCTAGTCAATGGTAGCTTGGCTATATACATGGGGTGCCAATACCTAGTCAATGATAGCTTGGCTATATACATGGGGTGCCAACACCTAGTCAATGGTAGCTTGGCTATATACATGGGGTGCCAATACCTAGTCAATGATAGCTTGGCTATATACATGGGGTGCCAATACCTAGTCAATGGTAGCTTGGCTATATACATGGGGTGCCAATACCTAGTCAACGGTAGCTTGGCTATATACATGGGGTGCCAATACCTAGTCAAAGGTAGCTTGGCAATATACATGGGGTGCCAATACATAGTCAATGATAGCTTGGCTATATACATGGGGTGCCAATACCTAGTCAATGGTAGCTTGGCTATATACATGGGGTGCCAATACCTAGTTAATGATAGCTTGGCTATATACAGCGCAATCTGAAAGTATTCAGACCCCTTGACTTTTTCCACATTTTATTACGTTACAGCCACATTCTAATGTTGGTTAAATCATTTTTTCCCCTCATCAATCTACACACAATACCCCATAATGTCAAAGCAAAAGACAGGTTTTTAGACATTTTTCACCTTTGGCAGCGATTACAGCATCAAGTCTTCTTGGGTATGATGCTACAAGCTTGGCACACCTGCATTTGGGGAGTTTCATTCATTCTTCTCTGCAGATCCTCTCAAACTCTATCAGGTTGGATGGGGAGCGTTGCTGCACAGCTATTTTCTGGTCTCTCCGGAGATGTTAAATCGGGTTCAAGTCTGGGCTCTGGCTGGGCCAGGTGAACCTTCGCCCCAGTCTGAAGTCCTGAGCGCTCTGGAGCAGGTTTTCATCAAGGATCTCTCTGTACTTTGCTCTGTTCATTATTCCCTCGATCCTGACTAGTCTCCCAGTCCCTGCCTCTGAAAAAACATCCGCACAGCATGATAGTGCCACGACCATGCTTCACCGTAGGCATGGTGCCAGGTTTCCTCCAGAAGTGACGCTTTGTATTCAGGCCAAAGAGTTCAATCTTGGTAACAACAGACCAGAGAATCTTGTTTCTCATGGTCAGAGTCCTTTAGGTGCCTCTTGGCAAACTCCAAGCGGGCTGAACTCTGGAGCTCTGTCAAAGTGATCATCGGGTTCTTGGTCACCTCCCTGACCAAGGCCCTTCTCCTCCGATTGCGCAGTTGGCCGGGTGGACAGCTCTAGGAAGAATCTTGGTGATTCCAAACTTCTTCCATTTAAGAATGGAGGAGGCCACGGTGTTCTTGGGGACCTTCAATGCTGCAGACATTTTATGGTACCCTTCCCCAGATCTGTGCCTCATCACAATCCTGTCTCGGAGCTCTACGGACAATTCCTTCAACCTCATGGCTTGGTTTTTGCTCTGACATGCAATGTCAACTGTGGGATGTTATATAGACAGGTGTGTGCCTTTTCAAACCATGTCCAATCAATTGAATTTATCTCAGGTGGACTCCAATCAAGTTGTAGAAACATCTCAAGGAATATCAATGGAAATAGGATGCACCTGAGCTAAATTTCGAGATTCATAGCAAAGGGTCTGGAATACAAATGTAAATAAGGTTTTGCAAAAATGTCTAAACCTGTTTCCACTTTGTCATTATGGGGTATTGTGTGTAGATTGATGAGGGATTTTTGTTGTTGTTGTTTGTAAAAAAAAAAATCATTTTTACAATAAGGCTGTAACTTATTTTTTGTTGAAAAAGTCAAGGGGTCTGAATACTTTCAGAATGCACTGTATAGACTAACTATTTCACTTTAAACACTGTTATATTTATGCACAAGAGAAAAGGTTGCCCAGCACAAATTAATGTACAAACATGATTTTTCATTACATACAGTGGGGAGAACAAGTATTTGATACACTGCCGATTTAGCAGGTTTTCCTACTTACAAAGCATGTAGAGGTCTGTAATTTTTATCATAGGTACACTTCAACTGTGAGAGACGGAATCTAAAACAAAAATCCAGAAAATCACATTGTATGATTTTTAAGTAATTAATTTGCATTTTATTGCATGACATAAGTATTTGATCACCTACCAACCAGTAAGAATTCCGGCTCTCACAGAACTGTTAGTTTTTCTTTAAGAAGCCCTCCTGTTCTCCACTCATTACCTGTTAACTGCACCTGTTTGAACTTGTTACCTGTATAAAAGACACCTGTCCACACACTCAATCAAATAGACTCCAACCTCTCCACAATGGCTAAGACCAGAGAGCTGTGTGAGGACATCAGGGATAAAATTGTAGACCTGCACAAGGCTGGGATGGGCTACAGGACAATAGGCAAGCAGCTTGGTGAGAAGGCAACAACTGTTGGCGCAATTATTAGAAAATGGAAGAAGTTCAAGATGACGGTCAATCACCCTAAGTCTGGGGCTCCATGCAAGATCTCACCTCGTGGGGCATCAATGATCATGAGGAAGGTGAGGGATCAGCCCAGAACTACACGGCAGGACCTGGTCAATGACCTGAAGAGAGCTGGGACCACAGTCTCAAAGAAAACCATTAGTAACACACTACGCAGTCATGGATTAAAATCCTGCAGCGCACGCAAGGTCCCCCTGCTCAGGCCAGCGCATGTCCAGGCCCCTTTTGAAGTTTGCCAATGACCATCTGGATGATCCAGAGGAGGAATGGGAGAAGGTCATGTGGTCTGATGAGACAAAAATATAGCTTTTTGGTCTAAACTCCACTCGCCGTGTTTGGAGGAAAAAGAAGGATGAGTACAACCCCAAGAACACCATCCCATCCGTGAAGAATGGAGGTGGAAACATCATTCTTTGGGGATGCCTTTCTGCAAAGGGGACAGGACGACTGTCCCCTTGAGGGGAGGATGGATGGGGCCATGTATCGCGAGATCTTGGCCAACAACCTCCTTCCCTCAGTAAGAGCATTGAAGATGGGTCGTGGCTGGGTCTTCCAGCATGACAATGACCCGAAACACACAGCCAGGGCAACTAAGGAGTGGCTCCGTAAGAAGCATCTCAAGGTCCTGGAGTGGCCTAACCAGTCTCCAGACCTGAACCCCATAGAACATCTTTGGAGGGAGCTGAAAGTCTGTATTGCCCAAGCGACAGCCCCGAAACCTGAAGGATCTGGAGGTCTATATGGAGGAGTGGGCCAAAATCCCTGCAGCAGTGTGTGCAAACCTGGTCAAGACCTACAGGAAACGTATGATCTCTGTAATTGCAAACAAAGGTTTCTGTACCAAATATTAAGTTCTGCTTTTCTGATGTATCAAATACTTACGTCATGCAATAAAATGCAAATTAATTACTTAAAAAACATACAATGTGATTTTCATTTTAGATTCCATCTCTCACAGTTGAAGTGTACCTATGATAGAAATTACAGACCTCTACATGCTTTGTAGGTAGGAAAACCTGCAAAATCGGCAGTGTATCAAATACTTGTTCTCCCCACTGTATTTGTAATTTAGCAGATGCTCTTATCTAGAGCGACTTATAGGACCAATTGGGGTTAATTGCCTTGCTCAAGGCCACAATGACAGATTTTTGACCTAGTTGGCTCGGGATTCAAACCAGCGACCTTTCAGTTACTGGCCCAACACTCTAAACCGCTAGGCTACCTGTTAAATACATAACACAATATGTGACATAAGTAGAATACAGAACACTTGAAACATTACAGGCCATTTTTCATGATGGAAATTGAAATATTAAAATGTGATTTAAAAAAAGCAGTGGGTAGAGTGGCGTTTCGCAGGCGGTTTGTACGGGCAGTTATACAGGACAGTTTGTGGCTGTTTCTCAGGAGCCTGGTGGTGCAGTTACCTCTTCTTGGAGGGAGCAGGTCATTCAGTGGATGGTCAAGAGTGTGCATGTCCTTCACCAGGTGCACTGCAGCCTGTTCTCACCTGCTCTGCAGTGATAGGAGCTGTGGTTGGACTGCTCCACCTCTGGAGATGATCCTCAAGGCCCTCCTCTGCACCCTGTCTAGTTGGGCCTGCTGCTTTTTACTGCATCCAACTAACAGCACTCCACCGTATTCCAGAACAGTCAAAAAGACATTGAGACCTTTCTCACTGTCTGCTCCACATGTCACCACTGAGGTTAGAGTCTAGATTAAAATCAAGATACTTGGTTGTTGTTACCACTGGTACTTCCTGTCCTCCTAGGATTAGTGGTGCAGGTTGTGGATGGTCCTCTGACCAACGGCTAAATGTACCAGTTGCCATCACCCTCTGCCCTCTTTCGGTGGTGTAGCTGTGGAGTCAGGCTAGTAACCTTGAACACAGTTCAATGTCAGACAGATGTTGCAGGAACTATGGGTGATCTACTCGATCAAAGGCTTTGGACACATCAGCATGTAACACACTCACCATTGCTGGTTTTATGGAGTCTGTAGCTGTCAGCCAGGAGTGTGTGGCTTTCACAAGGGCGGTAGTAGTGCTGGACTTTGGGAGGTAGTCATACTGATTCGTGCACTCAGATAACACCTCCTACGGGCAGGGGACAGTTTTAACAATGTGTTTGATGACAGGGGCTAGATCTTCTGCATGCTCTTTTAGTAGCCAGGCTGGAATGCCATCAGGCCCACATGCTTTACGTGGGCTGAGTCTGGTCAGAGCTTGCTTTAACTGGCCAATGCTGCACAGCTCAACCTGCCTTGTAGACATGGGCAGGGAGAAGATGGCAAGAGGTGTGGTGTTTGTCCATGCCTCAGCAAAGAAGCCATTCAAAACATCAGCCACGTTGTCGTCTTCAATTCCCTCGACCTGTATTCTCCCTCCTGATGTTTTCTTTGGTCCCAGTCCATTGTTAATGAAGTCCCACCATTCCTTAGGGGTTTTCTTCTTTAGGTCCTGGATTTCAGTTTTGTAGTAGCTTGTCTTTGCTTCCTTGATAAGCATTTGCACTGTGTTTCTGTATTTTCTCCATGTCATTGTTTCTCCCCATCTGTTGAAAATATTCTGTATTTTCCTGATGGCAGCCTTTACTCTTTCAGTCATCCAGGGCTTGTCCAGTGTTGTTGTTGTTTTCTTATTGGCATGTATACATCAAGAGCAGTTTGAATGCAGGAGTTGAAAGTCTCCACCTTTGCATCGATGCTCTCCACCTCATATATGGCAGAACAGTCAGTACTGGCCATACATCGTGCAAAGGTCTCCTTTCTGTTCTGGGTTACCAGATGTCCTTTTTTCCGCTGCACCTTTCTTCTCCCTCCTGATGTTGTGTTTGGAGAGAACAGCAGACATTTGTGATCACTGGATCTGAGAGGAGCTAGGACACTGGGTTGTGTTGATCAGATCTAGGATGGAGTCCCCTCTGTGGTCTTGTCTTTGGCCACTTGTTTCATGTCTGGATGGGAGTTTGTCAGCATCTTGATGGGCAGGTGATTAAAGTCTCCACACAGGATGAGACCCATTTGGGGAGAGGACATCCTGATCACATGGACAGTGATATCCTCACATGGTCTCTCCTATCATTGCTACGCTGACGATACACAACTAATCTTCTCCTTTCCCCCTTCTGATAACCAGGTGGCGAATCACATCTCTGCATGTCTGGCAGACATATCAGTATGGATGACGGATCACCACCTCAAGCTGAACCCTGGCAAGACGGAGCTGCTCTTCCTCCCGGGGAAGGACTGCCCGTTCCATGATCTCGCCATCACGGTTGACAACTCCGCTGTGTCCTCCTCCCAGAGTGCGAAGAGCCTAGGCGTGACCCTGGACAACACCCTGTCGTTCTCCGCCAACATCAAGGCGGTGACCCGCTCCTGCAGGTTCATGCTCTACAACATTCGGAGAGTACGACCCTGCCTTACACAGGAAGCGGCACAGGTCCTAATCCAGGCACTTGTCATCTCCCGTCTGGACTACTGCAACTCGCTGTTGGCTGGCCTCCCTGCCTGTGCCATTAAACCCCTACAACTCATCCAGAATGCCGCAGCCCGTCTGGTGTTCAACCTTCCCAAGTTCTCTCACGTCACCCCCCTCCTCCGCACACTCCACTGGCTTCCAGTTGAAGCTCGCATCCGCTACAAGACCATGGTGCTTGCCTATGGAGCAGTGAGGGGAACGGCACCTCTGTACCTTCAGGCTCTGATCAGTCCCTACACCCAAACGAGGGCATTGCGCTCATCCACCTCTGGCCTGCTGGCTCCCCTTCCTCTGCGGAAGCATAGTTCCCGCTCAGCCCAGTCAAAACTGTTCACTGCTCTGGCACCCCAATGGTGGAACAAGCTCCCTCACGACGCCAGGACAGCGGAGTCACTCACCACCTTCCGGAGACATTTGAAACCCCACCTCTTTAAGGAATACCTGGGATAGGATAAAGGAATCCTTCTACCCCCCCCCCCCCCCCCCCCCCCCCCCCCCCCCCCCCCAATTGTAAAGTGGTTATCCCACTTGCTATAGGGTGAACGCACCAATTTGTGAGTCGCTCTGGCTAAGAGCATCTGCTAAATGACGTTAATGTGCCCTTGAGCAAGGCACTTAACCCTAATTGCTCCTGTAAGTCGCTCTGGATAAGAGCGTCTGCTAAATGACGTAAATGTAAATGTAATTATGAGATACTCCACAGTGTTCTGCTGCAGTGTTTTGTCATGTGCCCATGGTGGATGTTAGAGCACTCCTACCAGAGATGAAACTGAGCTGGGATGTTGTTTAGGAACGGAGCTGAAGACACTCAAACTCTTCTTTCTCTAGGTCAGTTATTCTTCTCTTTGCCTGCATACTGTGATTCACATACATAGCCACGCCCCCTCCTCGCATCCCCTCTCTGGACCGGTCATTTCTGAACAGCTGATAGTCTTTGTCATCAGAACAGCCTCAATTTGTCAGGGCATGGACTCTACAAGGTGTCGAAAGCGTTCCACTGGGATGCTGGCCCATGTTGACTGCAATGCTTCCCACAGTTGTGTCAAGTTGTCTGGCAGTGGATTTCTACTCAGAATAGCTTGTTCCATCTCCTACAACAGATGCACAATTGGATTGAGATCTGGTGCCTCGGAAGGCCACTGCTGTAACCTGAATTCACTGTCATGTTCGTGGAACCTTTTCTGGACAAGCCTTGTGGCATGGGGCATAATCCTGCTGAAAAAAATATATTTGCAGATGGATAACTTCTGCCATCAAGTGATGCACCTGATTGACAATGATTTTTAGATATCCTGTGGCATTCAAACGTTGCTCCACTTTTATCAAGGGGCCCAATGTCTGCCATGAAAACACACCCCACACCACCACCACCAGCCTGCAATGCTGACACATGGCATGGATGCATGTACTCGTGGTTTCCTCAATGTCCTAGACCTCACATTATATTTACAGTAGGAGCAATCTAAGCACTGCAAAACTGACAAGGTGCACACTGATCAGTAAAGAGATGCTAAAATTCTACAACTTTCCCGTTCCTCTGCACAGTTCTCTCACAGTGAGAAACAATAGGAGTACAATAGAGTGTATCCAATCCACTACCACTTCTTATGTATACGTTGGTGTCTTTTTAAATATCCAGATATGTAGAATCTCATCTCACAGTCAGAGCAGGAGTATGGCTTCTCTCCTGTATGTATACGTTCATGTATTTTTAAGGGGCCCAGTTGAGAGAAACTCTTCCCACAGTCAGATCAGGAGTAAGGCTTCTCTCCTGTGTGTGTTCTCTGATGAACTTTTAGCTGAGCTGATGTTGTGAAGCATTTTACACAGTCAGAGCAGGAGTAAGGCTTCTCTCCTGTGTGTACATTTACATTTAAGTCATTTAGCAGACGCTCTTATCCAGAGCGACTTACAGGAGCAATTAGGGTTAAGTGCCTTGCTCAAGGGCACATTTACGTCATTTAGCAGACGCTCTAGTCCAGAGCGACTCAAAAATTGATGCATTCACCCTATAGCCAGTGGGATAACCACTTTACAATTTTTTTATTTTTTTTTACTTTGGGGGGGGGGGTAGAAGGATTACTTTATCCTATCCCAGGTATTCCTTAAGGAGGTGGGGTTTCAAATGTCTCCGGAAGGTGGTGAGCGACTCCGCTGTGTGTGTGTGTGGGGGGGGTGTATACGTTCATGTTTTTTTAAGTTGCCAAGAAGAGAGAAACTCTTCCCACAGTCAGAGCAGGAGTAAGGCTTCTCTCCTGTATGTATACGTTCATGTTGTTTTAAGCTGCCCAGTTGAGAGAAACTTGCCCCACAGTCAGAGCAGGAGTAAGGCTTCTCTCCTGTATGTATACGTTCATGTTGTTTTAAGTGAGCCAGTTGAGAGAAACTTGCCCCACAGTCAGAGCAGGAGTAAGGCTTCTCTCCTGTGTGTATACGTTTGTGTTGTTTTAAGTTGCCAAGTTGAATGAAACTTGCCCCACAGTCAGAGCAGGAGTAAGGCTTCTCTCCTGTGTGTATCAATTGGTGTGAATTTAAGCTGTCCTGTCGAGAAAAATTCTTCCCACAGTCAGAGCAGGAGTAAGGCTTCTCTCCTGTGTGTATACGTTCATGTTTTTTTAAGGCGCCAAGAAGAGAGAAACTCTTCCCACAGTCAGAGCAGGAGTAAGGCTTCTCTCCTGTATGTATACGTTCATGTTGTTTTAAGTTGTCCAGTAGAGAGAAACTCTTCCCACAGTCAGAGCAGGAGTAAGGCTTCTCTCCTGTATGTATACGTTCATGTTTTTTTAAGTGAGCCAGTTGAGAGAAACTTGCCCCACAGTCAGAGCAGGAGTAAGGCTTCTCTCCTGTGTGTATACGTTTGTGTTGTTTTAAGTTGCCAAGTTGAGAGAAACTTGCCCCACAGTCAGAGCAGGAGTAAGGCTTCTCTCCTGTGTGTATCAATTGGTGTGAATTTAAGCTGTCCTGTCGAGAGAAATTCTTCCCACAGTCAGAGCAGGAGTAAGGCTTCTCTCCTGTGTGTATACGTTCATGTTTTTTTAAGGCGCCAAGAAAAGGGAAACTCTTCCCACAGTCAGAGCAGGAGTAAGGCTTCTCTCCTGTATGTATTCGTTCATGTATTTTTAAGGTGCCCAGCTGAGAGAAACTTGCCCCACAGTCAGAACAGGAGTAAGGCTTCTCTCCTGTGTGTGTTCTCTGATGAACCTTTAGCTCAGTTGATGTTTTGAAGCATTTTACACAGTCAGAGCAGGAGTAAGGCTTCTCTCCTGTGTGTATACGTTTGTGTTGTTTTAAGTTGCCAAGTTGAGAGAAACTTGCCCCAGAGTCAGAGCAGGAGTAAGGCTTCTCTCCTGTGTGCAGTCTCTGATGAACTGTCAGAGCCTTTGATGTTGTGAAATTCTTCCCACAGTCAGTACAGGAATACAGATTCTCTCCTGTGTGTACTTGTAGGTGTATTTTTAACTTTGATAGAATTGAGAAACTCTCCTCACAATGTGGGCAGTGGTGAGACCTCTTAGCTCTGTGATCTTCCTGCTGTTGCTCTCTGGATGTAGAGAATGTCTCAACATGGTCTCCTGTGGGAACATCATCAGAAGAACCAGTCAGTTGGTGTGATTTACATGTCAATCAAATGTATTTTATGAAGCCCTTTTTACATCAGAAGTTGTCACAAAGTGCTTTATAGAAACCCATCCAAAAACCCCAAAGAGCAAGCCTTGCAGATGTAGAAGCCATATCATCATCCACTCACTATCACAAGGGTTTATAACTACACAGACTCATTTAATAGAACTTTAAAACATTGGCAGTTTGTCTACTTCACTTCTTTAGTCTACTATCTGATCACTCTAGATAGCCCAGTGAATAAAACAAATGCTGGCAATATTGGTGTCAAACCATGTACAGTGAGGGAAAAAAGTATTTGATCCCCTGCTGATTTTGTACGTTTGCCCACTGACAAAGACATGATCAGTCTATAATTTTATTGGTAGGTTTATTTGAACAGTGAGAGACAGAATAACAACAAAGAAATCCAGAAAAACGCATGTCAAAAATGTTATAAATTGATTAGCATTTTAATGAGGGAAATAAGTATTTAATGGGCCTCAGGATCTTGTCATGGCATCTCTGTGCATTCAAACTGCCATCGATAAAATGCAATTGTATTAGTTGTCTGTAGCTTATGCCATGCCATACAGTGGGGAAAAAAAGTATTTAGTCAGCCACCAATTGTGCAAGTTCTCCCAATTAAAAAGATGAGAGAGGCCTGTAATTTTCATCATAGGTACACGTCAACTATGACAGACAAATTGAGAAAAAAAATATCCTGAAAATCACATTGTAGGATTTTTAATGAATTTATTTGCAAATTATGGTGGAAAATAAGTATTTGGTCACCTACAAACAAGCACGATTTCTGGCTCTCACAGACCTGTAACTTCTTCTTTAAGAGGCTCCTCTGTCCTCCACTCGTTACCTGTATTAATGGCACCTGTTTGAACTTGTTATCAGTATAAAAGACACCTGTCCACAACCTCAAACAGTCACACTCCAAACTCCACTATGGCCAAGACCAAAGAGCTGTCAAAGGACACCAGAAACAAAATTGTAGAACTGCACCAGGCTGGGAAGACTGAATCTGCAATAGGTAAGCAGCTTGGTTTGAAGAAATCAACTGTGGGAGCAATTATTAGGAAATGGAAGACATAAAAGACCACTGATAATCTCCCTCGATCTGGGGCTCCACGCAAGATCTCACCCCGTGGGGTCAAAATGATCACAAGAATGGTGAGCAAAAATCCCAGAACCACACGGGGGGACCTAGTGAATGACCTGCAGAGAGCTGGGACAAAAGTAACAAAGCCTACCATCAGTAACACACTACGCCGCCAGGGACTCAAATCCTGCAGTGCCAGACGTGTCCCCCTGCTTAAGCCAGTACATGTCCAGGCCCGTCTGAAGTTTGCTAGAGTGCATTTGGATGATCCAGAAGAGGATTGGGAGAATGTCATATGGTCATATGAAACCAAAATAGAACTTTTTGGTAAAAACTAAACTTGTCGTGTTTGGAGGACAAAGAATGCTGAGTTGCATCCAAAGAACACCATACCTACTGTGAAGCATGGGGGTGGAAACATCATGCTTTGGGGCTGTTTTTCTGCAAAGGGACCAGGACGACTGATCCGTGTAAAGGAAAGAATGAATGGGGCCATGTATCGTGAGATTTTGAGTGAAAACCTCCTTCCATCAGCAAGGGCATTGAAGATGAAACGTGGCTGGGTCTTTCAGCATGACAATGATCCCAAACACACTGCCCGGGCAACGAAGGAGTGGCTTCGTAAGAAGCATTTCAAGGTCCTGGAGTGGCCTAGCCAGTCTCCAGATCTCAACCCCATAGAAAATCTTTGGAGGGAGTTGAAAGTCTGTGTTGCCCAGCGACAGCCCCAAAACATCACGGCTCTAGAGGAGATCTGCATGGAGGAATGGGCCAAAATACCAGCAACAGTGTGTGAAAACCTTGTGAAGACTTACAGAAAACGTTTGACCTGTGTCATTTGGCACCCCAGACGGGACCTGATAGGGATCAGAGACGGTGTGCATCTGCGGTTGTGAAACGGCTTAGACGGACCATACAAACAAAAGCGGCCGCTTATAAAAGGTAAGCCAAGTTCTTACTAATATAGTATAAACGTTTGTGTGGTCCGATCCGGGGCTCGGCAACATCTAAAGAAATACCAAGTAGGTCTCTCCAAATTTAAGAACCAGAAAGTTAGACACTAGGAGCTTTTGAATTTAAGAATACATGTCGCTGTTGTTTGTCAGAACCGTCTGTTCAATTGATTTGATTCATTTGATTCAGTTGATTCAGCTGATTCATCTTGCTGATTGCTCTGTCCGGGTCATTTCGACACGGGCGGCTGTCCAGCTGGTTGAGTGATCAGGAATAACATGTTAAGTCCTTCGAATACCGCTATGAACGTGTAGCAAAAGTATATCGTTTATAGGCTGCTTAGGAAGGCATAAATCCTGCGGATAAACGCTTTGGAAAGCTAAAATTCCAGAGGTCTGAACGGGCAGGTCATCATCCTGTGTGTGGTGATGCCAATAAATCCTGTGGATAAACGCTTTGGAAAGCTAAAATTCCAGAGGACTGAACGGGCAGGTCATCATCCTGTGTGTGGTGATGCCAAACTTAGGTCTTGAGAAAGCTTAAGACCTAGGGGGCTAATAAATATAAATCCTGTGAATAAACGCTTTGGAAAGCTAAAATTCCAGAGGACTGAACGGGCAGGTCATCATCCTGTGTGTGGTGATGCCAATAAATCCTGCGGATAAACGCTTTGGAAAGCTAAAATTCCAGAGGACTGAACGGGCAGGTCATCATCCTGTGTGTGGTAATGCCAAACTTAGGTCTTGAGAAAGCTCAAGACCTAGGGGGCTAATAAATATAAATCCTGTGGATAAACGCTTTGGAAAGCTAAAATTCCAGAGGACTGAACGGGCAGGTCATCATCCTGTGTGTGGTGATGCCAAAATTAGGTAGGGTCTGACAGGTAAAAAAGTTGGGTCATCCTGAGTAGGTGAACGGGTTAAATAATCACAGGGGCTCAAACTTTTTGATAAAGTGTAAACCAAGACTAGGTCTGCTCATCTGCTCATGAGTGGTTTACTTTGGTGGCTGTGAGTCATTCAACTGTCTGATTCATTTGGGCACAAGTGGCTACTCATCTGTGTGAGTGAGAATAATATGAAATCCTGCAAGTAAATAGCCTTTCTGTAAGGAAAGGAAATCTATTTGAGGTTGTTTGAAGCTTCTGTCTGATGGAGAAAGGGTTTGCCCAATCTCACATTAGGAAAGAGAAGAATAAATGGTGCGTGGATATTCATTGACCAACTGAGTGTAGAAAATTCACGTTACCAGGAGGGGTAGAATAAATCCTGTTGGAGGAACAGGTCACATTTATTGGTGTGGTCATATGACGTCTATGCATTGTAATTTGATAAATCTGTTAGGGTATGTGTCTGACATTATATTTAGAAACTTTAGAGGTAATGCAGTATTATGATAAATTGACTACGTAAAATAATAACTAGAATAGGGTTAACACTTCAAATTTGGGCCTTTTGATAGAATAAAATATTCCTGTAGGTTATACAAAGTAATTAAGGGCGTTTAAGAACAACATAAATATGGAATAAGAGTGGTATAATGATGTAAATTAGTCACACTCTGAAGTTTGAATGATGAGATATAGAGGTGTGTTTGATAATTATATATACATTGAAATAATAAGCTTTTCTTGTATATGATATCTTGGAGTTTCGTACAACAATGCCTGTCATAGAATTTTGTAAGATCAGGGAATAATGACCAGCCTATATGATTCTAGGAGGATTCTATGACTAAGGGAAAGGATTTGAGTAATTTGTTGTTTGTTCTGCTGAGACTAGATGGTGATTAACAGATTGTGGCAATAAAGAATAATTAGAAACATGAAGGGTTTGGTAGATATGAATAAATTGGAGTATAATGAATTTTATGTGAGTATGGTAAATACGAGGGATTGGATAAAATTATAGGTGTTGACTTGCTCAAACACGTGACAGACGTGGAAATGGGAGAGAGTACATAGGACATGTGGTAGAATTAAGCATTATAATAAACTATCTATTATTTCAGAAGCATATATATAATTCATTTGGTTAGGTTGTTAGATCTGTTTCCAAATCAATGAAGGTGGGGTTTGACTTGTTGACTGCTAAGTTGAGTACGTTGAGCGTGTGAGATCTGTGTCCTTCAAAGCTATTTTCTGATAAAGTGTGGTATGTGTTAGATACTAAAATTACTGACCATTATCATTGGAATAACAGAGGATTAACTTGTCATTTCGATAAAGCATAGATTCTGCATCGCTGAACAGAGTCTAGGGTTTCTAAGTATAGTTTAGCTATAGTTGTGGGGTGTTTAGATTGAAGGAACAGTCAGGATAAGATTGGAAGATCTAGTAGCCTGCGTCTTTTCAGACTGAAGGACTCACTTATTCAACGGGAAAGGAGGAGTGTCTATAGTCTAAATCAGAAAGGACAGTTACATTTGAATAGCGGACTGGCAATTTGGATAAGAGATTTGGCCATAATTTGAATTGTTTAGGTAGACTGGAATGAAAGTAAGGTAGTTTAATATATGAATATACATATATTATTAGTTATTGTTGGGATGTGAATAGACTTTACTAATGCCATGAATTAGTTTCCGGTTAAAAGAGAGTCATACTTGTTTGACTGTATCGAGCTGAAATAGTTATTTAAAGAAAGTTTGAATAGCTGGATGGAAAACATTTATTTGACAAAATTCTAATTGTTATTACTTTATTATATGGTTTGCGTGACATCAGTAATGTATGCGAATATTTGGTGAATTTTAGAATGATAATGTATTTTCATTACGTGAACTAGGGGATGCAAGGAGCTTTGGCTTTTTTGCTGAGGGAATAGCATCAATTTATAGTGGGTTCTGGATTTGTTGAATAAACAAACTTATATTTTAAACTAAAGTAATGCAATAGGCTACAATTATAACATTATCAGAAAAAGGCACTATATGCTCATCTGTGGTCCGCTGTAGCTCAGTTGGTAGAGCACGGTGCTTGCAACGCCAGGGTTGGGTGTTCGATTCCCAAGGGGGGCTAGTATAAGTATAGAAAGGTATGAGCTCATGAATGGAGTGTTGTTTGGAAAAAGAGCATCTGCTAAAATGATAATGGGTATGGAGAGGAGAGTACGTGGTAGTCATTGAATAAGGTTTTGCTAGATTAAACAAATGACAATAGTGGAAGGTGTAGTTAACTTAATAAAATGGGTTATTATCTAGTGTCTTCTAAGTGGGAGTTTTCTTTTAAGGATTGATGGGAGTCTCCTATATTATTAGGTTAGGGGTAAAGTAGGGCGACGTATCAAACAATTTTAAATGGATGCTGGGGTTAATGATTGTTGATGAGATAGGAATGGGGATATATGTATGATGTTTTGTGTGTAATTACTATCTTTGGATTGTTGATTATATGTTAACGACATGTATACTTTCTCTTTCAGGAACATGGGGATTTCTTTATTGGGAGGTTTAAAAAGTCTGTAGGCTAGGGTGGAACTAGATAGTAAAATTAAGTAGTTTTATTTTTAGGTTGTCATAGGGAGCTAAAAAAATAAATAAGGCCTGGCCATTTTTGTTTGTTTATTGTTTTACTGTATGGTGTTCAAATAACCACAATCAAACTACTTAGTATGAAAAGTTAGTTGTATAGGATTTTTATTTCTAGTTGGGGTTTTTTGACAGGTTGGAAGTGAAATATCTTAAAGGGGCATACACATGTAATTTGGGTTATTTACTGAGGGATAAGTAAATATGTATGATTTATTTTGAAAAGAGCTGTACTAAGGAATTACAACATCTATGAAAGGTTTTGATGGTTGTTAGAAGTAGTATACTATAGGATGAAACAATTCATTGAATGATTTCAATGACCTCTGAAATCTGTCCTGGCTTTATAGTGTGACCTGATCACCCGCACTATGAATTCTAGAGGCATGCTGAATTAAGGGGTTAGATAAAATAAGGATAATTGTGAAGAAGTTTACAAATTGGAAAAATCCTATATATAAATTAGTCTAAACAGGACAAGGATGAAGTGAGAGAGTTAGTCCTGAAGGAGAAGTATTCCTTGAATAGTGTTATAGAATACAGTTAAGTAAAGATATGCTCAAGGGTTGTCATTTTAAGGTTAGTTATTATGTTAGGTTTGATAGGCAATATTGTTTTGTTTTGTTTTTTGTACACATGAATCACGATGTGATGTATGTGTCCAAGGGGGGAAGTTGGGATTACAGAGGTTTTAATGGTTTATTATGGTTTTGTGGGGAAATATGCAAGGTGTATTAATGATATGAAAGTAGTAATAATGTGTTATGGGTTAGGTTAAATCATTTTTGTTTTTGTGAAAGGAGGCATGGTGTAGAGGTGGTCTGTCTATGAAATAAGTGGATGACAACAAGCTGGAAGCAGGTGTGCTTCATAATCTCAAGGCTTCTCTTGACGGATGAGAGGACATGAGTAGCATACTGTGTCTCACCTAACATAACAATGTTCTTAAGATTTTCTTTTCATGGGTGAAGATAACTATGCCCAACTGAGCAGGATAATCTGAGTATTTTCTGTGCCCTGGAGACTATGTGATGGCAAAAGACTACAGAAGAAAGAGCTGGAAAGACCCTATGTGGAGAGGGGCCTGTACCAGGTGTTGTTGGCTACCTTAATGATGGTAAAACTGGTGGAGACAGATACTAAGATCCATGTTCCCCACTATAGGAGTGTTCCAACCTCAGCCATTGGGTAGCATTGTTGTCTTTTGTGTGTGTCTGTGCTTGTGTCTTTGCAGCAGTAACTCTGAGCTTCCCTATGGAAAGGCTGAAAGAAGGACACTTTTCACAGACCGATGTCTATAGATTGAGAGGGACTTTGGCTGATCCGGAGACCCTAGTGACGGGGGAAGGTTAACAACAGAAGTGACCTACATATCGTTGTCCAGGTTATACCAACGATGGTACTGATAGAGGGGAGTATCGGGTATCATCTTAACCATTGTACCAGAGTGAGGGAACTGATGATTGAGAGATCCCAGACCTCCAAGACGCACCAGATATCCTTATCATTGATTTATATGTACTTGACTAGTTACCTGAGAATAAGGGGAATGGAGTACTGATAATAATAATAAAGAGCAGAAGAACAAGACATAGAAGGGATATAGACAGGAGTAGAATGTAGATTCTTGCACAGGCAGGAATCATAACTAAAAATACAGGAAGGGATCACTATTAAAATACAAGGGTTAAATAGTATTGGTGTGTGAGAAACCAGCACAAAGAGTATGGGGAAGTCACATGGGGTAGTGTGACCTTAGGGTAATGAAAGAAAGAGACAGGTGAATCATAGACATAAGGAAAACAGTCCAATACTTAGATAACCAATTTGATGTAGTATTTGGTGTTAGATTTCCAGGGGAGAGTGTTGTTAGAAGAGAGAAGTGTAAGCAATTGTTAGAATCGGAACAAGGAAAGGGAAACACCAGAGTAATGTCAAATAGAGTATGAGCAAAAATATAGGAATGTTACAATAAAACAATTGGGTTATATAATTTGGAAGAATTCAAGGGAGAATGTGAAACATAATGATTTGTCATGTAGACAATGTTAATAGGGATGTTTTGGATTGGAAATTAACTCAACTGAACTGTTATGATCTGTCCTTTCCTGAGGTTACAACGGATGGTGTCGTAATGCATTGCAGAGATCAATTGGCTCAGAACGGTGTAAACCTCAATAAAAACCAAAAATCCTCTACTCGGCTGAAGAGGAACAACAAAGGCGTTGAAGATGTTCCTGTCTGACCCACCTCTGCCCTGAATCCAGCATCAAATCAAAGCAATCAATTGCCTTCTCTTTTGTGTTTTTTCTTTCAAGAATGTGAGGAAAGAGGTCTATGCAAATGCAACGTTCTTCCTAGTTTGGGTATACTGGTTTGCACATGGACAAAACAGGATGATGGTGGAGGTGTGGTGGTTCAGGTGTGACATTGGAATATGAACTATGAAGAACTATGAAGGACATAATGAAGACGCCAGGAGATTGAGTGCCGGTAGAGGAAGGGAGTGTTAGTTGAGGTAGTATGTTGATTAAGGAGGTATTATACACTACTAAATTTATAGTAATTTGGACAATGCATTAGGGTACTGATCTGATGTAATTCTTGTTATGAGGAAGTTAATGCTAGAATTATTATAACATACATGTACATTCGGCCAGTGTCAATGTGCCAAGGTGAGAGTTTTTACTTTGAATGATGGAACAAAGGTGACCAATTAAGAATTGTCATTCTAAAGTTGTTTTGGGTAATTAATTTGATTCTGATTATAAATTATAAGTGGACTGATCTGAATAACTTATTAATATTAATGCTTAGTGATGTTGACATGGCAATTACTTGATTAGATATGGATATTGATTATTTTGATTGATATAATACTTGTGATATGAGTAATTAATCTTTGTATTATTTGGGACAATATTGGAATGTCCCATAGGGGGGATATATGGTATTATTTTATGTATCATTAAGGCACATGTAGGGAGATGTCAAAGGTAAAATAATAATATTAGTAATAAACATGATTAGGTTTAAATGAATGTATGTGCTCTGTCGCAGGGCCTTCCAAACTGTGGCCATGGGCTTGTTATAGACACATGGTATGCATTGCATTAGTTCTTTTTTAAGAAGGGGGCCTGCGCCACGCAGCCAATAGAATTATAGAATGAAAGGCTTCATATAGAAAAAGCATTCATGACCTTTTGGAGTGGACATTATGTGACAGCTGGATGTTGAAAAAGAAGGGTGATGCAGAACTAAAATAAGTTAGGAATGTGCGCATGTTTGTTCATTTGTGTGTATAAAAGAGATCTCTAAGCCAGAGAGAGACAGTTTATCCATGGAGAAAAAACTCAGGCTTTTTGTTATGCAATAAAGAGTCTAAATTCTTGAATTCACAAGCTTCTGTGTCTATAGAGATATTTTGTTTGAGTTGATTATCTCTTAGTCAAATGTTTCTACGACAGTCATTGCCAACAAAGGGTATATAACAAAGTATTGAGAAACTTTTGTTATTGACCAAATACTTATTTTCCACCATAATTATTACTGATTCTTTCCAACATAACATAGGTACAGCGAATCCCCTTATTGTATGGGACACCTTTAAATGTGCCTTTAGAGGCCATGCAATTCAGTACTCATCTCGAAAACAAAAGTAATTTAGGTCAAAAAAGTTTATACTAAGAAAGGAAATAGAAAGTCTAACAGAACAGATAGTTGGCAATAAAAACTGTAACATAGAGGCTCAGAATAAATTAGAGGAAAAACAAAAAGAAATGGAGAAACTTATTCAAGAAAGATAAAGTGTAACATATTATAAAAATAAAGCAAACTGGATGGAATATGGGGAAAAAATGCACAACATTCTTTTTTAATCTTCAACATAGGAATGCTACCAAAAAGAACTTAATGAAACTGGTTACAATTGACGGAGTCACCCATAATTCACCAAATGACATTTTGAAGGAAGAAACAAAGTACTTTAAGCATATGTTTTCTTTTCAGTCGCCTCCATCTCCTCTAACTGAAGCTAATTGTAGAGATTTTTTTTCTATTGATAATGTCAAATTAACAGCCACACAGAAAGACTCATGTGAAGGTGAAATTACAGAGGAGGAACTTCTGGATGCAATTAAAGACTTTAAGTCTGGGAAAACTCCAGGGTTGGATGGCATACCAGTCGAGGTATACCAAACCTTTTTTGATATACTAAGAGGACCGTTATTAGCATGTTTTAACCACTCCTATGTAAATGGTAGATTATCTGACACTCAAGAAGAAGGACTGATCTCATTATTACTGAAACAGGATACAAGTGGAAAATATAAAGATCCAGTCCATTTACAAAATTGGAGGCCCCTTACACTTCAGTGTTGTGATGCAAAAATCCTAGCAAAATGTATAGCGCATAGAATTAAAAAGGTATTGTCGGATATTATTCATTCTAATCAGACAGGTTTTTTACATGGAAGATACATTGGAGATAATATAAGGCAAGTATTGGAAACATTAGAACACTATGGAAAATATGGGAAACCTGGCCTGCTATTCATAGCAGACTTCGAAAAGGCATTTGATAAAGTTCGACTGGGGTTTATATATAAATGCCTGGAGCATTTGAATTTTGGAGAATCTCTTATAAAAATGGGTCAAAATCATGTATAGTAACCCTAGGTGTAAAATAGTAAATAATGGCTATTTCTCTGAAAGTTTTAAACTGTCAAGAGGAGTGAAACAAGGTTGTCCACTATCGGCATATCTATTTATTGTGGCCATCGAGATGTTAGCTATTAAAATCAGATCTAATAATAATATCAGAGGATTAGAAATACAGGGCTTAAAAACAAAGGTGTCATTGTACGCTGATGATTCATGTTTTTTTTTTTATCCACAACTAGAATCCCTCCACAGCCTCATAGAGGATCTAGATACATTTTCTAACCTCTCTGGATTACAACCAAATTATGACAAATGTACTATATTACGTATTGGATCACTAAAAAATACAATTTTTACATTACCATGTAGTTTACCAATAAAATGGTCTGATGGTGATGTGGATATACTCGGAATACATATCCCAAAGGAAATAAATGATCTCACTTCAATATATTTTAATAGAAAATTAGCAAAAATAGATAAGATCTTACTACCATGGAAAGGAAAATACCTGTCAATTTGTGGAAAAATCACCCTGATTAACTCATTAGTATTATCCCAGTTTACCTATTTGCTTATGGTCTTGCCTACGCCTAGCGAACAGTTTTTTAAATTATATGAGAAAAAAAGATTCAATTTTATTTGGAACGGCAAGCCAGACAAAATTAAAAGAGCATATTTATATAATGAATATGAATTCGGAGGACAGAAATTATTAAATATTAAAGCATTAGACCTATCACTAAAAGCTTCAGTCATACAAAAGTTATACTTAAATCCGAACTGGTTCTCAAGCAAATTAGTAAGATTGTTTCACCCAATGTTCAAGAAAGGCCTTTTTCCCTTTATTCAGATTACAACAACTCATTTTCAGTTATTTGAAAAGGAAATCATCTCCCAAATATCACTATTTCTAAAACAAGCCATAGAAAGTTGGTTGCAATTTCAATTTAATCCTCCAGAAACGACAGAACAAATAATGCAACAAATATTGTGGTTAAATTCAAATATACTAATTGACAAAAAACCTTTATTTTTTTGACAGAATGTTTAAAAAAAGGTATAATCTTCGTAAATAATATCATCGGTAGGACTGGTGGAGTTATGACCCACATGCAGCTAACAAAAACATATGGAAATGTCTGCTCTACCCAAAATTACAACCAAATAATTGCAGCCTTACCGCAAAAATGGAAGAGGAAAGTGGAAGGGGGAGAAAGTAAGTAACTTGTCTGTCGGCCTTGCATTAAAGAACATAATTGGTTAAGGAAAACTGTGATAAATAAAAAAATATCAGTTTCACTTAAGAACCAAAGGAATGACAGCCGTCCCATATAGATTGCAAAATAGTTGGGAAGAGATCTTTGATGTACCGATCCCATGGCATAGTGTTTATGAACTGACACGCAAAACGACACCGGATTCAAAAATTAGAATCTTTCAATTTAAATTATTATATAAAATCCTTGCTACCAATAGAATGTTATTTTTATGGGGGATACAATCTTCCCAGCTCTGTAGATTTTGCTGTGAAGAGACGGAATCATCGGACCATTTGTTTTGGTTCTGTACATTTGTAGCTTGTTTTTGGACACAGGTCCAGGAATGGCTAAAGGATTGCAATATTTACCTGGAACTAACCTTGCAGATAGCATTACTGGGTGATCTGAAAAGTCATAGTCAATCAATCAATAATATAATAATATTTTTAGCAAAACTGTTTATTTTTAATTCACAATCTGTAGAGGCAATGAGAATAGAAAGGTTCAGAACTTTTGTAAAACATCACAGTACGGTTGAAATATATATGGCAAATAGAAATCCTATATGGATGGTGTTAAGAGATAGATGGGAGGTATTGAATAAGAGTTGAAGGATGGGACTAATAACAAATAACAACAAATAATAACAAAGATAGCTAATAATGTAAAGCATACTGTGTCCATAATAAGTATATAGGTTGTATGTTGGGAGCTTTTGGGAAAGAGCACAGTTAGAAAGATATGGCATATAGAAGCAAACCGGATGGACATCATGAAAACGATCGGAGAGGTTGAGAGTAGAAGTTCAGGAGCAAAAAAAATTAAAATTAAAAAAATAATATATATATATATATATATATATACAGTGGGGAGAACAAGTATTTGATACACTGCCGATTTTGCAGGTTTTCCTACTTACAAAGCATGTAGAGGTCTGTCATTTCTATCATAGGTACACTTCAACTGTGAGAGACGGAATCTAAAACAAAAATCCAGAAAATCACATTGTATGATTTTTAAGTAATTAATTTGCATTTTATTGCATGACATAAGTATTTGATACATCAGAAAAGCAGAACTTAATATTTGGTACAGAAATCTTTGTTTGCAATTACAGAGATCATACGTTTCCTGTAGGTCTTGACCAGGTTTGCACACACTGCAGCAGGGATTTTGGCCCACTCCTCCATACAGACCTTCTCCAGATCATTCAGGTTTCGGGGCTGTCGCTGGGCAATACGGACTTTCAGCTCCCTCCAAATATTTTGTATTGGGTTCAGGTCTGGAGAATAGCTAGGCCACGCCAGGACCTTGAGATGCTTCTTACGGAGCCACTCCTTAGTTGCCCTGGCTGTGTGTTTCGGGTCGTTGTCATGCTGGAAGACCCAGCCACGACCCATCTTCAATGCTCTTACTGAGGGAAGGAGGTTGTTGGCCAAGATCTCGCGATACATGGCCCCATCCATCCTCCCCTCAATAAGGTGCAGTCGTCCTGTCCCCTTTGCAGAAAAGCATCCCCAAAGAATGATGTTTCCACCTCCATGCTTCACGGTTGGGATGGTGTTCTTGGGGTTGTACTCATCCTTCTTCTTCCTCCAAACACGGCGAGTGGAGTTTAGACCAAAAAGCTCTATTTTTGTCTCATCAGACCACATGACCTTCTCCCATTCCTCCTCTAGATCATCCAGATGGTCATTGGCAAACTTCAGACGGGCCTGGACATGCGCTGGCTAGAGCAGAGGGACCTTGCGTGCGCTGCAGGATTTTAATCCATGACGGCGTAGTGTGTTACTAATGGTTTTCTTTGAGACTGTGGTCCCAGCTCTCTTCAGGTCATTGACCAGGTCCTGCCGTGTAGTTCTGGGCTGATCCCTCACCTTCCTCATGATCATTGATGCCCCACGAGGTGAGATCTTGCATGGAGCCCCAGACCGAGGGTGATTGACCGTCATCTTGAACTTCTTCCATTTTCTAATAATTGTGCCAACAGTTGTTGCCTTCTCACCAAGCTGCTTGCCTATTGTCCTGTAGCCCATCCCAGCCTTGTGCAGGTCTACAATTTTATCCCTGATGTCCTTACACAGCTCTCTGGTCTTAGCCATTGTGGAGAGGTTGGAGTCTGTTTGATTGAGTGTGTGGACAGGTGTCTTTTATACAGGTAACGAGTTCAAACAGGTGCAGTTAATACAGGTAATGAGTGGAGAACAGGAGGGCTTCTTAAAGAAAAACCAACAGGTCTGTGAGAGCCGAAATTCTTACTGGTTGGTAGGTGATCAAATACTTATGTCATGCAATAAAATGCAAATTAATTACTTAAAAATCATACAATGGGATTTTCTGGATATTTGTTTTAGATTCCGTCTCACAGTTGAAGTGTACCTATGATAAAAATTACAGACCTCTACATGCTTTGTAAGTAGGAAAACCTGCAAAATCGGCAGTGTATCAAATACTTGTTCTCCCCACTGTATATATATATATATATATATATATATATATATATATATATATATATATATATATAATAGAATTATTGTAAAAGTAACTCTGTCCATAAGGTGTAGATAGTAAGTATAGACCGGAAGTAGAGGCCTGGGCATTGTTGTTCACTAATTTACTCCAAGTAGGGAAAGGATGGTGGGGTTTAAAAGTAATAAAGGGGAGTATATATATAAAAAAATTAAAAAAATTAAAAAAACATGGGGGATTGGAAGTGATGCAGACAATTACATTGATAGAAGATACAATCTATCTGCAATATTAAGCTGATCCATTCCCCCCCCCAAAAAAATAAAATAATAAGTATTGAGAAACTTTTGTTATTGACCAAATACTTATTTTCCACCATAATTTGCAAATAAATTCATTAAAAATCCTACAATGTGATTTTCTGGATATTTTTTCTCTCTCAATTTGTCTGTCATAGTTGACGTGTACCTATGATGAAAATTACAGGCCTCTCATCTTTTTAAGTGGGAGAACTTGCACAATTGGTGGCTGACTAAATACTTTCCCCCCCCACTGTATAGCCAAGCTACCATTGACTAGGTATTGGCACCCCATGTATATAGCCAAGCTACCACTGCTCATCATGTATTAATTCCTTGTGCTACAATCTTTTTTCCTATTATTATAATTGTTGTATTGTGTTCTCTATTGTTGGTCAACATTTCACTGTTAGTCTACACCTGTTGTTTACCAAGCATGTGACAATTAAAATGAAATTACTACGTGTTTAGTGAATTGTCATCTAAAACTATACTGAAAAAATATATAAACTTGACATGTAAAATGTTGGTCCCATGTTTCATGAGCTGAAATAAAAGATCTCAGAAAGTTTCCATATGCACAAAAAGCTCATTTCTCTCAAATTTGGTGCACACATTTGTTAGTGAGCATTTCTCCTTTGCCAAGATAATCCATCCACCTGACAGGTGTGGCATATCAAGAAGCTGATTAAACAGCATGATCATTACACAGGTGCACCTTGTGCTGGGTACAATAAAAGGCTTCTCTGAAATGTGCAGTTTTGTCACAACACAATGCCACAGATGTCTACATTTTGAGGGAGTGCGCAATTGACATGCTGACAGCAGGAATGTTCATAAGAGCTGTTGCCAGAGAATTTAATGTACATTTCTCTACCGAGAATTTGGCAGAACGTCCAACTGGCTTCACAGCCACAGACCACGTGTAACCGTGCAAGCCCAGGACCTCCACATCTGGCATCTTAACCTGCAGGATCATCTGAGACCAGCCACCCAGACAGCTGATGAAACTGAGGAGTATTTCTATCTGTAACAAAGCCCTTTAATGTGGAAAAATCATTCTTATTGGCTGATGGGTGGCCCCCTGTCATGTGAAATCCATAGATTAGGCCCTAATGAATGTATTTCAATTGACTTATTTCCTTATATGAACTGTACCCTTGTAAAATTGTTGAATGTTGTGTTTATATTTGTGTTCAGTTAGTTAAAATCTTACCAAAAAAGTGATGATGAATATGTTTGGAAAACTGCATTGATCTGCCAATGAAAAATAACATTAGTACATGATTTTGTACTGGTAAACCTCCTCTTTTGTATTCAGTTCTTCCATATTAGATCTGACAGTATGAATGGTTCTTATGGTTGTATTCAGTTCTTCTATATTAGTTCTGACTGTATGAATGGTTCTTATGGTTGTATTCAGTTCTTCCATATTAGATCTGACAGTATTAATGATTCTCATGGGCTGAGTGCCTCGAGTGACTACAGTCATACCAAGTTCTCTCTGACCCTGTGATCTCACCAGGACAGAACCACATGTCTCTATCACACTCCAGCCCAGAAGGTGGCAGTGATGCACCTTTGACGTTGGTCTGAACACCACCAATAAACACCATAGAAGAAGAATGCCTGCTTAGCAACAACCAATGGACCATGCAGCTTTCCACTGTTCCAAAGACTGTCTATTATATGGAACATATTGGCATGTGACCACTAACAACGTAGAAACGAATCTGTGTTGGTCAAACTCTTCTCTTCTCTATCATTAAATACAACAAAACGATGTTTTAAGTGAAATATTTAGTGTTTGTCTGAAGCTGGAAGATATACCTGAAATTAGCATCACAAAGATACATTTGACCTATGCACTAACAAGCTTTTTCAATATACGCAGCTTTGTCACCAGCTGCAGTACTGTAGCTGTATTCATCTACTGTACTTCAATCAATTGACTTGCAATGGATTTGTGCCACAAATGCTAAAAGGTTGGCATTAATATAAGATGAACAATAAATGACCAGGACTATATTGAGGGACAGACTGTTGAAATGCCCAGTTGATTATGTAAACAGTCTTGTAGAACTCTGGCATTGATGGTCCATCTGAGGGTGAGGCAAAAGTCTCACAGCGTTTAAGTTTTCGCTTACAAGACCTATAATTTGCTCAGTTCCCAAAAAAACTATTTTATATAAATCAATCCTGCTTCACTTTGGAAAGTAGAAGGAAGATTGTTCAAGCAACGCTTCTCCCAGTGCTTGATTATGGTGATGTAATCTACAGTCATACAGCAGCCTCTGTTTTAAAACCTTTAGCACTATGTTGTATCACTGGGGAAAATGTTCATATAAAAGTTAATTAAAAAAATGCAATATAAATACAAAATATGGCTTTTGAACACGGCACCCAAATATACATTTTTGACTAGAAACAATTTAAATGAGCCAATTTCTCTTCTATATTATTTATCTAGTCAAAACATGTCACTACATCTCTACACATCACCATTGGGACAATCCAATTTGTTAGTCCCCATTATTTTCTATAATGCATATTAATAGATCTTTACAGAATAAAGGATTTAGACAGGTTTTCTTCTTAGGTAACAATTAAATAAAACAACAAATATATTATTAGTATTTTTTTCATTTTTAAGTGTTTTAAAATGACCCACTTACTATTGGGGAGTGGAACCAGAGAGGAAGCTTGTGTTACCTTTCTCACACCACTACAGTATTCATTTCAACAGACCCTTTCCATCCCCCATTGTTAGAGTTCAATATATGCCCAGGACTATATTGAGGTTCAGACTGTTGTAATGTCCAGTTGATTATGTATTATATATTGATGGTCCATTTGAGGGTGAGTCATTGAAGTCAGTGAAGACACTTGCCAGTTGGTCAGCACATGCTCGGAGTACACGTCCTGGTAATCCGTCTGGCCCTGCGGCCTTGTGAATGTTGACCTGTTTAAAGGTCTTACTCACATTGGCTACAGAGAGCAGGATCACACAGTTGTCCCGAACAGCTGATGCTCTCGTGTATGTTTCAGTGTTCCTTGCCTCGAAGCGAGCATAGAAGTAATTTAGCTTGTCTGGTAGGCTCGTGTCACTGTGCAGCTCGCGGCTGTGTTCGCCCCCAAGGATGAACCAGACTTGTGGAGGTCTACTTAGCTAGCCCGGTGAAGCACGAGGCTAGCTAACCCACTACCTGGACTGGTAACTATTAGCAACTGTGGATAGTTGTTTCACGCTTAAGAGTGCCTGTAATTACGCCAGCTAGCTGCCTACAATAATTACATACAATAATGCCTACCATTCAGCTATTTTTCTAACCTCATTGTCTGAAGCGTTAACGTTAACGTTAGGTAGTAAGTAGCTACTGTACTCAAAATTGTTGCTACCTGGATAGCTAACTAAACAATAGCTGGAACGACCTAGCGAACAGACGCGAACTGGCTGAGTCGATTCAGTGGCTAGCTTCGCACTTGGCTAGCTAACAGTAGCTGATAGTGTTTCAGTGAAACGTAAGTGAGGGAGGCCCCGCTTCTCGCTTTCCCAGATGTTTAGTTCATTTCATTCTGATCTACTTTGCATTATTGTAGCCAATTTCTGTAGCCTGTCAACTATGCCTCTGTTTATCCCTGTTCTCTCCTCTCCGCACAGGCGATACAAACACCTCACACCGCGTGGCTGCTGCCTCTCTAACCTGGTGGTCCCTGCACGCACGACCCACGTGGAGTTCCAGGTCTCCGGCAGCCTCTGGAACTGCCGTTCTGCCGCAAACAAGGCAGAGTTAATCTCAGCCTATGCTACCGGATTACCACTGAAAACACTGCTACTCCTACTGCTCTCTCCTCGTCTGACCATGTGTTCTCGCATACCCCGAGAGCATCTGGTCAGCGGGGTGGTGGCACAGGAATCCTCATCTCTCCCAAGTGGACATTCTCTCTTTTTCCCCTGACACATCTGTCTATCTCCTCATTTGAATTCCATGCTGTCACAGTCACTAGCCCATTCAAGCTTAACATCCTTGTCATTTATCGCCCTCCCGGTTCCCTTGGAGAGTTAATCAATGAGATTGACGCCTTGATAAGTTCCTTTCCTGATGATGGCTCACCCCTCACAGTTCTGGGTGACTTTAACCTCCCTACGTCTACCTTTGACTAATTTCCCTCTGCCTCCTTCTTTCCACTCCTCTCCTCTTTTAACCTCACCCTCTCACCGTCCCCCCCTACTCACAAGGCAGGCAATACGCTTGACCTCATCTTTACTAGATGCCGTTCTTCTACTAATCTCACTGCAACTCCCCTCCATGTCTCCGACCACTACTTTGTATCCTTCTCTCTCTCGCTCTCTTCCAACACTACTCACTCTGCCCCTACTCAGATGGTATTGCGCCGTCGCAACCTTCGCTCTCTCTCTCCCGCTACTCTCTCCTCTTCCATCCTATCATCTCTTCCCTCTGCTCATTCCTTCTCCCTCCAATCTCCTGATTCTGCCTCCTCAACACTCCTCTCCTCCCTTTCTGCATCCTTTGACTCTCTATGTCCCCTATCCTCCCGGCTGGCTCGGTTCTTCCCTCCTGCTCCGTGGCTTGATGACTCATTGCGAGCTCACAGAACAGGGCTCCGGGCAGCCGAGCGGAAATGGAGGAAAACTAGACTCCCTGCGGACCTGGCATCTTTTCACTCCCTCCTCTCTACATTTTCTCCCTCTGTTTCTTCTGCTAAAGCCACTTTCTACCACTCTAAATTCCAAGCATCTGCCTATAACCCTAGGAAGCGCTTTGCCACTTTCTCCTCCCTGCTGAATCCCCCCCCCCCTCCTCCTCCTCACTCTCTGTGGATGACTTCGTCAACCATTTTGAAAAGAAGGTTGATGACATCCGATCCTCGTTTGTTAAGTCAAATGACACTGCTGGTCCTGCTCACACTGCCCTACCCTATGCTTTGACTTCTTTCTCCCCTCTCTCTCTCCAGATGAAATCTTGCGACTTGTGACGGCCGGCCGCCCAACAACCTGCCCGCTTCACCCTATCCCCTCCTTTCTTCTCCAGACCATCTCCGGTGACCTTCTCCCTTACCTCACCTCGCTCATCAACTCATCCTTGACCGCTGGCCATGTCCCTTCCTTCTTCAAGAGAGCGAGAGTTGCACCCCTTCTCAAAAAACCTACACTCGATCCCTCCGATGTCAACAACTACAGACCAGTATCCCTTCTTTCTTTTCTCTCCAAAACTCTTGAGCGCGCCGGCTTTAGCCAACTCTCTTGCTATCTCTCTCAGAATTACCTTCTTGATCCAAACCAGTCAGGTGTCAAGACTGGTCATTCAACTGAGACTGCTCTTCTCTGTGTCACAGAGGCTCTCCACACTGCTAAAGCTAACTCTCTCTCCTCTGCTCTTGTCCTTCTAGACCTGTCTGCTGCCTTTGATACTGTGAACCATCAGATCCTACTCTACACCCTCTCCGAGTTGGGCATCTCCGGCGCAGCTCAGTCTTGGATTGCGTCCTACCTGACCGGTCGCTCCTACCAAGTGCCGTGGCGAGAATCTGTCCCCGCACCACGTGCTCTCACCACTGGTGTCTTCCAGGGCTCAGTTCTAGGCCCATTCCTATTCTCGCTATACACCAAGTCGCTTGGCTCTGTCATATCCTCACATGGCCTCTCCTATCATTGCTACGCAGACGACACACAACTAATCTTCTCCTTTCCCCCTTCTGATAACCAGGTGGCGAATCGCATCTCTGCATGTCTGGCAGACATATCAGTGTGGATGACGGATCACCACCTCAAGCTGAACCTCGGCAAGACGGAGCTGCTCTTCCTCCCGGGGAAGGACTGTCCGTTCCATGATCTCGCCATCACAGTTGACAACTCAACCTCGCAGAGTGCGAAGAGCCTTGGCGTGACCCTGGACAACACCCTGTCGTTCTCCGCTAACATCAAGGCGGTGACCTGATCCTGTAGGTTCATGCTCTACAACATTCGGAGAGTACGACCCTGCCTTACACAGGAAGCGGCACAGGTCCTAATCCAGGCACTTGTCATCTCCCGTCTGGATTACTGCAACTCGCTGTTGGCTGGGCTCCCTGCCTGTGCCATTAAACCCCTACAACTCATCCAGAATGCGCAGCCCGTCTGGTGTTCAACCTTCCCATGTTCTCTCACGTCACCCTGCTCCTCCGCACACTCCACTGCCTTCCAGTTGAAGCTCGCATCTGCTACAAGACCATGGTGCTTGCCTACGGAGCTGTGAGGGGAACGGCACCGCCGTACCTTCAGGCTCTGATCAGTCCCTACACCCAAATGAGGGCATTGCGTTCATCCACCTCTGGCCTGCTGGCCCTCCTACCTCTGCGGAAGCACAGTTCCCGCTCAGCCCAGTCAAAACTGTTCGCTGCTCTGGCACCCCAATGGTGGAACAGCTCCCTCACGACGCCAGGACAGCGGAGTCACTCACCACCTTCCGGAGACACTTGAAACCCCACCTCTTTAAGGAATACCTGGGATAGGATAAAGTAACCCCCCCCCCCCCCCCCCCCATTCACAGCCTATATACATTAAATTCATTGATATGGTAATTAATACAAAATTGCACCTGCCAAGTATTAGCCTGCTCTAAAAAATGTGAGGGTAAATGTTCTTGGTTCATGCAGATGACTGACCTCAGACCAATTGGCAGTACGCCCAGAACATTGTTCTGGGATCCAAAAGGGATATCTCAGTTTCAAGGTCTCAGCTTGGAGAGAAGAAGCCTTGTGAGGTATTGGTCGGTCACATGCAGGAACCAAATGTTAACGATGAATTCATTATTAATAAAGCTAAAATCATGCAAATATAACTTGTCTGTGTAAGCAGTATATAGGACAACTAACGGGACTGCCCCGGCAGAGCTCCCGACCGACGTGTACTATGGTGCTTTTAAGTTTGTTGGAACCTCTATAGCTTGCTGATAAAAAATAATGATTAATTTAAGTTTGACTTTGAGTCCCTTCGTGGCGATTTTCCACGACAAAAACCCACCACCCCATTCCACTATTTAACACCATCTAGTCCAACGCCAGACCACTAACACTCAACACCCCCTGCAGCTGTTCTGCAGTAAAACCTTGCAATCCCAAGTACTTCTCTGCCGCTGCCACCACAACCTCTATTTTCTGGTACTTTTGATCAATTTCTGCAGTACAATTGACAACCATTGCTATAAATGCTAAAAAGCCCACCTTACTGAAGCACATATTCTTCCCATCCCTCTCTCTTGGTCTCTGCCTACTCACAGGAATCCTCTCAAGATCCCTCACCCTGTACCCATCTTCCTCTACCACTCTCTTCACTGCTTCGGCATACTACATTTCTGTACTACTGTAACCCTGGCAATCTCAATCTGCCTTTCTCTCACCAGACACCTCAGATCTCCAGCCCGTTAGCACCCCCACAACTAACACACAGAACTTTCTCCACCGATACCACAAATGTCTTCATCTCATGCCCTCCTGCACACTTGTCACATCTAGGCATCTCACGCCTACACACTGAACAAAAATCGCTCACGGGATAACTGACACTTCCTATCTTGATCGTATCTGGCAGAGACTATGCATCAAAACCCAGCATGACAGATAATGTATTCTCTGTTTCCCCACGCTCTACACCGGATCTACGTCTCACCAAACGGAGGGTGTCACAGACACCTGGAATCTTCCATTCCATATTCACTCAAAACATATTCCACTTTTCTCCTTTGTCCTTGTCCACCATCTTCTCGTTCATCAGATCTTCCAGAAGGTTTGTGCATCCCCCACTGCAATCCCCCATTCCACTTTTTTCTTGTCCGACATCTTACCACGTGTCTCAGCTCATCCACACCCCACTAGCTTCAGGTAGCTGCACACCAATGGAGTACCACAGTATAAATGATAATACCCATAAAACCTTGCAGTCAAACAGGGAAATGGTTCCAATCATTTTTACACCATTAATTTTTCCCATAGGGGATTTTAGAAACACTTATAATAAAGGCTGTATTTCGTGTAGGCTTACACTGACGTGGCGTTTTGATAACCATGTAAATCTCTCTAGGACAAGGTGACTTATCAATATATTCGCCTGTATTTACCCCTACAAAAATGACATTTAATTAGCTGCTAATGTGGCTATCATAAAGAACTACAAATGCCATGATGATCTGGACAAAATTGCTGAATCGAGTCAAAGGTAAGGATCTCTGGGTTAACCATCTAATGTTAGCTAAATTTAGTAATGAATAAATAGGCTACATTTATTTAAATGGTCAATTCTGTGAACAGTCTTGTGCAAGTTTTAAATTGCCACAATACCTGTTAGCAAAGGTGTCAGCTAGAGATGACGTGCTGGAGATTGCAGTGATTTGTTGTTTTGCATGATGTCTACTTTGATGATAATTAGAGTTTTATAATCTGAGAGGAAATAGAGCCGAATATATTGCTAAAAGTCACGCCAAGTGATACCTACATGAAACACAGCCCTTATTTTAAGTGTTTCTAAAATGAATAAAAAGGAAAAATTATTGGAACCATTTCCCTGATTAACAGCTACGTTTTATGACACAATTTTTGCAAAAATAATAATTATTAAAAAACTGTACTCAGAATTTACTCAGTATTTTGCTGAAGCACTGATGGCAGTGATTACAGCCTTTTCATCTTGGCTTCATCACACCAGAGAATCTTGTTTCTCATGGTCTGAGAGTCCTTTAGGTGTCTTTTGGCAAACTCCCAGCGGGCAGTCATGTGCCTTTTCATGAGGAGTGGCTTCCGTCTAGCCACTCTACCATTAAGGCCTGATTGGTGGAGTTCTGCAGAGATGGTTCGGAGAGTGCGACCCTGCCTTACACAGGAAGCGGCGCAGGTCCTGGTCCAGGCACTTGTCATCTCCCGTCTGGACTACTGCAACTCGCTGTTGGCTGGGCTCCCTGCCTGTGCCATTAAACCCCTACAACTCATCCAGAATGCCGCAGCCCGTCTGGTGTTCAACCTTCCCAAGTTCTCTCACGTCACCCCCCTCCTCCGCACACTCCACTGGCTTCCAGTTGAAGCTCGCATCCGCTACAAGACCATGGTGCTTGCCTATGGAGCAGTGAGGGGAACGGCACCTCTGTACCTTCAGGCTCTGATCAGTCCCTACACCCAAACGAGGACATTGCGTTCATCCACCTCTGGCCTGCTGGCTCCCCTTCCTCTGCGGAAGCACAGCTCCCGCTCAGCCCAGTCAAAACTGTTCGCTGCTCTGGCACCCCAATGGTGGAACAAGCTCCCTCATGACGCCAGGACAGCGGAGTCACTCACCACCTTCCGGAGACATTTGAAACCCCACCTCTTTAAGGAATACCTGGGATAGGATAAAGTATTCCTTCTAACCCCCCCCCCCCCCCCCCCCCCCAAATTGTAAAGTGGTTATCCCACTGGCTATAGGGTGAACGCACCAATTTGTGAGTCGCTCTGGCTAAGAGCGTCTGCTAAATGACGTTAATGTGCCCTTGAGCAAGGCACTTAACCCTAATTGCTCCTGTAAGTCGCTCTGGTTAAGAGCGTCTGCTAAATGACTAAAATGTAAATGTAAATGTAAAATGTAATGGTTGTCCTTCTGGAAGGTTCTCCTATCGCCACAGAACTCTGGAGCTCTGTCAGAGTGACCACCGGCTTCTCCATTTAAGAATGATGGAGGCCTTTCGATCATGTCCTTGGACTAAAATGATTGACACTCAGGTGCAAGCCTAGCATCATATGCAAAGGGCCTTTGGGTAACGTAGCACATATTCAATGATAACTATTTTTCTCACGTAGGCTGTTCATTTCTGATCTTTGATACTTTTTTTGGTTTATAAACGTATCATGGTGTACTACATTAACGCTATACGTATGGGCCATATTGTTACTTGGTAGCTACTAGCAACAGACCCTGTGTTGTGGATCATCTACCACTATTTTGGACGGTCCATACTGTAACGTTAACGTTAGTCTCAGGCTTCACTAACTAGCGTTACTGTTTTAGGTGGAGCTATTCTTTGCTACTTTTCAAACAAATACTACGTGATATTTCACATATCATCTTGCTAGAGAGGCCTTTTGTTGTGATATTTAGGCTACTATATAGGCTACTAGCAAAATACCCTGTGTTGTTAGGATAGATTTATGTTTGTTTCTTCCAACAGATCTTTACATATTTTCCTCACTACAAAATATTCCTGCGGTCCTTGTGGTTACTAAACATATTTTAGATATGCCTTTATGCTATAGCTTATTCGATGTTTACATCTTTGGTTAAATGACTTCAAATGCAAAACTTAAATGTACTTTGTGGAATGTCCGTGGAGTTTGTAAACTATCCAAGCTTAAAACAGGTTATTACTAGGCTTAAACAACTTCATTCATCTATTGTGTTCCTACAAGAAACTCACTTGTTGAAGGATGAGCTACTTAAAGTATGCAGGAGATGACAAGGGCCAGTAATAGCATCCTGTTTCTCCTCTCATTCTCATGGTGTTATGGTTTTAATTCACTAATCTGTTCCGTTTCAAGTGGATACTATTATAACTGATACAGCTGGTAGATACATTTTGATACAGGAAACTCTTTTGAATGAGCATATTAATCTGGTTAATGTTGATGGTCCTAATGATGATAATCCCAAATTCTTTGAGAATGTATTTCTATTGATAGCCTCCATTCCTGGTAAAGTCCTAATGGCAGGGGACTTTAATTGCACTCTTGATCTTCATCTAGATCGCTCCTCTGGTTTAGACACTTCCCACTCGCAGAGTAGAAAGAAATTACAGCATTTCATTAAGGACTTAAATCTATGTGAACCTTGGAGGACTCAGAACCCGAGTAAAAGGGAGAATTCATGTTCACATTTAAATCATATTCTCATGTAGACTTATTTTTAGTTTATTGCTCATTGCTTCCCAATGTAGCAGGAAATGGATCTGATACTATTGTTTTGAATGACCATTCCCCTGTGTGATTATTCTATAGGGATACAAAACTAGTAAAAAGGATCCTCTTGATGGTGTTTGCATCCCAGATGGTTACAGGACCCAGACTTCTTACATTACGTTGGAGTGCCTATAGATATTTATTTGACATTGAACACTCACCAAACGTCAGCGAGTACCAGATGGGAGGCTTTCAAAGCACATATTTGGGGGCAAATTATACGTTTTATCAGTTTAAAATCAAATAAAAATCAGAAAATGAGAGCGATGGACAGCTAAATGAGAGAATTGGAGAGGGAAGCTTTTTTGGATAACTCAGTAGAATAAACAAGGAATGATTTGGTCTTAAAGCTCAGTATGAAGAACTTCCCACCTCAAAGGCTGCAAACAGCTTAACTAGGCTGAAACAGTCCTATGATCAAGGTGAAAAACCTGGTAAATTGCTGGCCTGGCACATTAAGAAGTAAAATTCAGCCTTTAATGCAATTCATAATTTACAAGGACAATTATCAATGGATCCTGTAGAAATAAATCAAACATTTGCTTCCTACTACAACACACTTTACAACTCTGAATCTCCTGAGAACTGAACTAGTCAGGTCTTGATTTTCCCTCTACTTCAGAAGACACTAAATTGGATCTGGAAAAGGAATTGGATGGTGTTGAAATATCTGATGCTATTTTCGATATGAAGGGAGGTTAAGCGGAAGGTCCAGATGGGCTCCCAATAGATATTTAAGGACAAACTTCTAGGTCCACTTTTGGATATGTACAGTGCATTAGGAAAGTACTCAGACCCCTTGATTTTTTTCCACAATTTGTTACGTTACAGCCTTCTTCTGAAATGAATTAAATAAAACAATTCCTCATCAATCTACACACATTACCCCATAATGAAAAAGTGAAAAGAAGTTTAGACATTTTTGCAAATGTATTAAAAACTACAAAAATATATTGTTTACAGAAGTATTATAATAAACACCCTTTGCAATGAGACTGAGATGAATGAGATCAAGGTGATCATGGTTTAGACCAGGGTTCTTCAATTCCGGTCCTGGAGGGTCGAAACACTTCTGTTTTTTATTTCTACTTGGTAGTTAATTGGACTCACCTGGTGTCCAAGGTCTGAATTAGCCCCTGGTTAGAAGGAGAGGATGAAAAACAGAGGTATTTCGGCCCTCCAGGACCGGAATTGAAGAACCCTGGTTTAGACACTCGCAGAGTAGAAATACATTTTGTAAATGTGATCGTTCAGATGTTGTTTTTGCAACAATTGAACAAAAACCAGTTTTGGCTTTATCATTATGGGGTATTGTGAGTAGATTGATGAGGGAAAAAAACAATTTAATCTATTTTACAATAAGGCTGTAACGTAACAAAATCTCAAAAAAGTCAAGGGGTCTGAATACTTTCCGAATGCACTGTATATAGACAGGTGTGTGCCTTTCCAAATAATGTCCAACAAACTTAATTGGATAGATCTGCTCTTACCCTGAGAAACAGATTTCCCAATCTTCTCCTCCTCTTCTTCATCTTTAATGTTGACATTAAGCTCCAGTGTTTGACTGCAATCTTCCAGCTTCACTGATGCCATCTCTGGATATTGCGATGCAAACTGGGCTCCACTGTCACAATCAGGACCCAGTGACTGTAGGTTTGGACTCAGTGTGGAAGGAGAGAGGCAGGCTGGGTTTGTCCTCACTGTTGATGTTACCGGCCTCAGACTGAATCGACCAGTAGTAATATAGAGAGCAAAGACACAAAAGTTAGTGTTGACAGTTCTGGCACTTTCTTTATTCTCTAAAAATATTTTCACTTTTTTCTTGTTCAATTATCTCATTCAGTGCTTTACTTGGACTGAAATAGGTGCCAATACTCATTTTGGGTGCCGGTACTGTTTATATTAAAGTGCAGGAGCTCCACAATACTTTTGAGTTAATACCTAACCTGTAGTAGATAAATGCATAAATGACTCAAAATCCATTTAGTACAAGGTTACAGTTTGTTTTAGACAGCACTGTGTGCTAATTTCCTGAATAACCTTGTCTTCACTGTATTACTTCAATCAAAAAACAATTTTATTTCCTGTTCACACCATAGCAACATTTATTGATACAGACAGAAACTAGTGAATGTGTCTGAATATTAGTACACATGTAGAAAACTGATAATCATTACATTCAGCTTCAAAACAGTAGTGCGACCGTGAAATTGTCTCTATCTGATGCACCCGCACTGTCCTCACTGAAGTCCGTCGACGCTGACCGAGAGTAGCCGCCATTTTACCAGCATGGGAATTTTACACAAAAGTAATAATATGCTAAACGAACTCAGTAATCTCAAATAAATCGATTATTTATTAAACTAAAATTATAAAATTATGTACATTCACTCAGACAAACCCAAAATATCTAGCTATGTGACTTGTAAAATAGTTTTTATCACGTTCTTTCACTTACTCGGTTTGACACAAAAATAACACATCAAACCTTTACCAAACGTGATAATACCTTAACGGATGTGTTACCTAACATGGTATTACATGTTCTTTCGACAATAGAAAGTTTAAACGTGCTATGACATACCTCTAGTAATAAATAGAAACGGACACAAAGGTTATCTTCTTGACTGCACAGTTCTGGCGCTTTCTTTATTGTGAAGAATGGTGCCCGCCTGCCCGGAACTTCCTGTTCCCCCACTACTAACGGTCCGTGCATTCCGAGATCAGATTACAACATTTCATTAAATTACTAAAAAAGTTTAAACTGTAGCAATTTATTTCCCTTTATAGTTTATTAGGCTAAGCATGACCTACATACAAATAATTTCTCTAGGGTTGGAACCGGTTCAGGGAACAGAACTGAAAAATAACGTTAAAAAGAACCGGAAACTAAAGTGTTCTATACTTTTCAGGAACAGCAGTTATTTTAAAAGCATGTAATCCAGGTAATAACCTTATTTTCCTTTCCGGGAATTTTTTCCCAGTCCCACAAAAATCGCAACAAAGCTCACTCTAGAAACGTATTCCAGTTTCTGCCTGCCAGCTGGAATGGAAATCTTTGCCAGTGGGTGTGCGTGTGGAAACTACCTGCTCCTCCCCTCTGAAGCATAGGTTACTGTATCCTACTGACAACGTTACAAGCATGATTCAGAAATTAGGGAGATATGTTTAATTTGAGAAGAATGGATGAACTTTTTCAATGCTAGTTAAGGATACTATAGTCACCACGTTTCACATTGGATTTATTAACGACAAAAAGGTAAGACCTGTTTTTAATTCTAGTACTGCACTGCACAAACAAGGTTGTTAGCTAGCTAGCTAACATCTGCTCTGGTCCAACGTTAAACCAACTCTGAAGTTCAGACATTCAAAGTACCTCCATAGAAGCCGCTCCTCCGTAGGTATAATTCTGTGGGCCTAATTCAGATAATGCAGGTCATAACACGATGCCCAGCTCTTCAATGCAAGCTTCCTCTATCCTCTAACGAGCTCTCCACACCCGCAAAATGTCGCACCTTACATTGTGATTGGCAGCACAGTGTGCTCTGAATGATTTTCTTATACCGATACTCTGTGGTGTGCTAGTGGATTTATTCTCCCACTTGGATGTCACTTCCACAAGCTTTAAATTGAGGGCCAGTTCGTCAGGATGGGTAATGTACTGTACACATTAATTAAGAGTACTCCTAAAGAGACACTTCATTTTAACTAGCTAAATCCTGTGTAACAACTAGTAATTACATTGTACTTGGCTAACATTACATGTACTATGCTTTGAAATAGTGTCTTATTCTTCATCTGGGATTTGGATTTGTAAAATGTATTATAAAATGTATTTAATATATGTCTGATCAGGCTCAGGTAGCATCATGTTTGTATTTTCATGCTGATCAAAGCTCTAATCAAATCCAGACATTTATAAGCGTTATAATGCTTTTGAATGACACTTCCGGTTTTGGCGGAAAATACCGGGTTACCCGGGAGAAGAGTGATTTATTCTCGGGATGGAACATTTGTATAATATCGAGGAAATATTAAACCCTGATGCGCATACCAGTTGATTCACAAGACACCAACTAAGTAACTTACATATACGGTATCTTCATTAGGCCTAATGGCATTTCATGTCCATGTAAAATAAAGACAGGCTATTTTTATTGTTCATATTATTTGCGTTGATGATGTATTGAAGTCAAGTGGTTCAACGTTCAAATGCGACGGTCAGTGGAACACTTGCGCCACCAAGTGGACAATTGCTCAGTTCCCTTGTGGCATCAACGCTACCAGAGATATTTGATATAAAATCTAATGTTATGTCAATATTATTATCTCTAAATTGATTCCCCCACCCGTATTTCATATATTATTATTCCGATTTAGCTGTTAATCTGGATTTAATTTATAAACGCTTTCTGTCATTTCCGATTGGAGGTCAGATAACCACGTGACTTACGAACCTACCAATGTGTTACTTTGTAACAGTCAAAAGTGGTTATTCCCAACGTTGATCAACTCCCAATCTATGCCAAGATTTTTTAAAAGCATTATCTTTAAAGCATTATCACTGTACCATTTACACCCTGTATCCTGTGCATGTGACGAATAAACATTGATTTGATAATAATAATAATATGCCATTTAGCAGACGCTTTTATCCAAAGCGACTTACAGTCATGCGTGCATACATCTTTGTGTTTGGGTGGTCCCGGGGATCGAACCCACTACCTTGGCGTTACAAGCGCTGTGCTCTACCAGCTGAGCTACAGAGGACCACATAGATGACTAACGCACCATTCACATCAGCTATCATAGTCAATATAACAGTGACTGACTTCACCATCACTTTCTAGCCATCATTGCCATTGAGATGAAGATGGTCAAACGTGAAAATATAAAATACATCGTGATCCTAATTGAATATAACAAAGCAATTCTGTTGTCTTTGCCTGCTTTATCTTTACAATGACAGGGGGTGCACCGTTCCTGGAGGTACTGCAATACCAGGTCGATGCGTGGAGTGGACGGAGCAAGCCCCTGTTCCATCTCCCTGTTCCAAAAATCAATTTAATATATGGTCCCCAGATAGGGGACGTATCAGATATTAAACTGATAAGAACAGATTTTTTTTTTTTTTGGAAAAATAATTTTTATTTTCATTTCACATTCAAATACAAGTACAAATTCAGTGCATAACGTTGTACATAACATGGATTTACAAAAACAGTACGTACCTTAACCGTATCAAAATAGCAAAACTCCTAAAAAAAGTGCTGTTCTGAGGAACCTGACCAGCTAAAAGGCCTACATTCAAGAGAAACATGTAAACAATTGCCTCTAACAATCTCCCAAAGCTGATCCTTCAAAGGTATAAAAACAATTATAAAAATAAAAACATACACATATACCAAAGGGAACTCTGAATAAAACTCAGTATATCGAATATTTACAAAGGCTTAGCCTACATTTCAATTTAAACGACAGAATACAGTTATACATAGGCCTATATATAGGCTATAAAAAAAACATTTACAAAGTACACCTTGACTCTCCCTGAACCCATTCCCTCGTAAATCTCTCCACATCATTTTTGATCTTTTAAATGTACTTCTTGTAAAAAACACACAGAGAAGCAAATGGAGGACAAATGGGAAAAAACAGTCGCCCTTTTAACGGGGTTCCTAAGCCCTCTAGCATTTATGCTAGCTATGTTAAAAAGGGACGACATGGGGAAAGGAGGGAAGCAGACAACTATCTAAATATGACATTAATTTCCAGACTCACTTTAAGTACAGTTCCTCGTTAGGAGGCCTGTCTGGGAAACGGTGGTCCCCAGTGGGAGGACTGTCCACAAAGATAGGGGTCGGGAAAACACTTTCCTCCTCAGTCAGTGTGGGTGCTGGAACACCGCTGGGTGCGAGACCGCTGCTCTCGGTAGAGCTCGCGCCTGACAGGGAAAGCAGTCTCCTCTGCGCTGCCCGTGTTTCCCGCGCTTTTCTCCTCAGACTCCCCGCTTGCAAAACAACTGAAACGATTCCCCCCCAGGGCGGACTCCTCCGTTGCCTCCATGCGGATGAGTGGGGAAACAGGGCTCATCTGCTTCCTCTTGATAGAGCACTTCCTCCTCTCTCCCACCGTGGTCCAGCTCTCCGGAGCAGAGGGCACGGTGGGCTCTCCCGTAGCCTCCTCCATTTGCTTGCTCCAGCTCCTGTCCCCCGCTCCGCTCTCCTCATGAGATGATGATGGCGCCTCACTCCCGCTCTCCTCAGACTCTCGCAGTTCTCTCTCCATCACTAGCTCCTCCACGACCTCCTCAATAGCGCGTAGCTCTATAACTTTTCCCTCATCTGCTCTTTTCCCGCTCACCGCTCTGGCGTAGGAGGGGACTGCCTTTGGGCAGTGACGGAACAGGTGCTCCTCTGAGCTGCACAGACTGCAGAGTTTAGGCACGGTGCAATCCCTCATTACATGGCCGAGGGCCCCACAGTTTCTGCACCTTGTCTGGGTGCAAGCATCAGCAAGGTGCCCGTACGTGCTGCACTTCCTGCAAAAACGAGGCTGCCCAGCATACATGAGGTAACCCCTGTCTGCACCGATAGAAAAAGACGCGGGAGGATGGAGGTAGCCATCATGGCCGCTCTCGTCTTCCTTTAGCAGCACGCGAAACTGCCTCTTCCCTGTCCAGATGCCTAGGGCGTCCTTAATGTCTCTCACTCCTGGCAAGATGGTCACATACCGGCTGAGGTAGCACACTAGCGTTTCTTCAGTGACCCAGGGGTTGAACATGTGCACCGTTAGCACCCTCAGATTGTGCCTGCACAGGGACTCAACTTGAAAGCTACTGAGTGCGGGTGCTGTCGAGTTCGCTCGGAAGAGCCCTCTCACCTCCTCCAGCCTGGTGATGGTGTAGAACGACACATCATAAAACTTCTCCGGTGTGTTTTGTTGCAGACAGTGCACATTGTCTGCTGTCAGGCGTAGAGGTCCAAAAAGAACGTCCTTTCCAAAAATAACTCTTTCCATCAACTTTTCTTTTCCAGTCCATTGAAAACGCAGCGTGTTCTTCAGTCCGGCGGCTGCCGACTGTGACGTGGACGATGACGACATCGCTCCACCTTCAGGATCTCCTTGGTACTGCAACTTGATCTTGATCTTAGCCAAAAGGCCGAGAAGCGATACCGCAATGCTTTCGGGAGGAAGGTGCCGTTCTCGGGCACGTCATATTCGATGACGTTTACACAAAACGTAGCTCTGTAAACTGTCCGCCAAATATCAAAGATAATGATTTAAAGAAAATCGTGTCATAGATTGGGAGTTGATCAACGTTGGGAATAACCACTTTTGACTGTTACAAAGTAACAAATTGGTAGGTTCGTAAGTCACGTGGTCATCTGCCCTCCAATCGGAAATGACAGAAAGCGTTTATAAATTAAATCCAGATTAACAGCTAAATCGGAATAATAATGTATGAAATACGGGTGGGGGAATCAATTTAGAGATAATAATATTTACATAACATTTGACCTTATATCAAATCTCTCTGGTAGCTTTGATGCCACAAGAGAACTGAAGCAATTGTCCACTTGGTGGCGCAAGTGTTCCACCGACCGTCGCGTTTTCCAAGCAGTCCTGTGTGGTCCATCCAACTACATTTGAATGTTGAACCACTTGACTTCAATACATCATCAACGCAAATAACATGAACAACATCAACTTTATTTTACATGTCTGTAGAGCCTTGTACGATAAGACCACGGTGAGGAGGCCTTCATAAAGTTGCCCTCCTAAATTACTAGAGGCCAAACTTCAAAGATGTCCATGGCACTGGACTGCAGTAAGAGCTATGCCTACAGTGCGGCCTACGGAGTGGTCCTGGCGTATGGTCCTGGCTGCCTAAATGTTTCCTCCACATAATAAACTGTACAAACATGGCACTTTAGAGGGTTACTTTTACAATTAGCCTTACTGAGTCACTACAACAAACTTCCTATCATGGACATGAAATGCCATTAGGCCTAATGAAGATACCAATAATGTAAGTTACTTAGTTGGTGTCTTGTGAATCAACTGGTATGCGCATCAGGGTTTAATATTTCCCCGGTGTTTTACAAATGTTCCATCCTGAGAATAAATCACTCTTCTCCCGGGTAACCCGGTATTTTCCGCCAAAACCGGAAGTGTCATTCAAAAGCATTACAACGCTTATAAATGTCTGGATTTGATTAGAGCTTTGATCAGCATGAAAATACAAACCTAATGCTACCTGAGCCTGATCAGACATATATTAAATGCATTTTATGAGCCCTACATTAACAACATTTAATGAGCCCATGCCCCAAAAAAGGCCAAATGATTGTGTGGTTTCCCAATAGGTCCACCAGGTCCTCACTTACAATCACTGTAAAACATTGTTGCATTTAAACTTTGTATCACCAGTTAGTGTGATGAACGTGATAAAATATATTTGCAATGGGAAGTAATAGCTGGTTTATTAATTTCATTTTGGAAATGAAATGGTTGTGCTATTGTATTGTTCTGACTTCATGGGGCCTACTGGAGTGAATGGGCTGCTTATTCTCTAACATTATTTGATGCTGTGTGAGACTGATGTCTCCTGGCTATCAGCCCTGTCTCTGTGTTTGACCAAAACTGGCTCTCCTTCAGCGCCATGGAGTGCACAGGTATTACGGTTGCTGTCCTTTTAGCACCACAAGCCTTTCACCTTTGTTGTGACACTGTTGTTGTCTCTATTGGTGATAGTGTGATAGTGGTGCTGGCTACCATAAGCTGTGCAAACAGTGCATTATATTCAAGTCATTTTCAACAAATTGACTGGAGGCCTAGTCTAGTTGCCAACCCCCGTTGTGTATATTGTAAATTCAATCTGGTTGGTATAAGATTGAAATGGGAAAATAATGTACAGTGGGGGAAAAAAAGTTCTCCCACTTACTCAGAATGAATTAGAGGAAAAACTAAAAGAAATTGAGAAACTTTTTCAAGAAAGATCAAGTGTAATATATTATAGAAATAAAGCAAACTGGATGGAATATGGCGAAAAATGCACAAAATTATTTTTTAATATTCAACATAGGAATGCTACCAAAAAGAACTTAATGAAACTGGTTACAATTGACGGAGTCACCCATAATTCACCAAATGATATTTTGAAGGAAGAAACAAAGTACTTTAAGCATATGTTTTCTTTTCAGTCGCCTCCCATCTCCTCTAACTGAAGCTAATTGTAGAGATTTTTTTCTATTGATAATGTCAAATTAACAGCCACACAGAAAGACTCATGTGAAGGTGAAATTACAGAGGAGGAACTTCTGGATGCAATTAAAGACTTTAAGTCCGGGAAAACTCCAGGGTTGGATGGCATACCAGTCGAGGTATACCAAACCTTTTTTGATATACTAAGAGGACCGTTATTAGCATGTTTTAACCACTCCTATGTAAATGGTAGATTATCTGACACTCAAGAAGAAGGTCTGATCTCATTATTACTGAAACAGGATACAAGTGGAAAATATGAAGATCCAGTCCATTTACAAAATTGGAGGCCCCTTACACTTCAGTGTTGTGATGCAAAAATCCTAGCAAAATGTATAGCGCATAGAATTAAAAAGGTATTGTCGGATATTATTCATTCTAATCAGACAGGTTTTTTACATGGAAGATACATTGGAGTTTCCATGTAAATTATTATCCCAGTTTACCTATTTGCATATGGTCTTGCCTACGCCTAGCGAACAGTTTTTTAAATTATATGAGAAAAAAATATTCAATTTTATTTGGAACGGCAAGCCAGACAAAATTAAAAGGGCATATTTATATAATGAATATGAATTCGGAGGACAGAAATTATTAAATATTAAAGCATTAGACCTATCACTAAAAGCTTCAGTTATACAAAAGTTATACTTAAATCCGAACTGGTTCTCAAGCAAATTAGTAAGATTGTCTCACCCAATGTTCAAGAAAGGCCTTTTTCCCTTTATTCAGATTACAACAACTCATTTGCAGTTATTTGAAAAGGAAATCATCTCCCAAATATCACTATTTCTAAAACAAGCCATAGAAAGTTGGTTGCAATTTCAATTTAATCCTCCAGAAACGACAGAACAAATAATGCAACAAATAGTGTGGTTAAATTCAAATATACTAATTGACAAAAAACCTTTATTTTTTGACAGAATGTTTAAAAAAGGTGTAATCTTCGTAAATGATATCATCGGTAGGACTGGTGGAGTTATGTCGCACATGCAGCTAACAAAAACATATGGAAATGTCTGCTCTACCCAAAATTGCAACCAAATAATTGCAGCCTTACCGCAAAAGTGGAAGAGGAAAGTTGAAGGGGGAGAAAGTAAGGAACTTGTCTGTCGGCCTTGCATTAAAGAACATAATTGGTTAAGGAAAACTGTGATAAATAAAAAAATATCAGTTTCACTTAAGGACCAAAGGATTGACAGCCGTCCCATATAGATTGCAAAATAGTTGGGAAGAGATCTTTGACGTACCGATCCCATGGCATAGTGTTTATGAACTGACACGCAAAACAACACCGGATTCAAAAATTAGAATCTTTCAATTTAAATTATTATATAAAATTCTTGCTACAAATAGAATGTTATTTATATGGGGAATACAATCTTCCCAGCTCTGCAGATTTTGCTGTGAAGAGACAGAATCATTAGATCATTTGTTTTGGTTCTGTCCATTTGTAGCTTGTTTTTGGACACAGGTCCAGGAATGGTTAAAGGATTGCAATATTTACCTGGAACTAACCTTGCAGATAGCATTACTGGGTGATCTGAAAAGTCATAGTCAATCAATCAATAATATAAAAATACTTTTAGCAAATTATTTTATTTTAAATTCACAATCTGTAGAAACAATGAGAATAGAAAGGTTCAGAACTTTTGTAAAACATCACAGTACGGTTGAAATATATATGGCAAATAGAAATCCTACAGTGGAGAAAAAAAGTATTTAGTCAGCCACCAATTGTAATAATAATAATAATAATAATAATAATATGCCATTTAGCAGACGCTTTTATCCAAAGCGACTTAGTCATGCGTGCATAATTTTTTTTGTGTATGGGTGGTCCCGGGGATCGAACCCACTACCTTGGCGTTACAAGCGCCGTGCTCTACCAGCTGAGCTACAGAGGACCACTACAGAGGACCACCATCATGCTTCACCGTAGGCATGGTGCCTGGTTTCCTCCAGACGTGACGCTTGACATTCAGGCCAAAGAGTTCAATCTTGGTAACATCAGACCAGAGAATCTTGTTTGTCATGGTCAGAGTCCTTTAGGTGCCTCTTGGCAAACTCCAAGCGGGCTGAACTCTGGAGCTCTGTCAAAGTGATCATCGGGTTCTTGGTAAACCTTCCTGACCAAGGCCCTTCTCCTCCGATTGCTCAGGTTGGCTGGGCGGACAGCTCTAGGAAGAGTCTTGGTGGTTCCAAACTTCTTCCATTTAAGAATGATGGAGGCCACGGTGCTCTTGGGGACCTTCAATGCTGCAGAAATGTTTTGGTACCCTTCCCCAGATCTGTGCCTCGATACAATCCTGTCTCTGAGATTTACGGTCAATTCCTTCGACCTCATGGCTTGGTTTTTGCTCTGACATGCACTGTCAACTGTGGGATGTTATATAGACAGGTGTGTGCCATTTCAAACCATGTCCAATCAATTGAATTTATCTCAGGTGGACTCCAATCAAGTTGTAGAAACATCTAAAGGAAGATGAATGGAAACAGGATGCACCTGAGCTAAATTTTGAGATTCATTTTATTTCTAATAAATTTGCAAAAATGTCTAAACCTGTTTTCGCTTTGTCATTATGGGGTATTGTGTGTAGATTAATGAGGGAATTTTTATTTTTTAAATAAATTTTACAATAAGGCTGTAACGTATTTTCTTGTTGAAAAAGTCAAGGGGTCTGAATACTTTCAGAATGCACTGTATAGACACTAACTATTTCACTTTAAACAGTTTGTTATATTTATGCACAAGAGAAGAAAAGGTTGCCCAGCACAAACTCATGTACAAACATCATTTTTCATTACATATTTGTAATTTAGCAGATGCTCTTATCCAGAGCGACTTATAGGACCAATTGGGGTTAATTGCCTTGCACAAGGCCACAATGACAGATTTTGGACCTAATTGGCACGGGATTCAAACCAGCGACCTTTTAGTTACTGGCCCAACACTCTTAACCGCTAGGCTACCTGCGGCCAGATCAATTAACTTCAATACAGTTATTCATATACATTCATAATTAATTACTAAAATAATTAATCTGGTATTAAAAGACAATTTCATAAACACAAGTAGTCGATTCATAGCCTGTTTATCATTAAACAAAATATGTTTAGTAATAAAAAATAATCCACCCAAACTAATGCTGAAAACTGATCATCACACATCTTTATCTGATGTACACTGAGTGCACAAAACATTAGGAACACCTTCCTAATATTGAGTTGCAACCCCCCTTTGAGTTTGAGTTGATTTATTCTTGCTCACCGATAAAACGGAATAAATGCAGAATTTACATGACTAATAACTACAAAACACTTGTTTAAAAATACATAACACAATACGTGACATAAGTAGAATACAGAACGCTTGATGGAAATTGAAATGTTAAAATGTGATTTAAAAAAAAGATTTTGGGAGTTATTATGCAGTCTGATAGCAGTGGGTAGAGTGGCGTTTCGCAGGCGGTTTGTACGGGCAGTTAGACAGGACAGTTTGTGGCTGTTTCTCAGGAGCCTGTTGGTGCAGTTACCTCTTCTTGGAGGGAGCAGGTCATTCAGTGGATGGTCAAGAGTGTGCATGTCCTTCACCAGGTGCACTGCAGCCTGTTCCTGCCTGCTCTGCAGTGACGGGAGCTGTGGTTGGACTGCTCCACCTCTGGAGATGATCCTCAAGGCCCTCCTCTGCACCCTGTCTAGTTGGGCCTGCTGCTTTTTTAACTGCATCCAACTAACAGCACTCCACCGTATTCCAGACAAGGCCTGGCCAGTGTAGTATAGACTGTGACCAGATCTTCAGTAGGACATTACTGGCACTTAGATAAAACTGTCCCCTGCCAGTAGGAGGTGTTAACAATGTGTTTGATGACAGGGCCTAGATCTTCTGCATGCTCTTTTAGTAGCAGGGCTGGAATGCCATCAGGCCCACATGCTTTACGTGGGCTGAGTCTGGTCAGAGCTTGCTTTAACTGGCCAATGCTGCACAGCTCAACCTGCCTTGTAGACATGGGCAGGGGGAAGATGGCAAGAGGTGTGGTGCTTGTCCATGCCTCAGCAAAGAAGCCATAAAAAACAAAAGCCACGTCGTCGTCTTCAATTCCCTCGACCTGTATTCTCCCTCCTGATGTCGTTTTCTTTGGTCCCAGTCCTTTGTTAATGAAGTCCCACCATTCATTAGGGTTTTTCTTCTTTAGGTCATGGATTTCAATTTTGTAGTAGCTTGTCTTTGCTTCCTTGATAAGCATTTGCACTGTGTTTCTGTTTTTCTCCATGTCATTGTTTCTCCCCATCTGTTGAAAATATTCTGTATTTTCCTGAAGGCAGCCTTTATTCTTTCAGCCATCCAGGGCTTGTCCAGTGCTGTTGTTTTTAGATCAGTGGTAAGCCTTCTCTCATTTTATGTTTACCTTGGTGTCTTTTTAAATGGCCTATTTGAGAGAAACTTTTTCCACAGTCAGAGCAGGAGTAAGAATTATCTCCTGTATGCATACGTTCATGTTGTTTTAACTTGCCAGGTCGAGAGAAACTCTTCCCACAGCCAGAGCAGGAGTAAGGCTTCTCTCCTGTGTGTGTTCTCTGATGACGTTTTAGCTCAGTTGATGTTATGAAGCATTTTACACAGTCTGAGCAGGAATAAGGCTTCTCTCCTGTATGTATACGTTCATGTGTTTTTAAGTTGCACAGTTTAGAGAAACTTGCCCCACAGTCAGAGCAGGAGTAAGGCTTCTCTCCTGTGTGTGTTCTCTGATGACGTTTTAGCTCAGTTGATGTTGTGAAGCATTTTACACAGTCAGAGCAGGAGTAAGGCTTCTCTCCTGTATGTATACGTTCATGTATTTTTAATTTGCACCATTGAGCGAAACCTGCCCCACAGTCAGAGCAGGAGTAAGGCTTCTCTCCTGTGTGCATCCTTTGGTGCAATGTTAAGCTTTCCTGTCGAGAGAAATTCTTCCCACAGTCAGAGCAGGAGTAAGGCTTCTCTCCTGTATGTATACGTTCATGCATTTTAAAGAGGCCCAGTCGAAAGAAACTCTGCCCACAGTCAGAGCAGGAGTAAGGCTTCTCTCCTGTGTGTGTTCTCTGATGACGTTTTAGCTCAGTTGATGTTATGAAGCATTTTACACAGTCTGAGCAGGAATAAGGCTTCTCTCCTGTATGTATACGTTCATGTGTTTTTAAGTTGGACAGTTGAGAGAAACTTGCCCCACAGTCAGAGCAGGAGTAAGGCTTCTCTCCTGTGTGTGTTCTCTGATGACGTTTTAGCTCAGTTGATGTTATGAAGCATTTGACACAGTCAGAGCAGGAGTAAGGTTTCTCTCCCGTGTGTATACGTTCATGTTCTTTTAAGTTGCCAGGTTGAGAGAAACTTGCCCCACAGTCAGAGCAGGAGTAAGGCTTTTCTCCTGTATGTATACGTTCATGTTGTTTTAAGTGGCCCCGTTGAGAGAAACTCTTCCCACAGTCAGAGCAGGAGTAAGGCTTCTCTCCTGTGTGTATACGTTCATGTTGTTTTAAGTTGCCAGGTTGAGAGAAACTTACCCCACAGTCAGAGCAGGAGTAAGGCTTCTCTCCTATGTGCACTCTCTGATGAACTGTCAGAGCCTTTGATGTTGTGAAAGTCTTCCCAAAGTCAGTACAGGAATTCAGATTCTCTCCTGTGTGTATTTGTAGGTGTATTTCTAACTTTGATAGAATTGGGAAAATCTCCTCACAATGTGGGCAGTGGTGAGACCTCTTAGCTCTGTGATCTTCCTGCTGTTGCTCGCTGGATGTAGAGAATGTCTCAACATGGTCTCCTGTGTGAACAACATCAGAAGAACCAGTCAGTTGGTGTGATATACATGTCAATCAAATGTATTTTATGAAGCCCTTTTTACATCAGAAGTTGTCACAAAGTGCTTTATCATCATAACACATAACTACAGTAATAAATAGAAACGGATACAAAGTTTATCTTCTTGACATCACAGTTCTGGCGCTTTCTTTATACTGAGGAATGGTGCGTGCCTGCCTGGAACTTCCTGTTCCCCCACTACCACAGTGCAGCCACAGATAGAACAATGAGACAGATATTTCACTGGATGTATAATTGTGAAGCATCCGTTTGGCGTTTCCACTCACTACCAAATATGGTAGTGAGAGGAAGCCCACTGGCCGGCAGTGGGAGAAGATGGAAGGAGATGGATTTTGACCGATATTCTGCAAATGTTCTAATCGATGAAACATCTGATCTTAATACAGTTCTGTTCCCAAAACTAAAATCTGTTATGCACAGAGTGGACTAAGTTTTGTGGACTTATCTGTTGCAAATGTTTCTTAAAATCACGTTATTTTGAAGGAACGCAAAGGCGAATTGAGTTATTGCACACATGCGCTTCACAGAGGAGGCGTTCCCTAACAGAAATATGCAGATGTGTGCTAGAACACGCCAATAGGATCTCGCTAGCTCGTGCTTGGCTCTGCCCACTATGACTCATCTGTTCCCATTGGAAACGACCAGCTGTGGTCTATCTTGGTTTAGTTATCAAAAATCATTGGTGCAACCGTCCGTGCGTTCAGGGATCCTTGGGATGGCCCTACCCCATTATATGAGAAGGGCGGTGCTTAATTTGAGCAGGATCCTCCGGTACCTCTCAGTTTTGTAGTCTATGGTTCCGGAACGCATTTGCCAGAATCAGGTAGCCTACCTCTTGTGGCAAGAAAAAAAAATTCCACTGTTTGCAATGTAAAAATCCTAATAAAAGCAATCAGAGTAATTACATTTCGATTCCTCTGTAAGTGTCATGCCCCCTAAAAAAACATAATGTGAAAACGTGCATGATATTCTAAGAATTGGTTAATGTTGGGCCGTCCCGGGTTTATGGTTTGCGCAACATTGTAGCCTAGACCAAGGCGTGGCCATTGCTGTGGTGAGAGAGAGAAGCACGCCTGTATCTCTCACAGAAATACAATGACATTCACTTTCTATGATCTCTCTCCCAATACTACACCAGGAGTAAGGTTAGAACTTCACCACAGAGGATTTTAAAAATAGCCTAGCTGTGGATTGTGTGTAGCCAAATCACAAGGCTTGCCTAACGTGTGGCAAATCTGTCAGTTAACAGCATGCAGCCAAAACAGGCGTTTCACAAATATTTCTAATACAATCGCTGGAAAACACAAGTTGTAAAGCAAATGGATCCTGCTGAAAATAAAATACTAATGTCTGTATGTTACCAAGTTAACAACTTCCAAATAGGCCTATTGAATGACCAGCATTGTTTAAAAAAGTAAAGCAAGAGAGAGATAAGCTTTTGGCGGGTGAGTGAGCTGCACATCATTGGGTGAGGCAGTGAAACTGGAAAGCTTTTTTAGGACTATATCTTCCTCCTCATATTGTACAATGTGTTTCTCTGCACACTTAGGGGCCTCGGCTATTGATGGATTCAAGACACGGTCGTTTTTATTGATCTCAGATTCTCAGTGTCAAAGTAGCCTGTCATTTTGGTCATTTGTGAGGTATTAAAAAAGATTCTGCAAAAGTCTCCAGTCATCTAAAATTATGTAGAACTGCATGAAATCCATTTATAAAAATAACACATTTTTCCCAGACTCTAGGCTACAAAAAATAAATTCCATGTGTGTAACTTCTGCAAGTGGCTCCACACCACTGCTCTATGCCCGTACGCGAAAGCCATGATAATGCATGCAATGCTTTGTTATAAAGGTTGTTTGTTTTTATCCGTTCTGGTACCTCAGAGCCCCCCAGGTCACCCCCCTCTCGGGCTCACTTTTGGTTCCGGCACCGCCCAATTTACAAATGAAGCACTGGAGAAGTGGGTAGCTGCCGCTGCCTCCTCCGGGACACTTCTCCTTTGCATAAAGTTAATCAGGCTGTTGATTGTGGCCTGTGGAATGTTGTCCCACTCCTCTTCAATGGCTGTGTGAAATTCCTGGATATTGGGGGGAACTGGAACAAGCTGTGGTACACGTCAATCCAGACCATCCCAAACATGCTCAAAGGGTGACATGTCTGGTGAGTATGCAGGCCATGGAGAATTGGGACATTTTCAGCATGTTCAATTGTGTGCAGATCCTTGCGACATGGGGCCATGCATTATCATGCTAAAACACTCGGTGATGGAGGTGGATGAATGGCAGGACAATGGGCCTCAGGATCTTGTCATGGCATCTCTGTGCATTCAAACTGCCATCGATAAAATGCAATTGTGTTAGTTGTCTGTAGCTTATGCCATCCCATTCCATAACCCCGATACCACCATGGGGCACTCTGTCCACAACATTGACATCAGCAAACCGCACGCCCACACAACGCCATACACGGTGGTCAGCAGTTGTGAGGCTGGTTGGGCATACTGCAAGATTCTCTAAAACAACATTGGAGGCAGCTAATGGTAGAGAAATTAACCTAACATTCTCTGGCAACAGCTCTGGTGGACATTCCTGCAGTCAGCATGCCAATTGCATGCTCCCTCAAAACTTGAGACATCTGTGCCATTGTGTTGTGTGAAAAACCTGCACATTTTAGAGTGCCATTTTTGTATTTGTTAGGGATCCCCATTAGATGCTGCCAAGCACCTCCTCAGCTACTTTTGTCCCCAGCACAAGGTGCACCTGTGTAATGATGATCATGCTATTTAATCAGCTTCTTGATATGCCACACCTTTCAAGTGGATGGATTTTCTTGGCAAAGGAGAAATGCTCACTAACAGGGATGTAAACAAATTTGTGCACAACATTTTAGAAATAAGTTTGTGTCTGGAACATTTCTGGGATCTTTTATTTCACCTCATGAAACATGGGACCAACACTTGACATGTTGCGTTTATATGGTTGTTCAGTGTATACAGTATTTCAAAAAAGAAATATCATACAAACTATCAATAACGAAATTTAAATTGAACTAAAATCACATTTTCTGTCTACAGTAGTCCTTGCAGGGCTTCTGCCGTGAAGTCTTGGAGGCCCAAAAACTTCTCAGCTACAGATATAATGATGTCCAGCTTCTTGGACTTATTGTGGAGTACAATTAAATAAATAGTAAAAAATCCACCTTCAAAATAAGAGTATCAAGAACACTTGATTGACATACAACATTTGCAACTGGTTGCAGTGCATCCACCGCCATATCTTCTTCAGAACTGTGGCCTCTTGCTACTATAACTCTCTTCACCGCCTCCACATAGGAGATTTGCTGTACAGCCCTGATCCTTGACACCTCAACCTCTTTCACCCTAACAGGGCACTCTGGGAATTCAGGAATATGACCCCCACCACAGTTACAACATTTTACATTCACATGCTCTTCAATAACATATTCCTTCCGTATGCAAACACTTGACATGTGGCCAAACTTTTTACATTTCTTGCATTGCATCAGGTTTTACACAAACTCTCTTATGGGGTATATTATATATCCCAGCTTTACATAGGGTGGTAGATACTCTTCATCAAACATCAATAATAAAGATGAACTTTGCTCCTTTTTCACATTCTCCATACGGGTCAAGTGACGTGCATTTGCATCATCCTTCTTCTTTGGGATTTGGTTGGCGGAGTGCATCCAACTTTTAGGTGCATACACCGCCACCTACTGTACTGGTGTGTGAGGCCATTCACAGCCTATATACATTACATTCATTGATACTGTAATTAATACAAAATTGCCCTGCCAAGTATTAGCCCACTCTAAAAAATGTGAGGGAAAATGTTCTTGGTTCGTGCAGGTGACTGACCTACTCAGACCAATTGGCAGTACGCCCAGAACATTGTTCTGGGAACCAAAAGGGATATCTCAGTTTCAAGGTCTCAGCTTGGAGAGAAGAAGCCTTGTGAGGTATTGGTCGGTCACATGCAGGAACCAAATGTTAATGATGAATTAATTATGAATAAGCTAAATCATGCAAATATAACTTGTCTGTGTAAGCAGTATATAGGACAACTAACGGGACTGCACCAGCAGAGCTTCCGACCGACGTGTACTATGGTGCTTTTAAGTTTGTTGGAACCTCTCCAGCTTGCTGATAAAAAATAATGATTAATTTAAGTTTGACTTTGAGTCCCTTCGTGGCAATTTTTCACGACAAAAACCAACCACCCCATTCCACTATTTAACACCATCTAGTCCTACGCCAGACCACTACCACTCAACACCCCCTGCAGCTGTTCTGCAGTAAATCCTCGCAATCCCAAGTACTTCTCTGATGCTGCCACCACAGCCTCTATTTTCTGGGACTTTCGATCCATTTCTGCAGTACAATTGACAACCATTGCTATAAATGCTAAAATTCCCACCTTACTGAAGCACATATTCTTCCCATCACTCTCTCTTGGTCTCTGCCTACTCACAGGAATCCTCTCAAGATCCATCACCCTGTACCCATCTTCCTCTACCACTCTCTTCACTGCTTTGGCATACAACACTTTCTGTACTACTGTAACCCTGGCAACCTCAATCTGCCTTTCTCTCACCTGACACCTCAGATCTCCAGCCCGTTAGCACCCCCATAACTAACACACAGAACTTTCTCCACTGATACCACACATTTCTCATCTCATGCCCTCCTGCACACTTGTCACATCTAGGCATCTCACGCCTACACACTGCTGCAACAGGCCCATAAACTTCACCCCTAAAACACTGTAGTATTTACGGAACAAAATCGCTCAGGGGATAACTGACACTTCCTACCTTGACCTTATCTGGCAGAGACTATGCATCAAAATCCAGCATGACAGATAATGTATTCTCTGTTTCCCCACGCTCTACACCAGATCTACGTCTCACCAAACGGAGGGCGTCACAGACACCTGGAATCTTCCATTTCAACTGCTCATCCACAACACTTAAACCTAACCCCGTTATCACTCCTTTCAATGCCACCCTGTTCCGGAGAGCAATTCAAGTCACAATTCCTGTCTCAAATTGTACCCGCTCCCTCTGGGCAGAGGAGAAACAAATTATCACGAATCCACTCCGAGTTACTTTCACCAACTAAACAGTCCCCAACCTCTTCTCCACCTAACCTGACACCACATATGGATCCATTCTCTCTACAAATCTCACTCCCATTGGGCCAGAATCATCCTTATCATCCTCGGAACGAGGCCCGAACTCGGAGTTCCTCACCGCAGGTAATTCATCCATCCATCTTCTCCTTCATCAGATCTTCCAGAAGATTTGTGCATCCCCCACTGCAATCCCCCACTCCACTTTTTTTTATTGTCTGCCATCTTACCACGTGTCTCAGCTCATCCACACCCCACTAGCTTCATGTAGCTGCACACCAATGGAGTACCACAGTATAAATGATAATAACCATAAAACCTAGCAGTCATAACAGGGAAATGGTTCCAATCATTTTTCCACCATTCATTTTTCCCATAGGGGATTTTAGAAACACTTAAAATAAGGGCTGTGTTTCGTGTAGGCTTACCCTGGCGTGGCGTTTTGATAACCATGTCAATCTCTCTAGGACAAGGTGACTTATCAATATTTTCGCCTGTATTTACCCCTACAAAAATGACACTTAATTAGCTGCTAATGTGGCTATCATAAAGAACTACAATTGCCATGATGATCTGGACAAAATTGCAGAATCGAGTCAAAGGTAAGGATCTCTGGGTTAACTATCTAATGTTAGCTAAATTTAGTAATGAATAAATAGGCTACATTTATTTAAATGGTCAATTCTGTGAACTGTCTTGTGCAAGTTTTAAATTGACACAATACCTGTTAGCAAAGGTGTCAGCTAGAGATGACGTGCAGGAGATTGCAGTGATTTGTTGTTTTGCATGATGTCTACTTTGATGATAATTAGCGTTTTATAATCTGAGAGGAAATAGAGCCGAATATATTGCTAAAAGTCACACCAGGGTAAGCCTACACAAAACAGCCCTTATTTTAAGTGTTTCTAAAATGAATAAAAAGGGAAAATGATTGGAACCATTTCCCTGTTTGACCGCTAGGTTTTATGACACCATTTTTGCAAACATAATAATAATAAAAACTGTATTCAGACTTTACTCAGTACTTTTTTGAAGCACCTTTGGCAGTGATTACAGCCTCAAGTCTTCTTGGGTATGACGCTACAAGCTTGGCATACCTGTATTTGAGGAGTTTCTCTGCAGATCCTCTGAAGCTTGTCAGGTTAGATGCGGAGTGTCGCCACACAGCTATTTTCAGGTCTCTCTGTACTTTGCTCCGTTCATCTTTCCCTCGATCCTGACTAGTCTCCCAGTCCCTGCCACTGAAAAACACCACCACAGCATGATGCTGCCCCCACCATGCTTCGCCGTTGGGATGGTGCCAGGATTCCTCCAGAAGTGACGCTTGGCATTCAGGCCAAAGAGTTCAATCTTGGTTTAATCAAACCAGAGAATCTTGTTTCTCATGGTCTGAGAGTCCTTAAGGTGTCTTTTGGCAAACTTCCAGCGGGAAGTCATGTGCCTTTTCATGAGGAGTGGCTTCCGTCGAGCCACTTAAGGCCTGATTGGTGGAGTGCTGCAGAGATGGTTGTCCTTCTGGAAGTTTCTCCCATCACCAGAGGAACTCAGTGAGCACCGGCTTCTTGGTGACCTCCCTGACCAAGGCCCTTCTCCCGCTATTGCTTAGTTTGTCCGGGCAGCCAGCTCTTGAAAAAGTATTGGTGGTTCTACACTTCTTCCATTTAAGAATGATGGAGGCCTTTCGATCATATCCTTGGACTAAAATGATTGACACTCAGGTGCAAGCCTAGCATCATGTGCAAAGGGCCTTTGGTTAACGTAGCACATATTCAATGATATCTATTTTTCTCACGTAGGCTGTTCATTTCTGATCTTTAATCCTTTTTCTGGTTTGTAAACGTATCATGGTATACTACATTAGCTCTATACGTATGGGCCATATTGTTACTTGGTAGCTACTAGCAACAGACCCTGTGTTGTGGATCATCTACCACTATTTTGGACGGTCCATACTGTAACGTTAACGTTAGTCTCAGGCTTCACTAACTAGCGTTACTGTTTTAGGTGGAGCTATTCTTTGCTACTTTTCAAACAAATACTACGTGATATTTCACATAACATCTTGCTAGATATGCCTTTTGTTTTGATTGTGAGAAGTAATGGCCGAGAGAAGGCAGGAGATACTTTGTTTTGTTTAGCGTCGCTTAGGTTAGACTGCTCCCTTTAATGGATCAGTCGTCCACCAGGCTACACTATGATTAGGGGGAGGTGGGAGAGGAAGCGTTGGTTGTCTCGGTTAGGGAGACAGTGGAATGGAATTCAGTGTTTTACTGTTAGGAAATATTTATGTTTGTTTCAACAGATCTTTACATATTTTCCTCACTACAAAATATTAATGCGGTCCTTGTGGTTACTAAACATATTTTAGATATGCCTTTATGCTATAGCTTATTCCATGTTTACATCTTTGGTTAAATGACTTCAAATGCTAAACTTAAATTTACTTTGTGGAATGTCCATGGAGTTTGTAAACGATCCAAGCTTAAAACAGGTTATTACTAGGCTTAAACAACTTCATCTATTGTGTTCCTACAAGAATGTGGTCCTCTGTAGCTCAGCTGGTAGAGCACGGCGCTTGTAACGCCAAGGTAGTGGGTTCGATTCCCGGGACCACCCATACACAAAAAATGTATGCACGCATGACTGTAAGTCGCTTTGGATAAAAGCGTCTGCTAAATGGCATATTATTATTATTATTATTAAACTCACTTGTTGAAGGATGAGCTACTTAAAGTATGCAGGAGATGACAAGGGCAAGTAGTAGCATCCTGTTGTCACGCCCTGGCTCTGGGGACACTGTTATGTTGAGCCAGGGTGTGTAACTCTATGTTTGCCTGAGTGACTCCCAATCAGAGGCAACGAGTGTCAGCTGGTTGTCTCTGATTGGGAGCCATATTTAACTGTCTGTCTTTCACTTTGTGTTTGTGGTTTCTTGTTCTTTTTGGTTTGTGTTAAACCGTAGACATCACGTTATCGTCCGTTGTTTTGATCGTGTGATCATTCTATTAATAAATATGTACGCATTCAACGCTGCGCCTTGGTCTCTCCCTGACGATCGTGACACCTGTTTCTCCTCTCATTCTCATGGTGTTATGGTTTTAATTCACTAATCTGTTCCGTTTCAAGTGGATACTATTATAACTGATACAGCTGGTAGATACATTTAGATACAGGGAACTCTTTTGAATGAGCATATTAATCTGGTTAATGTTTATGGTCCTAATGATGATCATCCCAAATTCTATGAGAATGTATTTCTATTGATAGCCTCCATTCCTGGTAAGGTCCTAATGGCAGGGGACTTTAATTGCACTCTTGATCCTCATCTAGATTGCTCCTCTGGTTTAGACACTTCCCACTCGCAGAGTAGAAAGAAATTACAGCATTTCATTAAGGACTTAAATCTATGTGAACCTTGGAGGACTCAGAACCCGAGTAAAAGGGAGTATTCATGTTACTCATCAACATTTAAGTCATATTCTCATGTAGACTACTTTTTAGTTTCTTGCTTCCCAATGTAGCAGGAAGTGGATATGATACTATTGTTTTGAATGACCATTCCCTTGTGTGATTATTTTATAGGGATACAAAACTAGTAAAATGATCCTCTAGATGGCGTTTGCATCTCAGATGGTTACAGGACCCAGACTTCTTACATTACGTTGGAGTGCATATAGATGTTTATTTGACATTGAACACTGTTCAAACTTCAGCGAGTACCAGATGAGAGGCTTTCAAAGCACATATTTGCGGGCAAATTATACGTTTTACCTGTTTAAAATCAAATAAATCAGAAAATGAGAGCAATGGACAGCAAAATCAGAGAATTGGAGAGGGAAGCTTTTTTGGATAACTCAGTCGAAGTAAACAAGGAATGATTTGGTCTTAAAGCTCAGTATGAAGAACTTCCCACCTCAAAGGCTGCAAACAGCTTAACTAGGCTGAAACAGTCCTATGATCAAGGTGATCATGGTTTAGACACTCGCAGAGTAGAAAGACATTTTGGAAATGTGATCGTTCAGATGTTGTTTTTGCAACAATTGAACAAAAAACAGTTTTGGCTTTATCATTATGGGGTATTGTGAGTAGATTGATGAGGGGGAAAAAACTATTTAATCTATTTTACAATAAGGCTGTAACGTAACAAAATATCAAAAAAGTCCAGAGGTCTGAATACTTTCTGAATGCACTGTATATAGACAGGTGTGTGCCTTTCCAAATCATGTCCAACAAACTTAATTAGATAGAAGCTGCTCTTACCCTGAGAAACAGATTTCCCAATCTTCTCCTCCTCTTCTTCATCTTTAATGATGACATTCAGCTCCAGTGTTTGAATGCAGTCTTCCAGCTTCACTGATGCCATCTCTGGATATTGCGATGCAAACTGGGCTCCACTGTCACAATCAGGACCCAGTGACTGTAGGTTTGGACTCAGCGTGGAAGGAGAGAGGCAGGCTGGGTTTGTCCTCACTGTTGATGTTAACGGCCTCAGACTTATCTGAATCGGCCAGTAGTAATATAGAGAGCACAGACACAAAAGTTAGTGTTGACAGTTCTGGCAATTTATTCTCTAAAAATATTTTTTTTCTTGTTAAATCATCTAATTCAGTGCTTGACTTGGACTGAAATAGTCGGTACTGTTTATATTAAGGTGCAGGAGCTCCACAATACTTTTGAGCTAATACCTAACCTATAGTAGATAAATGCATAAATGACACAAAATCCATTTAGTACAAGGTTACAGTTTGTTTTAGACAGCACTGTGTGCTAATTTCCTGAATAACCTTGTCTTCACTGTATTACTTCAATCAAAAAACAATTGTATTTCCTGTTCACATCATAGCAACATTTATTGATAAAAACAGAAACTACTGAATGTGTCTGAATATTAGTACACATGTAGAAAACTGATAATCATTACATTCAGCTTCAAAACAGTAGTGCGACCGTGAAATTGTCTCTGATGCACCCGCACTGTCCTCACTGAAGTCCGTTGACGCTGACCGAGAGTAGCCGCCATTTTACCAGCTTGGGAATTTTACACAAAACCAATAACATGCTAAACGAACTCAAAATCTCAAATAAATTGATTATTTATTAAACTAACATGAGAAAATTATGTACATTCACTCAGACAAACCCAACATCTCTAGCTATGTGACTTGTAAAATAGTTTTTATCACGTTCTTTCACTCACTCGGTTTGACACAAAAATAACACATCAAACCTTTAACAAACGTGATAATACCTTAACGGATGTGTTACCTAGCATGGTATGACATGTTCTTTCGATATTAGAAAGTTTAAACGTGCTATTACATACCTCTAGTAATAAATAGAAACGGACACAAAGGTTATCTTCTTGACTGCACAGTTCTGGCTCTTTCTTTATTGTGAAGAATGGTGCCCGCCTGCCCGGAACTTCCTGTCCCCCCACTACTAACGGTCCGTGCATTCCGCGATCAGATTACAACATTTCATTAAATTACTAAAAAAAAAGTGTAAACTGTAGCAATTTATTTCCCTTTATAGTTTATTAGCCTAAGCATGACCTTCATCCACATAATTTCTCTAGGATTGGAACCGGTTCAGGGAAAGAACCGGAAAAAGTGTTCTATACTTTTTAGGAACAGCACAGTTATTTTAAAAGCATGTAATCCAGGTAATAACCTTATTTTCCTTTCCGGGTATTTTTCTCCAGTCCCACAAAAATCGCAACAAAGCTCACTGTAGAAACGTATTCCAGTTTCTGCCTGCCAGCTTGAATGGAAACCTTTGCCAGTGGGTGTGCTTGTGGAAACTACCTGCTCCTCCCCTCCGAAGCATAGGTTACTGTATCCTACTGACAACGTTACAAGCATGATTCAGAAATTAGGGAGATATGTTTAATTTGAGAAGAATGGATGAACTTTTTCAATGCTAGTTAAGGATACTATAGTCACCACGTTTCACATTGGATTTATTAACGACAAAAAGGTACGACCTCTTTTTAATTATAGTGCTGCACTGCACTTTACAAACAAGGTTGATAGCTAGCTAGCTAACATTAGCTCTGTTCCAACGTTAAACCAACTCTGTAGTTCCGATAAGCCGACAGAGAAGCAGAAGGCCTGACCGATAAAGGACAGAGAAGCAGACGGCCTGACCGATAAGCCGACAGAGAAGCAGACGGCCTGACCGTTAAGCTGAAAGAGAAGCAGACGGCCTGACCGATAAGCCGACAAGAGAAGCAGACGGCCTGACCGTTAAGCTGACAGAGAAGCAGACGGCCTGACCGGTAAACGACAGAGAAGCAGACGGCCTGACCGTTAAGCTGACAGAGAAGCAGACGGCCTGACAGATAAGCCGACAGAGAAGCAGACGGCCTGACAGATAAGCCGACAGAGAAGCAGACGGCCTGACCGTTAAGCTGACAGAGAAGCAGACGGCCTGACCGTTAAGCTGACAGAGAAGCAGACGGCCTGACAGATAAGCCGACAGAGAAGCAGACGGCCTGACAGATAAGCCGACAGAGAAGCAGACGGCCTGACAGATAAGCAGACAGAGAAGCAGAGTTCAGGACTGCTCTGAACCAAGTAATGGAGGCCATAGAGGATAATGATGAAACTGGAGATGATCCGTACAGAGTTCAGGACTGCTCTGAACCAAGTTATGGAGGCCATAGAGGATAATGGTGGAACTGGAGATGATCCGTACAGAGTTCAGGACTGCTCTGAACCAAGTTTTGGAGGCCATAGAGGATAATGGTGAAACTGGAGATGATTCGTACAGAGTTCAGGACTGCTCTGAACCAAGTTATGGAGGCCATAGAGGATAATGGCATTTTTACTTCACTTTAATCCAGTCGGTCAATATAGCTAAATGATTGTGCTAGTAAAAAAGGAATGTAGTAGGGAGACGACGTTAAACCGGCATTTTGATCATTTGTTTAAGGAAAATAATGACCAGTTTGTGTTATTTTGACTTCCAGGAGCGGGTCGAGGAAGAGACTGTGGATGAGGATGGAGCAGCAGCACCTGAATAAACATAACATAGTTATTCACTTTTAGCTTTAAGCAGTTTTACAGTTCTTGATTGGAGTGCAGTGTTCATGTTTTTACTGACTTGTTATTTTGTGAGCTTATTGCTGTGATTTTGTTTACGAATCTATTGTGATACAGTCTATGTAAAAAAATAACTTATTTTCAGGCATTTTGCATATTTCGTCAGTGGACACCTACCGACAGGACACTGTGTATATGTTCAGGGTAGATTAAATGACGTGTCTTAAGGGTCCTCCCGAGTGGCGCAGTGGTCTAAGACACTGCATCGCAGCTGCGTTGCTACAGATGCTGGTTCGATACCTGTCTGTGTCGCAGCCAGCCACGACCGGGAGACCCATGAGGTGATGCACAATTGTCCGGGTTAGGGGAGGGTTTGGCCAGCCGGAATGTCCTTGTCCCCATCACACTGTTACGTACGAAAGTTACGTTCGCAGTGGTTACCAGAAACTGCATTTTATGAGGCTCTCAATGTACTTTCTGACGTTTAGCAACATTATGAGGTTGACTTAAAAATACACATATTTAACGGTTTAAAATTCCCCACATTTATACATCCTGAAAAGACTTGGGACATAAGCGGACACCACAGCTACGTAGAAGGAACGTTTAACAATAACGTTATCATGACTTATGTAGGGACTAAAATAACTTTGGTGACATCCTGGAACGTAATTTTGTTAGCTGGGAAAGCGCACTCTAGAAACGTATTCCAGTTTCTGCCTTCCAGCTGGAATGGAAATCTTTGCCAGTGGGTGTGCGTGTGGAAACTACCTGCTCCTCCCCTCTGAAGCATAGGGTACTGTATCCTACTGACAACGTTACAAGCATGATTCAGAAATTAGGGAGATATGTTTGATTTGAGAAGAATGGATTAACTTTTTCAATGCTAGTTAAGGATACTATAGTCACCACGTTTCACATTGGATTTATTAACGACAAAAAGGTAAGACCTGTTTTTAATTCTAGTGCTGCACTGCACTGCACAAACAAGGTTGTTAGCTAGCTAGCTAACATCTGCTCTGTTCCAACGTTAAACCAACTCTGAAGTTCAAAGACATTCAAAGTTCCTACATAAAAGCCGCTCCTCCGTAGGTATAATTCTGTGGGCCTAATTCAGATAATGCAGGTCATAACACGATGCCCAGCTCTTCAATGCAAGCATCCTCTATCCTCTAACGAGCTCTCCACACACGCAAAATGTCGCACCTTACACTGTGATTGGCAGCACAGTGTGCTCTGAATGATTTTCTTATACAGATACTCTGTGGTGTACTAGTGTATTTATTCTCCCACTTGGATGTTACTTCCACAAGCTTTAAATTGAGGGCCAGTTCGTCAGGATTGGTAATGTACTGTACACATTAATTACAAGTACTCCTAAAGATACACTTCATTTTAACTAGCCAAATCCTGTGTAACAACTAGTAATTACATTGTACTTGGCTAACATTACATGTACTATGCTTTGAAATAGTGTCTTATTCTTCATCTGGGATTTGGATTTGTAAAATGTATTATAAAATGTATTTAATATATGTCTGATCAGGCTCAGGTAGCATCAGGTTTGTATTTTCATGCTGATCAAAGCTCTAATCAAATCCAGACATTTATAAGTGTTATAATGCTTTTGAATGACACTTCCGGTTTTGGCGGAAAATACTGGGTTACCCAGGAGAAGAGTGATTTATTCTCGGGATGGAACATTTGTAAAACACCGGGGAAATATTAAACCCTGATGCGCAAACTAGTTGATTCACAAGACACCAACTAAGTAACTTACATATACGGTATCTTCATTAGGCCTAATGGCATTTCATGTCCATGATAGGAAGTTTGTTGTAGTGACTCAGTAAGGCTAATTGTAAAAGTAACCCTCTAAAGTGCCATGTTTGTACAGTTTATTATGTGGAGGAAACATTTAGGCAGCCAGGACCATACACCAGGACCGCTCCGTAGGCTGCACTGTAGGCCTAGCTCTTACTGCAGTCCAGTGCCATGGACATCTTTGAAGTTTGGCCTCTAGTAATTTAGGAGGGCAACTTTATGAAGGCCTATTCACCCTGGTCTTATCGTACAAGGCTCTACAGACATATAAAATAAAGACAGGCTATTTTTATTGTTCATATTATTTGCGTTGATGATGTATTGAAGTCAAGTGGTTCAACATTCAAATGTAGTTGGATGGACCACACAGGACTGCTTTGAAAACGCGACGGTCGGTGGAACACTTGCGCCACCAAGTGGACAATTGCTTCAGTTCCCTTGTGGCATCAACGCTACCAGAGATATGTGATATAAGATCAAATGTTATGTCAATATTATTATCTCTAAATTGATTCCCCCACCCGTATTTCATATATTATTATTCCGATTTAGCTGTTAATCTGGATTTAATTCATAAACACTTTCTGTCATTTCCGATTGGAGGTCAAATGACCACGTGACTTCCGATCTTACCAATTTGTTACTTTGTAACAGTCAAAAGTGGTTATTCCCAACGTTGATCAACTCCCAATCTATGCCAAGATTTTCTTTAAATCATTATCTTTTATATTTGGCGGACAGTTTACAGAGCTACATTTTGTGTAAACGTCATCGAATATGACGTGTCCGAGAACGGCACCTTCCTCCCGAAAGCATTGCGGTATCGCTTCTCGGCCTTTTGGCTAAGATCAAGATCAAGTGCAGTACCAAGGCGATCCTAAAGGTGGAGCGATGTCGTCATCGTCCACGTCACAGCCGGCAGCCGTCGGACTAAAGAAAACGCTGCGTTTTCATTGGACTGGAAAATAAAAGTTGATGGAAAGAGTTCTTTTTGGACCTCTACGGCTGACAGCAGACGATGTGCACTGTCTGCAACAAAACACACCGGAGAAATTCTATGATGTGTCGTTCTACACCATCACCAGGCTGGAGGAGGTGAGAGGGCTCTTCCGAGCGAACTCGACAGAACCCGCCCTCAGTAGCTTTCAAGTTGAGTCCCTGTGCAGGCACAATCTGAGGGTGCTAACGGTGCACATGTTCAACCCCTGGGTCACTGAAGAAACGTTAGTGTGCTACCTCAGCCGGTATGTGACCATCTTGCCAGGAGTGAGAGACATTAAGGACGCCCTAGGCATCTGGACAGGGAAGAGGCAGTTTCGCGTGCTGCTAAAGGAAGACGAGAGCGGCCATGATGGCTACCTCCATCCTCCCGCGTCTTTTTCTATCGGTGCAGACAGGGGTTACCTCATGTATGCTGGGCAGCCTCGTTTTTGCAGGAAGTGCAGCACGTACGGGCACCTCGCTGATGCCTGCACCCAGACAAGGTGCAGAAACTGTGGGGCCCTCGGCCATGTAATGAGGGATTGCACCGTGCCTAAGCGCTGCAGTCTGTGCAGCTCAGAGGAGCACCTGTTCCGTCACTGCCCAAAGGCAGCCCCCTCCTACGCCAGAGCGGTGAGCGGGAAAAGAGCAGATGAGGGAAAAGTTATAGAGCTACGCGCTATTGAGGAGGTCGTGGAGGAGCTAGTGATGGAGAGAGAACTGCGAGAGTCTGAGGAGAGCGGGAGTGAGGCGCCATCATCACCTCATGAGGAGAGCGGAGCGGGGTACAGGAGCTGGAGCAAGCAAATGGAGGAGGCTACGGGAGAGCCCACCGCGCCCTCTGCTCCGGAGAGCTGGACCCCGGTGGGAGAGAGGAGGAAGTGCTCTATCAAGAGGAAGCAGATGAGCCCTGTTTCCCCACTCATCCGCATGGAGGCGACGGAGGAGTCCGCCCTGGGGGGGAATCGTTTCAGTTGTTTTGCAAGCGGGGAGTCTGAGGAGAAAAGCGCGGGAAACCCGGGCAGCGCAGAGGAGACTCTGCTTTCCCTGTCAGGCGCGAGCTCTACCGACAGCAGCGGTCTGGCACCCAGCGGTGTTCCAGCACCCACACTGACTGAGGAGGAAAGGGTTTTCCCGACCCCTATCTTTGTGGACAGTCCTCCCCCTGGGGAACACCGTTTCCCAGACAGGCCTCCTAACGAGGAACTGTACTTAAAGTGAGTCTGGAAATTAATGTCATATTTAGATAGTTGTCTGCTTCCCTCCTTTCCCCATGTCGTCCCTTTTTAACATAGCTAGCATAAACGCTAGAGGGCTTAGGAACCCCGTTAAAAGGGCGACTGTTTTTTCCCATTTGTCCTCCATTTGCTTCTCTGTGTGTTTTTTACAAGAAGTACATTTAAAAGATCAAAATGATGTGGAGAGATTTACGAGGGAATGGGTTCAGGGAGAGTCAAGGTGGAGTGTCGGCGGGGTGCATTCTACAGGGGTTGGTGTTCTATGTGGAAATAGGGATTTAAAAATAGTGGGAAGTTTTTCGGCAGTACACGGGAGGGTTTTAATAGTAGATATTGATTGGAGGGGTAAATGTCTTCGGTTAATTAATGTATATGCACCATCGACACCCAAGGAAAGGAGGGAAATGCTGAACAACCTAGACGCTATTTTTATGACAAACAGACAGGTTTTTATGGGGGGAGATTTTAATGTATCATATGACCGGGGTAATCTGGGAAGGCATCTTGTAAAAAATCTAATAGAGAAATATAATTTGGTTGATACTTATAGAGTGGCGCATGCAAATGATCCCGGTTTCACCTGGGGAAACAGCAGGGGCGCGAGGAGCCGCATAGATTATGTGTTTGTTCCGCGTGGACTCGGTGTGGCCTCTGCACGCGTCACTCCGGTTTTTTATTCTGACCACAGTTGCCTGTCTGTGACAGTAGAATTAAAAACAATTGAATTTGGAAAAGGATATTGGAAAATTAATAATGGTATTTTACACGACAAAACATTTGAGACTAGATTTAGGTATTTTTTCCAGGGCTGTGTAACCATGAAATCCTTTTATTCTACTGTCATAGACTGGTGGGAGAGCACAAAATTATGAATCAAGATTTTTATTCAGAATTATTGCAAAGATAAAGCACGTAATAAATACAAAGATTTTTATAAGTTGCAGAACGAACTAGAAGATCTGCACATCCAAGGTAATTTGAATGGTGGTGGTTTAGATAAAGACACATTGTGTAACCTGCAGAAAAAGCAGCAGGCCTTTTTTGAAAAGAAAGCTCGAGATTTCATGTTTAAAAGTCAACAAGATGAATGGGATAATGATGAGAAGTGCTCTGCATATTTTTTCAAACAAATTAAGTCACGGGGAAAGAGGAGGACCATTTCGGCTTTATTGAATCGAGACGGGGAGACGGTTGAGGATGGAGATGGCATGCTTGGTGTCGCTACCCAGCACTTTTCTCAGCTATTCCAAAAGCAAACAATTAATTATGAGAAGGGGACTACTTTTTTTAAATGTGTGGATGTGCAGATACCTTTAGATATTAGAGACCAATTAGAAGGGGAATTGAATTTAGATGAAATATATATGGCACTGAAGAGCATGAAAGATAACAAAGTACCAGGAGTGGATGGGCTCTCTAAAGAGTTTTACATAGTTTTTTGGGATTTAATTGGATGTCATCTTTTGGAAGTATTTAGAGTTATTTTTGGTTTGGAGCATATGGGAGGTTCAATGTGCGAGGGGGTAATCTCGCTACTTTACAAAAAGGGAGACCCCAAGACACTAGCAAATTGGAGACCTTTAACAATGTTGTGTGTAGACTATAAATTATTAAGTAAAGCCATAACTAATCGTCTGTCTTCTGCCATGGCATATGTTGTTGGTTTAGACCAAACATGTGGTGTGGTAGGGAGAAAGTTAACCTGGAACTTGCAATTGCACAGAGACGTGCGGTTGAAAATTAGCCGGCTGGCTAAAACCGGCACTTTTACTGAAACGTTGATTAATGTGCACTGTCCCTGTAAAAATAAAAATAAACTCAAACTCAAACTCAAACGTTCAAGCATATTTAGAGGAAAGGCACCTGCCAGCTATTACTGTAAATTTGGACCAGGAAAAAGCCTTTGACATGGTAAACCATGAGTTTTTGTTTAGAGTTCTGAAAAAATGTGGTTTTGGAAATAATTTTATGAAATGGGTAAAAATTCTTTATAGTAATGTGGGAAGCAGAGTAAATATTAATGGGAATATTGGAAATGTAATCAAGCAATTACGAGGTGTCAGACAGGGGGACCCTCTCTCTGCGCTATTGTATGTTTTATATATTGAACCTTTCGCATGTGCAATTAGGACAAATTACAACATCAAAGGCATTATATTACCTGGAGGGGATATTCTAAAAATTTCACAATACGCGGACGACACCATTTTATATTTACAAGACGACCTGAGCTTGAAAGAGGTTATCAAAGTTATTGATGAGTTCTCTGTTGCCTCCGGGTCTAGGATTAACAAGAATAAAACAGAAATAAAATATATGGGACAGTGGAAATGGAGATCTGATCAGTTATGTGGTTTGAGTGTGTGCACAGGACCAATGGTAGTGCTCGGGATATCTTTCGGAAATGAAATCAAAGATGACATGGTTAATTGGAAAGAAAAACGACTTTCGCTTAATAAAAGATTGGGACTGTGGAAAGTGAGGCGACTATCTTTTAGTGGCAAGGTGTTAGTGCTGAAGGCGGACATTCTGCCTTCATTACTCCACCTTGCATATGTGTTTCCCATGCCGGTGTCTCTAAGGAAAATGTTCATATGTGTACTGTTTAATTTCTTCTGGGGGGGATATGAGTACATCCGGAGAGATCGGATGTACCAGCCTATAGAGGCTGGTGGAAGGGATTTCCCTCATATTCCTCTCAAACTAGATGCGTTGTTCTACTCAAACGTTTGTTGTCTTTTGTCGTCTTCTGTACACAAATGTAATATATTAATCAAATTCTGGCTGTCCATACCGTTAAGGTTTATGGTGGAGTGGGATAATAGTAAGCCAAAAGCTGAAATGATCCCATTACATTTTAAGAAAATAGTTGAATGGGCAAGGAAAAACCCTGTCTGCAAAGTAAAAGAAAATGTAATCAACCACAGACTGCTATATGTGAAATTGATAGAAAATTGTTGTCCTAGAGACCGATTACCAATATCACCTTCCACCTGGCTACGGGCACAATTAAAAGGTTTAGACAACAGACTGAAAGATTTTAATTGGCTTGTTTTACACAGACGTCTTCCGGTCCGTTCAACATTATATGATCATAATTTGACCCTGAATAAATTTTGTCCCAGGGACAACTGTTTCGCAATTGAAACAATTCCCCATGTTTTATGGGAGTGCTCTTTTGCCCAAATAGTTTGGAAGAAAATTAAAATGGATTTTAATATTTTAAAAAACATTGATTATGAAGGGGTAGCCTACTTTGAACTAAAACATGTGGAAAAGGTGCAATTATTAGAATTAGTGACTCTGGTGTCCCTTATCAAGACCAAACTTTGGGAGGCCAGATGTGGTGCGGTCAATGACACCCTCAAGTGGTCACCGACGGGATTGGTTAAATGTATAAAACAAGAAATTTGGAAAAAAATACAATTCGAAATGGATAAGTGGGGCATCACATCTGTTAAACATAGATGGAAAGGGATATACCCTTCTTTGTAAACGTTTTTTATAGCCTATATATAGGCCTATGTATAACTGTATTCTGTCATGTAAATTGAAATGTAGGCTTTGTAAATATTCGATATACACTGAGGTTTATTCAGAGTTCCCTTTGGTATATGTGTATGTTTTTATTTCTATAAGAGTTTTTATTCCTTTGAAAGATCAGCTTTGGGAGATTGTTAGAGGCAATTGTTTACATGCTTCTCTTGAATGTAGGCCTTTTAGCTGGTCAGGTTCCTCAGAACAGCACTTTTTTTTTTGGAGTTTTGCTATTTTTATACGGTTAAGGTACTGTTTTTGTAAATCCATGATATGTACAACGTTATGCACTGAATTTGTACTTGTATTTGAATGTGAAATGAAAATAAAAATTATTTTTCCAAAAAAAAATAATAATAATAATAATCAGTTCTTATCAGTTTAATATCTGATACGTCCCCTATCTGGGGACCATATATTAAATTGATTTTTGGAACAGGGAGATGGAATAGGGGCTTGCTCCGTCCACTCCACGCATCGACCTGGTATTGCAGTACCTCCAGGAACGGTGCACCCCCTGTCATTGTAAAGATAAATCAGGCAAAGACAACAGAATTGCTTTGTTATATTCCATTAGGATCACGATGTATTTTATATTTTCACGTTTGACCATCTTCATCTCAATGTCAATGATGGCTAGAAAGTGATGGTCAAGTCAGTCACTGTAATATTGACTATGATAGCTGATGTGAATGGTGCGTTAATCATCTAATCAAATCAATGTTTATTCGTCACATGCACAGGATACAGGGTGTAAATGGTACAGTGATTAATATAAAAGACAATGCTTTAAAAAAATCTTGGCATAGATTGGGAGTTGATCAACGTTGGGAATAACCACTTTTGACTGTTACAAAGTAACAAATTGGTATGTTCGTAAGTCACGTGGTCATCTGCCCTCCAATCGGAAATGACAGAAAGCGTTTATAAATTAAATCCAGATTAACAGCTAAATCGGAATAATAATATATGAAATACGGGTGGGGGAATCAATTTAGAGATAATAATATTGACATAACATTTGATCTTATATCAAATATCTCTGGTAGCGTTGATGCCACAAGGGAACTGAGCAATTGTCCACTTGGTGGCGCAAGTGTTCCACTGACCGTCGCATTTGAATGTTGAACCACTTGACTTCAATACATCATCAACGCAAATAATATGAACAATAAAAATAGCCTGTTTTAGCCTTGTACGATATGACCACGGTGAGGAGGCCTTCATAAAGTTGCCGTCCTAAATTACCAGAGGCCAAACTTCAAAGATGTCCATGGCACTGGACTGCAGTAAGAGCTATGCCTACAGTGCGGCCTACGGAGCGGTCCTGGTGTATGGTCCTGGCTGCCTAAATGTTTCCTCCACATAATAAACTGTACAAACATGGCACTTTAGAGGGTTACTTTTACAATTAGCCTTACTGAGTCACTACAACAAACTTCCTATCATGGACATGAAATACTCCTGAGTGGCGCAGTGGTCTAAGGCACTGCATCGCAGTGCTAACTGTGCCACTAGAGATCCTGGTTCAAATCCAGGCTCTGTCGCAGCCGGCCGCGACCGGGAGACTCATGGGCGGCGCACAATTGGCCCAGCGTCGTCCAGCGTCGTCCAGGGTAGGGGAGGGAATGGCCGGCAGGGATGTAGCTCAGTTGATAGAGCATGGCGTTTGCAACGCCAGGGGACGGGGGGCCAGTAAAAAAAAATATATATATATATATGTATTCACTAACTGTAAGTCGCTCTGGATAAGAGCGTCTGCTAAATGACTAAAATGTAAAATGTAATGAAATGCCATTAGGCCTAATGAAGATACCGTATATGTAAGTTACTTAGTTGGTGTCTTGTGAATCAACTGGTATGCGCATCAGGGTTTAATATTTCCTCGATATTATACAAATGTTCCATCCCGAGAATAAATCACTCTTCTCCCGGGTAACCCGGTATTTTCCGCCAAAACCGGAAGTGTCATTCAAAAGCATTATAACAATTATAAATGTCTGGATTTGATTAGAGCTTTGATCAGCATGAAAATACAAACCTGATGCTACCTGAGCCTGATCAGACATATATTAAATACATGTTAAAATACATTTTACAAATCCAAATCCCAGAAGAAGAATAAGACACTATTTCAAAGCATAGTACATGTAATGTTAGCAAAGTACAATGTAATTATTAGTTGTTACAAACGATTTAGCCAATTAAAATTAAGTGTATCTTTAGGAGTACTTGAAATTAATGTGTACAGTACATTACCCATCCTGACAACCTGGCCCTCAATTTAAAGCTTGTGGAAGTGACATCCAAGTGGGAAAATAAATACACTAGTACACCACAGAGTATCTGTATAGGAAAACCATTCAGAGCACACTGTGCTGCCAATCACAATGTAAGGTGCGACATTTTGCGGGTGTGGAGAGCTCGTTAGAGGATAGAGAAAGCTTGCATTGAAGAGCTGGGCATCGTGTTATGACCTGCATTATCTGAATTAGGCCCACAGAATTATACCTACGGAGGAGCGACTTCTATGGAGGAACTTTGAATGTCTGAACTTCAGAGTTGGTTTAACGTTGGACCAGAGCAGATGTTAGCTAGCTAGCTAACAACCTTGTTTGTGCAGTGCAGTGTAGCACTAGAATTAAAAACAGGTCTTACCTTTATGTCGTTAATAAATCCAATGTGAAACGTGGTGACTATAGTATCCTTAACTAGCATTGAAAAAGTTCATCCATTCTTCTCAAATTAAACATATCTCCCTAATTTCTGAATCATGCTTGTAACGTTGTCAGTAGGATACAGTAACCTATGCTTCAGAGGGGAGGAGCAGGTAGTTTCCACACGCACACCCACTGGCAAAGATTTCCATTCCAGCTGGCAGGCAGAAACTGGAATACGTTTCTAGAGTGAGCTTTGTTGCGATTTTGTGGGACTGGAAAAAAATACCCGGAAAGTAAAATAAGGTTATTACCTGGATTCCATGCTTTTAAAATAACTGCTGTTCCTGAAAAGTATAGGACACTTTAGTTTCCGGTTCTTTTTAACGTTATTTTTCAGTTCTGTTCCCTGAACCGGTTCCAACCCTAGATAAATTATTTGTATGTAGGTCATGCTTAGCCTAATAAACTATAAAGGGAAATAAATTGCTACAGTTGACACTTTTTTAGTAATTTAATGAAATGTTGTAATCTGATCTCGGAATGCACGGACCGTTAGTAGTGGGGGAACAGGAAGTTCCGGGCAGGCGGGCACCATTCTTCACAATAAAGAAAGCGCCAGAACTGTGCAGTCAAGAAGATAACCTTTGTGTCCGTTTCTATTTATTACTACAGGTATGTAATAGCACGTTTAAACTTTCTAATGTCGAAAGAACATACCATGCTAGGTAACACATCCGTTAAGGTATTATCACGTTTGGTAAAGGTTTGATGTGTTATTTTTGTGTCAAACCAAGTGAAGAACGTGATAAACTATTTTACAAGTCACATAGCTAGAGACTTTGGGTTTGTCTGAGTGGATGTACATAATTTTCTCATGGTAATTTCATAAATAATCAATTTATTTGAGATTTCTGAGTTCGTTTAGCATGTTATTGGTTTTGTGTAAAATTCCCAAGCTGGTAAAATGGCGGCTACTCTCGGTCAGCGTCAACGGACTTCAGTGAGGACAGTGCGGGTGCATCAGAGAGACAATTTCACGGTCGCACTACTGTTTTGAAGCAGAATGTAATGATTATCAGTTTTCTACATGTGTACTAATATTCAGACACATTCTGTTGTTTCTGTCTTTATCAATAAATGTTGCTATGGTGTGAACAGGAAATACAATTGGTTTTTGATTGAAGTAATACAGTGAAGACAAGGTTTAAGGAAATTAGCACACAGTGCTGTCTAAAACAAACTGTAACCTTGTACTAAATGGATTTTGAGTCATTTATGCATTCATCTACTATAGGTTAGGTATTAGCTCAAAAGTATTGTGGAGCTCCTGCTCCTTAATATAAACAGTACCAGCACCCAAAATGAGTATTAGCACCTATTTCAGTCCAATTCAAGCACTGAATTAGATAATTGAACAAGAAAAAAGTGAAAATATTTTTAGAGTATAAAGAAAGTGCCAGAACTGTCAAGACAATAACTTTTTGTATCTGTTTCTCTTTATTACTACTGGCCAATTCAGATAAGTCTGAGGCCGGTAACATCAACAGTGAGGACAAAACCCAGCCTGCCTCTCTCCTTCCACGCTGAGTCCAAACCTACAGTCACTGGGTCCTGATTGTGACAGTGGAGCCCAGTTTACTGCAGGATCCAGAGATGGCATCAGTGAAGCTGGAAGACTGCAGTCAAACACTAGAGCTGAATGTCAACATTAAAGATGAAGAAGAGGAGAAGAAGATTGGGAAATCTGTTTCTCATGGTAAGAGCAGGTTCTATCTAACTACGTTTGTTGGACATGATTTGGAAAGGCACACACCTGTCTATATACAGTGCATTCGGAAAGTATTCAGACCCCTTGACTTTTTCAACATTTTGTTACGTTACAGCCTTATTGTAGAATTGATTAGATTGTTTTTTTCCCTCATCAATCTACACACAATACCCCATGATGATAAAGCAAAAACAGGTTTTTATCACATTTACATAAGTATTCATTCCCTTTACTCAGTACTTTGTTTAAGCACCTTTGGCAGTGATTACAGCCAAAGTCTTAATGTGTATGACGCTACAAGCTTGGCACACCTGTATTTGGGGAGTTTCTCCCATTCCTCTCTGCAGATCCTCTCAAGCTCTGTCAGGTTGGATGGGGCAGGTCACTGCACAGCTATTTTCAGGTCTCCAGAGATGTTCGATTGGGTTCAAGTCCCGGCTCTGGCTGGGCCACTCAAGGACATTCAGAGACTTGTCCTGAAGCCACTTCTGCGTTGTCTTGGCTGTGTGCTTAGGGTCGTTGTCCTGTTGGAAGGTGAACCTTCGCCCCGGTCTTGAGGTCCTGAGCGTACTGGAGCAGGTTTTCATCAAGGATCTCTCTGTACTTTGCTCCAATCATCTTTCCCTCGATCCTGACTAGGCTCCCAGTCCCTGCCGCTGAACAACATCCCTGCAGCATGATGCTTCCACCACCATGCTTCACCATAAGGATGGTGCCAGGTTTCCTCCAGACGTGATGCTTGTCATTCAGGCCAAGAAGTTCAATCTTGGTTTCATCAGACCAGAGAATCTTGTTTCTCATGGTCCGAGTCCTTTAGGTGCCTTTTGGCAAACTCCAAGCGGGCTGTCATGTACCTTTTGCTGAGGAGTGGTTTCCGTCTGGCCACTCTACCATAAAGGCCTGATTGGTGTAGTGCTGCAGAGATGGTTGTCCTTCTGGAAGGTTCTCCCATCTCCATAGAGGAACTCTGGAGCTCTGTCAGTGACCATCATGTTCTTGGTCAACTATATAGACAGCTGTGTGACTTTCCAAATCATCTCCAATCAATTGAATTTACCACAGTTGGACTCCAATTAAGTTTTAGAAACATCTCAAGGATGATCAATGGAAACAGGATCCACCTGAGCTCAATTTCGAGTCTCATAGCAAAGGGTGTGAATACTTATGTAAACAAGGTATTTCTGCTGTTTTATTTTTAATACATTTGCAAAAATGTCTAAGAACCTGTTTTCACTTTGTCATTATGAGGTATTGTGTGTAGAATGATGAGGAATTGTTTTATTTAATCAATTTCAGAATAAGGCTGTAACGTAACAAATTGTGGAAAAAGTCAAGGGGTCTGAGTACTTTCCTAATGCACTGTACATATCCAAAAGTGGACCTAGAAGTTTGTCCTTAAATATCTATTGGGAGCCCATCTGGACCTTCCGCTTTACCTCCCTTCATATCGAAAATAGCATCAGATATTTCAACACCATCCAATTCCTTTTCCAGATCCAAATGAGTGTCTTCTGAAGTAGAGGGAACATTAAGACCTGACTAGTTCAGTTCTCAGGAGATTCAGAGTTGTAAAGTGTGTTGTAGTAGGAATTAAATGTTTGGTTTATTTCTACAGGATCCATTGATAATTGTCCTTGTAAATTATGAATTGCATTAAAGGCTGAATTTTACTTCTTAATGTGCCAGGCCAGCAATTTACCAGTTTTTTCACCTTGATCATAGGACTGTTTCAGCCTATTTAAGCTGTTTTCAGCCTTTGAGGTGAGAAGTTCTGCATACTGAGCTTTAAGACCAAATCATTCCTTGTTTACTTCTACTGAGTTATCCAAAAAAGCTTCCCTCTCCAATTCTCTCATTTTGCTGTCCATCTCTCATTTTCTGATTTTATTTTATTTTAAACTGGTAAAACATTTAATTTGCTCCCAAATATGTGCTTTGAAAGCCTCCCATCTGGTACTCGCTGACGTTTGGTCAGTGTTCAATGTCAAATAAACATCTATATGCACTCCAACGTAATGTAAGAAGTCTGGGTCCTGTAACCATCTGGGATGCAAACGCCATCTAGAGGATCCTTTTACTAGTTTTGTATCCCTATAGAATAATCACACAAGGGAATGGTCATTCAAAACAATAGTATCATATCCACTTCCTGCTACATTGGGAAGCAATGAGCAAGAAACTAAAAAAGTAGTCTACATGAGAATATGATTTAAATGTTGACGAGTAACATGAATACTCCCCTTTACTCGGGTTCTGAGTCCTCCAAGGTTCACATAGATTTAAGTCCTTAATGAAATGCTGTAATTTCTTTCTACTCTGCGAGTGGGAAGTGTCTAAACCATAGGAGCAATCTAGATGAGGATCAAGAGTGCAATTAAAGTCCCCTGCCATTAGGACCTTACCAGGAATGGAGGCTATCAATAGAAATACATTCTCAAAGAATTTGGGATTATCAGCATTAGGACCATAAACATTATCCAGATTAATATGATCATTCAAAAGAGTTCCCTGTATCTAAATGTATCTACCAGCTGTATCAGTTATAATAGTATCCACTTGAAACGAAACAGATTAGTGAATTAAAACCATAACACCATGAGAATGAGAGGAGAAACAGGATGCTACTACTTGCCCTTGCCATCTCCTGCATACTTTAAGTAGCTCATCCTTCAACAAGTGAGTTTCTTGTAGGAACGCAATAGATGAATGAAGTTGTTTAAGCCTAGTAATAACCTGTTTTAAGCTTGCATAGTTTACAAACTCCACAGACATTCCACAAAGTACATTTAAGTTTTGCATTTGAAGTAATTTAATCAAAGATGTAAACATGGAATAAGCTATAGCATAAAGTCATATCTAAAATCTGTTTAGTAACCACAAGGATCGCATGAATATTTTGTAGTGAGGAAAATATGTAAAGATCTGTTGAAACAAACATAAATATTTCCTAACAGTAAAACACTGAACTCCATTCCACTGTCTCTCAAACCGAGACAACCAACGCTTCCTCTCCCACCTCCCCCTAATCGTAGAGTGTAGCCTGGTGGACGACTGATCCATTAAAGAGAGCAGTCTAACAAAACAAAGTATCTCCTGCCTACTCTCGGCCATTACTTCTCACAAACAAAACAAATTGCCTATCTAGCAAGATGATATGTAAAATATCACATAGTATTTGTTTGAAAAGTAGCAAAGAATAGGTCCACCTAAAACAGTAACGCTAGTTAGTGAAGCCTGAGACTAACTTTACAGTATAGACCGTCCAAAATAGTCGTAGATGATCCACAACACATGGTCTTTTGCTAGTAGCTACCAAGTAACAAAATGGCGCAGACATATAGCGTTAACATTTACATTTACGTCATTTAGCAGACGCTCTTATCCAGAGCGACTTACAAATTGGTGCATTCACCTTATAGCCAGTGGGATAACCACTTTACAATATGTATTTTTTTTGGGGGGTGGGGTAAGGGGGGGTAGAAGGATTACTTTATCCTATCCCAGGTATTCCTTAAAGAGGTGGGGTTTCAAGTGTCTCCGGAAGGTGATGAGTGACTCCGCTGTCGTGGCGTCGTGAGGGAGCTTGTTCCACCATTGGGGTGCCAGAGCAGCGAACAGTTTTGACTGGGCTGAGCGGGAACTGTGCTTCCGCAGAGGTAGGGGGGCCAGAAGGTCAGAGGTGGATGAATGCAATGCCCTCGTTTGGGTGTAGGGACTGATGAGAGCCTGAAGGTACGGAGGTGCCATTCCCCTCACAGCTCCGTAGGCAAGCACCATGGTCTTGTAGCAGATGCGAGCTTCAACTGGAAGCCAGTGGAGTGTGCGGAGGAGCGGGGTGACGTGAGAGAACTTGGGAAGGTTGAACACCAGACGGGCTGCGGCATTCTGGATGAGTTGTAGGGGTTTAATGGCACTGGCAGGGAGCCCAGCCAACAGCGAGTTGCAGTAATCCAGACGGGAGATGACAAGTGCCTGGATTAGGACCTGTGCCGCTTCCTGTGTAAGGCAGGGTCGTACTCTCCGAATGTTGTAGAGCATGAATCTACAGGATCGGGTCACCGCCTTGATGTTAGCGGAGAACGACAGGGTGTTGTCCAGGGTCACACCAAGGCTCTTTGCACTCGGAGAGGGTGGAAAGGAGGATCTGATCGTTCACAGTATCAAAGGCAGCAGACAGGTCTAGAAGGACAAGAGCAGAGGAGAGAGAGTTAGCTTTAGCAGTGCGGAGAGCCTCCGTGACACAGAGAAGAGCAGTCTCAGTTGAATGACCAGTCTTGAAACATGACTGGTTTGGATCAAGAAGGTAATTCTGAGAGAGATCGCAAGAGAGTTGGCTAAAGACGGCACGCTCAAGAGTTTTGGTGAGAAAAGAAAGAAGGGATACTGGTCTGTAGTTGTTGACATCGGAGGGATCGAGTGTAGGTTTTTTGAGAAGGGGTGCAACTCTCGCTCTCTTGAAGACGGAAGGGACATAGCCAGTGGTCAAGGATGAATTGATGAGCGAGGTGAGGTAAGGGAGAAGGTCACCGGAGATGGTCTGGAGAAGAGAGGAGGGTATAGGGTCAAGCGGGCAGGTTGTTGGGAGGCCGGCCGTCACAAGTCGCAAGATTTCATCTGGAGAGAGAGGGGAGAAAGAAATCAAAACATAGGGTAGGGCAGTGTGAGCAGGACCAGCAGTGTCATTTGACTTAACAAACGAGGATCGGATGTCGTCAACCTTCTTTTCAAAATGGTTTACGAAGTCATCCACAGAGAGGGAGGGGGGGGGGGGAGGATTCAGCAGGGAGGAGAAGGTGGCAAATAGCTTCCTAGGGTTAGAGGCAGATGCTTGGAATTTAGAGTGGTAGAAAGTGGCTTTAGCAGCAGAAACAGAGGAAGAAAATGTAGAGAGGAGGGAATGAAAAGATGCCAGGTCCGCATGGAGTCTAGTTTTCCTCCATTTCCGCTCGGCTGCCCGGAGGCCTGTTCTGTGAGCTCACAATGAGTCGTCAAGCCAAGGAGCAAGAGGGGAGGGGAGGACCGAGCCGGCCGGGAGGATAGGGGACATAGAGAGTCAAAGGATGGAGAAAGGGGGGAGAGGAGGGTTGAGGAGGCAGAATCAGGAGATTGGAGGGAGAAGGATTGAGCAGAGGGAAGAGATGATAGAATGGAAGAGGAGAGAGTAGCGGGAGAGAGAGAGCGAAGGTTGCGGTGGCGCATTACCATCTGAGTAGGGGCAGAGTGAGTAGTGTTGGAGGAGAGCGAGAGAGAGAAGGATACAAAGTTGTGGTCGGAGACATGGAGGGGAGTTGCAGTGAGATTTGTAGAAGAACAGCATCTAGTAAAGATGAGGTCAAGCGTATTTTCTGCCTTGTGAGTAGGGGGGGACAGTGAGAGGGTGAGGTCAAAAGAAGAGAGGAGTGGAAAGAAGGAGGCAGAGGGAAATTAGTCAAAGGTAGACGTAGGTAGGTTAAAGTCACCCAGAACTGTGAGGGGTGAGCCATCCTCAGGAAAGGAACTTATCAAGGCGTCAAGCTCATTGATGAACTCTCCAAGGGAACCTGGAGGGCGATAAATGACAAGGATGTTAAGCTTGAATGGGCTAGTGACTGTGACAGCATGGAATTCAAATGAGGAGATAGACAGATGGGTCAGGGGAAAAAGAGAGAATGTCCACTTGGGAGAGATGAGGATTCCTGTGCCACCACCCCGCTAACCAGATGCTCTCGGGGTATGCGAGAACACATGGTCAGACGAGGAGAGAGCAGTAGGAGTAGCAGTGTTTGTAATCCATGTTTCCGTCAGCGCCAAGAAGTCGAGGGACTGGAGGGTATCATAGGCTGAGATGAACTCTGCCTTGTTGGCCGCAGAACGGCAGTTCCAGAGGCTGCCGGAGACCTGGAACTCCACGGGGGTCGTGCGTGCAGGGACCACCAGGTTAGAGAGGCAGCAGCCACACGGTTTGAGGCATTTGTATAGCCTGTGCGGAGAGGAGAGAACAGGGATAGACAGACACATAGTTGACAGGCTACAGAAAATGGCTACAATAATGCAAAGGAGATCAGAATGAAATTAACTAAACATCTGGGAAAGCGAGAGAGCGGGGCCTCCCTCATTTACGTTTCACTGAAACACCCAAATATAACTCTCCCAACTTCCACCTCAGAAACTATAATTGTTGTAAACTACAGCAGTTCAATGTTTTCTAGGAATAGACTAACTTAGTTTATTCAGCTAGCTAACTTGGTACAGTATTCTTCAGTGAAAACCGTCCAGGGCACCTAGTCCTATGACGCCACATATAACTAGCATGCCAGCCTCCAACAACACGGTTTAGCACCAATACTCGGCCACAACAAACCACCAGTGTGTTAACACACCAAGCAAATCATTCGTGTCCGTGTCTAACGGTGTGGGTTAGTCCCGACAGCTTGAGCGAGTCCGTCGTCAACTTATTCAGCCAGTTAGTTAGCTAGAATAGTTAGCATACTAGCTAGCCATTGCTTTCTGCCAACGAAAAACCCCCTCCACCCACGGCACAAACACACAGAGAGAGCCAAGCTAACGTTAACTAGTCACCCATGTCCCGAATTCCCTTGAACGACTCTGGCTACCAGTATGTAAAAACAAAACACAAATGTAGGTTATAACTTACCCCTAGCAGCTACTTTTAGCTAGCCAAGTGCAAAGCTAGCCACTGAATCGACTCAGAGCCAGTTCGTGTCTGTTCGCTAGGTCGTTCCAGCTATTGTTTAGTAGTTATCCAGGTAGCAACAAGCTAGCTACATTTAGAGCACAGTAGCTACTTACTACCTAACGTTGGTGCTAACGTTAACGCTCCAGACAATGAGGTTAGAAAAATAGCTGAATGGTAGGCATTATTGTATGTAATTATTGTAGGCAGCTAGCTGGCATAATTACAGGCACTCTTAAGCGTGAAACAACTATCCACAGTTGCTAATAGTTACCAGTAGCTACCCGCTAGCTAGTCCAGGTAGTGGGTAGCTAGCTAGCCTCGTGCTTCACCGGGCTCAGCCGAATACAATACTTACCTACAATAATTACATACAACAACCAACGATAACTACCTACAATCTAACTACATAGTTTAAGCTTTACTCTACACCATATAAGCCATATAAGCCAAGCTTACCTCCCGCCAGAGAGAGACACAACCTCACCCGACGAACGGGTGTTAACGTAGTATATCATGATACGTTTATAAACCAAAAAAAGTTTCAAAGACCAGAAATGAACAGCCTACGTGAGAAAAAGAGATCGTTGAATATGTGCTACGTTACCCAAAGGCCCTATGCACATGATGTTAGGCTTGCACCTGAGTGTCAATCATTTTAGTACAAGGACATGATCGAAAGTCCTCCATCATTCTTAAATGGAAGAAGTGTGGAACCACCAATACTTTTTATAGAGCTGGCTGCCCGGACAAACTAAGCAATCGGCGGAGAAAGGCCTTGGTCAGCGAGGTCACAGAGAAGCCGGTGGTCACTCTGACAGAGCTCCAGAGTTCTGTGGCGATAGGAGAACCTTCCAGAAGGACAACCATCTCTGCAGAACTCCACCAATCAGGCCTTTATGGTAGAGTGGCTAGACGGAAGCCCCTCCTCATGAAAAGGCACATGACTGCCCGCTGGGAGTTTGCCAAAAGACACCTAAAGGACTCTCAGACCATGAGAAACAAGATTCTCTGGTCTGATGAAACCAAGATTGAACTCTTTGGCCTGAATGCCAAGCGTCACGTCTGGAGGAATCCTGGCACCATTCCAACGGTGAAGCATGGTGGTGGCAGCATCATGCTGTGGGGATGTTTTTCAGTGGCAAGGACTGGGAGACTAGTCAGGATCGAGGGAAAGATGAACGAAGTAGAAGAAGTACAGAGAGACCTGAAAATAGCTGTGTGGCGACACTACCCATCTAACCTGACAAGCTTGAGAGGATCTGCTGAGAAACTCCCCAAATACAGGTATGCCAAGCTTGTAGCGTCATACCCAAGAAGACTTGAGGCTGTAATCACTGCCAAAGGTGCTTCAACAAAGTACTGAGTAAACTCTGAATACAGTTTTTATTATTATTATGTTTGCAAAAATGGTGTCATAAAACCTAGCGGTCAAACAGGGAAATGGTTCCATTCATTTTTCCTTTTTATTCCTTTTACATTTTAGTCATTTACAGTTAGTGAATATTTTTTATTTATTTTTTTTATACTGGCCCCCCGTGGGAATCGAACCCACAACCCTGGCGTTGCAAACGCCATGCTCTATCAACTGAGCTATATCCCTGCCGGCCAGTCCCTCCCCTACCCTGGACGAAAAAAGTGGAATGGGGGATTGCAGTGGGGGATGCACAAACCTTCTGGAAGATCTGATGAAGGAGAAGATGGTGGACAAGGACAAAGGATAATTAACTGTGGTGGCAGGTGCAGTGATGACCGCTGAGAAGGAGCGGAGTGTAGAGGGAAGCAGTGTGGTGAGGGAGGTTATCGTCAAGTGTAAAAAGAGTAATACGTGCTCCAGTTGCCAGAGAACCTGAGGATGAAGGACCTGCGGTGAGGAACTCCGGGTTCGGGCCTCGTTCCCAGGATGATTCTGGCCCAGTGGGACTGAGATTTGTAGAGAGAATGGATCCATATGTGGTGTCAGGTTAGGTGGAGAAGAGGTTGGGGACTGTTGAGTTGGTCTTAGCCGGCTGCGACCGGGAGACCCATGGGGCGGCGCACAATTGGCCCAGCGTCGTCCAGGGTAGGGGAGGGAATGGCCAGCAGGGATGTAGCTCAGTTGGTAGAGCATGGCGTTTGCAACGCCAGGGTTGTGGGTTCGATTCTCACGGGGGGCCAGTATGAAAAAAAATAATAATGTATGCACTGTAAGTCGCTCTGGATAAGAGCGTCTGCTAAATGACTAAAATGTAAATGTTGGTGAAGGTAACTCGGAGTGGACTCGTGATTATTAATTGTTTCTTCTCTGTCCAGAGGGAGCGGGCGCTCCGGATCACGTGATTAGAGACAGGAATTGTGACTTGAATTGCTCTCCGGAACAGGGTGGCATTGAAAGGAGTGATAACGGGGTTAGGTCTAAGTGTTGAGGATGAGCAGTTGAAATGGAAGATTCCAGGTGTCTGTGACACCCTCCGTTTGGTGAGACGTAGATCCGATGTAGAGCGTGGGGAAACAGAATACATTATCTGTCATGCTGGATTTTGATAGATAGTCTCTGCCCGATAAGGTCAAGGTAGGAAGTGTCAGTTATCCTGTGAGCGATTTTGTTCCGTAAATACTACAGTGTTTTAGGGGTGAAGTTTATGGGCCTGTTGCAGCAGTGTGTAGGCGTGAGATGCCTAGATGTGACAAGTGTGCAGGAGGGCATGAGATGAAGAAATGTGTGGTATCGGTGGAGAAAGTTCTGTGTTAGTTGTGGGGGTGCTAACGTGCTGGAGATCTGAGGTGTCAGGTGAGAGAAAGGCAGATTGAGGTTGCCAGGGTTACAGTAGTACAGAAAGTGTTGTATGCCGAAGCATTGAAGAGAGTGGTAGAGGAAGATGGGTACAGGGTGAGGGATCTTGAGAGGATTCCTGTGAGTAGGCAGAGACCAAGAGAGAGTGATGGGAAGAATATGTGCTTCAGTAAGTTGGGCTTTTTAGCATTTATAGCAATGGTTTTCAATTGTACTGCAGAAATTGATCAAAAAGTCCCAGAAAATAGAGGCTGTGGTGGCAGCGGCAGAGAAGTACTTGGGATTGCGAGGATTTACTGCAGAACAGCTGCAGGGGGTGTTGAGTGGTAGTGGTCTGGCGTAGGACTAGATGGTGTTAAATAGTGGAATGGGGTGGTGGGTTTTTGTCGTGGAAAATCGCCACGAAGGGACTCAAAGTCAAATGAGTCCCTTGTTGGAGAGGTTCCAACAAACGTAAAAGCACCATAGTACACGTCGGTCGGGAGCTCTGCCGGGGCAGTCCCGTTAGTTGTCCTATATACTGCTTACACGGACAAGTTATATTTGCATGATTTTAGCTTTTTTAATAATTAATTAATCGTTAACATTTGGTTCCTGCATGTGACCGACCAATACCTCACAAGGCTTCTTCTCTCCAAGCTGAGACCTTGAAACTGAGATATCCCTTTTGGATCCCAGAACAATGTTCTGGGCGTACTGCCAATTGGTCTGAGGAGGTCAGTCATCTGCACGAACCAAGAACATTTAGCCTCACATTTTGTAGAGCAGGCTAATACTGCAATTTTGTATTAATTACCGTATCAATGAATTTAATGTATATAGGCTCTGAATGGCCTCACACACCAGTACAGTAGGTGGCAGTGTATGCACCTAAAAGTTGAATGCGCTCCGCCAACCAAATCCCGAAGAAGAAGGATGGAGAATGTGAAAAAGGAGCAGCGTTCATCTTTATTATTGATGTTTGATGAAGAGTATCTACCACCCTATGTAAAGCTGGGATATATAATATACCCCATAAGAGAGTTTGTGTAAAACCTGATGCAATGCAAGAAATGTAAAAAGTTTGGCCACATGTCAAGTGTTTGCAGGCGGAAAGAATATGTTATTGAAGAGCATGTGAATGTAAAATGTTGTAACTGTGGTGGGGGTCATATTCCTGAATTCCCAGAGTGCCCTGTTAGGGTGAAAGAGGTTGAGGTGTCAAGGATCAGGGCTGTACAGCAAATCTCCTACCTATGTGGAGGCGGTGAAGAGAGTTATAGTGGCAAGAGGCCACAGTTCTGAAGAAGATATGGCTGTGGATGCACTGCAACCAGTTGCAAAGGTTGTACGTCAATCAAGTGATCTGGATACACTTATTTTGAAGGTGGATTTTTTAGTATTTTTTGCCACAGTTATTAATTTTACTGCACAATACGTCCAAGAAGCTGGACGTCATTATATCTGTAGTTGAGAAGTTTTTGGGCCTCCAAGACTTCACAGCAGAAGCCCTGCAAGGTCTACTGTTGCCAGAAAATGTTCCACCCTCACAGGATCTTTCTGAGCGTGTGTAGGGAGCTGATTAGAACAGAAAAGTAGGCTGATTTAGTTCAATTTAAATGTTGTTATTGATAGTTTGTATGATTTTTTAGAAATACTGTATACACTGAACAAACATATAAACACAACATGTAAAGTGTTGGTCCCATGTTTCATGAGGTGAAATAAAAGATCCCAGAAATGTTCCAGACACAAACTTATTTCTAAAATGTTGTGCACAAATTTGTTTACATCCCTGTTAGTGAGCATTTCTCATTTGCCAACATAATCCATCCACCTGACAGGTGTGGCATATCATGAAGCTGATTAAATAGCATGATCATCATTACACAGGTGCACCTTGTGCTGGGGACAAGAGTAGCTGAGGAGGTGCTCCGATCCTGCAGGTGACCCGATCCTGCAGGTTCATGCTCTACAACATTCGGAGAGTACGACCCTGCCTTACACAGGAAGCGGCACAAGTCCTAATCCAGGCACTTGTCATCTCCCGTCTGGATTACTGCAACTCGCTGTTGGCTGGGCTCCCTGCCTGTGCCATTAAACCCCTACAACTCATCCAGAATGCCGCAGCCCGTCTGGTGTTCAACCTTCCCAAGTTCACTCACGTCACCCCGCTCCTCCGCACACTCCACTGGCTTCCAATTGAAGCTCGCATCCGTTACAAGACCATGGTGCTTGCCTATGGAGCAGTGAGGGGAACGGCACCTCCGTACCTTCAGGCTCTGATCAGTCCCTACACCCAAACGAGGGCATTGCGTTCATCCTCCTCTGGCCTGCTGGCTCCCCTTCCTCTGCGGAAGCAGAGCTCCCACTCAGCCTAGTCAAAACTGTTCGCTGCTCTGGCACCCCAATGGTGGAACAAGCTCCCTCACGACGCCAGGACAGCGGAGTCACTCACCACCTTCCGGAGACATTTGAAACCCCACCTCTTTAAGGAATACCTGGGATAGGATAATGTAATCCTTCTACCCCCCCTTACCCCAACCCACCCATCCCCCCCCCGCCCCCCCAAAAAAACAAAAAAAACAATTGTAAAGTGGTTATCCCACTGGCTATAGGGTGAATGCACCAATTTGTAAGTCGCTCTGGATAAGAGCGTCTGCTAAATGACGTAAATGTGCCCTTGAGCAAGGCACTTAACCCTAATTGCTCCTGTATTTGCTCTGGATAAGAGCGTCTGCTAAATGACTAAAATGTAAAATGTAATGTAAATGTGCTTGGCAGCATCTAATGGGGATCCCTAACAAATACAAAAATTTGCAGTTTTTTCACACAACACAATGCCACAGATGTCTCAAGTTTTGAGGGAGCATGCAATTGGCATGCTGACTGCAGGAATGTCCACCAGAGTTGTTGCCAGATAATGTTAGGTTCATTTCTCTACCATTAGCTGCCTCCAATGTTGTTTTAGAGAATTTTGCAGTATGCCCAACCAGCCTCACAACTGCTGACCACCGTGTATGGCGTTGTGTGGACGTACGGTTTGCTGATGTCAATGTTGTGAACAGCGTACCCCATGGTGGTATCGGGGTTATGGTATGTGATGCCATAAGCTACAGACAACTAACACAATTGCATTTTATCGATGGCAGTTTGAATGCACAGAGATGCCATGACAAGATCCTGAGGCCCATTGTCCTGCCATTCATCCACCTCCATCACCTCGTGTTTCAGCATGATAATGCACGGCCCCATGTCACAAGGATCTGCACACAATTGAACATGCTGAAAATGTCCCAATTCTTCCATGGCCTGCATACTCACCAGACATGTCACCCTTTGAGCATGTTTGGGATGGTCTGGATCAATGTGTACCACAACTTGTTCCAGTTCCTGCCAATATCCAGGAATTTCCTAGAAGCCTAGAGTCCGGGAAAAATGTGTTATTTTATAAATGGATTTCATGCAATTCTATATAATTTTAGATGACTGGAGATTTTCGCAGAATCTTTTTTAATACCTCACAAATGACCAAAATGAAAGGCTACTTGAATGACACTGAGAATCTGAGATCAATAACCACGACCTTATCTTGAATCCATCAGTAGCTTAGGCCCCTACAGTGAGGAAAAAAGTATTTGATCCCCTGCTGATTTTGTACGTTTGCCCACTGACAAAGACATGATCAGTCTATAATTTTAATGGTAGGTTTATTTGAACAGTGAGAGACAGTATAACAAACAAAAAAATCAAGAAAAACGCATGTCAAAAATGTTATAAATTGATTTGCATTTTAATGAGGGAAATAAGTATTTGACCCCCTCTCAATCAGAAAGATTTCTGGCTCCCAGGTGTATTTTATACAGGTAACGAGCTGAGATTAGGAGCACACTCTTAAGGGAGTGCTCCTAATCTCAGTTTGTTACCTGTATAAAAGACACCTGTCCACACAAGCAATCAATCAATCTGATTCCAAACTCTCCACCATGGCCAAGACCAAAGAGCTCTCCAAGGATGTCAGGGACAAGATTGTAGACCTACACAAGGCTGGAATGGGCTACAAGACCATCGGCAAGCAGCTTGGTGAGAAGGTGACAACAGTTGGTGCGATTATTCGCAACTGGAAGAAACACAAAATAACTTTTAATCTCCCTCGGCCTGGGGCTCCATGCAAGAGCTTACCTCGTGGAGTTACAATGATAATGAGAACGGTGAGGAATCAGCCCAGAACTACACGGGAGGATCTTGTCAATGATCTCAAGGCAGCTGGGACCATAGTCACCAAGAAAACAATTGGTAACACAATATGCCGTGAAGGACTGAAATCCTGCAGTGCCCGCAAGGTCCCCCTGCTCAAGAAAGCACATATACAGACCCGTCTGAAGTTTGCCAATGAACATCTGAATGATTCAGAGGAGAACTGGGTGAAAGTGTTGTGGTCAGATGAGACCAAAATCGAGCTCTTTGGCATCAACTCAACTCGCCGTGTTTGGAAGAGGAGGAATGCTGCCTATGACCCCAAGAACATCATCCCCACTGTCAAACATGGAGGTGGAAACATTATGCTTTGGGGGTGTTTTTCTGCTAAGGGGACAGGACAACTTCACCGCATCAAATTGACGATGGACGGGGCCATGTACCGTCAAATCTTGGGTGAGAAACTCCTTTCCTCAGCCAGGGCATTGAAAATGGGTCGTGGATGGGTATTCCAGCATGACAGTGACCCAAAACACATGGCCAAAGCAACAAAGGAGTGGCTCAAGAAGAAGCACATTAAGGTCCTGGAGTGGCCTAGCCAGTCTCCAGACCTTAATCCCATAGAAAATCTGTGGAGGGAGCTGAAGGTTCGAGTTGCCAAACGTCAGCCTCAAAACCTTAATGACTTGGAGAAGATCTGCAAAGAGGAGTGGAACAAAATCCCTCCTGAGATGTGTGCAAACCTGGTGGCCAACTACAAGAAACGTCTGACCTCTGTGATTGCCAACAAGGGTTTTGCCACCAAGTACTAAGTCATGTTTTGCAGAGGGGTCAAATACTTATTTCCCCTCATTAAAATGCAAATCAATTTATAACATTTTTGACATGCGTTTTTCTGGATTTCTTTGTTGTTATTCTGTCTCTCACTGTTCAAATAAACCTACCATTAAAATTATAGACTGATCATGTCTTTGTCAGTGGGCAAACGTACAAAATCAGCAGGGGATCAAATACTTTTTTCCCTCATTGTACATGGTTTGACACCAGTATTGCCAGCATTTGTTTTATTCACTGGGCTATCTAGAGTGATCAGAGAGTAGACTTAAGAAGTGAAGTAGACAAACTGCCAATGTTTTAAAGTTCTATTAAATGAGTCTGTGTAGTTACTAACCCTTGTGATAGTGAGTGGAGAATGATATGGCTTCTTCATCTGCATTGATTGCTCTTTGGGGTTTTTGGCTGGGTTTCTATAAAGCACTTTGTGACAACTTCTGATGTAAAAAGGGCTTCATAAAATACATTTGATTGACATGTATATCACACCAACTGACTGGTTCTTCTGTTGTTGTTCACACAGGAGACCGTGTTGAGACATTCTCTACATCCCGAGAGCAACATCAGGAAGATCACAGAGCTAAGAGGTCTCACCACTGCCCACATTGTGATGCGAGTTTCTCAATTCTATCAAAGTTAAAAGTACACCTACAAATACACACAGGAGAGAATCTGAATTCCTGTACTGACTGTGGGAAGAATTTCACAACATCAAAGGCTCTGACAGCTCATCAGATAGTGCACATAGGAGAGAAGCCTTACAACTGCTCTGACTGTGGGAAGCTTTTCTCTCGACTGGACACCTTAAAACAACATGAACGTATACACACAGGAGAGAAGCCTTACTCCTGCTCTGAGTGTGGGAAGAGTTTCTCTCGACCTGGCAACTTAAAAATACATGAACGTATACATACAGGAGAGAAGCCTTATTCCTGCTCTGACTGTGGGGCAAGTTTCTCTCAACTGGACACCTTAAAACAACATAAACGTATACACACAGGAGAGAAGCCTTACTCCTGCTCTGACTGTGGGGCAAGTTTCTCTCGACTGGGCAGCTTAACACAACATGAACGTATACATACAGGAGAGAAGCCTTACTCCTGCTCTGACTGTGGGAAGAGTTTCTCTCAACTGGACAACTTAAAACAACATGAACGTATACATACAGGAGAGAAGCCTTACTCCTGCTCTGACTGTGGAAAGAGTTTCTCTCGACCTGGCAGCTTAAAAATACATGAACGTATACATACAGGAGAGAAGCCTTACTCCTGCTCTGACTGTGGGGCAAGTTTCTCTCAACTGGACACCTTAAAACAACATAAACGTATACATACAGGAGAGAAGCCTTACTCCTGCTCTGACTGTGGGGCAAGTTTCTCTCAACTGGACACCTTAAAACAACATAAACGTATACATACAGGAGAGAAGCCTTACTCCTGCTCTGACTGTGGGAAGAGTTTCTCTCAACTGGACAACTTAAAACAACATGAACGTATACATACAGGAGAGAAGCCTTACTTCTGCTCTGACTGTGGGAAGAGTTTCTCTCTTCTTGGCAACTTAAAAAAACATGAACGTATACACACAGGAGAGAAGCCTTACTCCTGCTCTGACTGTGGGGCAAGTTTCTCTCAACTGGGCAGCTTAAAACAACATGAACGTATACATACTGGAGAGAAGCCTTACTCCTGCTCTGACTGTGTAAAATGCTTCACAACATCAGCTCAGCTAAAAGTTCATCAGAAAACACACACAGGAGAGAAGCCTTACTCCTGCTCTGACTGTGGGAAGAGTTTCTCTCAACTGGGCCCCTTAAAATTACATGAACGTATACACACAGGAGAGAAGCCTTACTCCTGCTCTGACTGTAAGATGAGATTCTACATATCTGGCAATTTAAAAAGACACCAACGTATACATAAGAAGTGGTAGTGGATTGGATACACTCTATTGTAATCCTATTGTTTCTCACTGTGAGAGAACTGTGCAGAGGAATGGGAAAGTTGTAGAATTTTAGCATCTCTTTACTGACCAGTGTGCACCTTGTCAGTTTTGCAGTGCTTAGATTGCTCCTACTGTAAATATAATGTGAGGTCTAGGACATTGAGGAAACCACGAGTACATGCATCCATGCCGTGTGTCAGCATTGCAGGATGGTGGTGGTGGTGTGGGGTGTGTTTTCATGGCAGACATTGGGCCCCTTGATAAAAGTGGAGCAACGTTTGAATGCCACAGGATATCTAAAAATCTTTGTCAATCAGGTGCATCCCTTCATGGCAGAAGTTATCCATCTGCAAATATATTTTTTTCAGCTGGATTATGCCCCATGCCACAAGGCTTGTCCAGAAAAGGTTCCACGAACATGACAGTGAATTCAGGTTACTGCAGTGGCCTTCCGAGGCGCCAGATCTCAATCCAATTGTGCATCTGTTGTAGGAGATGGAACAACCTATTCTGAGTGGAAATCCACTGCCAGACAACTTGACACAACTGTGGGAAGCATTGCAGTCAACATGGGCCAGCATCCCAGTGGAACGCTTTCGACACCTTGTAGAGTCCATGCCCCGACAAATTGAGGCTGTTCTGATGACAAAGACTATCAGCTGTTCAGAAATGACAGGTCCAGAGAGGGGATGCGAGGAGGGGGCGTGGCTATGTATGTGAATCACAGTATGCAGGCAAAGAGAAGAATAACTGACCTAGAGAAAGAAGAGTTTGAGTGTCTTCAGCTCCGTCCTAAACAACACCCCAGCTCAGTTTCATCTCTGGTAGTGGAGTGCTCTAACATCCACCATGGGCACATGACAAAACACTGCAGCAGAACACTGTGGATTATCTCATAATCACTGTCCATGTGATCAGGATGTCCTCTCCCCAAACGGGTCTCATCCTGTGTGGAGACTTTAATCACCTGCCCATCAAGATGCTGACAAACTCCCATCCAGACATGAAACAAGTGGCCAAAAGACAAGACCACAGAGGGGACTCCATCCTAGATCTGATCAACACAACCCACTGTCCTTGCCCCTCTCGGATCCAGTGATCACAAATGTCTGCTGTTCTCTCCAAACACAACATCAGGAGGGAGAAGAGAGGTGCAGCGGAAAAAATGACATCTGGTAACTCAGAACAGAAAGGAGACCTTTGCACGATGTATGGCCAGTACTGACTGTTCTGCCATATATGAGGTGGAGAGCATCGATGCAAAGGTGGAGACGTTCAACTCCTGCATTCAAACTGCACTTGATGTATACATGCCAATAAGAAAACAACACTGGACAAGCCCTGGATGACTGAAAGAATAAAGGCTGCAATCAGGAAAATACACAATATTTTCAACAGATGGGGAAAGACAATGACATGGAGAAAATACAAAAACACAGTGCAAATGCTTATCAAGGAAGCAAAGACAAGCTACTACAAAACTGAAATCCAGGACCTAAAGAAGAAAACCCCTAAGGAATGGTGGGACTTCATTAACAAAGGACTGGGACCAAAGAAAACATCAGGAGGGAGAATACAGGTCGAGGGAATTGAAGACGACGACGTGGCTGATGTTTTGAATGGCTTCTTTGCTGAGGCATGGACAAGCACCACACCTCTTGCCATCTTCCCCATGCCTACAAAGCAGGTTGAGCTGTGCAGCATTGGCCAGTTAATGCAAGCTCTGAACAGACTCAGCCCACGTAAAGCATGTGGGCCTGATGGCATTTCAGCCTGGCTACTAAAAGAGCATGCAGAAGATCTAGCCCCTGTCATCAAACACATTGTTAAAACTGCTCCCTGCCAGTAGGAGGTGTTATCTGAATGCAAGATTCAGTATGACAACCTCCCAATGTCCAGCACTACTACCGCCCTTGTGAAAGCCACATACTCCTGGCTGACAGCTACAGACTCCATAAACCCAACAATGGTGAGGGTGTTACTGGCTGATGTGTCCAAAGCCTTTGATCGAGTAGATCACGCATAGTTCCTGCAACATCTGTCTGACATTGAACTGTGTCCAAGGTGACTAGCCTGGCTCCACAGCTACACCACCGAAAGAGGGCAGAGGGTGATGGCAACTGGTACATTTAGCCTTTGGTCAGAGGACCATCCACAACCTGCACCACTAATCCTAGGAAGACAGGAAGTACCAGTAGTAACAACAACCAAGTATCTTGATTTTAATCTAGACTCTAACCTCAGTGGTGACATGTTGAGCAGCCAGTGAAAAGGCCTCGAATCGCCTTTTTGACTGTTCTGGAATACGGTGGAGTGCTGTTAGTTGGATGCAGTAAAAAGCAGCAGGCCCAACTAGACAGGGTGCAGAGGAGGGCCTTGAGGATCATCTCCAGAGGTGGAGCAGTCCAACCACAGCTCCCGTCACTGCAGAGCAGGCTAGAACAGGCTGCAGTGCACCTGGTGAAGGACATGCACACTCTTGACCATCCACTGAATGACCTGCTCCCTCCAAGAAGATGTAACTGCACCACCAGGCTCCTGAGAAACAGCCACCAACTGTCCTGTCTAACTGCCCGTACAAACCGCCTGCGAAACGCCACTCTACCCACTGCTTTTTTTAAATCACATTTTAATATTTCAATTTCCATCATGAAAAATGTCCTGTAATATTTCAAGTGTTCTGCATTCTACTTATGTCACGTATTGTATTATGTATTTAACAGGTAGCCTAGCGGTTAAGAGTGTTGGGCCAGTAACTGAAAGGTCGCTGGTTTGAATCCCGAGCCAACTAGGTCAAAAATCTGTCATTGTGGCCTTGAGCAAGGCAATTAACCCCAATTGGTCCTATAAGTCGCTCTGGATAAGAGCATCTGCTAAATTACAAATATGTAATGAAAAATCATGTTTGTACATGAATGTGTGCTGGGCAACCTTTTCTCTTGTGCATAAATATAACAGTGTTTAATGTGAAATAGTTAGTGTCTATACAGTGCAGTCTGAAACTTTTCAGACCCCTTGACTTTTTCAACAACGAAAATAGGTTACAGCCTTATTGTAAAAATGATTTTTTTTTTTTACAAACAACAACAACAAAGATCCCTCATCAATCTACACACAATACCCCATAATGACAAAGTGGAAACAGGTTTAGACATTTTTGCAAAACCTTATTCACATTAGTATTCCAGACGCTTTGCTATGAATCTCGAAATTTAGCTCAGGTGCATCCTGTTTCCATTGATCTTCCTTGTTATTATTTTTTTACAACTTGATTGGAGTCCACCTGAGATCAATTAAATTGATTGGACATGGTTTGAAAAGGCACACACCTGTCTATATAACATCGACAGTTGACATTGCATGTCAGAGCAAAAACCAAGCCATGAGGTCGATGGAATTGTCCGTAGAGCTCAGAGACAGGATTGTGTCGAGGCACAGATCTGGGGAAGGGTACCAAAAAATGTCTGCAGCATTGAAGGTCCCCAAGAACACTGTGGCCTCCTCCATTTTTAAATGGAAGAAGTTTAGAATCACCAAGATTCTTCCTAGAGCTGTCCACCCGGCCAACTGCGCAATCGGAGGAGAAGGGCCTTGGTCAGGGAGGTGACCAAGAACCCGATGATCACTTTGACAGAGATCCATAGTTCAGCCCGCTTGGAGTTTGCCAAGAGGCACCTAAAGGACTCTGACCATAAGAAACAAGATTCTCTGGTCTGTTGTTACCAAGATTGAACTCTTTGGCCTGAATACCAAGCGTCACTTCTGGAGGAAACCTGGCACCATGCCTACGGTGAAGCATGGTCGTAGCAGTATCATGCTGTGCGGATGTTTTTCAGAGGCAGGGACTGGGTGACTAGTCAGGATCGAGGGAATAATGAACAGAGCAAAGTACAGAGAGAGATCCTTGATGAAAACCTGCTCCAGAGCGCTCAGGACTTCAGACTGGGGCGAAGGTTCACCTGGCCCAGCCAGAGCCCAGACTTGAACCCGATTGAACATCTCCGGAGAGACCAGAAAATAGCTGTGCAGCAACGCTCCCCATCCAACCTGACCAGAGTTTGAGAGGATCTGCAGAGAAGAATGAATGAAACTCCCCAAATACAGGTGTGCCAAGCTTGTAGCATCATACCCAAGAAGACTTGATGGTGTATGTGCTGCCAAAGGTGCTTCAAGAAAGTTCTGAGTAAAGGGTCTGAATACTTAGATATTTCAGTTTTTTATTAATAAATTAGGAAAAATGTCTAAAAACCTGTCTTTTGCTTTGACATTATGGGGTATTGTGTATAGATGGATGAGAGGAAAAAACAATTTAACCAACTTTAGAATATGGCTGTAATGTAATAAAATGTGGAAAAAGTCAAGGGGTCTGAATACTTTGAGATACTTTGAGCCAAGCTATCATTGACTAGGTATTGGCACCCCATGTATATAGCCAAGCTACCATTGACTAGGTATTGGCACCCCATGTATATAGCCAATCTACCATTGCTCATCGTGTATTAATTCCTTGTGCTACAATCTTTTTCCTATTATTATAATTGTTGTATTGTGTTCTCCATTGTTGGGCAACATTTCACTGTTAGTCTACACCTGTTGTTTACCAAACATGTGACAAAATGAAATGACTACGTATTTAGTTAATTGTCTTCTAAATCTATACTGAAAAAATATATAAACTTGACATGTAAAGTGTTGGTCCCATGTTTCATGAGCTGAAATAAAAGATCCCAGATATTTTCCATAACCACAAAAAGCTTATTTCTCTCCAATTTGGTGCACAAATTTGTTTCCATTTCTGTTAGTGAGCATTACATTTTGAGGGAGTGCGCAATTGGCATGCTGACCAGAGCTGTTGCCAGAGAGTTGAATGTAAATTTCTCTACCGAGAATTTGGCAGAACGTCCAACTGGCTTCACAGCCACAGACCACGTGTAACCGTGCAAGCCCAGGACCTCCACATCTGGCTTCTTCACCTGCAGGATCATCTGAGATCAGCCACCCGGACAGCTGATGAAACTGAGGAGTATTTATATCTGTAATAAAGCCCTTTTAGTAGGGGGAAAAACATTCTTATTGGCTGATGGGTGGGCCCCTGTTATGTGAAATCCATAGATTAGGGCCTAATGAATGTATTTCAATTGACTGATTTCCTTATATGAACTGTACCCTTGTAAAAGTGTTGAATGTTGTGTTTATATTTGTGTTCAGTTAGTTAACATCTTACCAAAAAAGTGATGATGAATATGTTTGGAAAACTGCATTGATCTGCCAATAAAATATAAAATTTGTATATGAATTTGTACTGGGAAACCTCCTCTTTTGTATTCAGTTCTTCCATATTAGATCTGACTGTATTAATGGCTCTTATGGGCTGAGTGCCTGGAGTGTTTTGGTATGACCACAGTCAGGAGGTCTCTGACCCTGTGATCTCACCCGGACAGAACCACATGTCTCTATCACACTCCAGCCCAGAAGGTGGCAGTGATGCACCTTTAACGTTGGTCTGAACACCACCCATAAACACCATAGAAGAAGAATGCATGCTTAGCAACAACCAAGGGGCCATGCAGCTTTCCACTGTCCCAAAGACTGTCTATTATATGGAACAGATTGGCATGTGACCACTCTAACAATGTAGACACGTCCTCAAAGATTGGACATGAATCTGTGTTGGTCAAACTCTTCTCTTCTCTATCATTAAATACAACAAAACTATGTTTTTCTGAAATATTTAGTGTTTGTCTAAAGCTGGAAAAAATACCTGAAATGAGTATCACAAAGATACATTTGACCTATGCACTAACAAGCTTTTTCAATATACGCAGCTTTGTCACCAGCTGCAGTACTGTAGCTTTATTCATCTACTGTACTTCAACATGTCCTCACATTGGATGGATTGATTAGGATTCATCCCATGTCTTAAACTGCTACCTAGCAAGTTACAAGCCACAACACACATGTACAGATGCTGTAGAACTGTTTCATGGGGTGTGAAAATATATGTAATCAAAACTACTGGATATCTTTAGAAGTAAAATTGTTCTACACTTTTCTTACACTGAGAATGTGGAATAGTTTTTGTAGGTCGGCAGGATAAACACTATATTGAATCTCTATTAAGATTTAAGCTTGCAAAATGTAAAGGGGTGTGTAGACTTTCACTGTGACTGTATACGTTCCATTGACTTGCAATGGATTTGTGCCACAAATGCTAAAAAGTTAGCATTTTAAACAATAGTAAAATAAATAATATATGCCCAGGACTATATTGAGGGACAGACTGTTGAAATGCCCAGTTGATTATGTAAACAGTCTTGTAGAACTCTGGCATTGATGGTCCATCTGAGGGCGAGTCATTGATATGAATGCTCAGAGTAAAAGAGCTGTGAACTCACCTGTGATGGCCCACATCTACCACAACCTTTCCTATTGTGTTTGTAAGCACCACAGCATTTTAGGCAGCCATTGTTCAAAATGTGTTCATACATACAAATTCTACCCAGGACATACATTTTATTTCCAGTATGAGGGTGAAGAAAGAAATCCCCCTTGGTCATCACATTACAGTTCTCACAATGATTTGAGGGCGTGTGGAAGGAACAGGGGAGAACCAGGAGTTTGATCTCTGACTTCTATTTAGGACTGGGATCCCTCTGTGGGCCGGCCTTTTCAGAATATCTATTGATTCTCTTTTAAACATGCTAGAAACATAAAGGACAGCCTAGTAAGAGCAGATGAATATGTTCCCCCTCAGCATTTCCTATCCACCCTCCCCTCAAATCATTGTGAGAACTGTAATGTGATGACCAAGGGGGATTTCTTTCTTCACCCTCATACTGGAAATAAAATGTATGTCCTGCGTAGAATTTCCTGTAAAACAAAATGTGTGGTATATTTCCTGATGTGCCCATGTGGCTATTATTATGTTGGAAAGAGAAATTTGAAAGTTGAAAGTGTCACGGTCGTCTAGGAGCGAAGGAGACCAAGGCGCAGCGTGTCCAAGAAACATGACTTTATTAATTAAAGTTTCGAACTACAAACAAAAAGACGACTCATGAAGTCCACGGTTACACTGACCGAAACGGAAACAAAAACCCACAACACCCAAAGGAAAACATACAGATTAAATATGGCTCCCAATCAGAGATAACGAGCCGACAGCTGACACTCGTTACCTCCGATTGGGAGTCACATGACTACACAAGAACTAACCAAAACCACACACACCCAAATGAACACACCCTATTCCCAACCTAACCAAAACAAACCCCAACAAAACGAATACACCCTGGCTCAAATACAAGTCCCGGAGCCAGAGTGTGACAGTACCCCCCCCTAAAGGCGCGGACTGCGACCGCGCCTCAACTAGGGCTAACCAAGGGAGGGCTGGGTGGGCATACCTCTTCGGCGGTGGTTCTGGCTCTGGTCGTGGTCCCCACCCCACCATAGTCACTACCCGCTTTCGTAGCCTCCTCCAACTGACCACCCTCCAACTTAACCCCACCGGATTAAGGGGCAGCACCGGACTAAGAGGCAGCACCGGACTAACGGGCAGCACCGGACTAAGGGGCAGCACCAGGATAAGGGGCAGCACCAGGCTAAGGGGCAGCACCGGACTGAATGGCGGATCCTGGCTGGCTGGCTCTGGCGGATCCTGGCTGGCTGGCGGATCCTGGCTGGACGGCTCTGGCGGATCCCGGCTGGACGGCTCTGGCGGATCCCGGCTGGCTGGCGGATCCCGGCTGGACGGCTCTGGCGGATCCCGGCTGGACGGCTCTGGCGGATCCCGGCTGGACGGCTCTGGCGGATCCCGGCTGGACGGCTCTGGCGGATCCCGGCTGAACGGCTCTGGCGGATCCCGGCTGGACGGCTCTGACGGATCCCGGCTGGACGGCTCTGGCGGATCCCGGCTGGACGGCTCTGGCGGATCCCGGCTGGACGGCTCTGGCGGATCCAGGCTGGACGGCTCTGGCGGATCCCGGCTGGACGGCTCTGGCGGGTCCTGGCTGGACGGCTCATGGCTGGCTGACGGATCTGGCTGCTCATGGCTGGCTGACGGATCTGGCTGCTCATGGCTGGCTGACGGATCTGGCTGCTCATGGCTGGCTGACGGATCTGGCTGCTCATGGCAGGCTGACGGATCTGGCTGCTCGTGGCTGGCTGACGGATCTGGCTGCTCATGGCAGGCTGACGGATCTGGCTGCTCATGGCTGGCTGACGGATCTGGCTGCTCATGGCTGGCGGAAGGCTCTGGCTGATCCTGTCTGGCGGAAGGCTCTGGCTGATCCTGTCTGGCGGAAGGCTCTGGCTGATCCTGTCTGGCGGAAGGCTCTGGCTGATCCTGTCTGGCGGAAGGCTCTGGCTGATCCTGTCTGGCGGAAGGCTCTGGCTGATCCTGTCTGGCGGAAGGCTCTGGCTGCTCCTGTCTGGCGGAAGGCTTCGGCTGCTCCTGTCTGGCGGAAGGCTCTAGCGGCTCCTGTCTGGCGGAAGGCTTTAGCGGCTCCGGTCTGGCGGACGGCTCTGAAGGCTCATGGCAGACGGGCGGCTTTGCAGGCTCAGTACAGACGGGCAGTTCATGCAGCGCTTGGCAGACGGACAGTTCAGACGGCGTTGGGCAGACGGGCAGTTCAGGCGCCGTTGGGCAGACGGGCAGTTCAAGCGCCGTTGGGCAGACGGGCAGTTCAGGCGCCGTTGGGCAGACGGGCAGTTCAGGCGCCGTTGGGCAGACGGCAGACTCTGGCCGGCCGAGACGCACTATAGGCCTGGTGCGTGGTGCCGGAACTGGTGGTCCCGGGCTGAGGACACGCATCTCAGGGCTAGTGCGGGGAGAAGGAACAGGGCATGCTGGACCCTGGGGACGCACATAAGGCCTAGTGCGTGGTGCCGGAACTGGTGGTCCCGGGCTGAGGACACGCATCTCAGGGCTAGTGCGGGGAGCAGCAACAGGACGCACAGGACTCTGGGGACACACAGGAGGCTTGGTGCGTGGTGTAGGCACTGGTGGTACTGGGCTGGAGCGGGGAGGTGGCGCCGGAAATACCGGACCGTGCAGGCTTACTGGCTCCCTTGAGCACTGAGCCTGCCCAACCTTACCTGGTTGTATGCTCCCCGTCGCCCAACCAGTACGGGAAGGAGGAATAACCCGCACCGGGCTATGTAGGCGAACCGGGGACACCATGCGTAAGGCTGGTGCCATGTAAGCCGGCCCGAGGAGACGCACTGGTGGCCTGATGCGTTGGGCCGGCTTCATGACATCCGGCTCAACGCTCAATCTAGCCCGGCCGATACGTGGAGCTGGAATGTACCGAACCGGGCTATGCACGCGTACAGGAGACACCATGCGCTCTACTGCGTAACACGGTGTCTGCCCGTACTCTCGCTCTCCACGGTAAGTACAGGGAGTAGGCGCAGGTCTCCTACCTGACCTCGCCACACTCCCTTTAAGGCCCCCCCCAATAAATTTTTGGCTAGTGCTCACGGGCTTCCAGCCTTGCCTCCGTGCTGCCTCCTCATATTGCCTCCTCTCGGCTTTAGCTGCCTCCAGCTCTTCACGAGGGCGGCGATATTCTCCCGGTTGTGCCCAAGGACCCTTTCCATCCAGTATCTCCTCCCATGTCCATGAATCCTGTGTAGGTGGATCCTGTTGCCGCTTGACACGCCGCTTGGTCCTAGATTGGTGGGTTTTTCTGTCACGGTCGTCTAGGAGCGAAGGAGACCAAGGCGCAGCGTGTCCAAGAAACATGACTTTATTAATTAAAGTTTCGAACTACAAACAAAAAGACGACTCATGAAGTCCACGGTTACACTGACCGAAACGGAAACAAAAACCCACAACACCCAAAGGAAAACATACAGATTAAATATGGCTCCCAATCAGAGATAACGAGCCGACAGCTGACACTCGTTACCTCCGATTGGGAGTCACATGACTACACAAGAACTAACCAAAACCACACACACCCAAATGAACACACCCTATTCCCAACCTAACCAAAACAAACCCCAACAAAACGAATACACCCTGGCTCAAATACAAGTCCCGGAGCCAGAGTGTGACAGAAAGAGCAACTCCCCTGCAGGGTTGCCAACTAATTTCCAGGGGAAGTTGTTAGAGGCAGGTCAATGTGTTGCTAAAAGTTGCTAAAAGACGTTGTGATGTCATTGCGTCATGACATTTACATTTTAGTCATTTAGCAGACGCTCTTATCCAGAGCGACTTACAGTTAGTGAGTGCATACATTTTTCGTTATAACATAAAACCGCATCATTACGTAGAACACACAATAACGTTATTCAAATTGACTGGCGTCTCGTCGACAAATATGATTTGACATTTGTTCGTTTAGATTTGTTTGTTTATTATCACATATTTGTATTCGTAAAAGTAATATAAACACAACATTTTATATGATCAGATATTATTATTTTTAAACACAACACATTGAATTATTGAACAATTACACATTACACATTATTGAAGAATTACATTTGATTTATTTTCTTAACTAGTAAACCTACACATTCTGAACAATTATAGTCTCAAGCAGTGTATTGGTTGTTAGTTAACATGCTACCTGACTGATCAACAATTATAGGTACAAGCTAATAACAAGGTATATATGCTATCTTATTGAACAAGCAACTTAACTCAAATAATGATGTGTGCGCTAGGCATCTCTCTCCAGCTCTCTCCAGGTTGTTGTGCTGCTTGGCTGGCCTGCTGCTGCCTGTGCACGAGCTGAGCGCCTGCTGCTGATGTCACTCACAATGCACTTTTGCAGCCAGCCATGTGTGTTGTGACTGAGTGTGTGACAGATAAAATCGTTTTTGTGTCATTTAGAGGGAAAATGTGTGCATTTTAGTGTGTGAGTCACTTTTCAAAAGTTGCTAAAAATTCCAAATAAGTTTTTAAAAGTAGCTACATTTTTTGCTAGGTGCTGTTTGAATTTTTTTTTGCCAGGGTAGTCTGAAAAGTTGCTAAATCTAGCAACAAAATAGCTAGCTAAGTTGGCATCACTGGGCCCTACCCCATTACATGAGAACAGGGTATCTGCCGCTGCCTCCTCCTCCTCCAGGACACTTCTACTTTGCATAGAGTTGATCAATCTGTTGATTGTGGCCTGTGGAATGTTGTCCCATTCCTCTTCAGTGGCTGTGCGAAGTTGCTGTATATTGGTGGGAACTGGAACAAGCTGTGGTACACGTCGATCCAGCCCTTCCAAACATGCTCAATGGGTGACATGTCTGGTGAGTATGCAGGACATGGAAGAACTGGGATATTTTCAGCCTCCAGGAATTGTGTACAGATCCTTGTGACATTGGGCCGTGCCTTATCATGCTGAAACATGACGTGATGTCGGCAGGACAATGGGCCTCAGGATGGTAACTCTGTGAATTCAATTTGCCATTGATGAAATGCATTTTTGTTCCTTCCCCGTAGCTTATGCCTGCCCATACCATAACCCTGACACGAACATGTGGTACTGTGTTCATGACATTGACATCAGCAAACCGCTCGCCCACACAACGCCATACACATGGTCTGCAGTTGTGAGGGTGGTTGGGCATACTGCCTAATTCTCTAAAACAAAGTTGGAGGTGGCTTATGGTAGAGAAATTACCATTTAATTATCTGGCAACAGCTCTGGTGGACATTCCAGCAGTCAGCATGCCAGTTGCATGCTCCCTCAAAACTTGAGACATCTGTGGCATTGTCAGTGGTAGAAAAAGCACCCAATTGTCATACTTGAGTAAAAGTAAAGATACCTTAATAGAAAATGACTCAAGGAAAACTGAAAGTCACCCAGTAAAATACTACTTGAGTAAAAGTCTATAAGTATTTGGTTTTAAATATACTTAATTATCAAAAGTAAATGTAATTGTTAAAATATACTTCACTATCAAAAGTAAAAGTAAACGTATTAATCATTTCAAATTCCTTATTAAGTAAACCAGATAAAACATTTATTTTATTTTATTGTATTTATGGATAGCTGTCACAATCGTTATGAGAAGGCGCAGCGTGGTAAGCGTACATCTTTATTAATTAACGTACTTAACACACACGAACAAAACAACAAACCAAACGATACGTGAAGTCCTAGGTTATACACCAAAACAAACCTTACGGAACAAGATCCCACAATAAACAGTGCTAAACAGGCTGCCTAAGTATGGACCCCAATCAGAGACAACAAGCTACAGCTGCCTCTGATTGGGAACCACCCTGGCCAACATAGAAATACACGAACTAGATCAACAACATAGAAAATACAACATAGACACTACACACCCTGGCTCAACATTTAAGAGTCCCCAGAGCCAGGGCGTGACAATAGCCAGGGGCACACTCCAACACTCAGATATCATTTACAAACTAAACGTGTTTAGTGAGTCCGCCAGATCAGAGGCAGTAGGGATGACCAGGGATGTTCCGTTGATAATTGCGTGAATTTGACAATTTTTCTGTCCTAAGCATTCAAAATTTAACGAGTACTTTTGGGTGTCAGGGAAAATGTATGGAGTAAAAAGTTTATATTTTTATTTCGGAATGTAGTCGAGTAAAAGTTGTCAAAAATATAAATAGTAAAGTACAGATACCCCAAAAAACGACTTAAGTAGTACTTTAAAGTATTTTTACTTAAGTACTTTACACCACTGGGCATTGTGTTGTGTGACAAAACTTCACATTTTAGAGTGTCTCCCTTATGGGGTATCTCATATATCCCAGCTTTACATAGGGTGGTAGATAGGCTTACCCTGGCGTAACGTTTTGATAACAATGTAAATCTCTCTAGGACAAGGTGACTTTGATCAATATATTCGCCTGCAGTTACCCCGCAACTTAAAAAACGGCCCTTTTCTAAAAATAACATTTCATGAAATAACTCTAAAAGTGTCAACTGTAGCAATTTATTTCCCTTTATAGCTTATTAGCCTAAGCATGACCTTCATCCATGCTGGAATACCCATCCACGACCCATTTTCAATGCCCTGGCTGAGGGAAGGAGGTTCTCACCCAAGATTTGACGGTACATGGCCCCGTCCATCGTCCCTTTGATGCGGTGAAGTTGTCCTGTCCCCTTAGCAGAAAAACACCCCCAAAGCATAATGTTTCCACCTCCATGTTTGACGGTGGGGATGGTGTTCTTGGGGTCATAGGCAGCATTCCTCCTCCTCCAAACACGGCGAGTTGAGTTGATGCCAAAGAGCTCCATTTTGGTCTCATCTGACCACAACACTTTCACCCAGTTCTCCTCTGAATCATTCAGATGTTAATTGGCAAACTTCAGACGGCCCTGTATATGTGCTTTCTTGAGCAGGGGGACCTTGCGGGCGCTGCAGGATTTCAGTCCTTCACGGCGTAGTGTGTTACCAAATGTTTTCTTGGTGACTATGGTCCCAGCTGCCTTGAGATCATTGACAAGATCCTCCCGTGTAGTTCTGGGCTGATTCCTCACCGTTCTCATGATCATTATAACTCCACGAGGTGAGATCTTGCATGGAGCCCAAGAGCCCCAGGCCGAGGGAGATTGACAGTTATTTTGTGTTTCTTCCATTTGCGAATAATCGCACCAACTGTTGTCACCTTCTCACCAAGCTGCTTGCCGATGGTCTTGTAGCCCATTCCAGCCTTGTGTAGGTCTACAATATTGTCCCTGACATCCTTGGGGAGCTCTCTGGTCTTGGCCATGGTGGAGAGTTTGGAATCTGATTGATTGATTGCTTCTGTGGACAGGTGTCTTTTATACAGGTAACAAGCTGAGATTAGGAGCACTCCCTTTAAGAGTGTGCTCCTAATCTCAGCTCGTTACCTGTATAAAAGACACCTGGGAGCCAGAAGTCTTTCTGATTGAGAGGGGGTCAAATACTTATTTCCCAATTTATAACATTTTTGACATGCGTTTTTCTGGATTTATTTTGTTCTTCTGTCTCTCACTGTTCAAATAAACCTACCATTAAAATTAGACTGATCATTTCTTTGTCAGTGGGCAAACATACAAAATCAGCAGGGGATCAAATACTTTTTTCCCTCACTGTATGTTTGTGAAAGTGAGGAGTATTGACGTTTCTCAATGTTAAAACAGAGCATAGGAATTGTAGTTTACACAGAGCCAAATGTGGACGAATGTAATGGCTGAAAACCCTACATACGGAGAAGGGATTTTGAGAGCTACTGCACTGCCGGCACTGAAGTCTGTTAAAGGGCATATAGCAGCTATTTCTCAATGCTTGAAACGCATATAATAGTAACTTAGAGCACCCCCAGAAAACATTCCCAAATTACAAACTCATAAATCCATTTTTATAATACTGTAATATTGTTCTAAAAGTTGGGTTTGAGGTTCTCCAAATCAAATACTAAAACGTATAGTACAACTTGGTTCGGACCAGTTTACCATGGACTGTAGGCTACAGTAGGCTAACTGTTTGAGTCATCAAAATTACGATCTTACTTTAGGGCCTTTCCGGCCGTTTTCGTGGTTATATGCGGGAAGCATAAATTGTACAATTGTAAGCTAATAAATACTTTTTCAAATTAGAACTCATGAATATTTAGGCAATAAGGCCCGAGGAGGTGTGGTATATGGTCAATATACCACGGCTAAGGGCTGTTAGGCACGATGCAATGCCTCAGTCGCCTAATTGCTATTATAAACTGGTTACCAACATATGTAGAACAGTAAAAAAAATATATATATATTTAGTCATACCTGTGGTGTACGTCTGATATACCACGGCTTTCAGCCAATCAGCATTCAGGGCTCGGACAACCCCGACCACCCAATGTATATTTACTACAGTAAAATAATATACTGCACCAACTACATAAATATCTGATAGGGGGCAATATCTTCTATGTGGACTTTAAACGAACATCAAAATGGAGGACGCCATTTTAACAGCTCGTAGGATTATACATGTTTACACAAAACCAATAACATGAAAAACGAACACACACTGTTTTACATTGAAGGCCATACCCTGTTCAAAGGCACTTCAATATTTTCTTGCCCGTTCACCCTCTGAATGGCACACATACACGTCTCAATTGTCTCAAGGCTTAAACATCCTTATTTAACCTGTCTCTTCCCCTTCATCTACACTGATATAAAGTGGATTTAACAGGTGACATCAATAAGGCATCATAGCATTCACCTGGTCAGTCTGTCATGGAAAGAGCAGGTGTTCCTAATGTTTTGTACATTCAGTGTATTTTTTAGTTGACGCATGTCATGTCTGATATACATCAATAAAAGTGTTATTCACCCTGGACATGAGACTTGATTTCTGAACTTTTGAATTATAAGCTCTAAGTGTTGTCTTGGTTGATAAAGTCTGCATGTTGTTTAAGTTACCATGGTAAAAATGTGAAGACCAACATGCTATGAAAAAGTTATTTTGCATTTAGTCATCCCCCAAATGTGACCATTGAAAGCCTTGACCGTTGCATCCTTCCTCAGGGAACGGCCTGCTGGCATCAGGGTGGCATGTTTTTTGATATGCTGCTCTGGAGTTCCATGGCCAAGCAGACTCACTTGGGGACAGGGGGAAGAACACATTTTTATTCAAGTCTGAGAGACTTTTAGAGGGAGAGAGCATGAGTTCTGAAGTACAATAAACCCAACCAGGGACCCTGGATTATCTGCTATATCACACAGACAGCACTAGTGAAGACCTTGATTATCTGCTATATTACACAGACAGCACTAGTGAAGACCTTGATTATCTGCTATATTACACAGACAGCACTAGTGAAGACCTTGATTATCTGCTATATCACACAGACAGCACTAGTGAAGGCCTTGATTATCTGCTATATTACACAGACAGCACTAGTGAAGACCTTGATTATCTGCTATATTACACAGACAGCACTAGTAACGTGCATCAGTATACTATTACAAATGGAGCCTACTTCTCTGTGCTCTGGAGAGATGGCAGGTAATTGGTCAGAAGGCTCTGGAGGTCCTTGGAATGTTCTGTCTCTGGCACCTGGAGAGGGATGGATAGAAGTACTGAGTGTGCTTGAAAGAAAGCAAGAGAGTTAACCTGTAATAAGTATTACATTGTTGATCATTGAGGACTATAAGGGGGCCTTTAAATCAGATGCAGCAACTCAATGTGAGGAGTGTTGGGGGAGTTCTATCTTCATGGGTCAGTTCATTTTGCATGGCTCGGTGCCCCAGATTGGTGGAGATTTCACATAAGGACCAATGGAATGGTCTAAAATGTGCAAACTCCACCCAGCCGGGGCACCGGGCCATGTTAAACATACTAGCCCACTCTCTCTGACCCCCAAGCCCTCACCCGTGACCTCCCATTAGCCCAGGGCCTCCTGTCTAACCCTCTAATCACAGTTTCTCTGACAGGAAGTTACTCCAGTATTAAGGTTTATGGTGCATAGGGCTTCTCCACTCCTTATGAGATGACAAACCTGCATGGATTAGCAAAAGAAAACATGGCACCTGTATTTAGACAATTGTAGTCAAGACAGCCACAGTTTACACAGGAGTGTCCAGGTTCCAGCACTCTACTAACACTTCACTCAACTAATTGTGGTCTAAATGGAAGACCATGATTAGTTGAATGAGATGATTGTGCTAGGCAGGAATAAAAACGTGCCCACAGTTCAGTCTCCTGGGACTAGAGTTGCAAAAATCCACCAACTTTCCCATAATCCCCAGGTTTTCCAGAAATCCTGTTTGAAGATTCCAGATGTACTGTTTATTCCCTCCTGATTCAGGAAACCTTCCAACCGGGTTTTCTGGAAAACAAGGGAATTTGGGGAAAGTTACCAGATTTTTGCAACTACCTGGGACAGAAATCACCAACGTCTGTATTATAGAATGAGCTCCCTAAGGAACAATGAGATGACAATTCTGCATTTTGTATGCATGACCATTGTATGCATGACCATTTTGTATGCATTTTGTATGCATGACCCTAAGCATGATGCAATGTTAATTGCTTAATTACCTCAGGAACCACACCTGTGTAGAAGCACCTGCTTTCAATATACTTTGTATCCCTCATTTACTCAAGTGTTTAAATTGTTTTGCCCCTTTTTCTCCCCAATTTCGTGATATCCAATTGGGATCCAATTACGATCTTGTCTCATCGCTGCAACTCCCCAACGGGCTCGGGAGAGGTGAAGGTCGAGTCATTCGTCCTCCGAAACATGACCCGCCAAACGGCGCTTCATAACACCCGCCCATAACCCAGAAGCCAGCCATACCAATGTGTCGGAGGAAACACTGTTCAACTGACGACCGAAGTCAGCCTGCAGGCGCCCAGCCCGCCACAAGGAGTCGCAAGAGCGCGATGACACAGCCTGGGATCGAACCCACGTCTGTAGTTATCTAACATGTGTGCCTTCCTGAATAAACTCCAGAATAAACCTGAAGAACAGGGAGATTTTGCTGATGCTCGGGTCACTGAAGTTCTACATCTGTCTGGGTGTTATGTGCTTACGTCTTTAAAATATGACTAGAACACATATTGTTTATTTCTAGAAATATATCCTTAGATACATTGATGAACTCAGTTGATAGTGGGAGTTAGCTATCTAGATAGCTATTCCCCAGCAGTTTCAACCTAGCTAGCTACCTAATGGCCTTTTTATAACCTTTATAGATAATACAAATATATGAAGTTTCCCCTCGCATCTAGAGCTACCTAATATAGCAAGCCAGTTGATAGTACAGTAGCTAGGATGAATGCAATGTGTGACATTAGTAGCTATATGGGTGACATTAGCTAACCTTAGATAATTGAGTGATGAAATCCGAAGAATGACAATACATCAGAAAAAGGTTTATAGCTAAACAGGAATTAATGAGTCTACCAATACAGATATCCACTGGCAAATCTTTACATAAATGATATCATCAAAAACATGTTGAAATAGCATTAGGCTGAATTATCTAGCTAGCTAGCTAGTCGCTTGCTGGGAGTCCACCATGTTGCAATGTGGCTACTGGCTAGGTACCTAACTGGTGATGTAATCATCATGTTGTATGGGTACTGCCTTCCATTTAGCCAATCAATGACATCTTAAGAAAAAATACAGTAGTTGCATGGTAAGAAATGGACGAGAAAAAACACAGCTCAATCAAAACCATCTAACCTATAGCGCTTTAGACACACCCACTCCTTTCCAGACGCCCACTACTTTCTTTTAGACACACCCACTCCTTTCCACACGCCCACTACTTTCCTTTAGACACACCCACTCCTTTCCACACGCCCACTACTTTCCTTTAGACACACCCACTCCTTTCCAGACACCTACTACTTTCCTTTAGACACACCCACTCCTTTCCACACGCCCACTACTTTCCTTTAGACACACCCACTCCTTTCCAGACGCCCACTACTTTCCTTTAGACACACCTACTCCTTTCCAGACGCCCACTACTTTCCTTTAGACACACCCACTCCTTTCCAGACGCCCACTACTTTCCTTTAGACACACCCACACCTTTCCACACACCTACTACTTTCCTACCTTCCTTTAGATTAGACACACCCACTCCTTTCCACACGCCCACTACTTTCCTTTAGACACACCCACTCCTTTCCACACGCCCACTACTTTCCTTTAGACACACCCACTCCTTTCCACACGCCCACTACTTTCCTTTAGACACACCCACTCCTTTCCACACGCCCACTACTTTCCTTTAGACACACCCACTCTTTTCCACACGCCCACTACTTTCCTTTAGACACACCCACTCCTTTCCAGACGCCCACTACTTTCCTTTAGACACACCCACTCCTTTCCACACGCCCACTACTTTCCTTTAGACACACCCACTCCTTTCCACACGCCCACTACTTTCCTTTAGACACACCCACTCCTTTCCACACGCCCACTACTTTCCATTAGACACACACATTTAGTTTGTAAATGATGTCTGAGTGTTAGAGTGTGCCCCTGGCTATCCATAAATACAATAAAATAAAATAAATGGTGTCGTCTGGTTTACATAATATAAGGAATTTGAAACGATTTCTGCATTTACTTTTACTTTTGATAGTGAAGTATATTTTATCATTTATATTTACTTTTGATACTTAAGTATGTTTAAAACCAAATACTTTTAGACTTTTACTCAAGTAGTATTTTACTGGGTGACTTTCACTTTTACTTGAGTCATTTTCTATTAAGGTATCTTTACTTTTACTCAAGTATGACAATTGGGTGCTTTTTCTACCACTGACAATGCCACAGATGTCTCAAGTTTTGAGGGCGCATGTAACTGGCATGATGACTGCAGGAATGTCCACCAGAGCTGTTGCCAGATAATTTAATGGTAATTTCTCTACCATAAGCCGCCTCCAACTTTGTTTTAGAGAATTTGGCAGTATGCCCAACCACCCTCACAACTGCAGACCAAGTGTATGGTGGTGTGTGGGCGAGCGGTTTGCTGATGTCAATGTCGTGAACAGAGTACCCCGTGTTCATGTCAGGGTTATGGTATGGGCAGGCATAAGCTACAGAGAAGGAACAAAATTGCATTTTCTTAATGGCAAATTTAATGCACAGAGATACCATGACAAGATCCTGAGGCCCATTGTCCTGCCGACATCACGTCATGTTTCAGCATGATAATGCAGGGCCCAATGTCGCAAGGATCTGTACACAATTCCAGGAAGCTGAAAATGTCCCAGTTCTTCCATGTCCTGCATACTCACAAGACATGTCACCCATTGAGCATGTTTGGGAGGGCTGGATCTACGTGTACCACAGCTTGTTCCAGTTCCCACCAATATACAGCAACTTCGCACAACTACTGAAGAGGAATGGGACAACATTCCACAGGCCACAATCAACAGCTTGATCAACTCTATGCAAAGTAGAAGTGTCCCGGAGGAGGAGGAGAAAGCGGCAGATACCCTGTTCTCATGTAATGGGGTAGGGCCCAGTGATGCCAACTTAGCAATTTTGTTGCCAGATTTAGCAACTTTTCAGACTACCCTGGCAACTTTTTTTTCAAACAGCACCTAGCAACAAATGTAGCTACTTTAAAAAACTTATTTGGAACTTTTAACAACTTTTGAAAAGTGACTCAAACACTAAAATGCACACATTTTACCTCTAAATGACACTAAAACGATTTTATCTGTCACACACTCAGTCACAACACACATGGCTGGCTGCAAAAGTGCATTGTGAGTGACGTCAGCAGCAGGCGCTCAGCTCGTGCACAGGCAGCAGCAGGCCAGCCAAGCAGCACAACAACCTGGAGAGAGCTGGAGAGAGATGCCTAGCGCACACATCATTATTTGAGTTAAGTTGCTTGTTCAATAAGATAGCATATATACCTTGTTATTAGCTTGTACCTATAATTGTTGATCAGTTAGGTAGCATGTTTACTAACTACCAATACACTACTAGTTAATAAGAAAATAAATCAAATGTAATTGTTCAATAATGTGTAATGTGTAATTGTTCAATAATTCAATGTGTTGTGTTTATAAATAAAAATATCTGATCATATAAATGTTATGTGTTTATATTACTTTTACAAATACAAATATGTGATAATAAACAAACAAATCTAAACTAACAAATGTCAAATCATATTTGTCACTGAGATGGCCAGTCAATTTGATTAACGTTATTGTGTATTCTATGTAATTATGCAGTTTTACGTTATTACGTAATGACTTCATCACGCAAAGACATCACATCGTTTTGAGCAACTTTTAGCAACAAATCGACCTGCCTCTAGCAACTTCCCCTGAAAATGAGTTGGCAACACTGGTAGGGCCGTCCCAAGGATCCCGTAATGCACGGACCGTTGCACTGTTGTAGTGGGGAAACAGGAAGTTTCGGCAGGCGCGCCCATCCCACGTTCTTCACAATAAAGAAAGCGCCAGAACTGTGCAGTCAAGAAGATAACCTTTGTGTCCGTTTCTATTTATTACTACAGGTATGTAATAGCACGATTAAATTTTCTAATGTCAAAAGAACATGTCATACCATGCTAGTTAACACATCCGTTAATGTATTATCACGTTTGGTAAAGGTTTGATGTGTTATTTTTGTGTCAAACCGAGTAAGTGAAAGAACGTGATAAAAACTATTTTACAAGTCACATAGCTAGATATTTTGGGTTTGTCTGAGTGAAGGTACATCATTTTCTCATTTTAGTTTAATAAATAATCAATTTATTTGAGATTTCTGAGTTCGTTTAGCATATTATTGCTTTTGTGTAAAATTCCCATGCTGGTAAAATGGCGGCTACTCTCGGTCAGCGTCAACGGACTTCAGTGAGGACAGTGCGGGTGCATCAGATAGAGACAATTTCATGGTCGCACTACTGTTTTGAAGCAGAATGTAATGATTATCAGTTTTCTACATGTGTACTAATATTCAGACATATTCACTAGTTTCAGTCTTTATCAATAAATGTTGCTATGGTGTAAACAGGAAATACAATTGTTTTTTGATTGAAGTAATACAGTGAAGACAAGGTTATTCAGGAAAATAGCACACAGTGCTGTCTAAAACAAACTGTAACCTTGTACTAAATGGATTTTGAGTCATTTATGCATTGATCTACTATAGGTTAGGTATTAGCTCAAAAGTATTGTGGAGCTCCTGCACCTTAATATAAACAGTACCGGCACCCAAAATGAGTATTGGCACCTATTTCAGTCCAAGTAAAGCACTGAATTAGATAATTGAACAAGAAAAAATTATATTTTTAGAGAATAAAGATATTTCCAGAACTGTCAACACTAACTTTTGTGTCTGTGCTCTCTATATTACTACTAGCAGATTCAGATAAGTCCAAACATACAGTCACTGGGTCCTGATTGTGACAGTGGAGCCCAGTTTGCATCGCAATATCCAGAGATGGCATCAGTGAAGCTGGAAGATTGCAGTCAAACACTGGAGCTTAATGTCAACATTAAAGATGAAGAAGAGGAGGAGAAGATTGGGAAATCTGTTTCTCAGGGTAAGAGCAGATTCTATCTAATTAAGTTTGTTGGACATGATTTGGAAAGGCACACACCTGTCTATATACAGTGCATTCGGAAAGTATTCAGACCCCTTGACTTTTTTGAGATTTTGTTACGTTACAGCCTTATTGTAAAATAGATTAAATTGTTTTTTTCCCTCATCAATCTACTCACAATACCCCATAATGATAAAGCCAAAACTGTTTTTTGTTCAATTGTTGCAAAAACAACATCTGAACGATCACATTTACAAAATGTCTTTCTACTCTGCGAGTGTCTAAACCAGGGCTCTTCAATTCTGGTCCTGGAGGGCCGAAACACCTCTGTTTTTCATCCTCTCCTTCTAATCAGGGGCTAATTAAGACCTTGGAAACCAGGTGAGTGCAATTAACTACCAAGTAGAAATAAAAAACAGAAGTGTTTCGACCCTCCAGGACCGGAATTGAAGAACCCTGGTCTAAACCATGATCACCTTGATCTCATTCATCTCAGTCTCATTGCAAAAGGTGTTTATTATAATACTCATCTAAATAATATATTTTTGTAGTTTTTAATACATTTGCAAAAATGTCTAAGAACTTCTTTTCACTTTTTCATTATGTGGTATTGTGTGTAGATTGATGAGGAATTGTTTTATTTAATTCATTTCAGAAGAAGGCTGTAACGTAACAAATTGTGGAAAAAAATCAAGGGGTCTGAGTACTTTCCTAATGCACTGTACATATCCAAAAGTGGACCTAGAAGTTTGTCCTTAAATATCTATTGGGAGCCCATCTGGACCTTCCGCTTAACCTCCCTTCATATCGAAAATGGCATCAGATATTTCAACACCATCCAATTCCTTTTCCAGATCCAATTTAGTGTCTTCTGAAGTAGAGGGAAAATCAAGACCTGACTAGTTCAGTTCTCAGGAGATTCAGATTTGTAAAGTGTGTTGTAATAGGAAGCAAATGTTTGGTTTATTTCTACAGGATCCATTGATTATTGTCCTTGTAAATTATGAATTCCATTAAAGGCTGAATTTTACTTCTTACTGTGCCAGGCCAGCAATTTACCAGGTTTTTCACCTTGATCATAGGACTGTTTCAGCCTAGTTAAGCTGTTTGCAGCCTTTGAGGTGGGAAGTTCATCATACTGAGCTTTAAGACTAAATCATCCATATTTATTCTACTGAGTTATCCAAAAAAGCTTCCCTCTCCAATTCTCTGATTTTGCTGTCCATCACTCTCAATTTCTGATTTTTATTTGATTTTAAACTGGTAAAACGAATACTTTGCCCCCAAATATGTGCTTTGAAAGCCTCCCATCTGGTTCTCACTGACGTTTGGTGAGTGTTCAATGTCAAATAAATATCTATAGGCATTCCAACGTAATGTAAGAAGTCTGGGTCCTGTAACCATCTGGGATGCAAACACCATAAATAATAATAATAATATGCCATTTAGCAGACGCTTTTATCCAAAGCGACCATCAAGAGGATCCTTTTTACTAGTTTTGTATCCCTATAGAATAATCACACAAGGGAATGGTCATTCAAAACAATAGTATCATATCCATTTCCTGCTACATTGGGAAGCAATGAGCAAGAAACTAAAAAGTAGTCTACATGAGAATATGATTTAAATGTGAACATGAATTCTCCCTTTTACTCGGGTTCTGAGTCCTCCAAGGTTCACATAGATTTAAGTCCTTAATGAAATGCTGTAATTTCTTTCTACTCTGCGAGTGGGAAGTGTCTAAACCAGAGGAGCGATCTAGATGAAGATCAATAGTGCAATTAAAGTCCCCTGCCATTAGGACTTTACCAGGAATGGAGGCTATCAATAGAAATTAATTCTCAAAGATTTTGGGATTATCATCATTAGGACCATAAACATTAACCAGATTAATATGCTCCTTCAAAAGAGTTCCCTGTATCAAAATGTATCTACCAGCTGTATCAGTTATAATAGTATCCACTTGAAACGGAACAGATTAGTGAATTAAAACCATAACTCTATGAGAATGAGAGGAGAAACAGGATGCTACTACTTGCCTTGTCATCTCCTGCATACTTTAAGTAGCTCATCCTTCAACAAGTGAGTTTCTTGTAGGAACACAATAGATGAATGAAGTTGTTTAAGCCTAGTAATAACCTGATTTAAACTTGGATAGTTTACAAACTCCACAGACATTCCACAAAGTACATTTAAGTTTTGCATTTGAAGTCATTTAACCAAAGATGTAAACATGGAATAAGCTATAGCATAAAGACATATCTAAAATATGTTTAGTAACCACAAGGACCGCAGGAATATTTTGTAGTGAGGAAAATATGTAAAGATCTGTTGGAAGAAACAAACATAAATCTATCCTAACAACACAGGGTCTTTTGCTAGTAGCCTATATAGTAGCCTAAATATCACAACAAAAGGCCTCTCTAGCAAGATGATATGTGAAATATCACGAAGTATTTGTTTGAAAAGTAGCAAAGAATAGCTCCACCTAAAACAGTAACGCTAGTTAGTGAAGCCTGAGACTAACGTTAACGTTACATTATGGACCGTCCAAAATAGTGGTAGATGATCCACAACACAGGGTCTGCTGCTAGTAACTACCAAGTAACAATATGGCCCATACGTATAGCGTTAACGTAGTATACCATGATACGTTTATAAACCAGAAAAAGTATCAAAGATCAGAAATGAACAGCCTACGTGAGAAAAATAGATATCATTGAATATGTGCTACGTTACCCAAAGGCCCTTTGCATGTGATGTTAGGCTTGCACCTGAGTGTCAATCATTTTAGTCCAAGGACATGATCGAAAGGCCTCCATCATTCTTAAATGGAGAAGCCGGTGGTCACTCTGACAGAGCTCCAGAGTTCTGTGGCGATAGGAGAATCTTCCAGAAGGACAACCATCTCTGCAGAACTCCACCAATCAGGCCTTTATGGTAGAGTGGCTAGACGGAAGCCACTCCTCATGAAAAGGCCCGCTGGGAGTTTGCCAAAAGACACCTAAAGGACTCTCAGACCATGAGAAACAAGATTCTCTGGTCTGATGAAACCAAAATTGAACTCTTTGGCCTGAATGCCAAGCGTCACGTCTGTAGGAATCCTGGCACCATCCCAACGGCGAAGCATGGTGGTGGCAGCATCATGCTGTGGGGATGTTTTTCAGTGGCAGGGACTGGGAGACTAGTCAGGATCGAGGGAAAGATGAACGGAGCAAAGTACAGAGAGAACTGAAAATAGCTGTGCGGCGACACTACCCATCTTACCTGACAAGCTTGAGAGGATCTGCAGAGAAACTCCCCAAATACAGGTATGCCAAGCTTGTAGCGTCATACCCAAGAATACTTGAGGCTGTAATCACTGCCAAAGGAGCTTCAACAAAGTACTGAGTAAAGTCTGAATACAGTTTTTAATTTTTTTATTATTGCAAAAATTGTCAACACCTAGCGGTCAAACAGGGAAATGGTTCCAATCATTTTTCCTTTTTATTCATTTTAGAAACACTTAAAATAATGGCTGTGTTTCGTGTAGGCTTACCCTGGCGTGACTTTTAGCAATATTCGGCTCTATTTCCTCTCAAATTATAAAACTCAAATTATCATCAAAGTAGACATCATGCAAAACAACAACACTGCAGGCTCCTGCACGTCATCTCTAGCTGTTACCTTTGATAACAGGTATTGTGTCAATTTAAAACTACTTAACTGTGGTGGCAGGTGCAGTGATGAACGCCGAGAAGGAGCTGAGTGTAGAGGGAAGCAGTGTGTTGAGGGAGGTTATCGTCTAGTGTATAAAGAGGGATACGTCCTCCAGTAGCTCAGAGATGGAACCTGGTGAGAGTGAGGATGAATTACCTGCGGTGAGGAACTCAGAGCTCGGGCCTTGTTCCAAGGATGATAAGGATGATTCTGGCCCAGTGGGAGTGAGATTTGTAGAGAGAATGGATACATATGTGGTGTCAGGTTAGGTGGAGAAGAGGTTGGGGACTGTTGAGTTTGTGAAGGTAACTGAGTGGACTCGTGATGATTTTTTGTTTCTCCTCTGTCCAGAGGGAGCGGGCGCTGCGGATTACGTGATTAGAGACAGGAATTGTGACTTGAATTGCTCTCCGGAACAGGGTGGCATTGAAAGGAGTGATAATGGGGGTTAGGTTTAAGTGTTGAGGATGAGCAGTTGAAATGGAAGATTCCAGGTGTCTGTGACACCCTCCGTTTGGTGAGACGTAGATCCGGTGTAGAGCGTGGGGAAACAGAGAATACATTATCTGTCATGCTGGATTTTGATGCATAGTCTCTGCCAGATAAGATCAAGGTAGGAAGTGTCAGTTATCCCGTGAGCGATTTTGTTCCGTAAATACTACAGTGTTTTAGGTGTGAAGTTTATGGGCCTGTTGCAGCAGTGTGTAGGCGTGAGATGCCTAGATGTGACAAGTGTGCAGGAGGGCATGAGATGAAGAAATGTGTGGTATCGGTGGAGAAAGTTCTGTGTGTTAGGTGTGGGGGTGCTAACGGGCTGGAGATCTGAGGTGTCAGGTGAGAGAAAGGCAGATTGTGGTCCTCTGTAGCTCAACTGTAGCTCAATTGGTAAAGCATGGCACTTGTAACGGGTAGTGGGTTCGATCCCCGGGACCACCCATACGTAAAAATGTATGCGCACATGACTGTAAGTCGCTTTGGATAAAAGCGTCTGCTAAATGGCTTATTATTATTATTATTATTATTATTATATTGAGGTTGCCAGGGTTACAGTAGTACAGAAACTGTTGGATTTACTGCAGAACAGCTGCAGGGGGTGTTGAGTGGTAGTGGTCTGGCGTAGGACTAGATGGTGTTAAATAGTGGAATGGGGTGGTGGGTTTTTGTCGTGGAAAATCGCCACGAAGGGACTCAAAGTCAAATGAGTCCCTTGTTGGAGAGGTTCCAACAAACGTAAAAGCACCATAGTATACGTCGGTCGGGAGCTCTGCCGGGGCAGTCCCGTTAGTTGTCCTATATACTGCTTACACAGACAAGTTATATTTGCATGATTTTAGCTTTATTAATAATTCAATAATCGTTAACATTTGGTTCCTGCATGTGACCGACCAATAACTCACAAGGCTTCTTCTCTCCAAGCTGAGACCTTGAAACTGAGATATCCCTTTTGGTTCCCAGAACAATTTTCTGGGCGTACTGCCAATTGGTCTGAGGAGGTCAGTCATCTGCACGAACCAATAACATTTACCCTCAAATTTTTTAGAGCAGGCTAATACTGCAATTTTGTATTAATTACTGTATCAATGAATTTAATGTATATAGGCTGTGAATGGCCTCACACACCAGTACAGTAGGTTGCAGTGTATGCACCTAAAAGTTGAATGCGCCCCGCCAACCAAATCCCGAAGAAGAAGGATGGAGAATGTGAAAAAGGAGCAAAGTTCATCTTTATTATTGATGTTTGATGAAGAGTATCTACCACCCTATGTAAAGCTGGGATATATAATATACCCCATAAGAGAGTTTGTGTAAAACCTGATGCAATGCAAGAAATGTAAAAAGTTTGGCCACATGTCAAGTGTTTGCAGACGGAAGGAATATGTTACTGAAGAGCATGTGAATGTAACTGTGGTGGGGGTCATATTCCTGAATTCCCAGAGTGCCCTGTTAGGGTGAAAGAGGTTGAGGTGTCAAGGATCAGGGCTGTACAGCAAATCTCCTATGTGGAGGCGGTGAAGAGAGTTATAGTAGCAAGAGGCCACAGTTCTGAAGAAGATATGGCGGTGGATGCACTGCAACCAGTTGCAAATGTTGTATGTCAATCAAGTGGTCTGGATACACTTATTTTGAAGGTGGATTTTTTAAAATATTTTTTGCCACAGTTATTAATTTTACTGCACAATACGTCCAAGAAGCTGGACATCATTATATCTGTAGTTGAGAAGTTTTTGGGCCTCCAAGACTTCACGGCAGAAGCCCTGCAAGGTCTACTGTAGCCAGAAAATGTTCCACCCTCACAGGATCCTTCTGAGCCTGTGTAGGGACCTGATTAGAACAGAAAAGCAGGCTGATTTAGTTCAATTTAAATTTTGTTATCGATAGTTTGTATGATTTTTTAGAAATACTGTATACACTGAACAAACATATAAACGCAACATGTAAAGTGTTGGTCCCATGTTTCATGAGGTGAAATAAAAGATCCCAGAAATGTTCCAGACACAAACTTATTTCTAAAATGTTGTGCACAAATTTGTTTACATCCCTGTTAGTGAGCATTTCTCATTTGCCAACATAATCCATCCACCTGACAGGTGTGGCATATCATGAAGCTGATTAAATAGCATGATCATCATTACACAGGTGCACCTTGTGCTGGGGACAAGAGTAGCTGAGGAGGTGCTTGGCAGAATCTAATGGGGATCCCTAACAAATACAAAAATGTGCAGTTTTTTCACACAACACAATGCCACAGATGTCTCAAGTTTTGAGGGAGCATGCAATTGGCATGCTGACTGCAGGAATGTCCACCAGAGCTGTTGCCAGAGAATGTTAGGTTAATTTCTCTACCATTAGCTGCCTCCAATGTTGTTTTAGAGAATTTTGCAGTATGCCCAACCAGCCTCACAACTGCTGACCACCGTGTATGGCGTTGTGTGGACGTACGGTTTGCTGATGTCAATGTTGTGAACAGCGGACCCCATGGTGGTATCGGGGTTATGGCATGTCATAAGCTACAGACAACTAATACAAATGCATTTTATCGATGGCTGTTTGAATGCACAGAGATGCCATGACAAGATCCTGAGGCCCGTTGTCCTGCCATTCATCCACCTCCATCACCTCGTGTTTCAGCATGATAATGCACAGCCCCATGTCGCAAGGATCTGTACACAATTGAACATGCTGAAAATGTCCCAATTCTTCCATGGCCTGCATACTCACCAGACATGTCACCCTTTGAGCATGTTTGGGATGGTCTGGATCAATGTGTACCACAGCTTGCTCCAGTTCCTGCCAATCTCCAGGAATTTCCTAGAAGCCTAGAGTCCGGGAAAAATGTGTTATTTTATAAATGGATTTCATGCAATTCTATATAATTTTAGATGACTGGAGACTTTCGCAGAATCTTTTTTAATACCTCACAAATGACCAAAATGAAAGGCTACTTGAATGACACTGAGAATCTGAGATCAATAACCACGACCTTATCTTGAATCCATCAATAGCTTAGGACCCTACAGTGAGGAAAAAAGTATTTGATCCCCTGCTGATTTTGTACGTTTGCCCACTGACAAAGACATGATCAGTCTATAATTTTAATGGTAGGTTTATTTGAACAGTGAGAGACAGAATAACAACAAAAAAATCAAGAAAAACGCATGTCAAAAATGTTATAAATTGATTTGCATTTTAATGAGGGAAATAAGTATTTGACCCCCTCTCAATCAGAAAGATTTCTGGCTCCCAGGTGTCTTTTATACAGGTAACGAGCTGAGATTAGGAGCACACTCTTAAAGGGAGTGCTCCTAATCTCAGTTTGTTACCTGTATAAAAGACACCTGTCCACACAAGCAATCAATCAATCTGATTCCAAACTCTCCACCATGGCCACGACCAAAGAGCTCTCCAAGGATGTCAGGGACAAGATTGTAGACCTACACAAGGCTGGAATGGGCTACAAGACCATCGGCAAGCAGCTTGGTGAGAAGGTGACAACAGTTGGTGCGATTATTCGCAACTGGAAGAAACACAAAATAACTTTCAATCTCCCTCGGCCTGGGGCTCCATGCAAGATCTTACCTCGTGGAGTTGCAATGATAATGAGAACGGTGAGGAATCAGCCCAGAACTACACGGGAGGATCTTGTCAATGATCTCAAGGCAGCTGGGACCATAGTCACCAAGAAAACAATTGGTAACACAATATGCCGTGAAGGACTGAAATCCTGCAGTGCCCGCAAGGTCCCCCTGCTCAAGAAAGCACATATACAGACCCGTCTGAAGTTTGCCAATGAACATCTGAATGATTCAGAGGAGAACTGGGTGAAAGTGTTGTGGTCAGATGAGACCAAAATCGTGCTCTTTGGCATCAACTCAACTCGCCGTGTTTGGAGGAGGAGGAATGCTGCCTATGACCCCAAGAACATCATCCCCACCGTCAAACATGGAGGTGGAAACATTATGCTTTGGGGGTGTTTTTCTGCTAAGGGGACAGGACAACTTCACCGCATCAAAGGGACGATGGACGGGGCAATGTACCGTCAAATCTTGGGTGAGAACCTCCTTCCCTCAGCCAGGGCATTGAAAATGGGTCGTGGATGGGTATTCCAGCATGACAGTGACCCAAAACACACGGCCAAAGCAACAAAGGAGTGGCTCAAGAAGAAGCACATTAAGGTCCTGGAGTGGCCTAGACAGTCTCCAGACCTTAATCCCATAGAAAATCTGTGGAGGGAGCTGAAGGTTCGAGTTGCCAAACGTCAGCCTCGAAACCTTATTGACTTGGAGAAGATCTGCAAAGAGGAGTGGAACAAAATCCCTCCTAAGATGTGTGCAAACCTGGTGGCCAACTACAAGAAACGTCTGACCTCTGTGATTGCCAACAAGGGTTTTGCCACCAAGTACTAAGTCATGTTTTGCAGAGGGGTCAAATACTTATTTCCCTCATTAAAATGCAAATCAATTAATAACATTTTTGACATGCGTTTTTCTGGATTTAGTTGTTGTTATTCTGTCTCTCACTGTTCAAATAAACCTACCATTAAAATTATAGACTGATCATGTCTTTGTCAGTGGGCAAACGTACAAAATCAGCACGGGATCAAATACTTTTTTCCCTCACTGTACATGGTTTGACACCAGTATTGCCAGCATTTGTTTTATTCACTGGGCTATCTAGAGTGATCAGAGAGTAGACTAAAGAAGTGAAGTAGACAAACTGCCAATGTTTTAAAGTTGTATTAAATGAGTCTGTGTAGTTACTAACCCTTGTGATAGTGAGTGGAGAATGATATGGCTTCTTCATCTGCATTGCTTGCTCTTTGGGTTTTTTGGCTGGGTTTCTATAAAGCACTTTGTGACAACTTCTGATGTAAAAAGGGCTTCATAAAATACATTTGATTGACATGTATATCACACCAACTGACTGGTTCTTCTGTTGTTGTTCACACAGGAGACCATGTTGAGACGTTCTCTACATCCAGAGAGCAACAGCAGGAAGATCACAGAGCTAAGAGGTTAAAAATACACCTACAAATACACACAGGAGAGAATCTGAATTCCTGTACTGACTGTGGGAAGAATTTCACAACATCAAAGGCTCTGACAGTTCATCAGAGAGTGCACATAGGAGAGAAGCCTTACAACTGCTCTGACTGTGGGGCAAGTTTCTCTCATCTTGGCAACTTAAAAAAACATGAACGTATACACACAGGAGAGAAGCCTTACTCCTGCTCTGACTGTGGGGCCAGTTTCTCTCATCTTGGCAACTTAAAAAGACATGAACGTATACACACAGGAGAGAAGCCTTACTCCTGCTCTGACTGTGGGGCAAGTTTCTCTCAACTGGGCAGCTTAAAACAACATGAACGTATACACACAGGAGAGAAGCCTTACTCCTGCTCTGACTGTGGGGCAAGTTTCTCTCAACTGGGCAGCTTAAAACAACATGAACGTATACACACAGGAGAGAAGCCTTACTCCTGCTCTGACTGTGGGGCAAGTTTCTCTCGAATGGGCCACTTAAAACAACATGAAAGTATACATAGAGGAGAGAAGCCTTACTCCTGCTCTGACTGTGGGGCAAGTTTCTCTCAACTGGGCCACTTAAAACAACATGAACGTATACACACAGGAGAGAAGCCTTACTCCTGCTCTGGCTGTGGGGCAAGTTTCTCTCAACTGGGCCACTTAAAACAACATGAACGTATACATACAGGAGAGAAGCCTTACTCCTGCTCTGACTGTGGGGCAAGTTTCTCTCAACTGGGCCACTTAAAAAAACATGAATGTATACACACAGGAGAGAAGCCTTACTCCTGCTCTGACTGTGAGATGAGATTCTACATATCTGGCAATTTAAAAAGACACCAACGTATACATAAGAAGTGGTAGTGGATTGGATACACTATTGTAATCCTATTGTTTCTCACTGTGAGAGAACTGTGCAGAGGTACGGGGAAGTTGTAGAATTTTAGGATCTCTTAACTGATCAGTGTGCACCTTGTCAGTTTTGCAGTGCTTAGATAGGTCCTACTGTAAAGATAATGAGAGGTCTAGGATATTGAGGAAACCACGAGTACATGCATCCATGCCGTGTGTCAGCATTGCAGGATGGTGGTGGTGGTGTGGGGTGTGTTTTCATGGCAGACATTGGGCCCCTTGATAAAAGTGGAGCAACGTTTGAATGCCACAGGATATCTAAAAATCATTGTCAATCAGGTGCATCCCTTCATGGCAGAAGTTATCCATCTGCAAATATATTTTTTCAGATGGATTATGCCCCATGCCACAAGGCTTGTTCAGAAAAGGTTCCACGAACATGACAGTGAATTCAGGTTACTGCAGTGGCCTTCCGAGGCACCAGATCTCAATCCAATTGTGCATCTGTTGTAGGAGATGGAACGAGCTATTCTGAGTAGAAATTCACTGCCAGACAACTTGACACAACTGTGGGAAGCATTGCAGTCAACATGGGCCAGCATCCCAGTGGAACGCTTTCGACACCTTGTAGAGTCCATGCCCCGACAAATTGAGGCTGTTCTGATGACAAAGACTATCAGATGTTCAGAAATGACAGGTCCAGAGAGGGGATGCGAGGAGGGGGTGTGGCTATGTATGTGAATCACAGTATGCAGGCAAAGAGAAGAATAACTGACCTAGAGAAAGAAGAGTTTGAGTGTCTTCAGCTCCGTCCTAAACAACACCCCAGCTCAGTTTCATCTCTGGTAGTGGAGTGCTCTAACATCCACCATGGGCACATGACAAAACACTGCAGCAGAACACTGGATTATCTCATAATCACTGTCCATGTGATCAGGATGTCCTCTCCCCAAATGGGTCTCATCCTGTGTGGAGACTTTAATCACCTGCCCATCAAGATGCTGACAAACTCCCATCCAGACATGAAACAAGTGGCCAAAGACAAGACCACAGAGGGGACTCCATCCTAGATCTGATCAACACAACCCACTGTACTTACTCCTCTCGGATCCAGTGATCACAAATGTCTGCTGTTCTCTCCAAACACAACATCAGGAGGGAGAAGAGAGGTGCAGCGGAAAAAAGGACATCTGGTAACTCAGAACAGAAAGGAGACCTTTGCACGATGTATGGCCAGAACTGACTGGTCTGCCATATATGAGGTGGAGACATTCAACTCCTGCATTCAAACTGCACTTGATGTATGCATGTCAATAAGAAATAAGAAAACAACAATACTGGACCAGCCCTGGATGACTGAAAGAATAAAGGCTGCCATTCAGGAAAATACAGAATATTTTCAACAGATGGGGAGAAACAATGACATGGAGAAAATACAGAAACACAGTGCAAATGATTATCAAGGAAGCAAAGACAATCTTTTACAAAACTGAAATCCAGGACCTAAAGAAGAAAAACCCTAAGGAATGGTGGGACTTCATTAACAATGGACTGGGACCAAAGAAAACATCAGGAGGGAGAATACAGGTTTGAGGGAATTGAAGACGACGACGTGGCTGATGTTTTGAATGGCTTCTTTGCTGAGGCATGGACAAGCACCACACCTCTTGCCATCTTCCCCCTGCCCATGCCTACAAGGCAGGTTGAGCTGTGCAGCATTGGCCAGTTAAAGCAAGCTCTGAACAGACTCAGAGCACGTAAAGCATGTGGGCCTGTTGGCATTCCAGCCTGGCTACTAAAGAGCATGCAGAAGATCTAGCCCCTGTCATCAAACACATTGTTAACACCTCCTACTGGAAGGGGACAGTTTTATCTGAGTGCACGATTCAGTATGACATTGAACTGTGTCCAAGGTTACTAGCCTGGCTCCACAGCTACACCACCGAAAGAGGGCAGAGGGTGATGGCAACTGGTACATTTAGCCGTTGGTCAGAGGACCATCCACAACCTGCACCACTAATCCTAGGAAGACAGGAAGTACCAGTGGTAACAACAACCAAGTATCTTGATTTTAATCTAGACTCTAACCTCAGTGGTGACATGTGGAGCAGCCAGTGAGAAAGGCCTCGAAATGCCTTTTTGACTGTTCTGGAATACGGTGGAGTGCTGTTAGTTGGATGCAGTAAAAAGCAGCAGGCCCAACTAGACAGGGTGCAGAGGAGGGCCTTGAGGATCATCTCCAGAGGTGGAGCAGTCCAACCACAGCTCCCGTCACTGCAGAGCAGGCGAGAACAGGCTGCAGTGCACCTGGTGAAGGACATGCACACTCTTGACCATCCACTGAATGACCTGCTCCCTCCAAGAAGAGGTAACTGCACCACCAGGCTCCTGAGAAACAGCCACAAACTGTCCTGTCTAACTGCCCGTACAAACCGCCTGCGAAACGCCACTCTACCCACTGCTTTTTTTAAATCACATTTTAATATTTCAATTTCCATCATGAAAAATGTCCTGTAATATTTCAAGTGTTCTGTATTGTACTTATGTCACGTATTGTGTTATGTATTTAACAGGTAGCCTAGCGGTTAAGAGTGTTGGGCCAGTAACTGAAAGGTCGCTGGTTTGAATCCCGAGCCAACTAGGTCAAAAATCTGTCATTGTGGCCTTGAGCAAGGCAATTAACCCCAATTGGTCCTATAAGTCGCTCTAGATAAGAGCATCTGCTAAATTACAAATATGTAATGAAAAATCATGTTTGTACATTAATTTGTGCTGGGCAACCTATTCTTCTCTTGTGCATAAATATAACAAAGTGTTTAAAGTGAAATAGTTAGTGTCTATACAGTGCATTCTGAAAGTATTCAGACCCCTTGACTTTAAAAAAAATAAAAAAAAGTTACAGCCTTATTGTAAAATGATTTTTTATTTTTATTTTTTACAAACAACAACAAAAAACCCTCATCAATCTACACACAATACCCCATAATGACAAAGTGGAAACAGGTTTAGACATTTTTGCAAAACCTTATTTACATTAGTATTCCAGACCCTTCTCGAAATTTTGCTCAGGTGCATCCTGTTTCTATTGATCTTCCTTGAGATGTTTCTACAACTTGATTGGAGTCCACCTGAGATAAATTCAATTGATTGGACATGGTTTGAAAAGGCACACATCTGTCTATATAACATCCCACAGTTGACATTGCATGTCAGAGCAAAAACCAAGCCATGAGGTAGAAGGAATTGTCTGTAGAGCTCAGAGACAGGATTGTGTCGAGGCACAGATCTGGGGAAAGGTACCAAAAAATGCCTGCAGCATTGAAGGTCCCCAAGAACACCGTGGCCTCCTCCATTCTTAAATGGAAGAAGTTTGGAATCACCAAGATTCTTCCTAGAGCTGTCCGCCCGGCCAACTGCGCAATCGGAGGAGAAGGGCCTTGGGCAGGGAGGTGACCAAGAACCCGATGATCACTTTGACAGAGCTCTAGAGTTCAGCCCGCTTGGAGTTTGCCAAGAGGCACCTAAAGGACTCTGACCATGAGAAACAAGATTCTCTGGTCTGTTGTTACCAAGATTGAACTCTTTGGCCTGAATACCAAGCGTCACTTCTGGAGGAAACCTGGCACCATGCCTACGGTGAAGCATGGTCGTGGCAGTATCATGCTGTGTGGATGTTTTTCAGAGGCAGGGACTGGGAGACTAGTCAGGATCGAGGGAATAATGAACGGAGCAAAGTACAGAGAGATCCTTGATGAAAACCTGCTCCAGAGCGCTCAGGACTTCAGACTGGGGCAAAGGTTCACCTTGCCCAGCCAGAGCCCAGACTTGAACACGATTGAACATCTCCGGAGAGACCAGAAAATAGCTGTGCAGCAACACTCCCCATCCAACCTGACAGAGTTTGAGAGGATCTGCAGAGAAGAATGAATGAAACTCCCCAAATACAGGTGTGCCAAGCTTGTAGCATCATACCCAAGAAGACTTGATGGTGTAAGTGCTGCCAAAGGTGCTTCAACCAAGTACTGAGTAAAGGGTCTGAATACTTAGATATTTCCGTTTTTTTATTAATAAATTAGGAAAAATGTCTAAAAACCTGTATTTTGCTTTGACATTATGGGGTATTGTGTGTAGATTGATGAGGGGGAAAAAACAATTTAACCAACTTTAGAATATGGCTGTAACGTAATAAAATGTGGAAAATTCAAGGGGTCTGAATACTTTCAGATTGCACTGTATATAGCCAAGCTACCATTGACTAGGTATTGGCACCCCATGTATATAGCCAAGCTATCATTGACTAGGTATTGGCACCCCATGTATATAGCCAAGCTACAATTGACTAGGTATTGGCACCCCATGTATATAGCCAAGATATCATTGCTCATCGTGTATTAATTCCTTGTGCTACAATCTTTTTCCTATTATTATAATTGTTGTATTGTGTTCTCCATTGTTGGTCAACATTTCACTGTTAGTCTACACCTGTTGTTTACCAAACATGACAATTAAAATGAAATGACTACGTATTTAGTTAATTGTCTTCTAAAACTATACTGAAAAAATATATAAACTTGACATGTAAAGTGTTGGTACCATGTTTCATGAGCTGAAATAAAAGATCCTGGATATTTTCCATACCCACAAAAAGCTTATTTCTCTCCAATTTGGTGCACAAATCTGTTTCCATTTCTGTTAGTGAGCATTTATCCTTTGCCAAGATTATCAATCCACCTGACAGGTGTGGCATATCAAGAAGCTGATTAAACAGCATGATCATTACACAGGTGCACCTTGTGCTGGGTACAATAAAAGGCCACTCTGAAATGTGCAGTTTTGTCACACAACACAATGCCACAGATGTCTACATTTTGAGGGAGTGCGCAATTGGCATGCTGACTGCAGGAATGTTCACAAGAGCCCAGGACCTCCACATCGGTCTTCTTCACCTGCAGGATCATCTGAGACCAGCCACCCGGACAGCTGATGAAACTGAGGAGTATTTATATCTGTAATAAAGGCCTTTTAGTGGGGAAAAATCATTCTTATTGGTTGATGGGTGGGCCCCTGTCATGTGAAATCCATAGATTAGGGCCTAATGAATGTATTTCAATTGATTGATTTCCTTATATGTACTGTACCCCAGTAAAATAATTGAATGTTGTGTTACTATTTTTGTTCAGTTAGTTAAAATCTTACAAAACAACTGATGATGAATATGTTTGGAAAACTGCATTGATCTGCCAATGAAAAATAATGTTTGTACATGAATTTGTACTGGTAAACCTCTCCTTCTCTTTTGTATTCAGTTCTTCCATATTAGATCTGACAGTATGAATGGTTCTTATGGTTGTATTCAGTTCTTCCATATTAGATCTGACAGTATGAATGGTTCTTATGGTTGTATTCAGTTCTTCCATATTAGATCTGACAGTATGAATGGCTCTCATGGGCTGAGTGCCTGGAGTGTTTTGGTATGACCACAGTCAGGAATTTTCTCGATCCTATGATCTCACCAGAACAGAACCACGTCTCTATCACACTCCAGCCCAGAAGGTGGCAGTGATGTACCTTTAACGTTGGTCTGAACACCACCAATAAACACCATAGAAGAAGAATGCATGCTAAACAACAACCAAGGGGCCATGCAGCTTTCCACTGTTCCAAAGACTGTCTATTATATGGAACAGATTGGCATGTGACCACTCTAACAATGTAGACACGTCCTCAAAGATTGGACATGAATCTGTGTTGGTCAAACTCTTCTCTATCATTAAATACAACAAAACTATGTTTTAAGTTTAATCTTTAGTGTTTGTCTAAAGCTGGAAAAAATACTTGGAATGGGCATCACAAAGATACATTTGACCTATGCACTAACAAGCTTTTTCAAGAGACAGAATCATTAGATAATTTGTTTTGGTTCTGTCCATTTGTAGCTTGTTTTTGGACACAGGTCCAGGAATGGCTAAAGGATTGCAATATTTACCTGGAGCTAACCTTGCAGATAGCATTACTGGGTGATCGGAAAAGTCATAGTCAATCGATCAATAATATAATAATACTTTTAGCAAAAATGTTTATTTTTAATTCACAATCTGTAGAAGCAATGAGAATAGAAAGGTTCAGAACTTTTGTAAAACATCACAGTACGGTTGAACTATATATGGCAAATAGAAATCCTATATGGATGGGATAGGATAAAGTAATCCTTCTACCCCCCCCCCCCCCCCCTTTACTCCAAACCCCCCCCCCCCCCCCCCCCCCCCCGAAAAAAAACAACAGCAACAACATTGTAGAGTGGTTATCCCACTGGCTATAAGGTGAATGCACCTATTTGTAAGTCGCTCTGGATAAGAGCGTCTGCTAAATGACGTAAATGTAAATGTGTTAAGAGATAGATGGGTAGTATTGAATGGAGTTGAAGGATGGGACTAATAACAAATAACAACAAATAATAACAAAGATAGCTAATAATGTAAGAATACTGTGTCCATAATAAGTATATGGGTTGTATGTTGGGAGCTTTTGGGAAAGAGCACAGTTAGAAAGACATGGCAAATAGAAGCAAACCGGATGGACATCATGAAATGATCGGAGAGGTTGAGAGTAGAAGTAGTTCAGGAGCAAAAATAAATATATATACAGTGGGGGGGAAAAGTATTTAGTCAGCTACCAATTGTGCAAGTTCTCCCACGTAAAAAGATGAGAGAGGCCTGTAATTTTCATCATAGGTACACGTCAACTATGACAGACAAAATGAGGAAAAGAAATCCAGAAAATCACATTGTAGGATTTTTAATGAATTTATTTGCAAATGATGGTGGAAAATAAGTATTTGGTCAATAACAAAAGTTTCTCAATACTTTGTTATATACCCTTCATTGGCAATGACAAAGGTCAAACGTTTTCTGTAAGTCTTCACAAAGTTTTCACACACTGTTGTTGGTATTTTGGCCCATTCCTCCATGCAGATCTCCTCTAGAGCAGTGATGTTTTGGGGCTGTCGCTGGGCAACACAGACTTTCAACTCCCTCCAAAGATTTTCTATGGGGTTGAGATCTGGAGACTGGCTAGGCCACTCCAGGACCTTGAAATGTGTCTTACGAAGCCACTCCTTCGTTGCCCGGGCGGTGTGTTTGGGATCATTGTCATGCTAAAAGACAAATCCACGTTTCATCTTCAATGCCCTTGCTGATGGAAGGAGGTTTTCACTCAAAATCTCACGATACATGGCCCCATTCATTCTTTCCTTTACACGGATCAGTCGTCCTGGTCCCTTTGCAGAAAAACAGCCCCAAAGCATGATGTTTCCACCCCCATGCTTCACAGTAGGTATGGTGTTCTTTGGATGCAACTCAGCATTCTTTGTCCTCCAAACACGACGAGTTGAGTTTTTACCAAAAAGTTCTATTTTGGTTTCATCTGACCATATGACATTCTCCCAATCCTCTTCTGGATAATCCAAATGCACTCTAGCAAACTTCAGACGGGCCTGGACATGTACTGGCTTAAGCAGGGGGACACGTCTGGCACTGCAGGATTTTAGTCCCTGGTGGCGTAGTGTGTTACTGATGGTAGGCTTTGTTACTTTGGTCCCAGCTCTCTGCAGGTCATTCACTAGGTCCCCCCGTGTGGTTCTGGGATTTCTGCTCACCGTTCTTGTGATCATTTTGACCCCACGGGGTGAGATCTTGCGTGGAGCCCCAGATCGAGGGAGATTATCAGTGGTCTTGTATGTCTTCCATTTCCTAATAATTGCTCCCACAGTTGATTTCTTCAAACCAAGCTGCTTACCTATTGCAGATTCAGTCTTCCCAGCCTGCTGCAGGTCTACAATTTTGTTTCTGGTGTCCTTTGACAGCTCTTTGGTCTTGGCCATAGTGGAGTTTGGAGTGTGATTGTTTGAGGTTGTGGACAGGTGTCTTTTAAACTGATAACAAGTTCAAACAGGTGTCATTAATACAGGTAACGAGTGGAGGACAGAGGAGCCTCTTAAAGAAGAAGTTACAGGTCTGTGAGAGCCAGAAATCTTGCTTGTTTGTAGGTGACCAAATACTTATTTTCCACCATAATTTGCAAATAAATTCATAAAAAATCCTACAATGTGATTTTCTGGATTTTTTTCCCTCAATTTGTCTGTCATAGTTGACGTGTACCTATGATGAAAATTACAGGCCTCTCTTATCTTTTTAAGTGGGAGAACTTGCACAATTGGTGGCTGACTAAATACTTTTTTCCCCCACTGTATATATATATATATAATTATTGTAAAATTGACTGTGTCCATAAGGTGTAGATAGTAAGTATAGGCCGGAAGTAGAGGCCTGGGCATTGTTGTTCACTAATTTATTCCAAGTAGGGAAATGCCCCGTTGATTAAGTAAACAGTCTTGTGGTCCTCTGTAGCTCAGCTGGTAGAGCACGGCGTTTGTAACGCCAAGGTAGTGGGTTCGATCCCTGGGACCACCCATACACAAAAAAAAATTATGCACGCATGACTGTAAGTCGCTTTGGATAAAAGCGTCTGCTAAATGGCATATTATTATTATATTATTATGGTCCATCTGAGGGTGAGTCATTGATATGAATGCTCAGAGTAAAAGAGCTGTGAACTCACCTGTGATGGCCCACGTCTACCACAACCTTTCCTATTGTGTTTGTAAGCACCACAGCATTTTAGGCAGCCATTGTTCAAAATGTGTTCATACATACAGTACAATGGGAGGGCGTGTGGAAGGAACAGGGGAGAACCAGGAGTTTGATCTCTGACTTCTATTTAGGACTGGGATCCCTCTGTGGGCCGGCCTTTTCAGAATATCTCTCAATTCTCTTTTAAACATGCTAGAAACCTAAAGGACAGCCTAGTAAGAGCAGATGAATATGTTCCCCCTCAGCATTTCCTATCCACCCTCCCCTCAAATCATTGTGAGAACTGTAATGTGATGACCAAGGGGGATTTCTTTCTTCACCCTCATACTGGAAATAAAATGTATGTCCTGGGTAGAATTTCCTGTAAAACAAAATGTGTGGTATATTTCCTGATGTGCCCATGTGGCTATTATTATGTTGGAAAGTCTAAGAGAAAATTGAAAGCTGAAAGAGCAACATCAGAACTGCTGACGAGAAATCCCCTGTAGCCAGAAGCTTTAATGTGGTCGGTTATGTTGTGTGCCAACTTGAGGTTCAAGGGCTTAGAAGTTGTACAGCCAATATAAGACAGGAGGTGATAGAGAATAATTGTTGTTACAGAGAGAGACATATTATATCCATGACTTACAAACAGAGAGAGACATATTAAATCCATGACTTACAAACAGAGACAGACATATTATATCCATGACTTACAAACAGAGAGAGACATATTATATCCATGACTTACAAACAGAGAGAGACATATTATATCCATGACTTACAAACAGAGAGAGGCATATTATATCCATGACTTACAAACAGAGAGAGGCATATTATATCCATGACTTACAAACAGAGACAGACATATTATATCCATGACTTACAAACAGAGACCAACTGGCAGGTGTCTTCACTGACATTTTCAACCTCTCCCTGACCGTGTCCATAATACCTACATGTTTCAAGCAGACCACCATTGTCCCTGTGCCCAAGAAAGCGAAGATAACCTGCCTAAATGGCTTCCGCCCCGTAGCACTCACGTCGGTAGCCATGAAGCGCTTCGAAAGACTGGTCATGGCTCACATCAACACCATCATCCTGGAAACCCTAGACCCACTCCAAATCCCAGTGCTTGATTATGGTGATGTAATCTATAGTCATACGGCTGCCTCTGTTTTAAAATCTTTAGCACTGTGTTTTATCACTGGGATTTTAAACATTTTAAATGAGCCAATTTCTCTTCTATATTATTTATCTAGTCAAAACATGTCACTACACCTCAACACATCACCATTGGGACAATCCAATTTGCTAGTCCCCATTATTTTCTATAATGCATATGAATAGATGTTTTCAGTATAAAGGACTTAGACAGGTTTTCTTCTTAGGTAACAATTAAATAAAACAACAAATATATTATTTGTAATTTTTTCATTTTTATGTGTTTTAAATTGACCCACTTACTATTGGGGAGTGGAACCAGAGAGGAAGCTTGTGTTACCTTTCTCACACCACTACAGTATTCATTTCAACAGACCCTTTCCATCCCCCATTGTTAGAGTTCAATATATGCCCAGGACGATATTGAGGTTCAGGCTGTTGTAATGTCCAGTTGATTATGTAAATAGTATTGTAGAACTCTGGTATTGATGGTCCATTTGAGGGTGAGTCATTGATATGAATATTCAGAATGAAAGAGCTGAGAATTCATCTAACACAATATTTCCTGTTGTGTTAATAAGCACCACAGCATTTTAGGCAGCAATTGTTCAAATCTGTCCAGAGTTTACAGACCCCAGGACAGCGGAGTCACTCACCACCTTCCGGAGACACTTGAAACCCCACCTCTTTAAGGAATACCTGGAATAGTATAAAGTAATCCTTCTACCCCCCCTCCCCCACCCCCCATAAAAAAGTGGTTGTCCCACTGGCTATCATAAGTTGAATGCACCAATTTGTATGTCGCTCTGGATAAGAGTGTCTGCTAAATGATGTAAATGTAAATGTAATTAACAGTGAGGACAAACCCAGCCTGCCTCTCTCCTTCCACACTGAGTCCAAACCTACAGTCACTGGGTCCTCATTGTGACAGTGGAGCCCAGTTTGCACTGCAGGATCCAGAGATGGCATCAGTGAAGCTAGAAGACTGCAGTCAAACACTGGAGCTGAATGTCAACATTAAAGATGAAGAAGAGGAGGAGAAGATTGGGAAATCTGTTTCTCATGGTAAGAGTAGGTTCTTTAGTGATCATATGTACAGTACACCTCACCTGCGACTCATGAAAATACTTCAATTTATGTATTAAGTAAGTCTACTAAAATGTTTATCTGACACCATAAAGATGATTAAAATATGCAAGCATTAGGCAATGAGTTGATGTTGACTAGCAAGAATTGGTCTGATAGTGGAATACTAAAGGTAAATAGATTTAATGACATTGTAAAATTAACGATTTACTTACATTTCTTTAATTTTTAGAGGAACTTGGGTTAAGTGCCTTGCTCAAGGGCACATCGACAGATATTTCACCTAGTCGGCTCGGGGATTCGAACCAGCAACCTTTCAGTTACCTTCTGCCCAATGCGTAAAGCCTAAGTTACAAGTAAATACTGACATTAACAAAACATGAAGTATCTAAACATGATCAGACAGGAAGAGAAAGACAAAGAATCCATAGTTTGTGTCGTGGCCCATAGCTCATGGGATAGAGAGAATCCATAGCTTGTGTCGTGGCCCATAGCTCATGGGATAGAGAGAATCCATAGCTTGTGTCATGGCCCATAGATCATTGATAGAGAGAATCCATAGCTTGTGTCGTGGCCCATAGCTCATGGGATAGAGAGAATCCATAGCTTGTGTCATGGCCCATAGCTCATGGGAGAGGGGTAGAGAGAAAGACGGTGTACACTGAGTGTATTAAACATTAGGAACACCTGCTTCTTTCCCTGCCATAGACTGACCAGGTGAAAGCTATGATCCCTTATCGATGTCTCTTGTTAAATCCACTTCAGTGTAGATGAAGGGGAGGAGACGGGTTAAAGAAGGATTTTTTGTGTATGTGTTTCATTCAGAGGGTGAATGGGCAAAAAAAATATTTAAGTGCTTTGAACAGGGTATGGTAGTAGGTACCAGACGCACCGGTTTGAGTGTGTCAAGAACTGCAATGCAGTTTCCCGCAGTTTCAACAGTTTCCCGTGGGTATCCAGAACGGTCCACCACCAAAAGTACATCCAGCCAACTTGACACAACTATGGAAAGCATTGGAGTCAACATGGGCCAGGATCCCTGTGGAAGGCTTTGGACACCTTGTAGAGTCCATGCCCTGACAAAGTTAGGCTTTACTGAGGGCAGAAGGGGGTGCAACTCAATATTAGGAAGATGTTCCTAATGTTTTGTGCACTCAGTATATATCTCACCACAGCAGGTCAAGAACAAAAGAGAAAGACACATTGAAGCTAAGACCCTTTTAGAACCATTTGACCATGTTTGGATTCAAAATAGGAGTTGTTGATCAATAACATTACTGTTGAGTTAACTTCCAATCAGATATCAGACCTACAGCATGTTATCACAACAGAAGCTCAGAGGTGTGACAGAATGGAGGATGGTGAGATAATGCATCTTTCAGAATGGGGGATGGTGAGATAATGCATCATTCAGAATGGGGGATGGTGAGATAATGCATCATTCAAATGGGAGATGGTGAGATAATGCATAATTCAAATGGGAGATGGTGAGATAATGCATCATTCAGAATGGGGGATGGTGACATAATGCATCATTTAGAATAGGGGGATGGTGAGATAATGCATCATTCAGAATAGGGGGATGTGGGGAGCAACACAGAGAAGGCTGAATTCCTGAGAAGACAGTAAAACCTTTGGGTTGATAAAAGAGAAGTCTGGGGTTGGGCCCGCCACTATAGTACTATCTACATCTAGGAGTTATCTCCAAAAGTAAGACCTCCATAAGTTCATTCTGTCATTCTGACACCCCTGAAGAACTCAACACAACAAAGCTTGTTTTATCGTTGTGCATGAAAAGTTGTTATAGAACTGTTTCGATGATAAGATAGACGTTATTTCATGCTACTGAGACTTGCATGGATGACACCAGTATTGCCAGCATGTGTTTTATTAACTGGGCTGTCTGGAGTGATCAGAGAGTAGACTAAAGAAGTGAAGTAGACATACTGCCAGTGTTTTTGAAGTTCTATGAAATGAGTCTGTGTAGTTGCCAGGGTTGATGTCAATTCCATTTAAATTCCAGTCAATTCAGGAAGTACACTGTCATTCTAATTCCAATTCTCTTCAATGTTTTTCAATCAGGAAAATTGGTTTACTGGAAACACCTTCCCTCTTTTGACCTCACCCTTTCCCAGTCCCCTCCCACTGTGTGACCCCATCTTCACTAGAGGCTGTTCTCCTACTAATCTCACTGCAACCCCCCTCCAAGTCTCTGACCCCAACTTTGTTTCCTTTTCTCTCCATCTCTCCTCCAACCTACCATCTTTACGACCCTACTCTACTCCCTTTCTGCACCCTAGAAAATGTAATTGATACGATTGTGATGCGTTGTTGTCTCACCCAGCTATCTGAAGATGAATGCACTATTGTAAGTCACTCTGGATAAGAGTTTCTGCTGAATTAGTCAAATAAAAAAATGTAAATTGATATGGAATTGACCCCAGCCCTGATGGTTACTAACCCTTGTGATAGTGAGTGGAGGATGATATGGCTCGTAACACTTTAGAATAGTTTTATTCCCCTGTATTGTGCAGCATACTTAAATTAAGTAATTTGTTACCCAGTACAGCCAGAAGAGGACTGGCCACTGCTCAGAGCCTGCTCCTCTCTAGGTTTCTTCCTAGGTTCCTTCCTTCTAGGGAGTTTTTCCTAGCCACTGTGCTTCTGCATTGCTTGCTCTTTGGGGTTTTAGTCTCGGTACCTGCACCCTCAGCGGAGTCAACAAACACCGGAAGCATCCGTGTTTCAGGGAAAAGGCAGAGAGGAAGGCGAAGCCTGAAAACCGGAAGCTTCTGGTTTCTGTGGACCTGGTTTAGGCGTTTCTTTTACGCCTGATACGTTAGGTTAGGGTATCTGTAAAGCACTCTGTGACAACGGCTGATCTAAAATGGGCTTTATAAAATAAATGTGATTGATGTAAATCACACCAACTGACTGGTTCTTCTGATGTTGTTCACACAGGAGACCATGTTGAGACATTCTCTACATCCAGAGAACAACAGCAGGAAGATCACAGAGCTAAGAGGTCTCACCACTGCCCACATTGTGAGGAGATTTCCCCAATTCTATCAAAGTTTAAAAAAATACACCTAAAAATCCACCCAGGAGAGAATCTATTTCCCTGCTCTGATTGTGGGAAGAGCTGTAAAATATCAAGGGATCTGGTACTCCTGCTCTGACTGTTGGAAGAGTTTCTCTCAACATGGCCACATGAATAGACACCAACAAATACATACATGTGAGAATCCTCATCAGTTGTCTGACTAGCTAAGATTAAAATCATTCCATCACTTAATTCTCAAGAAATCGTAGCACACTCTATTGTAATCCTATTGTTTCTCACTGTGAGAGAACTGTGCAGAGGAAAGGGAACGTTATAGAATGTTAGCCTCTCTTTACTTTATTGATCAGTGTTCACCTGGTCAGTTTTGGTGTGTTTTGTTAGCTTCTATTGTAAAGATATTGAGATTACCTTGGATTTGCCCTTAGGGTTGAATATCCTCTGTGAGGCTGGTTGACTGGGTGGTTTTGCTTCCCTCTGTAGTTTTCTGTGGGAATGAGCTAGTAGACACAACATGTATCAGATAGAGATGGTGTGATGATCAGTTTTCACCATTAGTTTGGGTGGATACTTTTTGTTTATTAAATTGTATTTTAAAACTAGATTAGTTATTTTAGTCATTAAGGCTTAATTCAAGCCTGTTTAATTTATCTGCCAATGAAAAATAGTATGTATATGAATTTGTACTAGTCAAGCTCTTCTCTTTTGTGTAATGAATTACCAAAAAACTATGTTTCAAGTGACATATTTACTGTTGTTCTGAAGCTGAACAAGACAGGAAGTTTAAATGAGCATCACGAAGCTAAATCTGACCTATTCACTAACATGTTTTGTCAGCATAAGCAGCTGTGAGACATGCTAGAGTACTGTAACATTACTGATCTACTGAATCATTGTAGTTGTTGGGGGTTATCTTTACAGTAAATATAATGGTGGTGGATAAGCCTTCAATGCAAGCTGCAGGGGTTGCCTTTCAACAAGATGATCCTGACATTTTAAAGGTTAAAAAGGTGGACTTTGTGGCCTTTATCGCAATGGTGATTAACGGCACTGCCAAGGTGGAGAAAAGATCTAGGAAGATAGAAATCATTGTGGTTGCGGCAGAACGGTTCCTGGGGCTGAAAGATTTATTGGCAAAAGAGTTACATGGAATATTGTCAAAAGCCGTACCACCATCTCAGGTCCTAGAGACTGAGAAGGGAGATATGGAGATTTAAAGGAAGGAAGAAATGGGAGTTTTGTTTGTTTTGGCAATGTACTATTTTTATTAGGGTGGAGTAAGTTAGTATCACTATTAAGTATGGATGTATTTTTTATTTAATTTATTTTGTGGTTTCAAACCGTCCAGTTGGAGGCGGCAATACAACTTTTGGATGTAGTCTGACATAAAACCCACAGAAGAAGAAGAAGAAGATGTCGCTGTTGCATTGTGGTAGTTGGGGAACAGGAACTTCCGGGGAGGCGCGCAACATTCTTCATAACAAAGAAAACGACAGGACTGTGCTTTTCGTTTCTCTTTATTACTACAGGTATGTAATAGCACGTTTAAACTGTCTACTATCGAAATAACGTCATAACATGTTAGATAACAAATCAGTCAAGGTATTATCACATTAAGGGAAAGGTTTTGTGTCAATCTGAGTGATTGAAGAACGTGATAAAATATATTTTACAAGCACACGGCGCGGCGTCGATTACACGTTTTTATTTGTGAGGTTTTCAATTGTGAGGCTTTCCAGGTTCGTATATAGGTCAGTGCGTTTCGCCTGGGCATGTTCAGTACAAAAACGTTTTGGAAAGTTGCAGATAGAAATACCCCGAATAGAAGTGACATGATTCATTAGAATCAGAGGCATGTTTGTTCTACATAATACATTTGTATCTGATCGTGGCCAACGTCTCCGTCCTCCTGCTGGACGCAGCCCTGGTACCCGCTTGTCCCTACGGATGTGAAGCTAGTCATAATAATGATTAGCCACAATAGTGGAATTTGCGGTTCGTCCTCAAAATAAAAGGCCCTCATTGAAAGTGATGCAAACTGATACAAAATATTGGAATCATGTCAAATGTTGTTACTTAATTTAAAATGAATTACAAAAACTAATAATTTGGAAGAAAAGAAAAACAGGGGAAAAACGGTTGAAATCCCACTGTGGAGGTATTAGACCACATAATTGCATTGGGGGCATTCTTATATGCACTTATGAAACGGGTTGGATTGTGCTCCCATGGAACGGGTGACACCCACAGAAAACAATTCTCAAGAGTTTATACAAATATTAGCGTCTTAGCTCTTATTGCAGGACTTTGACTGTGAAAAATCACCTTCCCAGTCAGTCTATTGCAGGGGTACTCCAGTACTATTTGAGAAGGTCCGATCAAACAAATTTCCTAGGTGGCAAAGGTCCGGATGGATATTGTCATTTATTGGCGTAGTAACAAACCCCCAACTTGTGACCCCAAACTGTTCACAACCCTCTTGTTGGCGGAGAGAACATTTAGCAGTTTTAAAGCTAATATCCCGCAATTCTACACATTTTACGACAGGGCTGAGATGTTTTGTTGTTGCTGTTTTTAAGCAATTCTACATTTTTCCATGTCTTATGTGTGTCTATATGATACCAGGGGTTGAAGCCCAACCAAAACAGTTATTATATAATTATTTTTTTTGTGACCCGTGGTCCATATCGACCCCGTTCTTGGTCCTTACCGCGTTACGCCAGTTGAGTATGCTGTTTCTTTTGTTTGTATTGGACATTCATATTGCACTGTACAGCCCTACCTATGTATTGTTCATAGGGGTGTAACGATCCATCTACTACATCGATGTATCGATTTATATTCATATGATCCAACTACATCGATCTGTGCTCGGCGAGTTGGCCTTTTGGACAACATATATCGATCTAACATCGTTTTAAAATGTAATAAATCGATTGTATCGATACTAGGAAATAACCCATTGGATTTAAGCACGTCAGACTTTATATGCAGGGGTGCACATAACTGGTACGCAGATACGCAAGCGCGACAAAAATCAGGAATGCGTAATGCCACTTGTGTTACTATGCGTACTTGACCAATCTTCTTATCTAACCTTACACATGACATGTTGCTTGTCAACTACTGTCAGGGATGTCAAAAAAGAAACAGACATTAAGCAGCTTCTTTGGCGTTTCGCCACCTACAAAGAAACGCCAACTGGAGCCAGAGCCGAAGAAAATACTTTTTTCGGAAAAGTGGCTCCAAGATGTGCAGTGGCTTGAAGCTAACGATGAGCGCACTGAAATGTGGTGCAAGATTTGCCGCTCAATTCCACATCTAGCAGACAAAACAGGTGCATTTTATAAAGGCTCAAAGAATTTCAACCATCCTTTATTTGACAAACATGAAAAGAGCAAGGAGCACACGAATGTGGCGCAATCCATTGCTAAAAGCTAGCCGAGAATAAATGTCCAGTCGCCCACTTGCCAGATGGCGAGACAAGCTGAATGAAGAACAGCGGCAAGCTCTGTTTAATATTTTTCTCTTTCCATAAAGCTAAACACGCACGTCCCATGTCTTCCTATTCTGAGGATGTTCCTTTACTGAATGCTTTTTGATGGATCTGAGGACATCACAAAAACTGAGCAGGAAATAGTTTACATTGTGTCTGTGTCCAGCAACGGAGAGTTTACTTCGGACTTTATTGGACTGATTGAATTGGGTGCTGACCGAACCTCACAGGCCATAACAGACGGACTTGTGAGACTTTTCCATGACACAGGCTTGGATGACTGGACAACAAAGTTGGTTGCTGTGTGCACAGACGGGGCTGCTGTCAACGTAGGTATGGGTAAGTTTCATAATACCAGATGGTCTGCATGGAGGCATGAAACACTGTTAAAAATATCAAGACTATTGCCAGCCATTAAAATGCAACTGGTTACCAGGTATTTATTTCAGTCACACTGGTTGAATTTTTGGCTAAAAGGTTACTGAATCGATTTCAAGTCACTGAATCGTTTCGGATCGTATCGTTCTAAATGAACCAATATCGTCCTTGAATCGTATCGACAACCACGAATCGTGATACAAATCGAATCGTTGTTAAAACGAATTGTTACACCCCTAATTGTTCAGCCTACTCAGTGACACCCACAGAACACAACTATGTAGAGTTTACACAAATATTAGCGTCTTCACTCTATTGCAGGACTCTGAAACCACTGTTGTCCGGGAGTTTAACCCTGTCAGCTAAATTGTCATGATAATCAGTGGTTTCAAGTTTGTCTCTGTAAATTTTTGACAAGATGATCATAGCAAAAAATTAAATACTTCTGCATTTCCCGCTGTGCAAATGCATTGTTTCTCATTGCAAATAGGCTCAGGATAACTCCTGATAAAGTTGGGTAGCTGATAGGCCTTTTCAGAGCTTAAATAGCCAAAATGATTAGTCACAGGGCTCCCGAGTGGCGCAGCGGTCTAAGGCACTGCATCTGGCACTACAGACCCTGGTTGGATTCCAGGCTGTATCATTATCCGGCTGTGATTGGAGTCCCAATCAATTGGCCCAGCGTCGTCCGGGGTAGGCCGTCATTGTAAATAAGAATTTGTTCTTAACTGACTTGGCCCAACCATTGGGTCAAACATTAGACCAGACCAAATCTGAACCAATCACTCAGACATTAGCCAGGTTTCCATTGACCCAGCTGCATTCGACAAAAGCAATGTTGCTAAAATAATCTTTGCGATGTGTGTAATGGAGACGGCAGATATAGGAGAAATGTTCTAAAGCTCGAAAACATTTTTAATCGTTGGATGGGTGGATTTTTCTTTTGTCAAAGTTTCTTTATTCTGACAAGTGAGGCTTGAAACAGTGTTTTTTAAATAAATGATTGCCAAATCAGTTTGACGGTACAGGGTGAGTCATTACGTCCAGCTGTTTTTATCGACACAGGATAGTTACATGGAAACACACCCTAGATGGCAATTGTCGTATCTATTTTCTATGCAAACTTTTTCTTAATGTCGAGAAACAAAGCACTGGACAAGTTATTGGAAACATAGCTACTGTTTCACAAGATTGGAAAGTACAGTACAGCAGAGTACAGGAATGAGAAGTTTAGTTCAGTACAGTACAATAGTACAGAGTATAGGACAGTATAACATACTGTATTGTATTCTACTCTAATTTTTTTGTTGGCAATAATCACTGATCTGGCTTTCAAGTTGGTCTATGAAAATGCAATTTTTTGTTACAAATTGACTAATTTATTGTAGCAGGCATTAGGCTATAGACAATTAACACAGGTCTCATCAACAATCTCTCAAGCTCACGTGCTAGTGATTAACCAGCTGATCTTTATATTTCAAGATTAGCCAACTTGGATCTGTTTGCTAACAAGGTTGAACAGTTGAGTTGTTATGAACACACCATTCTGTCTGTCTCCAACTGTTTGAAAAGCATGTTAGCCTGTCCACTTTGTTCAGATGTTGAAATCAAGTGGCCTACCTTATTTCTCAGAATGAGAACGAGTTGCCAATTCCTTACTGTGGATTCAGAAAGTATTCAGACCCCTCCCCTTTTTCCATATATTCAGACACATTCAGTTGTTTCTATCTTTATCTATAATTGTTATTATGGTGTGAACGGGAAATACAATTGGTTTTGATTGAAATAATACCGTGAAGACAAGGTTATTCAGGAAAATATTACATAGTGCTGCCTAAAACAAACTGCAACCTTGTACTAAATGGTTTTTGAGTCATTTATGAGAATTTCTGAAATCTACTATAGGTTAAGTGCACTTACATGGTTTAATTCAAAGTGTGCAATTTGTGTCTAATGTGAAATTAATAAATGGTTTGTTGTCAATGCTTAGCTACCTGATCTAATATATTTTTAGAGAATAAAGAAAGTGCCAGAACTGTCAAGTCTAACTTTTGTGTCCGTTTCTCTATATTACTACTGGACGACTCAGATTGAAGTCTGAGGCCGTTAACATCAACAGTGAGGACAAATCCAGCCTGCCTCTCTCCTTCCACACTGAGTCCAAACCTACAGTTACTGGGTCCTGATTGTGACAGTGGAGCCCAGTTTGCACTGCAGGATCCAGAGATGGCATCAGTGAAGCTGGAAGACTGCAGTCAAACACTGGAGCTGAATGTCAACATTAAAGATGAAGAAGAGGAGGAGAAGATTGGGAAAACTGTTTCTCATGGTAAGAGCAGGTTCTATCTAACTATAAGTTATATATTTTTTGTCAAGCAGTGGCAAATATACAGCACCTACACATTTTAAGGGTTTTTCTTAATTTTTACTATTTTCTACATTGTAGAATAATAGTGAAGACATCTAAACTATAAAATAACACATATGGAATCATGTAGTAACCAAAAAAGTGTTAAACAAACTGAAATATATTTTTGATTTTAGATTCTTCAAAGTAGCCACCCATTGCCTTGATGACAGATTTGCACACTCTTGGCATTCTCTCAACCAGCTTCACCTGGAATGCTTTTCTAATAGTCTTGAAGAAGTTCACACACATGCTGAGCACTTGTTGGCTGCTTTTCTTTCACTCTGCGGTCCAACTCATCCCAAACCATCTCAATTGTGTTGAGGTCGGTTGATTGTGGAGGCCAGGTCATCTGATGCAGCACTCCATCACTCTCCTTCTTGGTCAAATAGCCCTTACACAGCCTGGAGGTGTGTTGGGTCATTGTCCTGTTGAAAAACAAATGATAGTCCCACTAAGCGCAAACCAGATGGGATGGCGTATTGCTGCAGAATGCTGTGGTAGCCATGCTGGTTAAGTGTGCCTTGAATTCTAAATAAATCACCAGCAAAGCACCATCACACTTCCTCCTCCTCCATGCTTCACGGTGGGAACCACACATGTAGAGATCATCCGTTCACCTACTCTGCATCTCACAAAGACACTGCGGTTTAAACTAAAAATCTCAAATTTGGACACATCAGACCAAAGGACAGATTTCCACCGGTCTAATGTCCATTGCTCATGTTTTTTGGCCCAAGCAAGTCTTCTTCATGTTGGTGTCCTTTAGTAGTGGTTTCTTGCAGCAATTCGACCATGAAGGCCTGATTCACGCAGTCTCCTCTGAACAGTTGATGTTGAGATGTGTCTGTTACTTGAACTATGTGAAGCATTTATTTGGGCTGCAATTTCTGAGGCTGGTAACTCTAATGAATTTATCCTCTGCAGCAGAGGTAACTCTGGGTCTTCCTTTCCAGTGGCGGTCCTCTTGAGAGCCAGTTTCATCATAGTGCTTTATGGTTTTTGTGACTGCACTTGAAGAATCTTAAAGTAATGATGGACTGTTGTTTCTCTTTGCTTATTTGAGCTGTTCTTGCAATAATATGGACTTGGTCTTTTACCAAATAGGCCTATCTTCTGGATACCACCCCTACCTTGTCACAACACAACTGATTGGCTCAAGCACATTAAGACATTCCACAAATTAACTTTTAACAAGGCACACCTGTTGATTGAAATGCCAAGAGTGTGCAAAGCTGTCATCAAGGCAAAGGTTGCCTACTTTGAAGAATCTCATATATAAAATATATTTTGATTTGTTTAACAATTTTTTGGTTACTACATGATTCCATATGTGTTATTTCATATTATTATCCTATGTAGAAAATAGTAAAAATAAAGAAAACCCCTGGAATGAGTAGGTGTCCTAAAACCTTTGACTGGTACTGTATGTGAATTTGGGAAAATCTACTATAGGTTAAGTACCGGCACCTCAAATATCTAGTGCTTGAGCTCCTGTTCCTCTTATAGAATGTTAGCTCAACAGTATTGTGGAGCTCCTGCACCTAAATATAAACAGTACTGGCACCTATTTCAGTCCAAGTCAAGCACTGAATTAGATGATTTAACAAGAAGAAAGAGAATATATTTTTAGAGAATAAAGAAAGTGCCAGAACGGTCAAGACAATAACTTTTTGTGTCCATTTCTCATTACTACAGGACGACTAGAATTAAATCTGAGGCCGGTAACAGCAATAGTGAGGACAAACCCAGCCTGCCTCTCTCCTTCCACACTGAGTCCAAACCTACAGTCACTGGGTCCTGATTGTGACAGTGGAGCCCAGTTTGCTAAGCAGGATCCAGAGATGGCATCAGTGAAGCTGGAAGACTGCAGTCAAACACTGGAGTTGAATGTCAACATTAAAGATGAAGAAGAGGAGGAGAAGATTGGTAAATATGTTTCTCACGGTAAGAGCAGATTCTATCCAATTAAGTTTGTTGGACATGATTTGGAAAGGCACACACCTGTCTATATACAGTGCATTCGGAAAGTATTCAGACCCCTGGACTTTTTAGATATTTTGTTACGTTACAGCCTTATTGTAAAATTGATTAAATTGTTTTTTTTCCCTCATCAATCTACTCACATTACCACATAATGACAAAGCAAAAACAGGTTTTTATCAATTGTTGCAAAAAACAACTGAACGATCACATTTACAAAATGACTTTCTACTCTGCGAGTGGGAAGTGTCTAAACCAGAGGAGCGATCTAGATTAGGATCAAGAGTGCAATTAAAGTCCCCTGCCATTAGGACCTTACCAGGAATGGAGGCTATCAATAGAAATACATTCTCATAGAATTTGGGATTATCATCATTAGGACCATAAACATTATCCAGATTAATATGCTCATTCAAAAGAGTTCCCTGTATCAAAATGTATCTACCAGCTGTATCAGTTATAATAGTATCCACTTGAAACGGAACAGATTAGTGAATTAAAACCATAACACCATGAGAATGAGAGGAGAAACAGGATGCTATTACTTGCCCTTGTCATCTCCTGCATACTTTAAGTAGCTCATCCTTCAACAAGTGAGTTTCTTGTAGGAACACAATAGATGAATGAAGTTGTTTAAGCCTAGTAATAACCTGTTTTAAGCTTGGATAGTTTACAAACTCCACAGACATTCCACTAAGTAAATTTAAATGTTTCATTTGAAGTCTTTTAACCAAAGATGTAAACATGGAATAAGCTATAGCATAAAGGCATATCTAAAATCTGTTTAGTAACCACAAGGACCGCATTAATATTTTGTAGTGAGGAAAATATGTAAAGATCTGTTGAAACAAACTTAAATATTTCCTAACAGTAAAACACTCAACTCCACTGTCTCCCTAACTGAGACCATCAACACTTCCTCTCCCACCTCCCCCTAATCGTAGAGTATAGCCTGGTGGACGACTGATCCATTAAAGGGAGCAGTCTAACCTAAGCGACGCTAAACAAAACAAAGTGTCTCCTGCCTTCTCTCGGCCATTACTTTTCACAATCAAAACAAAAGGCCTATCTTGCAAGATGACGTGTGAAATATCACGTAGTATTTGTTTGAGAAGTAGCAAAGAATATTTCCACCTAAAACAGTAACGCTAGTTAGTGAAGCCTGAGACTAACGTTAACGTTACAGTATGGACCGTCCAAAATAGTGGTAGATGATCCACAACACAGGGTCTGTTGCTAGTAGCTACCAAGTAACAATATGGCCCATACGTATAGCGTTAACGTAGTATACCATGATACGTTTATAAACCAGAAAAAGTATCAAAGATCAGAAATGAACAGTCTACGTGAGAAAAAGAGATATCATTGAATATGTGCTACGTTAACCAAAGGCCCTTTGCACATGATGTTAGGCTTGCACCTGAGTGTCAATCATTTTAGTCCAAGGATATGATCGAAAGGCCTCCATCATTCTTAAATGGAAGAAGTGTAGAACCACCAATACTTTTTCAAGAGCTGGCTGCCCGGACAAACTAAGCAATAGCGGGAGAAGGGCCTTGGTCAGGGAGGTCACCAAGAAGCCTGTGGTCACTGAGTTCCTCTGGTGATGGGAGAAACTTCCAGAAGGACAACCATCTCTGCAGCACTCCACCAATCAGGCCTTTAGGGTAGAGTGGCTCGACGGAAGCCACTCCTCATGAAAAGGCACATGACTGCCCACTGGAAGTTTGCCAAAAGACACCTTAAGGACTCTCAGAACATGAGAAACAAGATTCTCTGGTTTGATTAAACCAAGATTGAACTCTTTGGCCTGAATGCCAAGCGTCACTTCTGGAGGAATCCTGGCACCATCCCAACGGCGAAGCATGGTGGGGGCAGCATCATGCTGTGGTGGTGTTTTTCAGTGGCAGGGACTGGGAGACTAGTCAGGATCGAGGGAAAGATGAACGGAGCAAAGTACAGAGAGACCTGAAAATAGCTGTGTGGCGACACTCCGCATCTAACCTGACAAGCTTCAGAGGATCTGCAGAGAAACTCCTCAAATACAGGTATGCCAAGCTTGTAGCGTCATACCCAAGAAGACTTGAGGCTGTAATCACTGCCAAAGGTGCTTCAACAAAGTACTGAGTAAAGTCTGAATACCGTTTTTTTTATTATTGTTATTTTTGCAAAAATGGTGTCATAAAACGTAGCGGTCAAACAGGGAAATGGTTCCAATCATTTCCCCTTTTTATTCATTTTAGAAACACTTAAAATAAGGGCTGTTTTGTGTAGGCTTACCCTGGCGTGACTTTTAGCAATATATTCATCTCTATTTCGTCTTAGATTAAAACTCTAATTATCATCAAAGTAGACATCATGCAAAACAACAAATCACTGCAATCTCCTGCACGTCATCTCTAGCTGACACCTTTGCTAACAGGTATTGTGTCAATTTAAAACTTGCACAAGACAGTTCACAGAATTGACCATTTTTAAATAAATGTAGCCTATTTATTCATTACTAAATTTAGCTAACATTAGATAGTTAACCCAGAGATCCTTACCTTTGACTCGATTCGGCAATTTTGTCCAGATCATCATGGCATTTGTAGTTCTTTATGATAGCCACATTAGCAGCTAATTAAATGTAATTTTTGTAGGGGTAAATACAGGCGAAAATATTGATAAGTCACCTTGTCCTAGAGAGATTGACATGGTTATCAAAACGCCACGCCAATGTAAGCCTACACGAAACACAGCCCTTATTTTAAGTGTTTCTAAAATCCCCTATGGGAAAAATGAATGGTGGAAAAATGATTGGAACCATTTCCCTGTTATGACTGCTAGGTTTTATGGGTATTATAATTTATACTGTGGTACATAATTTGTGTGTAGCTACATGAAGCTAGTGGGGTGTGGATGAGCTGAGACACGTGGTAAGATGGCAGACAATAAAAAAAAAAGTGGAATGGGGGATTGCAGTGGGGGATGCACAAATCTTCTGGAAGATCTGATGAAGGAGAAGATGAATGGATGAATTACCTGTGGTGAGGAACGTTCCGAGGATGATAAGGATGATTCTGGCCCAGTGGGAGTGAGATTTGTAGAGAGAATGGATCCATATGTGGTGTCAGGTTAGGTGGAGAAGAGGTTGGGGACTGTTGAGTTGGTGAAAGTAACTCTGAGTGGATTCGTGATAATTTGTTTCTCCTGTGCCCAGAGGGAGCGGGTGTGATTAGAGACAGGAATTGTGATTTGAATTGCTCTCCGCAACAGTGTGGCATTGAAAGGAGTGATAACGGGGTTAGTTTTAAGTGTTGAGGATGAGCAGTTGAAATGGAAGATTCCAGGTGTCTGTGACACCCTCCGTTTGGTGAGACGTAGATCCGGTGTAGAGCGTGGGGAAACAGAGAATACATTATCTGCCATGTTGGATTTTGATACATAGTCTCTGCCAGATAAGGTCAAGGTAGGAAGTGTCAGTTATCCCGTGAGCGATTCTGTTCTGTAAATACTACAGTGTTTTAGGTGTGAAGTTTATGGGCCTGTTGCAGCAGTGTGTAGGCGTGAGATGCCTAGATGTGACAAGTGTGCAGGAGGGCATGAGATGAAGAAATGTGTGGTATCAGTGGAGAAAGTTCTGTTTGTTAGTTATGGGGGTGCTAACGGGCTGGAGATCTGAGGAGTCAGGTGAGAGAAAGGCAGATTGAGGTTGCCAGGGTTACAGTAATACAGAAAGTGTTGTATGCCGAAGCAGTGAAGAGAGTGGTAGAGGAAGATGGGTACAGGGTGAGGGATCTTGAGAGGATTCCTGTGAGTTCGCAGAGACCAAGAGAGAGTGATGGGAAGAATATGTGCTTCAGTAAGGTGGGATTTTTTTGTATTTATAGCAATGGTTGTCAATTGTACTTCAGAAATGGATCTAAAGTCCCAGAAAATAGAGGCTGTGGTGGCAGCGGCAGAGAAGTACTTGGGATTGCGAGGATTTACTGCAGAACAGCTGCAGGGGGTGTTGAGTGGTAGTGGTCTGGCGTAGGACTAGATGGGGTTAAATAGTGGAATGGGGTGGTGGGTTTTTGTCATGGAAAATCGCCATGAAGGGACTCAAAGTCAAACTTAAATGAATAATTATGTTTTATCAGCAAGCTGGAGAGGTTCCAACAAACTTAAGCACCATAGTACACGTCGGTCGGGAGCTCTGCCGGGGCAGTCCCGTTAGTTGTCCTATATACTGCTTACACAGACAAGTTATATTTGCATGATTTAGCTTATTAATAATTAATTCATCATTAACATTTGGTTCCTGCATGTGACCGACCAATACCTCACAAGGCTTCTTCTCTCCAAGCTGAGACCTTGAAACTGAGATATCCCTTTTGGTTCCCAGAACAATGTTCTGTGCGTACTGCCAATTGGTCTGAGGAGGTCAGTCATCTGCACCAACCAAGAACATTTACCCTCACATTTTTTAGAGCAGGCTAATACTGCAATTTTGTATTAATTACCGTATCAATGAATTTAATGTATATAGGCTGTGAATAGCCTCACACACCAGTACAGTAGGTGGCAGTGTATGCACCTAAAAGTTGAATGCGCTCCGCCAACCAAATCCCGAAGAAGAAGGATGGAGAATGTGAAAAAGGAGCAAAGTTCATCTTTATTATTGATGTTTGATGAAGAGTATCTACCACCCTATGTAAAGCTGGGATATATAATATACCCCATAAGAGACTTTGTGTAAAACCTGATGCAATGCAAGAAATGTAAAAAGTTTGGCCACATGTCAAGTGTTTGCAGACGGAAGGAATATGTTATTGAAGAGCATGTGAATGTAAAATGTTGTAACTGTGGTGGGGGTCATATTCCTGAATTCCCAGAGTGCCCTGTTAGGGTGAAAGAGGTTGAGGTGTCAAGGATCAGGGCTGTACAGCAAATCTCCTATGTGGAGGCGGTGAAGAGAGTTATAGTAGCAAGAGGCCACAGTTCTGAAGAAGATATGGCGGTGAATGCACTGCAACCAGTTGCAAATGTTGTACGTCAATCAAGTGATCTGGATACACTTATTTTGAAGGTGGATTTTATAGTATTTTTTGCCACAGTTATTAATTTTACTGCACAATACGTCCAAGAAGCTGGACGTCATTATATCTGTAGTTGAGAAGTTTTTGGGCCTCCAAGACTTCACAGCAGAAGCCCTGCAAGGTCTACTGTTGCCAGAAAATGTTCCACCCTCACAGGATCTTTCTGAGCGTGTGTAGGGAGCTGATTAGAACAGAAAAGTAGGCTGATTTAGTTCAATTTAAATGTTGTTATTGATAGTTTGTATGATTTTTTAGAAATACTGTATACACTGAACAAACATATAAACGCAACATGTAAAGTGTTGGTCCCATGTTTCATGAGGTGAAATAAAAGATCCCAGAAATGTTCCAGACACAAACTTATTTCTAAAATGTTGTGCACAAATTTGTTTACATCCCTGTTAGTGAGCATTTCTCATTTGCCAACATAATCCATCCACCTGACAGGTGTGGCATATCATGAAGCTGATTAAATAGCATTATCATCATTACACAGGTGCACCTTGTGCTGGGGACAAGAGTAGCTGAGGAGGTGCTTGGCAGCATCTAATGGGGATCCCTAACAAATACAAAAATGTGCAGTTTTTTCACACAACACAATGCCACAGATGTCTCAAGTTTTGAGGGAGCATGCAATTGGCATGCCGACTGCAGGAATGTCCACCAGAGTTGTTGCCAGATAATGTTAGGTTAATTTCTCTACCATTAGCTGCCTCCAATGTTGTTTTAGAGAATTTTGAGGTATGCCCAACCAGCCTCACAACTGCTGACCACCGTGTATGGCGTTGTGTGGACGTACGGTTTGCTGATGTCAATGTTGTGAACAGCGTACCCCATGGTGGTTTCGGGGTTATGGTATGGCATGAAATAAGCTACAGACAACTAATACAAATGCATTTTATCGATGGCTGTTTGAATGCACAGAGATGCCATGACAAGATCCTGAGGCCCGTTGTCCTGCCATTCATCCACCTCCATCACCTCGTGTTTCAGCATGATAATGCACAGCCTCATGTCACAAGGATCTGTACACAATTGAACATGCTGAAAATGTCCCAATTCTTCCATGGCCTGCATACTCACCAGACATGTCACCCTTTGAGCATGTTTGGGATGGTCTGGATCAATGTGTACCACAGCTTGTTCCAGTTCCTGCCAATATCCAGGAATTTCCTAGAAGCCTAGAGTCAGGGAAAAATGTGTTCTTTTATAAATGGATTTCATGCAATTCTATATCATTTTAGATGACTGGAGACTTTCGCATAATCTTTTTTAATACCTCACAAATGACCAAAATGAAAGGCTACTTGAATGACACTGAGAATCTGAGATCAATAACCACGACCTTATCTTGAATCCATCAGTAGCTTAGGCCCCTACAGTGAGGAAAAAAGTATTTGATCCCCTGCTGATTTTGTACGTTTGCCCACTGACAAAGACATGATCAGTCTATAATTTTAATGGTAGGTTTATTTGAACAGTGAGAGACAGAATAACAAACAAAAAAATCTAGAAAAACGCTTGTCAAAATGTTATAAATTGATTTGCATTTTAATGAGGGAAATAAGTATTTGACCCCCTCTCAATCAGAAAGATTTCTGGCTCCCAGGTGTATTTTATACAGGTAACGAGCTGAGATTAGGAGCACACTCTTAAAGGGAGTGCTCCTAATCTCAGTTTGTTACCTGTATAAAAGACACCTGTCCACACAAGCAATCAATCAATCTGATTCCAAACTCTCCACCATGGCCAAGACCAAAGAGCTCTCCAAGGATGTCAGGGACAAGATTGTAGACCTACACAAGGCTGGAATGGGCTACAAGACCATCGGCAAGCAGCTTGGTGAGAAGGTGACAACAGTTGGTGCGATTATTCGCAACTGGAAGAAACACAAAATAACTTTTAATCTCCCTCGGCCTGGGGCTCCATGCAAGATCTTACCTCGTGGAGTTGCAATGATAATGAGAACGGTGAGGAATCAGCCCAGAACTACACGGGAGGATCTTGTCAATGATCTCAAGGCAGCTGGGACCATAGTCACCAAGAAAACAATTGGTAACACAATATGCCGTGAAGGACTGAAATCCTGCAGTGCCCGCAAGGTCCCCCTGCTCAAGAAAGCACATATACAGACCCGTCTGAAGTTTGCCAATGAACATCTGAATGATTCAGAGGAGAACTGGGTGAAAGTGTTGTGGTCAGATGAGACCAAAATCGAGCTCTTTGGCATCAACTCAACTCGCCGTGTTTGGAAGAGGAGGAATGCTGCCTATGACCCCAAGAACATCATCCCCACCGTCAAACATGGAGGTGGAAACATTATGCTTTGGGGGTGTTTTTCTGCTAAGGGGACAGGACAACTTCACCCCATCAAATTGACGATGGACGGGGCCATGTACCGTCAAATCTTGGGTGAGAACCTCCTTCCCTCAGCCAGGGCATTGAAAATGGGTCGTGGATGGGTATTCCAGCATGACAGTGACTCAAAACACACGGCCAAAGCAACAAATGAGTGGCTCAAGAAGAAGCACATTAAGGTCCTGGAGTGGCCTAGCCAGTCTCCAGACCTTAATCCCATAGAAAATCTGTGGAGGGAGCTGAAGGTTCGAGTTGCCAAACGTCAGCCTCAAAACCTTAATGACTTGGAGAAGATCTGCAAAGAGGAGTGGAACAAAATCCCTCCTGAGATGTGTGCAAACTGGTGGCCAACTACAAGAAACGTCTGACCTCTGTGATTGCCAACAAGGGTTTTGCCACCAAGTACTAAGTCATGTTTTGCAGAGGGGTCAAATACTTATTTCCCCTCATTAAAATGCAAATCAATTTATAACATTTTTGACATGCGTTTTTCTGGATTTCTTTGTTGTTATTCTGTCTCTCACTGTTCAAATAAACCTACCATTAAAATTATAGACTGATCATGTCTTTGTCAGTGGGCAAACGTACAAAATCAGCAGGGGATCAAATACTTTTTTCCCTCACTGTACATGGTTTGACACCAATATTGCCAGCATTTGTTTTATTCACTGGGCTATCTAGAGTGATCAGAGAGTAGACTAAAGAAGTGAAGTAGACAAACTGCCAATGTTTTAAAGTTCTATTAAATTAGTCTGTGTAGTTACTAACCCTTGTGATAGTGAGTGGAGAATGATATGGCTTCTTCATCTGCATTGCTTGCTCTTTGGGGTTTTTGGCTGGGTTTCTATAAAGCACTTTGTGACAACTTCTGATGTAAAAAGGGCTTCATAAAATACATTTGATTTACATGTATATCACACCAACTGACTGGTTCTTCTGTTGTTGTTCACACAGGAGACCGTGTTGAGACATTCTCTACATCCCGAGAGCAACAGCAGGAAGATCACAGAGCTAAGAGGTCTCACCACTGCCCACATTGTGATGCGAGTTTCTCAATTCTATCAAAGTTAAAAGTACACCTACAAATACACACGGGAGAGAATCTGAATTCCTGTACTGACTGTGGGAAGAATTTCACAACATCAAAGGCTCTGACAGTTCATCAGATAGTGCACATAGGAGAGAAGCCTTACAACTGCTCTGACTGTGGGGCAAGTTTCTTTCAACTGGGCAGCTTAAAACAACATGAACGTATACATACAGGAGAGAAGCCTTACTCCTGCTCTGACTGTGGGGCAAGTTTCCACCGTCTGGGACACTTAAAAACACATGAACGTATACATACAGGAGAGAAGCCTTACTCCTGCTCTGACTGTGGGAAGAGTTTCTCTCAACTGGACAACTTAAAACAACATGAACGTATACATACAGGAGAGAAGCCTTACTTCTGCTCTGACTGTGGGAAGAGTTTCTCTCTTCTTGGCAACTTAAAAAGACATGAACGTATACATACAGGAGAGAAGCCTTACTCCTGCTCTGACTGTGGAAAGAGTTTCTCTCGAATGGGCCACTTAAAACAACATGAACGTATACACACAGGAGAGAAGCCTTACTCCTGCTCTGACTGTGGGGCAAGTTTCCACCAACTGGGAATCTTAAAAACACATGAACGTATACATACAGGAGAGAAGCCTTACTCCTGCTCTGACTGTGGGAAGAGTTTCTCTCAACTGGACAACTTAAAACAACATGAACATATACATACAGGAGAGAAGCCTTACTTCTGCTCTGACTGTGGGGCTAGTTTCTCTCATCTTGGCAACTTAAAAAAACATGAACGTATACATACTGGAGAGAAGCCTTACTCCTGCTCTGACTGTGTAAAATGCTTCACAACATCAGCTCAGCTAAAAGTTCATCAGAGAACACACACAGGAGAGAAGCCTTACTCCTGCTCTGACTGTGGGAAGAGTTTCTCTCAACTGGGCCCCTTAAAAATACATGAACGTATACATACAGGAGAGAAGCCATACTCCTGCTCTGACTGTGAGATGAGATTCTACATATCTGGCAATTTAAAAAGACACCAACGTATACATAAGAAGTGGTAGTGGATTGGATACACTCTATTGTAATCCTATTGTTTCTCACTGTGAGAGAACTGTGCAGAGGAACGGGAAGTTGTAGAATTTTAGCATCTCTTTACTGATCAGTGTGCACCTTGTCAGTTTTGCAGTGCTTAGATATCTCCTACTGTAAAGATAATGAGAGGTCTAGGATATTGAGGAAACCACGAGTACATGCATCCATGCCTTGTGTCAGCATTGCAGGCTGGTGGTGATGGTGTGGGGTGTGTTTTCATGGCAGACATTGGGCCCCTTGATAAAAGTGGAGAAACATTTGAATGCCACAGGATATCTAAAATTCATTGTCAATCAGGTGCATCCCTTCATGGCAGAAGTTATCCATCTGCAAATATATTTTTTCAGCAGGATTATGCCCCATGCCACAAGGCTTGTCCAGAAAAGGTTCCACGAACATGACAGTGAATTCAGGTTACTGCAGTGGCCTTCCGAGGCACCAGATCTCAAATCCAATTGTGCATCTGTTGTAGGAGATGGAACGAGCTATTCTGAGTAGAAATCCACTGCCAGACAACTTGACACAACTGTGGGAAGCATTGCAGTCAACATGGGCCAGCATGCCAGTGGAACGCTTTCGACACCTTGTAGAGTCCATGCCCCGACAAATTGAGGCTGTTCTGATGACAAAGACTATCAGCTGTTCAGAAATGACAGGTCCAGAGAGGGGATGCGAGGAGGGGGCGTGGCTATGTATGTGAATCACAGTATGCAGGCAAAGAGAAGAATAACTGACCTAGAGAAAGAAGAGTTTGAGTGTCTTCAGCTCCGTCCTAAACAACACCCCAGCTCAGTTTCATCTCTGGTAGTGGAGTGCTCTAACATCCACCATGGGCACATGACAAAACACTGCAGCAGAACACTGTGGATTATCTCATAATCACTGTCCATGTGATCAGGATGTCCTCTCCCCAAATGGGTCTCATCCTGTGTGAAGACTGTAATCACCTGCCCATCAAGATGCTGACAAACTCCCATCCAGACATGAAACAAATGGTCAAAGACAAGACCACAGAGGGGACTCTCATCCTAGATCTGATCAACACAATCCACTGTACTTGCTCCTCTCGGATCCAGTCATCACAAATGTCTGCTGTTCTCTCCAAACACAACATCAGGAGGGAGAAGAGAGGTGCAGGGGAAAAAAGGACATCTGGTAACCCAGAACAGAAAGGAGACCTTTGCACGATGTATGGCCAGTACTGACTGGTCTGCCATATATGAGGTGGAGAGCATCGACGCAAAGGAGGAGACGTTCAACTCCTGCATTCAAACTGCACTTGATGTATACATGCCAATAAGAAATAAGAAAACAACAACAACACTGGACAAGCCCTGGATGACTGAAAGAATAAAGGCTGCCATCAGGAAAATACAGAATATTTTCAACAGATGGGGAGAAACAATGACATGGAGAAAATACAGAAACACAGTGCACATTGTTAAAACTGTCCCCTGCCAGTAGGAGGTGTTATCTAAGTGCACGAATCAGTATGACTACCTCCCAAAGTCCAGCACTACTACCGCCCTTGTGAAAGCCACACACTCCTGGCTGACAGCTACAGACTCCATAAAACCGACAGTGGTGAGTCTGTTACTTGCTAATGTGTCCAAAGCCTTTGATCGAGTAGATCACGCAAAGTTCCTGCAACATCTGTCTGACATTGAACTGTGTCCAAGGTTACTAGCCTGGCTCCACAGCTACACCACCGAAAGAGGGCAGAGGGTGATGGCAACTGGCTCATTTAGCCCTTGGTCAGAGGTCACCTGAAAAGTTGTCTTCACACGAAAAGTTGTCTTCAGAGACACTCTGGACACTGGGTATGCAGACGATGTAGGGCTGTCCCGAGCCATACCATTAACCAGCATCCAAGAGGACACTTCCATGGGCTTGGAGATACAGCAGCTGGAAGAGTGGGCCACATCCAACAACATGGTCCTGAATGGGAAAAAGTCTGTGGAAATTCAGATATGTTTTTCTAGAGACCATCCACAACCTGCACCACTAATCCTAGGAGGACAGGAAGTACCAGTGGTAACAACAACCAAGTATCTTGGTTTTCATCTAGACTCTAACCTCAGTGGTGACACATGGAGCAGTCAGTGAGAAAGGCCTCAAAACGCCTTTAACTGCACCACCAGGCTCCTGAGAAACAGCCAAAAACTGTCCTGTATAACTGCCCGTACAAACCGCCTGCGAAACATTTTAATATTTCAATTTCCATCATGAAAAATGTCCTGTAATGTTTCAAGTGTTCTGTATTCTACTTACAGATGAAGTCGGAAGTTTACATGCACTTAGGTTGGAGTCATTAAAACTTGTTTTTCAATCACTCCACAAATTTCCTGATAACAAACTATAGTTTTGGCAAATCTACTTTGTGCATGACACAAGTCATTTTTCCAACAATTGTTTACAGACAGATTATTTAATTTATAATTCACTGTATCACAATTCCAGTGGGTCAGAAGTTTACATACACTAAGTTGACTGTGCCTTTAAACAGCTTGGAAAATTCCAGAAAATGATGTCATGGCTTTAGAAGCTTCTGATAGGCTAATTGACATCATTTGAGTCAATTGGAGGTGTATCTGTGGATGTATTTCAAGGCCTACCTTCAAACTCAGTGCCTCTTTGCTTGACATCATGGGAAAATCAAAAGAAATCAGCCAAGACCTCAGAAAAAATATTTGTAGACCTCCACAAGTCTGGTTCATCCTTGGGAGCAATTTCCAAACGCCTGAGGGTACCAGGTTCATCTGTACAAACAATAGTACGCAAGTATAAACACCATGGGACCACTCAGCCGTCATACCGCTCAGGAAGGAGATGCGTTCTGTCTCCTAGAGATGAACGTACATTGGTGCGAAAAGTGCAAATCAATCCCAGAACAACAGCAAAGGACCTTGTGAAGATGCTGGAGAAAACAGGTACAAAAGTATCTATATCAACAGTAAATCAAGTCCTATATCGACATAACCTGAAAGGCCGCTCAGCAAGGAAGAAGCCACTGCTCCAAAACAGCAATAAAAAAACCAGACTATGGTTTTCAACTGCACATGGGGACAAAGATTGTACTTTTTGGAGAAATGTCCTCTGGTCTGATGAAACAAAAATCAAACTGTTTGGCCATAATGACCATCGTTATGTTTGGAGGAAAAAGGGGGTATCTTGGAAGCCGGAGAACACCATCCGATCTGTGAAGCACGGAGGTGGCAGCATCATGCTGTGGGGGTGCTTTGCTGCAGGAGGCACTGGTGCATTTCACAAAATAGATGGCATCATGAGGAAGGAAAATTATGTGGATATATTAAAGCAACATCTCAAGACATCAGTCAGGAAGTTAAAGCTTGGTCGCAAATGGGTCTTCCAAATGGACAATGACCCCAAGCATACTTCCAAAGTTGTGGCAAAATGGCTTAAGGACAATAAAGTCAAGGTATTGGAGTCGCCATCACAAAGCCCAGACCTCAATCCTATAGACAATTTGTGGGCAGAACTGAAAAAGCGTGTGCGAGCAAGGAGGCCTACAAACCTGACTCAGTTACAACAGCTCTGTCAGGAGGAATGGGCCAAAATTCACCCAACTTATTGTGGGACGCTTGTGGAAGGCTACCCGAAACGTTTGACCCAAGTTAAACAATTTAAGGGTAATGCTACCAAATACTTAATTAGTGTATGTAAACTTCTGACCCACTGGGAATGTGATGAAAGAAAAAAAAACCTGAAATAAATAATTCTCTCTACTATTATTCTGGCATTTCACATTCTTAAAATAAAGTGGTGATCCTAACTGACCTAAGACAGGGAATGTTTACTAGGATTAAATGTCAGGAATTGTGAAAACTGAGTTTAAATGTATTTGGCTAAGGTGTATGTAAACTTCCCACTTCAACTGTATGTTACATATTGTGTTATGTACACTGCTCCAATAAATAAAGGGAACACTTAAACAACACAATGTAACTCCAAGTCAATCACACTTCTGTGAAAACAAACTGTCCACTTAGGAAGCAACACTGATTGACAATACATTTCACATGCTGTTGTGCAAATGGAATAGACAACAGGTGGAAATTATAGCCAATTAGCAAGACACCCCCAATAAAGGAGTGGTTTTGCAGTTGGTGACCACAGACCACTTCTCAGTTCCTATGCTTCCTGGCTGATGTTTTGGTCACTTTTGAATGCTGGCGGTGCTTTCACTCTAGTGGTAGCATGAGACGGAGTCTACAACCCACACAAGTGGCTCAGGTAGTGCAGCTCATCCAGGATGGCACATCAATGCGAGCTGTGGGAAGAAGGTTTGCTATGTCTGTCAGCGTAGTGTCCAGAGCATGGAGGCGCTACCAGGAGACAGGCCAGTACATCAGGAGACGTGGAGGAGGCCGTAGGAGGGCAACAACCCAGCAGCAGGACTGCTACCTCCGGCTTTGTGCAAGGAGGAGCAGGAGGAGCACTGCCAGAGCCCTGCAAAATGACCTCCAGCAGGCCACAAATGTGCATGTTTGCTCAAATGGTCAGAAACAGACTCCATGAGGGTGGTATGAGGGCCCGACGTCCACAGGTAGGGGTTGTGCTTACAGCCCAACACCGTGCAGGACGTTTGGCATTTGCCAGAGAACACCAAGATTGGCAAATACGCCACTGGCGCCCTGTGCCCTTCACAGATGAAAGCAGGTTCACACTGAGCACGTGACAGACGTGACAGAGTCTGGAGACGCCGTGGAGAACATTCTGCTGCCTGCAACATCCTCCAGCATGACCGGTTTGGCGGTGGGTCAGTCATGGTGTGGGGTGGCATTTCTTTGGGGGGCCGCACAGCCCTCCATGTGCTCGCCAGAGGTAGCCTGACTGCCATTAGGTACCGAGATGAGATCCTCAGACCCCTTGTGAGACCATATGCTGGTGCAGTTGGCCCTGGGTTCCTCCTAATGCAAGACCATGCTAGACCTCATGTGGCTGGAGTGTGTCAGCAGTTCCTGCAAGAGGAAGGCATTGATGCTATAGACTGGCCCGCCCGTTCCCCAGACCTGAATCCAATTGAGCACATCTGGGACATCATGTCTCGCTCCATCCACCAATGCCACGTTGCACCACAGACTGTCCAGGAGTTGGCGGATGCTTTAGTCCAGGTCTGGGAGGAGATCCCTCAGGAGACCATCCGCCACCTCATCAGGAGCATGCCCAGGCGTTGTAGGGAGGTCATACAGGCACGTGGAGGCCACACACACTACTGAGCCTCATTTTGACTTGTTTTAAAGACATTACATCAAAGTTGGATCAGCCTGTAGTGTGGTTTTCCACTTTAATTTTGAGTGTGACTCCAATTCCAGACCTCCATGGGTTGATACATTTGATTTCCATTGATCATTTTTGTGTGATTTTGTTGTCAGCACATTCAACTATGTAAGGAAAAAAGTATTTAATAAGATTATTTCATTCATTCAGATCTAGGATGTGTTATTTTAGTGTTCCCTTGATTTTTTTGAGCAGTGTATTTCAAAATGAGTGTTTTGTAGTTATTAGTAATGTAAATTCTGCATTTCTTCAGTTTTATCGGTGAGCAAGAATAAATGAAGGAGGTTGCAACTCAAAATTAGGAAGGTGTTCCTAATGTTTTGTGGACTCAGTGTATATCAAATAAAGATGTTGTGATGATCAGTTTTCAGCATTAGTTTGGATGTATTATTTTATATTACTGAACATATTTAGTTTAATGATAAACAGGCTATGAATCGACTTCTTGTGTTTATTAAATTGTCTTATAATACTAGATTCATTATTTACATTTACATATTAGTCATTTAGCAGACGCACTTATCCAGAGCGACTTACAGGTATACATTATTTTATCAAAGCCACAACCCTGGCGTTGCAAATGCCATGCTCTACCAACTGAGCTACATCCCCTCATTATTTTAGTCATTGATGATGAATGTATATGAATAACTGTATTGAAGTTAATTGATTTGGCGGCAGGTAGCCTAGCGGTTAAGAGTGTTGGGCCAGTAACTGAAAGGTCGCTGGTTTGAATCCTGAGCCAACTAGGTCAAAAATCTGTCATTGTGGCCTTGAGCAAGGCAATTAACCCCAATTGGTCCTATACGTCGCTCTGGATAAGAGCATCTGCTAAATTACAAATATGTAATGAAAAATCATGTTTGTACATGCATTTGTGCTGGGCAACCTCTTCTTCTCTTGTGCATAAATATAACAAAGTGTTTAAAGGGAAATAGTCTATACAGTGCATTCTGAAAGGATTCAGACCCCTTAATACATTACAGCCTTATTGTAAAATTGATTTAAAAAATAAAATTACAATCCCTCATAATGACAAAAGCAAAAACAGGTTTAGACATTTTTGCACATTTATTAGAAATTAAAAACAGATACCTTATTTACATAAGTATTCCAGACCCTTTGCTATGAATCTCGAAATGTAGCTCAGGTGCATCCTGTTTCCTGTTTCCATTGATTTTCCTTGAGATGTTTCTACAACTTGATTGGAGTCCACCTGAGATAAATTCAACTGATTGGACATGGTTTGGAAAGGCACACACCTGTCTATATAACATCCCACAGTTGACAGTGCATGTCAGAGCAAAAACCAAGCCATGAGGTCGAAGGAATTGTCTGTAGATCTCAGAGACAGGATTGTGTCGAGGCACAGATCTGGGGAAGGGTACCAGAAAATGTCTGCAGCATTGAAGGTCCCCAAGAACACAGTGGCCTCCATCATTCTTAAATGGAAGAAGTTTGGAATCACCAAGACTCTTCCTAGAGCTGTCCGCCCGGCCAAACTGAGCAATCGGGGGAGAGGGGCCTTGCTCAGGGAGGTGACCAAGAACCCGATGATCACTTTGATAGAGCTCCAGAGTTCAGCCCGCTTGGAGTTTGCCAAAGAGGCACCTAAAGGACTCTGACCATGAGAAACAAGATTCTCTGGTCTGATGTTACCAAGATTGAACTCTTTGACCTGAATGCCAAGCGTCACGTCTGGAGGAAACCCGGCACCATGCCTACGGTAAAGCATGGTCGTGGCAGTATCATGCTGTGCGGCTGTTTTTCAGAGGCAGGGAGACTAGTCAGGATCGAAGGAATAATGAGCAGAGCAAAGTACAGAGAGATCCTTGATGAAAACCTGCTCCAGAGCGCTCAGGACTTCAGACTGGGGTGAAGGTTCACCTGGCCCAGCCAGAGCCCAGACCTGAACCCGATTTAGCATCTCTGGAGAGACCAGAAAATAGCTGTGCAGCAACAATCCCCATCCAACCTGACAGCGCTTGAGAGGATCTGCAGAGAACAATGGATGAAACTCCCCAAATACAGGTGTGCCAACCTTGTAGCGTCATACCCAAGAAGACTCGATGCTGTAATCGCTGCCAAAGGTGCTTCAAGAAAGTACTGAGTAAAGGGTCTGAATACTTAGATATTTCAGTTTTTTTATTAATAATCTTTTGCTTTGACATTATGGGGTATTGTGTGTAGATTGATGAGGGGGTTAGAAAACTATTTAATCAATTTTAGAATATGGCTGTAACGTAATAAAATGTGGAAAAAGTCAAGGGGTCTGAATACTTTCAGATTGCACTGTATATAGCCAAGCTACCATTGACTAGATATTGGCACCCCATGTATATAGCCAAGCTACCATTGACTAGGTATTGGCACCCCATGTATATAGCCAAGCTACCATTGCTCATCGTGTATTAATTCCTCGTGCTACAATCTTTTTTCCTATTATTATAATTGTTGTATTGTGTTCTCCATTGTTGGTCAACATTTCACTGTTAGTCTACACCTGTTGTTTATCAAACGTGACAATTAAAATGAAATGACTACGTATTTAGTTAATTGTCTTCTAAAACTATACTGAAAAATATATATAAACTTGACATGTAAAGTGTTGGTCCCATGTTTCATGAGCTGAAATAAAAGATGCCAGAAATTTTCCATATGCACAAAAAGCTTATTTCTCTCAAATTTGGTGCACAAATTTGTTTCCATTTCTGTTAGTGAGCATTTCTCCTTTGCCAAGATAATCAATCCACCTGAGAGTTGTGGCATTTCAAGAAGCTGATTAAACAGCATGATCATTACACAGGTGCACCTTGTGCTGGGTACAATAAAAGGCCACTCTGAAATGTGCAGTTTTGTCACATAACACAATGCCACAGATGTCTACATTTTGAGGGAGTGCGCAATTGGCATGCTGACTGCAGGAATGTTCACAAGAGCTGTTGCCAGAGAATTGAATGTACATTTCTCTACCGAGAATTTGGCAGAACGTCCAACTGGCTTCACAGCCGCAGACCATGTGTAATCGTGCAAGCCCAGGACCTCCACATCTGTCTTCTTCACCTGCAGGATCATCTGAGACCTGTCACCGGACAGCTGATGAAACTGAGGAGTATTTCTATCTGTAATAAAGCCCTTTAGTGGGGAAAAATCATTCTTATTGGCTGATGGGTGGGCCTGGCTCCCAAATGGTTGGGCCTATGCCTTCCCAGGCCCACCCATGGCTGCGCCCCTGCCCATTCATGTGAAATCCATAGATTAGGGCCTAATGAATGTATTTCAATTGACTGATTTCCTTATATGAACTGTACCCCAGTAAAATTGTTGTGTTTATATTTTTCTTCTGTTAAAACTGCATTGATCTGCCAATGAAAAATAATGTTTGTACATGAATTTGTACTGGTCAACCTCTCCTTGTCTTTTCAACTCAGTTATTCCATATTAAATCTGACAGTATGAATGGTTCTTATGGTTGTATTCAGTTCTTCCATATTAGATCTGACAGTGTGAATGGTTATTATGGGCTGATTGCCTGGAGTGACTACAGTCATACCAAGTTTTCTCTGACCCTGTGATCTCACCAGGACAGAACCACATGTCTCTATCATACTCCAGCCAAAGATACATTTGACCTATGCACTAACAAGCTTTTTCAATATATGCAGCTTTGTCACCGGCTACAGTACTGTAGCTTTATTAATCTACTGTACTTCAATTAATTGACTTGCAATGGATTTGTGCCACAAATGCTAAAAAGTTAGCAGTTATAACAATAGTAGGATAAGCAATATATGCCCAGGACTATATTGAGGGACAGACTGTTGAAATGCCCAGTTGATTATGTAAACAGTCTTGTAGAACTCTGGCATTGATGGTCCATCAGAGGGTGAGGCAAAAGTCTCACAGCGTTTAAGTTTTCGCTTACAAGACCTATAATTTGCTCAGTTCCCAAAAAAACTATTTTATATAAATCAATCCTGCTTCACTTTGGAAAGTAGAAGGAAGATTGTTCAAGCAACGCTTCTCCCAGTGCTTGATTATGCTGATGTAATCTACAGTCATACAGCAGCCTCTGTTTTAAAACCTTTAGCACTGTGTTTTATCACTGGGGAAAATGTTCATATAAAAGTTAAATAAAAAAAATGCAATATAAATACAAAATATGTATTTTGAACACGGCACCCAAATATACATTTTTGACTAGAAACATTTTAACTGAGCCAATTTCTCTTCTATATTATTTATCTAGTCAAAACATGTCACTACACCTCTACACATCACCATTGGGACAATCCAATTTGCTAGTCCCCATTATTTTCTATAATGCATATGAATAGATTCTTTCAGCATAAAGGATTTAGACAGGTTTTCTTCTTAGGTAACAATTAAATAAAACAACAAATATATATTTTTTATTTTTTTTAAGTGTTTTAAGATGACCCACTTACTATTGGGGAGTGGAACCAGAGAGGAAGCTTTTGTTACCTTTCTCACACCACTACAGTATTCATTTCAACAGACCCTTTCCATCCCCCATTGTTAGAGTTCAATATATGCCCAGGACTATATTGAGATTCAGGCTGTTGTAATGTCCAGTTGTTTATGTAAGTAGTATTGTAGAACTCTGGTATTGATGGTCCATTTGAGGGTGAGTCATTGAAGTCAGTAAAGACACTTGTCAGTTGGTCAGCACATGCTCGGAGTACACGTCCTGTTAATCCGTCTGGCGCGTTCGGCCTTGTGAATGTTGATCTGTTTAAAGGTCTTACTCACATCGGCTACAGAGAGCAGGATCACACAGACGTCCCGAACAGCTGATGCTCTCGTGTATGTTTCAGTGTTACTTGCCTCGAAGCGAGCATAGAAGTAATTTAGCTCATCTGGTAGACTCGTGTCACGGGGCAACTCGCGGCTGTGATTCCCTTTGTAGTCTGTAATAGTTTGCAAGCCCTGCCACCTCCGACGAGCATCGGAGCCAGTGTAGTACGATTCGATCTTAGTCCTGTATTGACGTTTTGCCTGTTTGATGGTTCGTCGGAGGGCGTAGAGGGATTTCTTATAAGCTTCTGGGTTAGAGTCCCGCTCCTTGAAAGCGGCAGCTCTACCCTTTAGCTCAGTGCGGATGTTGCCTGTAATCCATGGCTTCTGGTTGGGGTATGTATGTATATGCGTACAGTCACTTTGGGGACGACATCATCGATGCACTTATTGATGAAGCCAGTGACTGATGTGGTGTACTCCTCAATGCAATCGTAAGAATCCCAGAACATATTCCAGTCTGTGCAAAACAGTCCTGTAGCTTAGCATCTGCTTCATCTGACCACTTTTTTACTGACCGAGTCACTGGTGCTTCCTGCTTTAGTTTTTGCTTGTAAGCAGGAATCAGGAGGATATAATTTTGGTCAGATTTGCCAAATGGAGGGCGAGGGAGAGCTTTGTACGCGTCTCTGTATGTGGAGTAAAGGTGGTCTAGTTTTTTCCCCTCTGATTGCACATTTAACATGCTGGTAATAATGAGATGTGATGTAACGTCTTGTCTTAGTGTTGTATGAACAAAGTTAAATCTGTTAGATAGGTAACTCTTGGTGCCACAGTCTGAATGCTAAGGATTCCAGTATGTCTAGGGAGATTACTAGGGTTTATTTTAGAATGACTGATAGATGGAATATACTGACTTGGGGTACAGGGTGATACCATCAGAGTGGAGGGTGCCCACTGATGGTTACCAGATGGTGTTGAAGAAACGTGTAACATGAAGTATATAAACTGAGAGATTTCCTTTGTCCAATGTTCGGATGACAAGAGGCAAAGCACGTCCTGAGTATATACCTTCGAATCTTGAGTACAGACCGACGTCCCCTGTATACAAACCTTACATATAGGAATTAAAGTTGTAAAATAGTGAACTACTCCTTTAATGGAGTGGTAGGTGCTAATGCTGGCTCTTTGCGTCTCTTGACCATGTCGCGTGGACCGGGCACAAAGCTCAAGGAGCGCTCTCCACTTCCCTCCGGTAGTTATTTAGCAAGCCTGATAACACATCACTCCCCACAGACACAAGCACAAACTCTTGCATAAATGTAGAAGCCTATACACCTAAACACTAGCGATCTGACATGCTGTATTGCATGGAAACTGCAGGCTACTAACAACAGCAGCTACATAGTCTAGCCTACTATGGCCCTGTCCCTCTGTCCAGGGTAAACAAAGAGGTAATGTTGTGTCTTGTATATACAGTATAGGTCATTTGTTTGAGAGAATGTGAATGGGATAACATTTGGTTCATATATAGACACTAACTATTTGATTTAAAACAGTTTGTTTAATTTAATTATACACAAAAAGATGTTGCCCAGATCAAATTAATGTACAAACAGTATTTTTCATTACATTTGAGTCATTTAGCAGATGCTCTTATCCAGAGCAACTTACAGAACCAATTAGGGTTAATTGCCTTGATCAAGGACACAACGACAGATTTTTCAATATGTTGGCTCAGGATTGAAAACCAGCGACCTTTCAGTTACTGGCCCAACACTCTTAACCGCTAGGCTACCTGCCACCAGATCAATTAACTTCAATACAGTTATCCAAATACATTCATAATCAATGAATAAAATAATGAATCTAATTTTAAAAGATAATTTAAAAAACACAAGTAGTCGATTCATAGCCTTTTTATAATTAATAAAAGTTGTTTAGTAATATAAAATAATCCACCCAAACTAATGCTGAAAACTGATCATCACACCATCTTTATCTGATATACACTGAGTGTACAAAACATTAGGAACACCTTCCTAATATTGAGTTGCACCCCCTCCCCTCCCCTTGTCCTCAGAATAGCCTCAATTCGTCGGGGCATGGACTCTCCAAGGTGTTGAGAGCATTCCACAGGGATGCTGGCCCATGTTGACTGCAATGCTTCCCACAGTTGTGTCAGGTTGGCTGGGAGTGGATCTCTACTCTGAATAGCTCGTTCCATCTCCTCCCACAGATGCACAATTGGATTGATATCTGGTGACTCGGCAGGCCACTGCAGTAAGCTGAATTCACTGTCATGTTGGTGGAACCATTCCTGGACAAGGCTTGTGGCATGGGGCATAATCCTGCTGAAAAAATATATTTTGCAGATGGATCCACTGCTGCCATGAAGGGATGCACCTGATTGGTAACGATGTTTAGATATCCTGTGGCATTCAAATGATGTTCTACTTTTATCAAGGGGCCCAATGTGTGCCATGAAATCACACCCCACACCACCACCACCAGCCTGCAATGTTGACACACAGCATGGATGCATGTACTCATGGTTTTCTCCATACCCTAGTCCCCCCATCAGCATGAAACAGCAGGAACCGGGATTCATCAGACCAGGCAATGTTTTTCAAATTCTCCAGTGTCCAGTGTTTTCATTCCTTAGCCCACTGCAGTTTCTTGTTTTCTGCTGAAAGCTAATGGGGATCCATAATAAATACACCACAACTACATCATTAAGGATCATAGCTTTCACCTGGGTTCACCTGGTCAGTCTATGTCATGGAAAGAGCAGGTGTCCTTAATGTTTTGTACACTCAGTGTATGTTGTGTCTACTAGCTCATTCCCACAGAAAACTGCAGATGTGACCTTGAGCAAGGCACTTAACCCTAATTGCTCATGTAAGTCGCTCTGGATAAGAGCGTCTGCTAAATTACTAAAATGTAAATGTAATGTACCACCCAGTCAACCATCAGACTCCATTGTGAGACGCCTCAAATAGGATATTCAACCTTAAAAGGCAAATCCAAGGTAATCTCAATATCTTTACAGTAGAAACAAACAAAACACACCAAAACTGACCAGGTGAACACTGATCAGTAAAGTAAAGAGATGCTAACATTCTAGAACGCTCCCTTTGATTTTGAATTTTAGGACCCCTTTAGTTATAAAAATATATATTTAAAAATGAATTTGGCCTTTACTACTATATCCAATAGAAACACATTCATAAATGGCCCAAAAACAGACTAATGGTGAAAACTGATCATCACATCATCTCTATCTGATACATTCAGTACAATGTAGTATTTTATTAGGATCCCCAGCGGCTACTCTTCCTGGGGTCCAAACAGGAAACACAAAAAATACATCAAATACATCATCATGCACTACATTTACAATTTAGTCATGTTGCAGATGCTCCCATCCAGAGAGACCCACAGCTAGTGCATTCATCTTATGATAGCCAGGAGAGACAACATAGTGGCTCCTAAAAACTCCCTATAAAGCAGGAACCTAGGGAGAAACTTAGAGAGGAACCAGGCATAAAGAGGTGACATATGTTTACATATCAGTAGGCTGTACAATACAAAAAGGGGGGGGGGGGGGGGGGGGGGTTGGATCAATTCTGCCCACAAATGTTCTATAGGATTGAGGTCTGGGCTTTGTGATGGCGACTCCAATACCTTGACTTTGTTGTCCTTAAGCCATTTTGCCACAACTTGGAAGTATGCTTGGGGTCATTGTCCATTTGGAAGACCCATTTGCGACCAAGCTTTAACTTCCTGACTGATGTCTTGAGATGTTGCTTCAATATATCCACATAATGTTCCTTCCTCATGATGCCATCTATTTTGTGAAGTGCACCAATCCCTCCTGCAGCAAAGCACCCCGACAGCCTGATGCTGCCACCCCCGTGCTTCACGGTTGGGATGGTGTTCTTCTGCTTGCAAACATAACATTATTTTACTCCAAACATAACAATGGTCATTATGGCCAAACAGTTCTATTTTTGTTTCATCAGACCAGAGGACATTTCTCAAAAAAGTACGATCTTTGTCCCCATGTGCAATTGCAAACCGTAGTCTGGCTTTTTTATGGCGGTTTTGGAGCAGTGGCTTCTTCCGTGCTGATCGGCCTTTCAGGTTATGTCGATATAAGACTCATTTTACTGTGGATATAGACACTTTTGTACCCGTTTCCTCCAGCATCTTCACAAGGTCCTTTGCTGTTGTTCTGGGATTGATTTGCACCAAAGTACGTTCATCTCTAGGAGACAGAACGCATCTCCTTCCTGAGCGGTATGACGGCTGCATGGTCCCATGGTGTTTATACTTGCGTACTATTGTTTGCACAGATGAACGTGGTACCTTCAGGTGTTTGGAAATTGCTCCCAAGGATGAATCAGACTTGTAGAGGTCTACAAAATTTATTCTGAGGTCTTGGCTGATTCCTTTTCATTTTCCCATGATGTCAAGCAAAAAGGCATTGAGTTTGAAGGTAGGCCTTGAAATAGATCCACAGGTACACCTCCTTTTGACTCAAATTATGTAAATTAGCCTATCAGAAGCTTCTAAAGCCATGACATCATTTTCTGGAATTCTCCAAGCTGTTTAAAGGCACAGTCAACTTAGTGTATGCAAACGTTTGACCACTGGAATTGTGATACAGTGAAATAATCTGGCTGTAAACAATTGTTGGAAAAATGACTTGTGTCATGCACAAAGTAGATGTCCTAACCGACTTGCCAAAACTATAGTTTGTTAAAAAGAAATTTGTGGAGTGGTTGAAAAACAAGTTTTAATGACTCCAACCTAAGTGTATGTAAACTTCCGACTTCAACTGAATATGGACAAGCAATGACAGAGCGGCATATACAGTAGAATATTATAGAATACAGTATATACATATGGACAACCAATGACAGAGCGACATGGACTAAGATACAGTAGAATATTATAGGATACAGTATATACATATGAGATGTGTAAAATGCTTCACAACATCAGCTCAGCTAAAAGTTCCTGTTGTTATTTTTGTAATGTGCCATAAGGTTTATTTTATTTTATGTTTTTTTGAATCTGGTTTTATTGCTAGTTTGAGTTACCTGGCAGAGAGTTCCATGTAGTCATGGCTCTATTTAATACTGTGTGTTTCCCAGCGTCTGTTCTGGACCTGGGGACTGTGAAGAAACCTCTTGCTGCATGTCTTGTGTTGTACCGATGAGTGTCCGAACTAGCTCATTCCCACAGAAAACTGCAGAGGAAAGCAGTACCACCCAGTCATCTATCAGACCTTACTGAGTGTATTCAACCCTAAGGGCAAATCCAAGGTCATCTCAATATCTTTACAGTAGAAGATAACAAAACACACCAAAACTGACCAGGTGAACACTGATCAGTAAAGTCAAGAGAGGCTAACATTCTATAACGTTCCCTTTCCTCTGCACAGTTCTCTCACAGAGAGAAACAATAGGATTACAATAGAGTGTTACTCTTTCTTAATGTTATCAAATTCACTGTTACCACTTCCTTTCTGAGGTGAGAATGAAGTGACTTTAATCTTAACTGGTCTGAGACAACTGATGAGGCTTTTCTCTTGTGTGTGTTCTCTGATGACCTTTTAGCTCAACTGATGTTTTATAACATTTTCCACAGTCAGAGCAGTATTAAGGCTTCTCTCCTGTGTGTATATGTTTGTGTTGTTTTAAGTTGCCCAGTCGAGAGAAACTCGCCCCACAGTCAAAGCAGGAGTAAGGTTTCGCTCCTGTGTGTTGTTTTCTGATGAACTTTTAGCTCAGCTGATGATTTAAAACATTTTACACAATTAGAACAGGAGTAAGGCTTCTCTCCTGTGTGTGTTCTCTGATGACGTATTAGCTCATATTTTGTTTTTAAAAAACATCCACAGTCAGAGCAGGCGTAAGGCTTCTCTCCTGTGTGTATAAGTTCATGTATTTTTAAATCCGCCAGTCGAGAGAAACTCTTTCCACAGTCAGAGCAGGCGTAAGGCTTCTCTCCTGTGTGTATACGTTCATGTCGTTTTAAGTGGCCCAGTTGAGAGAAACTCACCCCACAGTCAGAGCAGAAGTAAGGCTTCTCTCCTGTGTGTGTTCTCTGATGACATTTTAGCTTAGTTGATGTTGTAAAGCATTTTACACAGTCAGAGCAGAAATAAGGCTTCTCTCCTGTATGTATACGTTCATGTTGTTTTAAGTCACCCAGTCGAGAGAAACTCTTTCCACAGTAAGAGCAGGAGTAAGGCTTCTCTCCTGTGTGTGTTCTCTGATGAACTTTTAGTTCAGCTGATGATATAAAACATTTTCCACAGTCAGAGCAGGAGTAAGGCTTCTCTCCTGTATGTATAAGTTCATGTCGTTTTAAGTGGCCCAGTCGAAAAAAACTCACCCCACAGTCAGAGCAGAAGTAAGGCTTCTCTCCTGTATGTATACGTTCATGTATTTTTAAATCCGCCAGTCGAGAGAAACTCTTTCCACAGTCAGAGCAGGAGTAAGGCTTCTCTCCTGTGTGTGTTCTCTGATGAACTTTTAGTTCAGCTGATGATTTAAAACATTTTCCACAGTCAGAGCAGAAATAAGGCTTCTCTCCTGTATGTATACGTTCATGTATTTTTAAATCCGCCAGTCGAGAGAAACTCTTTCCACAGTCAGAGCAGGCGTAAGACTTCTCTCCTGTGTGTATAAGTTCATGTATTTTTAAGACCCCCAGTCGAGAGAAACATTTTCCACAGTCAGAGCAGGAGTAAGGCTTCTCTCCTGTGTGTATACGTTCATGTCGTTTTAAGTGGCCCAGTCGAGAGAAACTCACCCCACAGTCAGAGCAGAAGTAAGGCTTCTCTCCTGTGTGTGTTCTCTGATGAAGTCTTAGCTTAGTTGATGTTGTGAAGCATTTTCCACAGTCAGAACAGGAGTAAGGCTTCTCTCCTGTATGTATACTTTCATGTGTTTTTAAGTGGCCCAGTCGAGAGAAACTTGCCCCACAGTCAGAGCAGGAGTAAGGCTTCTCTCCTGTGTGAGTTCGCTGATGAACTTTTATCTCAGTTGATGTTGTGAAGCATTTTCCACAGTGAGAACAGGAGTAAAGCTTCTCTCCTGTATGTATACGTTCATGTGTTTTTAAGGTATCCAATCGGGAGAAATTCTTCCCACAGTCAGAACAGAAGTAAGGCTTCTCTCCTGTGTGAATACGGTGGTGTTTTTTTAAAGTCCCCAGTTGAGCAAAACTCTCCCCACAGTCAGAGCAGCAGTAAGGCTTCTCTCCTTTATGTATACTTTGGTGTCTTTTTAAATGGCTCAGTCGAGAGAAACTCTTCCCACAGTCAGAGCAGGAGAAAGGCTTTTCTCCTGTGTGCACTCTCTGATGAACTGTCAGAGATTGTGATGATGTGAATCTCTTTCGACATTCAGTACATGAATACAGATTCTCTCCTGTGTGTATTTGTAGGTGTATTTTTAACTTTGATAGAATTGGGAAAATCTCCTCACAATGTGGGCAGTGGTGAGACCTCTTAGCTCTGTGATCTTCCTGCTGTTGTTCTCTGGATGTAGAGAATGTCTCAACATGGTCTCCTGTGTGAACAACATCAGAAGAACCAGTCAGTTGGTGTAATATACAGTACCAGTCATAAGTTGACACACCTACTAATTCAAGGGTTTTTCTTAATTTTTTACTATTTTCTACCTTGTAGAATAATAGTGAAGACATCTAAACTATAAAATAACACATATGGAATCATGTAGTAACCAAAAAAAGTGTTAACCAAATCAAAATGTTATATTTTAGATTCTTCAAAGTAGCCACCCTTTGCCTTGACAGCTTTCCACACTCTTGGCATTCTCTCAATCAACTTCACCTGGAATGCTTTTCCTACAGTCTTGAAGGAGTTCCCACATATGCTGAGCACTTGTTGGCTGCTTTTCCTTCACTCTGTGGTCCAACTCATCCCAAATCATCTGAATTGGGTTGAAGTCAGATGATTGTGGAGGCCAGGTCATCTGATGCAGCACTCCATCACTCTCCTTCTTGGTCAAATAGCCATTACATAGCCTGTAGGTGTGTTGGGTCATTGTCCCACTAAGCGCAAACCAGATTGGATGGCGTATCACTGCAGAATGATGTGGTAGCCATGCTGGTTAAGTGTGCCTTGAATTCTAAAAATATCCCAGACAGTGTCACCAGCAAAGCACCCCCACACATCCTCCTCCATGCTTCACTGTGGGAACAACACATGCAGAGATCATCCGTTCACCTACTCTGTCTCTCACAAAGACACAGCTGTTGGAACCAAAAATCTGACATTTGGACTCATCAGACCAATGGACAGATTTCCACCAGTCTAATGTCCATTGCTCATGTTTCTTTGCCCAAGTAAGTATCTTCTTATTATTGGTGTCCTTCAGTAGAGGTTTCATTTCAGCAATTCGACCTTGAAGGCCTGATTCACACGGTCTCCTCTGAAAAGTTGATGTTGAGATGTGTCTGTTACTTGAACTCTGAATAATTTATTTGGGCTGCAATTTCTGAGGCTGGTAACTCTAATGAACTTATCGCCTGCAGCAGAGGTAACTTGGTCTTCCTTTCCTGTGGCGGTCCTCGTGAGAGGCTGTTTCATTATAGCGCTTGATGGTTTTTGCGACAGCCCTTGAATAAACTTGAAAAGTTCTTGAAATTTTACGGATTGACTGACCTTCATGTCTTAAAGTAATAATGGACTGTCGTTTCTCTTTGATTATTTAAGCTGTTCTTGCCATAATATGGACTTGGTCTTTTACCAAATAGGGCTATCTTCTGTATACCACCCCTACCTTGTCACAACACACCTAATTGGCTCAAATGCATTAAGAATGAAAGAAATTGCAAAAATGAACTTTTGATAAGGCATTCCAGGTGACTACCTCATGAAGATGGTTGAGAGAATACCAAGAGTGTGCAAAGCTGTAATCAAGGCAAAGGGTGGCTACTTAGAAGAACTTAAAGTATAAAATATATTTTGATATGTTTAACACTTTTTTGGTTACTAAACGATTCCATATGTGTTGTTGAATAGCTTTGATGTCTTCACTACTATTACACAATGTAGGATGTAGGAAATAGTAAAAATAAAGATAAACCCTTGAATGAGTAGGTGTGTCCAAACCTTTGACTGGTAATGTACATGTCAATCACATTTATTTTTTGAAGCCCTTTTTACATCCGCAAAGTCACAAAGTGCTTTACAGAAACACTTCCTAAAATCACGAAAGATCAAGCAATGCAGATGTAGAAGCACAGTGGCTACTAAAAACTCAGTATAAAGCAGGAACCCAGGGAGAAACATGGAGAGGAACCAGTCCTCTTCTGGCTGTACCGGGTGGCGCAGCGGTCTAAGGCACTGCATCTCAGTGCTTGAGGCGTCACTACAGACCCCCTGGTTCGATTCCAGGCTGTATCACAACCGGCCGTGATTGGGAGTCCCATAGGGCGGCACACAATTGGCCCAGCATCGGGGGGCAAAAGTCGTGAAATTTATGAGCCATATCATCCTCCACTCACTATCACAAGGGTTAGTAACTACACAGACTCAGTTCATAGAACTTTAAAACATTGGCAGTTTGTCTACTTCCCTTCTTTAGTCTACTCTCTGATCACTCCAGATAGTGAATAAAACACATGCTGGCAATACTGGTGTCAAACCATGCAAGTCTCTGTAGCACGAAATAACATCTACCTTTTCATACAAACAGATCATCATGAAACAGTTCAACTGCAACTTTTCATGCACAGTGAGAAGTTGGAACAAACAAACTTAATTAGATAGAACCTGCTCTTACCATGAGAAACAGATTTCCCAATCTTCTCCTCCTCTTCTTCATCTTTAATGTTGACATTCAGCTCCAGTGTTTGACTGCAGTCTTCCAGCTTCACTGATGCCATCTCTGGATCCTGCAGTGCAAACTGGGCTCCACTGTCACAATCAGGACCCACTGACTGTAGGTTTGGACTTAGTGTGGAAGGAGAGGGGCAGGCTGGGTTTGTCCTCACTGTTGATATTACCGGCCTCATACCTGAGTTGGCAAGTAGTAATAAAGAGAAACGGAAACAAAAGTTATTGTCTTGACAATTCAGGCACATTCTTTATTCTCTAAAAATATTTTGTATTTTTCAATCATCTAATTCAGTGTTTGACTGAAAAAGTACTAATTTTGGGTGCCGGTACGGTATATATTTCGGTGCAGGAGCCCCACAATACCTTTGAGCTAATATTCTATAAGAGGAACATGAGCTCAAGCAGTAGACATTTCAGGTGCTGATATTCAGCTCTGTTGACCTTCTGTCCAAGTCAAACACTGATCTCATTTTAATAGATCAGGTAGCTAAGAATTGACAACAAATAATTAACATTACAAAGTACACACTACACAATGTACAGTTGAAGTCGGAAGTGTACATACACCTTAGCCAAATACATTTAAACTCAGTATTACACAATTTCTGACATTTAATCTTAGTAAAAATTCCCAGTCTTACGTCAGTTAGGATCAACACTTTATTTTAAGAATGTGAAATGTCAGAATAATAGTAGAGATAATGATTTATTTCAGCTTTTATTTCCTTCATCAGATTCCCAGTGGGTCAGATGTTTACATACACTCAATTAGTATTTGGTAGCATTGCCTTTAAATTGTTTAACTTGGGTCAAACGTGTCGGGTAGCCTTCCACAAGCTTCCCACAATAAGTTGTGTGAATTTTGGCCCATTCCTCCTGACAGAGCTGGTGTAACTGAGTCAGGTTTGTAGGACTCCTTGCTCGCACACGCCTTTTCAGTTCTGCCCACACATTTTCTATAGGATTGAGGTCAGTGCTTTGTGATGGCCACTCCAATACCTTGACTTTGTTGTCCTTAAGCCATTTTGCCACAACTTTGGATGTATGCTTGGGATCATTGTCCATTTGGAAGACCTATTTGCGACCAAGCTTTATCTTCCTGACTGATATCTTGAGATGTTGCTTCAATTTATCCACATAATTTTCCATCCTCATGATGCCATCTATTTTGTGAAGTGCACCAGTCTCTCCTGCAGCAAAGCACCCCCACAGCATGATGCTGTGCTTCGCGGTTGGCATGGAGTTCTTCGGCTTGCAAGCATCCCCCTTTTTCCTCCAAACATAACGATGGTCATTATGGCCAAACAGTTATAGTTTTGTTTCATCAGACCAGAGGACATTTATCCAAAAAGTACGATATTTGTCCCCATGTGCAGTTGCAAACCATAGTCTGGCTTTTTTATGGCGGTTTTGGAGCAGTTGCTTCTTCCTTGCTGAGTGGCCTTTCAGGTTATGTCGATATAGGACACGGTTTACTGTGGATATAAATACTTTTGTACCTGTTTCCTCCAGCATCTTCACAAGGTCCTTTGCTGTTGTTCTGGTATTGATTTGCACTTTTCGCACCAAAGTACGTTCATCTCTAGGAGACAGAACGCGTCTCCTTCCTGAGCGGTATGACGGCTGTGTGGTCCCATGGTGTTTATACTTGCATACTACTGTTTTTACAGATGAACGTGGTACCTTCAGGCATTTGAAAATTGCTCCCAAGGATGAACCAGACTTGTGGAGGTGTACCATTTTTTTCCTGAGGTCTTGGCTGATTTATTTTGATTTTCCCATGATGTCAAGCAAAGAGGCACTGAGTTTGAAGGTAGGCCTTGAAATACATTCAGAGGTACACCTCCAATTGACTCAAATGATTTCAATTAGAATATCAGAAGCTTCTAAAGCCATGACATCATTTTCTGGAATTTTCCAAGCTGTTTAAAGGCACAGTCAACTTAGTGAATGTAAACCCACTGGAATTGTGATACAGTGAATTATAAGTGAAATAATCTGTCTGTAAACAATTACTTGTCATTACTTGCCAAAACTATAGTTTGTTAACAAGAACTTTGTGGAGTGGTTGAAAAATGAGTTTTAATGACTAAACTTCCGACTTCAACTGAGAGATATATATATATATATATACACACACACACACACACACACACACACTCTTCCTAGAGCTGGCCGAAGTGAGCAATCGGGGGAGAAGGGCGTTAAAAGCAATTGTATTTCCTGTTCACACCATTAACATTTATAGATAGACAGAAACAACGGAATGTGTCTGAATAGTACTACACATGTAGAAAACAGATAATCATTACATTCTGCTTCAAAACAGTAGTGCAACCGTGAAATTGTTGCTCTCTGATGGACCCGCACTGTCCGCACTGTAGTCCGTTGACGCTGACCGAGAGTAGCCGCCATTTTATCAGCTCGTGAATTTTGACAAAAAAACAATAACATGCTAAATGAACTCAGAAATCTCAAATAAATTGATTATTTATGAAATGACCTTGACAAAATGATGTACATCCACTCAGACAAACCCAAAGTCTCTAGCTATGTGACTTGTAAAATAGTTTTTATCACGTTCTTCACTCGGTTTGAAACAAAAACAACACATAGCAACCTTCACCAAACGTGGTAATATCTTAACGGATGTGTTACCTAGCATGGTATGCATGTTCTTTCGACATTGGAAAGTTTAACCGTGCTATTACATACCTGTAGTAATGAATTGAAACGGACACAAAAGTTATCTTCTTGACATCGCAGTTCTGGCGCTTTCTTTATTCTGAAGAATGGCGGAACTTCCTGTTCCCCCACTAGCATAGTATTTTATAGAATAGAATGAATAGGATAGATAGAATGAATAAGATAGATAGAATGAATAAGATAGATAGAATGAATAAGATAGATAGAATGATAGATAGAATGATAGATAGATAGATAGATAGATAGATAGATAGATAGATAGATAGATAGATAGATAGATAGATAGATAGATAGATAGATAGATAGATAGATAGATAGATAGATAGATAGATAGATAGATAGATAAAGACAACTATGCTGATAATGCTGTGATGATAAAAGATCCGCTGACGCTGTACTTTGATTATAAAGGTTTATTCATAACAAAGGATTTCAGCGTCGATTTACAGATATCTGCAGATTATCTGGAGAACAGCCGGACCCGATCTGTAATATGCTATTCTCTCAGTCCTTTGTTCAAGACATGGTATTTCTATCCTATGTGACATAATATGGCGTGATTTTAATAAACCAATCCCTGGCTTTCCACATATCTCCCCATATCCTCTATTCCAAGAAGCCTATGTAGTAATGCTTTCCAGATGTTTCCGCAAACAGAGCCAAGTTCCTCTAACACACTTTTTGCAAACGTCAGCAAAGTCATAGACCCTCAGACACTACAATAGTGAGGGAAAAAAGTATTTGATCCCCTGCTGATTTTCTACGTTTGCCCACTGACAAATAAATTATCAGTCTATAATTTTAATGGTAGGTTTATTTGAACAGTGAGAGACAGAATAACAACAAAATAATCCAGAAAAAACGCATGTCAAAAATGTTATACATTGATTTGCATTTTAATGAGGGAAATAAGTATTTGACCCCCTCTCAATCAGAAAGATGTCTGGCTCCCAGGTGTCTTTTATACTGGTAACGAGCTGAGATTTCAAGGCAGCTGGGACCATAGTCACCAAGAAAACAATTGGTAACACACTACGCCGTGAAGGACTGAAAGCCTGCAGCGCCCGCAAGGTCCCCCTGCTCAAGAAAGCACATATACAGGCCCGTCTGAAGTTTGCCAATGAACATCTGAATGATTCAGAGGAGAACTGGGTGAAAGTGGTGGTCAGATGAGACCAAAATCGAACTCTTTGGCATCAACTCAACTCGCCGTGTTTGGAGGAGGAGGAATGCCGCCTATGACCCAAAGAACACCATCCCCACCGTCAAACACGGAGGTGAAAACATTATGCTTTGGGGGTGTTTTTCTGCTAAGGGGACAGGACAACTTCACCGCATCAAAGGGACGATGGACGGGGCCATGTACTGTCAAATCTTGGGTGAGAACCTCCTTCCCTCAGCCAGGGCATTGAAAATGGGTCGTGGATGGGTATTCCAGCATGACATTGACCCAAAACACACAGCCAAGGCAATAAAGGAGTGGCTCAAGAAGAAGCACATCAAGGTCCTGGAGTGGCCTAGCCAGTTTCCAGACCTTAATCCCATAGAAAATCTGTGGAGGGAGCTGAAGGTTCGAGTTGCCAAACGTCAGCCTCAAAACCTTAATGACTTGGAGAAGATCTGCAAAGAGGACTGGGACAAAATCCCTCCTGAGATGTGTGCAAACCTGGTGGCCAACTACAAGAAACGTCTGACCTCTGGGATTGCCAACAAGGGTTTTGCCACCAAGTACTAAGTCATGTTTTGCAGAGGGGTCAAATACTTATTTCCCTCATTAAAATGCAAATCAATTTATAACATTTTTGACGTGAGTTTTTCTGGATTTTTTAAAAATGTTATTCTGTCTCTCACTGTTCAAAAAACCTACCATTAAAATTATAGACTGATCATGTCTTTGTCAGTGGGCAAACGTAAAAAATCAGCAGGGGATCAAATACTTTTTTCCCCTCACTGTACATACACACACACCACCAAGACTCTTCCTAGAGCTGGCCGCCTGGCCAAAGTGAGCAATCGGGGGTGAAGGACGTTAGTCAAGAAGGTACCCAAGAAGCCGATGGTCACTCTGACAGAGCTCCAGAGTTCCTCGGTAGAGATAGGAGAAACTTCCAAAAGGACAACCATCTCTGCAGCACTCCACCAATCAGGCCAATATGGTAGAGTGGCCAGACGGAAGCCACTCCTCAGTAATTTTATTTAACCAGGTAAGCCAGTTGAGAACAAGTTCTCATTTACAACTGCGACCTGGCCAAGATAAAGCAAAGCAGTGCGATAAAAACAACAACACAGAGTTACATATGGGGTAAACAAAACAAAGTCAAAAATGCAACAGAAAATATATATACAGTGAGTGCAAATGTAGTAAGTTATGGAGATAAGGCAATAAACAGGCCATAGTGCAAAACAGTTACAATTTCGTATTAACACTGGAATGATAGATGTGCAAAAGATTATGTGCAATTAGAGATACTGGGGTGCAAATTAGCAAAATAAATAACAATATGGGGATGAGGTAGTTGGGTGGGCTAATTTCAGAATGGCTGTGTACAGGTGCAGTGATCGGTAAGCTGCTCTGACAACTGACGCTTAAAGTTAGTGAGGGAGATAAGAGTCTCCAGCTTCAGAGATTTTTGCAGGTCGTTCCAGTCATTGGCAGCAGAGAACTGGAAGGAATGGCGGCGAAAGGAGGTGTTGGCTTTGGGGATGACCAGTGAGATATACCTGCTGGAGCGCAGACTACGGGTGGGTGTTGCTATGGTGACCAGTGAGCTAAGATAAGATGGGGATTTGCCTAGCAGTGATTTATAGATGACCTGGAGCCAGTGGGTTTGGCGACGAATATGTAGTGAGGGCAAGCCAACAAGAGCGTACAGGTCACAATGTTGGGTAGTATATGGGGCTTTGGTGACAAAACGGATGACACTGTGATAGACTACATCCAATTTGCTGAGTAGAGTGTTGGAGGCTAATTTGTAAATGACATCGCCAAAGTCAAGGATCGGTAGGATAGTCAGTTTTACGAGGGCATGTTTGGCAGCATGAGTGAAGGAGGCTTTGTTGCGAAATAGGAAGCCAATTCTAGATCTAACTTTTGAATGTAGATGCTTAATGTGAGTCTGGAAGGATAGTTAGTTTACAGTCTAACCAGACACTTGGTATTTGTAGTTGTCCACATACTCTAGGTCAGACCCGCCGAGAGTAGTGATTCTAGTCGGGTGCAAGCAGCGTTCGGTTGAAGAGCATGCATTTAGTATTACTAGTGTTTAAGAGCAGTTGGAGGCTACGGAAGGAGTGTTGTATGGCGTTGAAGCTCGTTTGGAGGTTTGTTAACACAGTGTCCAATGAAGGGCCAGATGTATACAAAATGGTGTCGTCCGCATAGAGGTGGATCCGAGCGTCACCAGCAGCAAGAGCGACATCATTGATATACACAGAGAATAGAGTCTGCCCGAGAATTGAACCCTGTGACCCCCCCATAGAGATGGCCAGAGGTACAGACAACAGGCCCTCCGATTTGACACATTGAACTCTATCTGAGAAGTAGTTGGTGAAGCAGGCGAAGCAGTCATTAGAGAAACCAAGGCTATTTAGTCTGCCAATAAGAATGCGGTGGTTGACAGAGTCGAAAGCCTTGGCCAGGTCGATGAAGATGGCTGCACAGTACTGTCTTTTATCGATCGCGGTTATAATATCGTTTAGGATCTTGAGCGTGGCTGATGTGCACCCATGACCAGCTCGGAAACCGGATTGCATAGCGGAGAAGGTACGGTGGGATTCGAAATGGACGGTGATCTGTTTGTTAACTTGGCTTTCAAATACTTTTGAAAGGCAGGGCAGGATGAATATAGGTCTAACAGTCTGGATCTAGAGTGTCACCCCCTTTGAAGAGGGGGATGACCGCGGCAGCTGTCCAATCTCTGGGGATCTCAGACGTTACGAAAGAGAGGTTGAACAGGCTAGTAATAGGGGCTGTGACAATTTCGGCGGCTAATTTTAGAAAGAAAGGGTCCAGATTGTCTAGCCCAGCTGATTTGTAGGGGTCCAGATTTTTCAGCTCTTTCAGAACATCAGCTGTCTGAATTTGTGTGGCATGGGCACGTTGCAGCGGAGGGTGCAGAGCTGGTGTCCGGGGTAGTGGTAGCCAGGTGGAAAGCATGGCCAGCCGTAGCAAAATGCTTGTTGAAATTCTCGATTATTGTAGATTTATCTGTGGTGACAGTGTTTCCTAGTCTCAGTGCAGTGGGCAGTTGGGAGGAGATGCTCTTATTTTCCATGGACTTTACAGTGTCCCAAAACTTTTTGGAGTTAGTGCTACAGGATGCACATTTCTGTTTGAAAAAGCTAGCCTTTGCTTTCCTAACTGATTGTGTATATTGGTTCCTGACTTCCCTAAAAAGTTGCATATCGCGGGGGCTGTTCAATGCTAATGCAGTACGCCACATGATGTTTTTGTGCTAGTCAAGGGCAGTCAAGTCTGAGGATAATTTTTTGAATGGGGCATGCTTATTTAAGATTGAGAGGAAAGCACTTTTAAAGAACAACCAGGCATCCTCTACTGACGGAATGAGGTCAATATCCATCCAGGATACCCGGGCCAGGTCAATTAGAAAGGCCTGCTCGCTGAAGTGTTTTAGAGAGCGTTTGACAGTGATGAGGAGTGGTCGTTTGACCGCGGACCCATTACGGACGCATGCAATAAGGCAGTAATCGCTGAGATCCTGGTTGAAGACAGCGGAGGTCTATTTAGAGGGTATATTTGTCAGGATGATATCTATGAGGGTGCCCATGTTTACAGATTTGGGGTTGTACCTGGTAGGTTTGTTGATAATTTATGTGAGATTAAGGGCATCTAGTTTAGATTGTAGGTTGGCCGGGGTGTTAAGCATATCCCAGTTAGGTCACCAAGCAGTACAAACTCTGAGGATAGATGGGGGGCGATCAGTTCACATATGGTGTCCAGGGCACAGCTCTGGGCTGAGGAGGGTCATGTAGCAAGCGGCAACAGTGAGAGATTTATTTCTGGAAAGGTAGATTTTTAGAAGTAGAAGCTCAAACTGTTTGGGCACAGACCTGGATAGTACAATAGAGCTCTGCAGGCTCTCTCTACAGTAGATTGCAACCCCACCCCCTTTGGCAGTTCTATCGAGATGGAAAATGTTGTAGTTGGAGATGGACATTTCTGGTGGCCTTCCTAAGCCAGGATTCAGACACTGCTAGAACATCAGGGTTGGCGGAGTGTGCTAACGCAGTGAATAACTCAAACTTAGGGAGGAGGCTTTGGATGTTAACGTGCAAGAAGCCAAGGCTTTTACGGTTACAGAAGTCAACAAATGATAACGCCTGGGGAGTAGGAGTGATACTGGGGGCTACAGGGCCTGGGTTAACCTCTACATCACGAGAGGAACAGAGGAGGAGTAGAATAAGAATACGGCTAAAGGCTTTAAGTACTGGTCTTCTAGTGCGTTGAGTACAGAGGAAAAAAAGGGGCAGATTTCCGTGCGTTGTAGAATAGATTCAGGGCATTATGTACAGACAAGGATATGGAAGGATATGAGTACAGTGGAGGTAAACCTAAGCGTTGGGTAATGATGAAAGAGATAGCATCACTGGAGGCACCGATTGAGTCGGTCTCCGCGTGTATGGGGGGTGGGACAAAGGAGCTATCTAAGGTAGGTGGAGCTGGGCTGGGGGATCTACAGTGAAATAGTACATTAAGAAATAACTGAAACAGCAATAAGCAAGGCATATTGACATGGGAGAGGGGCATAAAGCAATCACAGGTGTTATTCGAGAGAGCTAAGACAACAGCTGGTTTGGGCTGAGGCTAAACATAAACAGGATGCGGTACCGTAAAAAGGAACAGTCCAGCAGACATCAGCTGTATAGCTGAGTTATCATAAGGTCCGGTGAACAGCAATAGGAGAGTTCGGAGGTAGTTCGGAGGCTGCTATAGCACTGGCGAGCAAGAGGCCATGGCTAGCGTGTGCTAGCGGGCCAGGGCTAGCAGATGGGTCTTTGTGGTCGACGTCGTAACGGGAAGCCTGCTGTAACCACATCAGACGAGGTCCCGTCCGGTTGACAGAGAGGTAGATAGCCGGGATATGGGCCTGGCTCGAGGCTAGCTCACGGCTAACTGGTGCTTGCTTCTGGGGCAGTGGTGATCAGCCAAACAGCAACATCCAATCGATTGCGGCTAGCTAGTTGCGATCCGGTGTTAATGTCCAGTGAATCAGTTATTCCGGAAGTAAAATCCGATGTTCTGGGTGAAAACCGCTAACGATGGCTAATAGCAAGTAGCTAGTTAGCTGGCTAGCTAGTTTCAACTGGAGATTCCAGGTAAAGGTAAGTCAATAATAGAATCCGTTCCACATTGAGTGAGGCGGGTTGCAGGAAAGTATATGTTGTAGAAGGATGAAAAGTGTGATAGGAAAAGATGTACGAAAAATACCAAAAAAAACAGGCTATTTACACAGACACACAACAAAGAACGCGACCGCACTGCTACATCATCTTGGAATAGTAAATGGCACATGACAGCCCACTTGGAGTTTGCCAAAAGGCACCTCAAGACTCTCAGACCATGAGAAGGAAGATTCTCTGGTCTGATGAAACCAATATTGAACTCTTTGGCCTGAATCCCAAGCATCACATCTGGAGGAAACCTGGCACCATCCCTACGGTGAAGCGTGGTGGTGTCAGCATCATGCTGTGGGGATGTTTTTAAGCGACAGGGACTAGGACACTAGTCAAGATCGAGGGAAAGATGAACGGAGCAAAGTACAGAGAGATCCTTGATGAAACCTGCTCCAGAATGCTCAGGACCTCAGACTGGGGCGAAGGTTCACCTTTCAACAGGACAACTACCCTAAGCACACAGCCAAGACAACGCAGGAGTGGCTTTGGGACAAGTCTCTGAACGTCCTTGAGTGACCCAGCCAGAGCCCGGACTTCAACCCGATCTAACTTCTCCGGAGAGACCAGAAAATAGCTGTGCAGCGATGCTCTCCATCCAATCTGACAGAGCTTGAGAGGATCTGCAGAGAAGAATGGGAGAAACTCTCCAAATACAGGTGTGCCAAGCTTGTAGCGTCATACCAAAGAAGACTCGAGGCTGTAATCGCTGCCAAAGGTGCTTAAACAAAGTACTGAGTAAAGGGTCTGAATACTTATGTAAATGTGATATTTCCGTATTTTTTATTATATTTAGTTAAATTTTTTTCACAACAATTGATAAAAACTAGTTTTTGCTTTGTCATTATGGGGTATTGTGTGTAGATTAATGAGGGAAACAAACAATCTATTTTAGAATAAGGCTGTAACATACCTAAATGTGGAAAAAGTCAAAGGGTCTGAATAATTTCCCAATGCACTGTATATACAGTGGGGAGAACAAGTATTTGATACACTGCCGATTTTGCAGGTTTTCCTACTTACAAAGCATGTAGAGATCTGTCATTTTTATTATAGGTACACTTCAACTGTGAGAGACGGAATCTAAAAAAAAATCCAGAAAATCACATTGTATGATTTTTAAGTAATTAATTTGCATTTTATTGCATGACATAAGTATTTGATACATCAGCAAAGCAGATCTTAATATTTGGTACAGAAACCTTTGTTTGCAATTACAGAGATCATACGTTTCCTGTAGGTATTGATCAGGTTTGCACACACTGCAGCAGGGATTTTGGCCCACTCCTCCATACAGACCTTCTCCAGATCCTTCAGGTTTCGGGGCTGTCGCTGGGCAATACGGACTTTCAGCTCCCTCCAAAGATGTTCTATTGGGTTCAGGTCTGGAGACTGGCTAGGCCACTCCAGGACCTTGAGATGCTTCTTACGGAGCCACTCCTTAGTTGCCCTGGCTGTGTGTTTCGGGTCGTTGTCATTCTGGAAGAACCAGCCATGATTCATCTTCAATGCTCTTACTGAGGGAAGGAGGTTGTTGGCCAAAATCTCACAATACATGGCCCCATTCATCCTCCCCTCAATACGGTGCAGTCGTCCTGTCCCCTTTGCAGAAAAGCATCCCCAAAGAATGATGTTTCCTCCTCCACGCTTCACGGTTGGGATGGTGTTCTTGAGGTTGTACTCATCCTTCTTCTTCCTCCAAACACGGCGAGTGGAATTTAGACCAAAAAGCTATATTTTTGTCTCATTAGACCACATGACCTTCTCCCATTCCTCCTCTGGATCATCCAGATGTTCATTGGCAAACTTCAGATGGGCCTGGACATGTGCTGGCTTGAGCAGGGGGACCTTGCGTGCGCTGCAGGATTTTAATCCATGACGGCGTAGTGTGTTACTAATGGTTTTCTTTGAGACTGTGGTCCCAGCTCTCTTCAGGTCATTGACCAGGTCCTGCCGTGTAGTTCTGGGCTGATCCCTCACCTTCCTCATGATCATTGATGCCCCACAAGGTGAGATCTTGCATGGAGCCCCAGACAGAGGGTGATTGACCGTCATCTTGAACTTCTTCCATTTTCTAATAATTGCACCAACAGTTGTTGCCTTCTCACCAAGCTGCTTGTCTATTGTCCTGTAGCCCATCCCAGCCTTGTGCAGGTCTACAATGTTATCCCTGATGTCCTTACACAGCTCTCTGGTCTTGGCCATTGTGGAGAGGTTGGAATCTGTTTGATTGAGTGTGTGGACAGGTGTCTTTTATACAGGTAACGAGTTCAAACAGGTGCAGTTAATACAGGTAATGAGTGGAGAACAGGAGGGCTTCTTAAAGAAAAACTAACAGGTCTGTGAGAGCCGGAATTCTTACTGGTTGGTAGGTGATCAAATACTTATGTCATGCAATAAAATGCAAATTAATTACTTAAAAATCATTCAATGTGATTTTCTGGATTTTTGTTATAGATTCTGTCTCTCACAGTTGTAGTGTACCTATGATAAAAATGACAGACCTCTACATGCTTTGTAAGTAGGAAAACCTGCAAAATTGGCAGTGTATCAAATACTTGTTCTCCCCACTGTACATTAAATTCATTGATACGGTAATTAATACAAAATTGCACCTGCCAAGTATTAGCCTGCTCTAAAAAATGTGAGGGTAAATGTTCTTGGTTCATGCAGATGACTGACCTCAGACCAATTGGCAGTACGCCCAGAACATTGTTCTGGGATCCAAAAGGGATATCTCAGTTTCAAGGTCTCAGCTTGGAGAGAAGAAGCCTTGTGAGGTATTGGTCGGTCACATGCAGGAACCAAATGTTAACGATGAATTAATTATTAATAAAGCTAAAATCATGCAAATATAACTTGTCTGTGTAAGCAGTATATAGGACAACTAACGGGACTTCCCCGGCAGAGCTCCCGACCGACGTGTACTATGGTGCTTTTAAGTTTGTTGGAACCTCTCCAGCTTGCTGCTAAAAAATAATGATTAATTTAAGTTTGACTTTGTGTCCCTTCGTGGTGATTTTACACGACAAAAACACACCACCCCATTCCACTATTTAACACCATCTAGTCCAACGCCAGACCACTACCACTCAACACCCCCTGCAGCTGTTCTGCAGTAAATCCTCGCAATCCCAAGTACTTCTCTGCCGCTGCCACCACAACCTCTATTTTCTGGTACTTTTAATCCATTTCTGCAGTACAATTGACAACCATTGCTATAAATGCTAAAAAGCCCACCTTACTGAAGCACATATTCTTCCCATCACTCTCTCTTGGTCTCTGCCTACTCACAGGAATCCTCTCAAGATCCCTCACCCTGTACCCATCTTCCTCTACCACTCTCTTCACTGCTTCGGCATACAACACTTTCTGTACTACTGTAACCCTGGCAACCTCAATCTGCCTTTCTCTCACCAGACACCTCAGATCTCCAGCCCGTTAGCACCCCCACAACTAACACACAGAACTTTCTCCACCGATACCACACATTTCTTCATCTCATGCCCTCCTGCACACTTGTCACATCTAGGCATCTCACGCCTACACACTGCTGCAACAGGCCCATAAATTTCACCCTTAAAACACTAGTATTTACGGAAAAAAATCGCTCACGGGTTAACTGACACTTCCTACCTTGACCTTTTCTGGCAGAGACTATGCATCAAAATCCAGCTTGACAAATAATGTATTCTCTGTTTCCCCACGCTCTAAACCGGATCTACGTCTCACCAAACGGAGGGCGTCACAGACACCTGGAATCTTCCATTTCAACTGCTCATCCTCAACACTTAAACCTAACCCTGTTACCACTCCTTTCAATGCCACACTGTTCCGGAGATCAATTCAAGTCACAATTCCTGTCCCTAATCACGTAATCCGGAGCGCCCGCTCCCTCTGGGCAGAGGAGAAACAATAAATCACTCCAAGTTACCTTCACCAACTCAACAGTCCCCAACCTCTTCTCCACCTATCCTGATACCACATATGGATCCATTCCCTCTACAAATCTCACTACTACTGGGCCAGGATCATCCTTATCATCCTCGGAACGAGGCCCGAACTCTGAGTTCCTCACCGCAGGTAATTCATCCTCTCTCTCGTCACGTTCACTCTCCTCCTGTAGCTCTTCTAAAAGTTCTGTGTGATCTTCCATTCCATATTCACTCAAAACATATTCCACTTTTCTCCTTTGTCCTTTTCCACCATCTTCTCCTTCATCAGATCTTCCAGAAGGTTTGTGCATCCGCCACTGCAATCCCCAATTCCACTTTTTGATTGTCCGCCATCTTACCACGTGTCTCAGCTCATCCACACCCCACTAGCTTCAGGTAGCTGCACACCAATGGAGTACCACAGTATAAATGATAATACCCATAAAACCTTGCAGTCAAACAGGGAAATGGTTCCAATCATTTTTACACCATTCATTTTTCCCATAGGGGATTTTAGAAACACTTATAATAAGGGCTGTGTTTCGTGTAGGCTTACCCTGGCGTGGCGTTTTGATAACCATGTAAATCTCGCTAGGACAAGGTGACTTATCAATATATTCGCCTGTATTTACCCCGACAAAAATGAAATGGTAATTAGCTGCTAATGTGGCTATCATAAAGAACTACAAATGCCATGATGATCTGGACAAAATTGCTGAATCGAGTCAAAGGTAAGGATCTCTGGGTTAACCATCTAATGTTAGCTAAATTTAGTAATGAATAAATAGGCTACATTTATTTAAATGGTCAATTCTGTGAACTGTCTTGTGCAAGTTTTAAATTGACACAATACCTGTTAGCAAAGGTGTCAGCTAGAGATGAAGTGCTGGAGATTGCAGTGATTTGTTGTTTTGCATGATGTCTACTTTGATGATAATTAGAGTTTTATAATCTGAGAGGAAATAGAGCCGAATATATTGCTAAAAGTCACGCCAAGTGAAGCCTACACGAAACACAGCCCTTATTATAAGTGTTTCTAAAATGAATAAAAAGGAAAAATTATTGGAACCATTTACCGCTACGTTTTATGACACCATTTTTGCAAAAATAATCATTATTAAAAACTGTACTCAGACTTTACTCAGTATTTTGCTGAAGCACCGATGGCAGTGATTACAGCCTTGAGTGTTCTTGGGTATGACGCTACAAGCTTGGCATACCTGTATTTTGGGACTTTCTCTGCAGATCCTCTCAAGCTTGTCAGGTTAGATGGGGAGTGTCGCCACACTGCTATTTTCAGGTCTCTCTGTACTTTGCTCTGTTTATCTTTCCCCCGTTCCTGACTAGTCTTCCAGTCCCTGCCACTAAAAAACATATCCACAGCATGATGCTGCCACCACCATGCTTCACCGTTGGGATGGTGCCTGGATTCCTCCAGACGTGACGCTTGGCATTCAGGCCAAAGAGTTCAATCTTGGCTTCATCACACCAGATAATCTTGTTTCTCATGGTCTGAGAGTCCTTTAGGTGTCTTTTGGCAAACTCTCAGCGGGCAGTCATGTGCCTTTTCATGAGGAGTGGCTACCGTCTGGCCACTCTACCATAAAGGCCTGATTGGTGGAGTGCTGCAGAGATGGTTGTCCTTCTGGAAGATTCTCCTATCGCCACAGAACTCTGGAGCTCTGTCAGAGTGATCACTGGCTTCTTGATGACCTCCCTGACCAAGGCCCTTTTCCCCCCGATTGCTTAGTTTGTCTGGGCTGCCAGCTCTAGAAAAATGATTGGTGGTTCCACACTTTTTCCATTTAAGAATGATGGAGGCCTTTCGATCATATCCTTGGACTAAAATGTTTGACTCTCAGGTGCAAGCCTAACATCACATGCAAAGGGCCTTTGGGTAACGTAGCACATATTCAATGATATATATTTTTCTCACATAGGCTGTTCATTTCTGATCTTTGATACTTTTTTTGGTTTATAAACATATCATGGTATACTACATTAACTCTATACGTATGGGCCATATTGTTACTTGGTAGCTACTAGCAACAGACCCTGTGTTGTGGATCACCTACCACTATTTTGGACGGTCCATACTGTAACGTTAACGTTAGTCTCAGGCTTCACTAACTAGCGTTACTGTTTTAGGTGGAGCTATTCTTTGCTACTTTTCAAACAAATACTACGTGATATTTCACATATCATCTTGCTAGAGAGGCCTTTTGTTGTGATATTTAGGCTAATATATAGGCTACTAGCAAAATACCCTGTGTTGTTAGGATAGATTTATGTTTGTTTCTTCAAACAGATCTTTACATATTTTCCTCACTACAAAATATTCCTGCGGTCCTTGTGGTTACTAAACAGATTTTAGATATGCCTTTATGCTATAGCTTATTCCATGTTTACATCTTTGGTTAAATGACTTCAAATGCAAAACTTAAATTTATTTTGTGGAATGTCTGTGGAGTTTGTAAACTATCCAAGCTTAAAACAGGTTATTACTAGGCTTAAACAACTTCATTCATCTATTGTGTTCCTACAAGAAACTCACTTGTTGAAGGATGAGCTACTTAAAGTATGCAGGAGATGACAAGGGCCAGTAGTAGCATCCTGTTTCTCCTCTCATTCTCATGGTGTTATGGTTTTAATTCACTAATCTGTTCTGTTTCAAGTGGATACTATTATAACTGATACAGCTGGTAGATACATTTTGATACAGGGAACTCTTTTGAATGAGCATATTAATCTGGTTAATGTTTATGGTCCTAATGATGATAATCCCAAATTCTTTGAGAATGTATTTCTATTGATAGCCTCCATTCCTGGTAAAGTCCTAATGGCAGGGGACTTTAATTGCACTCTTGATCCTCATCTAGATCGCTCCTCTGGTTTAGACACTTCCCACTCGCAGAGTAGAAAGAAATTACAGCATTTAATTCAGGATTTAAATCTATGTGAACCTTGGAGGACTCAGAACCCGAGTAAAAGGGAGAATTCATGTTACTCGTCAACATTTAAATCATATTCTCATGTAGACTACTTTTTAGTTTCTTGCTTCCCAATGTAGCAGGAAGTGGATATGATACTATTGTTTTGAATGACCATTCCCTTGTGTGATTATTCTATAGGGATACAAAACTAGTAAAAGGATCCTCTAGAAGGCGTTTGCATCCCAGATGGTTAAAGGACCCAGACTTCTTACATTATGTTGGAGTGCATATAGATGTTTATTTGACATTGAACACTGACCAAACTTCAGCGAGTACCAGATGGGAGGCTTTCAAAGCACATATTTGGGGGCAAATTATACGTTTTACCAGTTTAAAATCAAATAAATCAAAAAATGAGAGCGATGGACAGCAAAATCAGAGAATTGGAGAGAAGCTTTTTTGGATAACTCAGTCGAAGTAAACAAGGAATGATTTGGTCTTAAAGCTCAGTATGAAGAACTTCCCACCTCTAAGGCTGCAAACAGCTTAACTAGGCTGAAACAGTCCTATGATCAAGGTGAAAAACCTGGTAAATTGCTGGCCTGGCACATTAAGTAGTAAAATTCAGCCTTTAATGCAATTCATAATTTACAAGGACAATTATCAATGGATCCTGTAGAAATAAACCAAACATTTGCTTCCTCCTACAACACACTTTACAACTCTGAATCTCCTGAGAACTGAACTAGTCATGTCTTGATTTTCCCTCTACTTCAGAAGACACTACATTGGATGTGGAAAAGGAATTGGATGGTGTTGAAATATCTGATGCTATTTTCGATATGAAGGGAGGTTAAGCGGAAGGTCCAGATGGGCTCCCAATAGATATTTAAGGACAAACTTCTAGGTCCACTTTTGGATATGTACAGTGCATTAGGAAAGTACTCAGACCCCTTGATTTTTTTCCACAATTTGTTACGTTACAGCCTTCTTCTGAAATGAATTAAATAAAACAATTCCTCATCAATCTACACACAATACCCCATAATGAAAAAGTGAAAATAAGTTCTTAGACATTTTTGCAAATGTATTAAAAACTACAAAAATATATTATTTACATGAGTATTATAATAAACACCTTTTGCAATGAGACTGAGATGAATGAGATCAAGGTGATCATGGTTTAGACCAGGGTTCTTCAATTCCGGTCCTGGAGGGCCGAAACACTTCTGTTTTTTATTTCTACTTGGTAGTTAATTGCACTCACCTGGTGTCCAAGGTCTTAATTAGCCCCTGATTAGAAGGAGAGGATGAAAAACAGAGGTGTTTCGGCCCTCCAGGACCGGAATTGAAGAACCCTGGTTTAGACACTCGCAGAGTAGAAAGACATTTTGTAAATGTGATCGTTCAGATGTTGTTTTTGCAACAATTGAACAAAAACCAGTTTTGGCTTTATCATTATGGGGTATTGTGAGTAGATTAATGAGGGGAAAAAACAATTTAATCTATTTTACAATAAGGCTGTAACGTAACAAAATCTCAAAGTCAAGGGGTCTGAATACTTTCCGAATGCACTGTATATAGACAGGTGTGTGCCTTTCCAAATCATGTCCAACAAACTGAATTAGATAGAACCTCCTCTTACCCTGAGAAACAGATTTCCCAATCTTCTCCTCCTCTTCTTCATCTTTAATGTTGACATTCAGCTCCAGTGTTTGACTGCAGTCTTCCAGCTTCACTGATGCCATCTCTGGATATTGCGATGCAAACTGGGCTCCACTGTCACAATCAGGACCCAGTGACTGTATGTTTGGACTCAGTGTGGAAGGAGAGAGGCACACTGGGTTTCTCCTCACTGTTGATGTTACCGGCCTCAGACTTATCTGAATCGGCCAGTAGTAATATAGAGAGCACAGACACAAAAGTTAGTGATGACAGTTCTGGCACTTTCTTTATTCTCTAAAAATATTTTCACTTTTTCTTGTTCAATTATCTAATTCAGTGCTTGACTTGGACTGAAATAGGTGCCAATACTCATTTTGGGTGCCGGTACTGTTTATAATAAGGTGCAGGAGCTCCACAATACTTTTGAGTTTTGAGCTAATACCTAACCTATAGTAGATAAATGCATAAATGACTCAAAAACCATTTTGTACAAGGTTACAGTTTGTTTTAGACAGCACTGTGTGCTATTTTCCTGAATAACCTTGCCTTCACTGTATTACTTCAATCAAAAACCAATTGTATTTCCTGTTCACACCATAGCAACATTTATTGATAAAGACAGAAACAACAGAATGTGTCTGAATATTAGTACACATGTAGAAAACGGATAATCATTACATTCAGCTTCAAAACAGTAGTGCAACCGTGAAATTGTCTCTATCTGATGCACCCGCACTGTCCTCACTGAAGTCCGTTGACGCTGACCGAGAGTAGCCGCCATTTTACCAGCTTGGGAATTTTACACTAAACCAATAATATGGAAAACGAACTCAGAAATCTCAAATAAATTGATTATTTATTAAACTAACATGATACAATTATGTACATTCACTCAGACAAACCCAAAATCTCTAGCTATGTGACTTGAAAAATCGTTTTTATCACGTTCTTTCTCACTCACTCGGTTTGACACAAAAATAACACATCAAACCTTTACCAAACGTGATAATACCTTAACGGATGTGTTAGCTAGCATGTTATGACATGTTCTTTCGACATTAGAAAGTTTAAACATGCTATTACATACCTGTAGTAATAAATAGAAACGGACACAAAGGTTATCTTCTTGACAACAGATGTATTGTGAAGAATTGTGCGCGTGATGAAGTCATTACGTAATAACGTAAAAATGCGTGAAATTCAAAATAACGTTAATCAAATTGACTGGCCATCTCAGTGACAAATATGATTTGACATTTGTAAGTTTAGATTTGTTTGTTTATTATCACATATTTGTATTTGTAAAAGTAATATAAACACAACACATTTTATATGATCAGATATTTTTTATTTTTAAACATAACACATTGAATTATTGAACAATTACACATTACACATTATTGAACAATTATATTTGATTTATTTTCTTATTAACTATTAAACCTACACATTATGAACAATTATAGTTTCAATCAGTGTATTGGTAGTTAGTTAACATGCTACCTGACTACCAGGTACGTGTGTTGTGACTGAGTGTGTGACAGAGAAAATCGTTTTAGTGTCATTTAGAGGGAAAATGTGTGCATTTTAGTGTTTGAGTCACTTTTCAAAAGTTGCTAAAAGTTCCAAATAAGTTTTTAAAAGTAGCTCAATTTGTTGCTAGGTGCTGTTTGAAAAAAAAGTTGCCAGGGTAGTCTGAAAAGTTGCTAAATCTAGCAACAAAATAGCTAAGTTGGCATCACTGGGCCCTACCCCATTACATGAGAACGGGGTATCTGCTGCTGCCTCCTCCTCCTCCGGGACACTTCTACTTTGCATAGAGTTGATCAATCTGTTGATTGTGGCCTGTAGAATGTTGTCCCATTCCTCTTCAGGGGCTGTGCGAAGTTGCTGTATATTGGCGGGAATTGGAACAAGCTGTGGTACACGTCGATCCAGCCCTCCCAAACATGCTCAATGGGTGACATGTCTGGTGAGAATGCAGGACATGGAAGAACTGGGACATTTTCAGCCTCCAGGAATTGTGGACAGATCCTTGCGACATTGGGCCATGCATTATCATGCTGAAACATGACGTCGGCAGGACCTTGTCATGGTATCTCTGTGCATTACATTTGCCATTGATAAAATGCAATTTTGTTCCTTCTCCGTAGCTTATGCCTGCCCATACCATAACCCTGACACGGGGTACTCTGTTCATGACATTGACATCAGCAAACTACTCACCCACACACATTTTTACATTTAAGTCATTTAGCAGACACTCTTATCCAGAGCAACTTACAGTTAGTGCATACATTATATATATATTTTTTCATACTGGCCCCCCGTGGGAATCAAACCCACAACCCTGGCGGCCATTCCCTCCCCTACCCTGGACGACTTGTGCGCCGCCCCATGGGTCTCCCAGTCACGGCCGGCTATGACAGAGCCTTGATTCGAACCAGGATCTCTAGTGGCACAGCTAGCACTGCAATGCAGTGCCTTAGACCACTGCGCCACTCGGAAGAACACCACCATACACATGGTCTGCAGTTGTGAGGGTGGTTGGGCATACTGCCAATTTTACTAAAACAAAGTTGGAGGCGGCTTATGGTATAGAAATTACCATTAAATTATCTGGCAACAGCTCTGGTGGACATTCCTATAGTCAGCATGCCAGTTGCATGCTCCCTCAAAACTTGAGACATCTGTTGCATTGTCAGTGGTAGAAAAAGCAACCAATTGTCATACTTGAGTAAAAGTAAAGATACCTTAATAGAAAATGACTCAAGTAAAACTGAAAGTCACCCAGTAAAATACTACTTGAGTAAAAGTCTATAAGTATTTGGTTTTAAATATACTTCACTATCAAAAGTAAAAGTAAACGTATGAATAATTTCAAATTCCTTATATTAAGTAAACCAGATGACACCATTTTTTATTTTATTTTCTATTAATGGATAGCCAGGGGCACACTCCAACACTCAGACATCATTTACAAATTAAACGTGTTTAGTGAGTCCACCAGATCAGAGGCAGTAGGGATGACCAGGGATGTATGTCCTGTGTAGCTCAGTTGGTAGAGCATGGCGTTTGCAACGCCAGGGTTGTGGGTTCGTTTCCCACGGGGGGATAGTATGAAAATGCATGCAATCACTAACTGTAAATGACTAAAATGTAATATTTTTCTTTCGGAATGTAGTGAAGTAAAAGTTGTCCAAAATATAAATAGTAAAGTGCAGATACCCCAAAAAACGACTTAAGTAGTACTTTAAATTATTTTTACTTCAGTACTTTACACCACTGGGCATTGTGTTGTGTGATAAATCTTCACATTTTAGAGTGTTTTTTTTCACCTGCATTTACCCCCCAAAAATGAAATGCTAATTAGCTGCTAATGTGGCTATCCTAAAGAACTACAAATGCCATGATGATCTGGACAAGACTGCCGAATCGAGGCAAAGGTAAGGATCTCTGGATTAACTATATAATGTTAGCTAAATGTAGTAATGAATAAATAGGCTACATTTATTTCAATGGACAATTCTGATGGGGGGCACTTACCCCACGACTTTAAAAAACGCCCCTTTTCTACAAAAAATACATTTAATTAAATAACTCAAAAAGTGTAAACTGGAGCAATTTATTTCCCTTTATAGTTTATTAGCCTAAGCATGACCTTCATCCACATAATCCCCCCCCCCCCCCCCCAAATGTTGTTTTTTTGTGTAAGCAATTAGACATTGTTCTTAGGGGGGGGCGAGTTACCCCATAGGACCCTACCGCCAGTCTCCTCTAGGTACATAGGATGGCTACTTCCCAACCAGAACCCTGGCCTGATGCGAACGTGAGTAGATTACGTTGAAAACAACGGTCGGCCATCTTGGAGACAGTCTCTACCTCTTATACCTCAGCGGTCAGGCGGGCACCAATCTTCAGATAAAGAAAAAAGAGCTAAAACTGTGCTGTAAAGACAATAGCTGTTGTGTCCGTTTCAAATGTATTACTACAGTTATGTAATAGCACGTTTCAGCTTTCTAATTTAGAAAGAACATTTCATAACATGCTAGGTCAAAAATACGTCAAGGTATTATCAAGTTTGGTAAAGGTTTTAGCTACGTGTTATTTTTGTGTCAAACCGAGTGAGTGAAGAACGTGATAAAAACTATTTTACAAGTCACATAGCTAACTAGAGACTTTGGGTTTTTCTGTGTGATTGAATGTACATAATTTCATCAAGATAATTTAATAAATAATCAATTTATTTGAGATTTCTGAGTTCGTTTACATCAACATACTTCACTGCAGACAGTGCGGATGCATTAGAGAGAGAGAGAAGTTGACGGTTGCACTACTATTTTGAAGCTGCCTGAATGTAATGTCCAGCAGTTTTCTACATGTGTTGTAATCTAGGGTTGAAACCTGTTCAACCAAAAAAGAAAGTCAAAAAGAACCGGAAACTAAAGTGTTCTATACTTTTCAGGAATAGCAGTCATTTTAAAAGCATGGAATCCAGGTAATAACGTTATTTTACTTTCCTGGCATAAAATGTAAATGTAAAATTGTTCTCCAGTCCCACAAAAATCGCAACAACCCAGGTAACAAGGACCGTAACTGAGACAGAGACATTTGTAACATTCCCCTTAAGTCTTCCAGAGGTACTGCATGTCATAGCCTGTTTGGGACATTATAGGCACATTCATAACGTTTCTAATAAGTATTATAGAGGTTATTGTCTTGTTTTGTATGCTTTGTACAAAATAATAAAATGCAGGACGACAGGATATTTATAAACGTAGCTCTTTATTAGCTAGCTATAACTGGCATGTCCATGTGTCTCTGGCCATGATCATCTTTAGAATGACCTCACCACCTGGGTGGTCTTAACCAATCATAGCACAGTATGATATGACAGTATAATGCATCCAATTACAATTCAGTATGCTGACACATATGAATATTACATCCCCCTTCTTTTAAAAAAAGAAAAAATATGTAGAACAATAAAGCGTTTCTTTTGAATAAATGCTCTGTAGTTTGAACTCGAGGTAAGTAACCATTTAAACTGCACCAACTGCATCAACATAACAGACAAACAATGATTCAGCATACTGTTACTTTTAGAACAAACATTTCTCAGCAACTCAGCTTTTCACTGTAGCAATGACATCTCAACATATCAAACAAATACCATACCAAAGCATTTCAAGTTAACTTTCAATAACAAGTTTACAGTCTGGAACTCTTTTAGGGCAGCGATCCGCCTACACCCTTTGACATTTCACAGGTCTAGGACAGCTCTAGGCTTGACCTCTCTTCCTGACCTTGTGTGATATGAAGCTGAGCATGCTTCTGTGTCAGTCAACAGTTATTGTGGTGTTGCAGGTAAGTATGGTGTATGTTGTGTTGTGTCTGTGTTTAGTCCACCCCGTTCTCTTTCAGGGGAACAGTTCATATCGTCAGTGTGTTGTTCTTTTGTGTTCAGTAGGTGACGACGATTGCGGCGGTACACCGCTCCTTCTGCGGTGCGAACGAGATATGAACGTTCAGTGTCAGCTGGTTGGATGACGACTGCTGGCTTCCAGTAGCCATGCTCCTGGATTCTAACTGACTCTCCGTCGTTCAGTGGTGGCAGTGGTCTGGCTGACCTGTCGTAGTATCGCTTTTGCTGTTGCTGTCTCTGTGCACGTTTTGCATGCACTTCCTTGTAGCTGACGACCTCAGGTTGCAGCTGCTGGTTGGTGCTGGGGAGGATTGAGCGAAGTCTGCGGCTCATCAACAGCTGGGCTGGTGATTTGAAGTTGTCAACTGGAGTGTTGCGGTATTCAAGGAGACTGAGGTAGGGGTCTCTCTTGTCTGCTTTTGCTTTGTCCATGAGTGATTTAGCGATCTGCACAGATTTTTCAGCAAGGCCATTACTTTGAGGGTAATGTGGGCTTGTGGTGACGTGTGTGAACTCCCATGCTTTTGTGAAGGATTCAAACTCATTTGATTTGTAACAGGGCCCATTGTCAGATATTAAAGTCTCTACAATGCCATGCCTGGCAAAGGCTGCTTTCAGCTTGTGTATCACAGCTGCAGATGTGGTGCTGTGAAGCTTGTCGAGTTCGAAGTATCTGCTGTAGTAGTCCACTGTTATAATGTAGTCCTCGTTGTTCCACGTGAACAGATCGGTTGCCACGACCTGCCAGGGTCGGTCTGGGATACGGTGAGGTAACATTGGCTCTTTGGTGTTCGAGGGGCGTCGTTCAAGACAGGTGGGGCATTTACCAACCATGTCCTCTATTTGTTTGCACATTCCGGGCCAAAACAAAATGTCCCGTGCTCTCTGTTTGCACTTTTCCATGCCCATGTGTCCAGCATGGATCTTTGTCAAAATCTCTTCTCTGAGACTGGTAGGAATGATGATTTTCTCTCCTTTGAAAATGATTCCGTTGATCTGTGATAGTTCGTCACGATGGTTCCAGAACTCTGAGACGCTCTGAGGGCATTTTCTCCTCTCCTCAGGCCATCCTGACTGTATGACTTTCCTCAGCTGTGTGAGTTGTGTGTCTTTTTCTGTTTCTGCTCGGATCTCCTTCAGTTTTGTGTCACTAACTGGTAAGTTGCTGTACACAGTGTGCACCTGCATGTCCATGCCTTCACTGAGGCTGCTGTCCTTGTAGGTAAGAAACTTCCTGGAGAGTGTGTCTGCGACAGGGATGTCTTTGCCTGGACGGTGAGTGATTGTGAAGTCGTATTTTTGTAGTTGAAGGATCATTCTCTGTAGCCTTGGCGGGGCTGCGGCTAACGGTTTCCTCATGATTGACTCGAGGGGCTTGTGGTCTGATTCCACAATGACTTGTCGTCCATAGACATACTGATGGAAACGCTTACATCCTAACAGAATGGCGTACAGCTCCTTTTCGATTTGAGCGTAGTTGATTTCACAGTCTGTGAGAGATTTGGAAGCGTAGCCGATGGGTTTTCCTTCTTGCAGTAGCACTGCCCCTAGTCCATACTTTGACGCGTCCACCTGGAGTCTGAGCTCTTTGTTGGGGTCGTAGTAGGCAAGGATTGGTCCTGGTTCTCTCGTGATCAAGTCTTTCACTTTCTGGAAAGCGATGTCGTGTTGGTTGTCCCAGAGGAACTCACTGGACTGCTTTAGCAGCTGACGCAGGGGTGCATTAGCATTGGAGAGGCTGGGTGCGAACTTGGCTAAGTAGTTGACCATGCCAAGCACTGTTTCCAGCTCTGCGCGGTTCTTTGGTGGCTCCATTTCCTTTATGGCTGAGATCTTCTGCGGATCTGGCTTGATTCCATTCGCTGTGAGAAGATGCCCGAAGTAGCTGACCTCTGTAGCGCCGACTGTGCTCTTCTCGGGGTTGAGCCGGACTCCTCTCTCGCGGGACCTTTGCAGCATCGCGCTGAGGTTTCTGTCGTGTTCCTCTTTGGTTCGACCATAGACAAGGATGTCGTCCACAATTGCCACGACTCCGTCGAGGCCTTCGTACACCTCGTCGATCTTTCGCTGAAACTCGTCTTGGGCTGAGATAATCCCAAAAGGCAGGCGACGGAACCTGTAGCGTCCAAACGGTGTGTTGAACGTTGTGAGCTTAGATGACTCTTCTGTGAGCTTGATAGCCCAGTAGCCTGATCTGGCGTCCATGACACTGAAGTAGCGTGCGCCCGCTAGCTTGTGTGTGATGCCATCTAGCGTCGGTAAGGGGTAATGGGGGCGTTTGATAGCCTTGTTCAAGTCTCTTGGGTCGAGACATACTCTGAGCTTGCCTGTCCGTGGTTTCTCCACCACCACTAACGCGTTGACCCAATCCGTCGGTTCTGTAACCTTGGTGACGATGTCAGATTGCTCCATGCTCTCCAACTCTTTCTTCAGACGGGCGCGGAGAGCAAGTGGAATCTTTCTCGGTGGGTAGATCACAGGGGTTGCGTCTGGGTTAAGGTGAATGGTACATTCTCCTGGGAATAGTCCTATTCCTGTAAAAACATCAGCAAACTCCTCCATGACATTCTCTATCTCTACTGGTGCTGTCACTGATAAAACTAGCTTGATAAGGTCCATGTCTAAACATGCTTTAAGACCTAGCACTGCAGGTGCTCGAGTGTCAACAACGTAAAAGTCCAACATCATGTCCCTTTCCTTGTATTTGCATTTGAGAGTGCATGTGCCTTTTACTGGGAGCTGTTCACCACCATAACCAGTCAGTCTGCGCGTGGTGGGCTGTAGCTCACACTCAGATGTCAAGCTTCTGTACTTACTCAGAGGAATAATGTTTACTTGTGCACCAGTGTCTAGTTTGAATTTTAGCTCTGTGCCTTGTCTTCCTATCTCAATGTCAGCAAAGGCTTGCTCTGTCTCTGATATCTGACTTTTCTGTGTCACTGAATCAATAAACAGTTCATCAGCATTTGACTCTTTGATTGACATTTCATCTTCACTCACTGTATGTACTGTTTTTCCACGGTAAACTCTGCACACTTTTGCAAAGTGATTCCATTTTCCACATTTAGTACACTGTTTGCCTTTAGCTGGGCAATTCCCCTGTTCGCCATGCACTTTGTATCCACAATATCCACATGTTTTGGGGCGTTTGGAGTCTGTGTCGCTCTGTTTTGGAGTTCTGTCTGTCTCCGCTCTGAAACATGCTCTCTGGGCACTGGAGGTGTGCTTTGATGTCTGCCTGACTGCGTGCACTGCTTGTTCACGTGATGCGCTCGTGCTGCCGCCTGAAATGGTTTTCATCTGAACCTGTGCTAGCTCGTGAGATCTGGCTATGTCGATAGCTTTGTCCAGCGTTAACTCTGATCCAACATTCAAAAGTTTCTCTCTCACTCGCGGTGAGTGTATTCCAAATACAATACGGTCCCTGACCATCTCATCCTTGTTTGCATAATCACAGTCTTTCACAAGCAGACGCAGCTCAGTGACAAACTGTTCAAACGATTCGCTAGCGCCTTGTACTTTCTCATGGAATTTGTACCTAGCGAAAATTGTATTGGTCTTTGGCACAACATATGCTTCATAACGATCGTAGTATGTTTTCAGTACCTTTGATTCAGCCTCGGTAAGTGTCCATGTGTTGTAAATGTCTCTCCCTTTTTCACCGATCCAGAGGAGCAGGTAGCTGCACTTTCCCTCTTCTCCTCTTTCCTTCAGAGGACCCGTGAACATCAGCTCCACATGCTGTTTGAACTTACGCCATGCATCGGGTAGATTTGTAGACCCCCAATCCATTCGAGGTGAAGGAACTCCAGCAAAATCCATCTTTTAGTCCTTTTACTCTGACACCATGTCTTGTTTTGTACGCTTTGTACAAAATAATAAAATGCAGGACGACAGGATATTTATAAACGTAGCTCTTTATTAACTAGCTATAACGTGCATGTCCATGTGTCTCTGGCCATGATCATCTTTGAATGACCTCACCACCTGGGTGGTCTTAACCAATCATTGCACAGTATGATGCATCCAATTACAATTCAGTATGGTGACACATATGAATATTACATATACCACACCTCCTCTGGCCTTTATAGTATAAATATACATGAGTTCTAACTTGGAAAAGCATTTATTAGCTTTCAATTGTACAATTTATGCTCCCCGCATATAACCACGAAGACGGCGGGAAAGGCCCTAAAGTATTGGAGATTTTTCAGTTAATCGAGGTTAACCACTAACTCACACAAGGATAGAAAACATAACAAGCTAAGTATGGTGCAAAAGGAAATGGCTCAGTTGAAACAAAGACAGGAAATGGCTCAGTATACACCTATGGAGAAAGAACCACTTAAAGGGTTAAAACGGAGCCAGGAAGTGGCATAACAAGGTTTGGTCCCGCCACCATTGTTTACAAAAACAGACTGAATAGAAGGAAGAGAAGTCAGATTGTGCCACTATTAAAGAATAAACAAGTGGGGGCGGGACGGTCAAGATGTTAAGATTGGAAACAATGGTGGAGTAAACTAACCAGGGATGGATTAAGAAAAAGGTGTGTACTAGGAGCAAAAATGAAACTGTATGAAAACTGACAACTGAGTGTAGGAGAGTAGTTGCTCTGCAGACCAGCTCGGCTCTATTGCTTGTGTAAAAAAGTATATCTTGATTCTACAAAAACTCTGGAAGTACTTTGTTTTTATTGAGGATAAGGACAATTCTCCACAACATTGTCTGTTTCTCTTTATTACTACAGGCCGACTAGGATTAAATCTGAGGCCTGTAACATCAACAGTGAGGACAAACCCAGCCTGCCTCTCTCCTTCCACACTGAGTCCAAACCTACATTCACTGGGTCCTGATTGACAGTCGAGCCCAGTTTGCACCGCAGGTACCAGAGATGGCATCAGTGAAGCTGGAAGACTGCAGTCAAACACTGGAGCTGAATGTCAACATTAAAGATGAAGAAGAGGAGGAGAAGATTGGGAAATCTGTTTCTCATGGTAAGAGCAGGTTCGTTCCAACTTTCCACTGTGCATGAAAAGTTGCAGTAGAAGTGTTTCATGATGAACTGTTTCAATGAGAAGGTAGATGTTATTTTATGCTACTGAGACTTGCATGGATGACACCAGTATAGTCTGTTTTGGAATGGGTGGCCAGTAATAAACTGGCCCTGAACATCTAAAACTAAGAGCACTGTATTTGGTACAAATAATTTCCTAAATTCTAGACCTCAGCTGAATCTGGTAATGAATGGTGTGGTTGTTGAACAAGTTGAGGAGACTAAATTACTTGGCATTACCTTAGATTGTAAACTGTCATGGTCAAAACATATAGATTCAATGGTTATAAAGATGGGAAGAGTTCTGTCCGTAATAGATGCTCTGCTTTTTTGACACCACACTCCAAAAAGCAAGTTCTGCAGGTTCTAGATTTGTCTTATCTTGATTATTGTCCAGTCATGTGGTCGAGTTCTGTAAGGAAAGACCTAGTTAAGTTAAAAAGTATATAGGATATAGGTTAAGAACTTTTGTGAAAGAGCACAGTTTGAAAGATATGGCATACAGAAGAAACCGGATGGACATCATGAAAATGATCGGAGAGGTTGAGGAGTAAAAACAAACAAAATAGAACTATTGTGAAATTGACTGTGTCCATAAAATGTATATAGTATGTATAAGCATGAAGTAGAGGCCTAAGCATTGTTGTTCACTAGTTTACTCCAATAAGGGGAGGGGTGGTGGGGTTGGAAAGTAATAAAGGAAAATATGTATTTTTTAAAGGATATATATATATTATATTATATATGTATATGTGAAAAAAATATATGGGGGATTGGAAGTGATGCAGACAATTACATTGATGGAAGTTAAATCTATCAGAAATATTAAAGCTGATTTATTTTAAATAAAACTGAATAAATAAAAATACCTATTTAAGCTGCAGCTGGCCCAGAACAGAGCGGCACGTCCTGCTCTTCATTGTAATCAGAGGGCTAATATAAATACTATGCATGCTGTACACATATCTCTGACACACACACTTACCCCACCAGACATGCCACCAGGGGTCTTTTCACAGTCCCCAAATCCAAGAAAGTATACACTATTATATAGAGCCGTTATTGCATGGAACTCCGTTCCATCTCATATTGCTCAAATAAGCAGCAAACCTGCTTTCAAAAACAGATAAAGCAACACCTCACGGCACAACGCCTCTCCCCCATTTGACCTAGATCGTTTTTGTATGTATTGACATGTAGGCTACGTGTGCCTTTTAAAATGTTTTTATGTAGTTCTGTCCTTGAGCTGTTCTTGTCTATTAATGTTCTGTATTATGTCATGTTTCATGTTTTGTGTGGACCCCAGGAAGAGTAGCTACTGCTTTTGCAACAGCTTATGGGGATCCTAATAAAATACCCAAATACCAGTATTGCCAGCATGTGTTTTATTAACTGGGCTATCTGGAGTGCTCAGAGAGTAGACTAAAGAAGTGACGTAGACAAACTACCAGTAATTAGAACTTCTATGAAATGAGTCTGTGTAGTTACTAGGCTTGGGTGGTATACTGGATACCAGGGAATTTGGAAAAAGCCACTGGATGGGTTTTCCATACAGCTGAAACTGTTTTCTTGAAGTTTTTCTTGATTAATTTGAATATTTGTAGCTACTTTTTAAGTAAATACCTGCAGTCAACTTGTGCAATACGTTATGAGATAAAGAACATTACGTCACATTATTATGTAGTTTACGGTAGTCCCCAGTCAACGAGAAGAGACCGGAGCCTTGTGAGTCAATCTCTGTCGTGCAGCATGCGCCAGGTGATCTAATTACAGTATGGAATTCACAACTAAATGTTTGCCAGCTAGATATCTTAACTATTAAGTTAACAGTCTACAATGTGCTAAATGCTCTGCAGTTGCCCATTAGGTTTGCTAATGTAGTAGTTAGTTAGCTATCTAGCTAAGTGGTTAGCTTCTTCCAATCAAGGATTCCCTTGTTAACAGCAGAGAATCCCCACCTGGATCAAGAGCCTTGCTGGCTAATATTAGTTTTGTGCGGGCAGCCAACTGTGAGTGTTTGAGTTACTTGTATAGCTGAGGTCAGAAACTGTACAAAGTGTTCGCATTGCACTCGTTAACATTCAGTTAGCGTTCTCTATGATGATTCCTTAGTACTAGTTAGCATTTTGTTAGCATTCTGCTCAGTTAAGTTTTTTGGCCTTTGAATATTAGTACTTTTAAAATAAATACCTGTAGTCAAGTTGTTCGCTAGGTAATAGATAAAGCACATCGCGTTCATCATTTCGCCCGTTAGATAATTTTTCATTATGAAGCTTTCTGTTAGGTTCTGAACAAACAGAGTAAAAACTCAAAAGGACATCTAGGAAAACCACAAAACCAAGTTCATTCATCCAACGGGTTTCAAACAGCTGCAAAGACAAAGCATGATTACACAAGCACATATATTTATAACCTCCTACTCAACTCCTTACATATCTAGACAGCCAATACATCTCTGATGCTAGTCAGGAACTTAATTGGTTCTTCTCACTGGTGTAGTCATGGCCCTGCCTGATGCTAGAACCTTCGTGGGCGTGAAAGTGTATGCGTGTGAGATAGGACTGTAGTAGGAGGGTCGTTGTGGTGGGCCCCTCTGGCCCCCCTCCCAGAGGTTTCTACTCACTTCATCTGTTGACATGACCTCGAGCCGGATTCCTTGCTCCTCCCTAGTTCCGCACCTGGCCTGCCTTATCAGGAACTGAAACTAGACTGTTGCCCTTTGCCTCCCTCCTTAGGAACATGAATTCTGCACTTCCCCTTGTCTCCCTCAGTAACTTTCCATGCACCAAGTTCCTATCCACCCTTCATTGACCCCAACATATACAGTGCCATTCGGAAAGTATTCAGACCCCTTGACTTTTTCCATATTTTGTTGTGTTACAGCCTTATTCTAAAATTGATTAAATTGTTTTTTGCCCTCATCAATCTACACATTACCCCATAATGACAAAGCAAAAACAGGATTTTAGACATTTTTGCCAAACTATTAAAAAAATGGATTCAGACCCTTTACTCAGTACTTTGTTGAAGCACCTTTGGCAGCGATTATAGCATTGAGTCTTTTTGGGTATGACACTACAAGCTTGGCACATCTGTATTTGGAGAGTTTCTCCCATTCTTCTCTGCAGATTCTCTCAAGCTCTGTCAGGTTGGATGGCGAGCGCTGCTGCACAGCTATTTTCAAGTTTCTCCAGAGATGTTCGATCGGGTTCAAGTCCGGGTTCTGGCTGTGCTACTCAAGGACATTCAGAGACTTGTCCTGAAGCCACTCCTGTGTTGTCTTGGCTGTGTGCTTAGGGTCGTTGTCCTGTTGGAAGGTGAACCTTCGTCCCAGTCTGAGGTCCTGAGCGCTCGGGAGCAGGTTTTCATTAAGGATCTCTCTCTGTACTTTGCTCAGTTCATCTTTGCCTCGATCCTGACTAGTCTCTCAGTCCCTGACGCTGAAAAACATCCCGACAGCATGATGCTGCCACCACCATGCTTCACCGTAGGGATGGTGCCAGGTTTCCTCCAGACGTGGTGCTTGGCATTCAGGCCAAAGAGTTCAATCTTGGTTTCATCCAACCAGAGAATCTTGTTTCTCATGGTCTGAGAGTCTTTAGGTGCCTTTTGGCAAACTCCAAGCGGGCAGTCATGTGCCTTTTACTGACAATTGGCTTCCGTCTGGCCACTCTACCATAAAGGCTTGATTGCTGGAGTGCTGCAGAGATGGTTGACCTTCTGGAATGTTCTCCTATCTCCAGAGGAACTCTAGAGCTCTGTCAGTGACCATCGTGTTCTTGGTCACCTCCCTGACCAAGGCCCTTCTCCCCCAATTGCTCAGTTTGGCCGGGCGGCCAGCTCTAGGAAGAGTCTTGGTGGTTCCAAACTTCTTCCATTTAAGAAAGATGGAGGCCACTGTGTTCTTGGGGACCTTCAATGCTGCAGACATGTTTTGGTACCCTTGCCCAGATCTGTGCCGTGACACAATCCTGTCTCGGGGCTCTACGGACAACTCCTTCGACCTCATGGCTTGGTTTTTACTCTGACATGCACTGTCAACTGTGGGACCTTATATAAACAGGTGTGTTCCTTTCTAAATCATGTCCAATCAATTGAATTTACCAAGGATTGGCTCGAATCAAGTTGTAGAAACATCTCAAGGATGATAAATGGAAACAGGTTGCACCTGAGCTCAATTTCGAGTCTCATAGCAAAGGGTCTGAATAATTATGTAAATAATATAGTTCTGTTTTATTGTCACACCCTGGCTCTGGGACTCTATATGTTGAGCCAGGGTGTGTTCACTCTATGTGTTGTGTTTCTATGTCGGGAGTTCTAGTTGTATTGTATTTCTATGTTGGCCAGTGTGGTTCTCAATCAGAGGCAATGAGTGTCAGCTGTGGCTGGTTGTCTCTGATTGGGAACCATATTTAAACAGTCTGTTTTCCATTCGTGTTTGTGGGATCTTGTTTCCGTTTTGGTTTGTTCCTTGTTGGCTATGTTAAACCGTAGGACTGCACGTTTCGTTTTGTTGTTTTGTTGTTCTTATTATCACTGAAGATAATAAAGATTAAATATGTTCGTTCATCACGCTGCGCCTTGGTCTACTCTCTACGACAATCGTGACAGAAGATCCCACCATACAAGGACCAAGCAGCGTGTCCAGGAGCAGGCTGCCTGGACATGGGAGGAAGCGCCAGGAAAGGAGCTGGAGAGGTTGGCGAGTGTGGTCCTGGGAGGACATGCTCGGGGGAAAAGGGCCATGGGCTAGGATTAAGGCCCTGGCGAGAGAGGAGCAGCGGCGTCAGCAGTGTCGGCGTCGGACGGAAGAAAAAAATTAGGGGGGGGCACACGGCATGGGCGACTGGGCAGCAGGAGGCTGCCACAGGGCGATTTGGGAGATTTGGAGAGGAGGCCACCGGGTTTGGGGGGCCAGAAGGCAGGTTGGTGGAGCCTGGATGGAGAGCAGAGCCAACTACCCGTACTCAGGCATGGCAGCATGGGACTGGGCAGGTTCCGCGGTATGCGGAGCTGCGTACTGTGCCACGAGTGGTCCGGCATAGTCCGGTACGTCCTGTGCGAGCACCCCGCACGTGTCGTGCGAAGGTGGGCATGCAGCCAGGACAGAGTGTGCCGGCTCAGCGCTCGTGGTCTCCAGTGCCTCTCCTCAGTCCCGGATATCCTGCGCCAGTGTCACGTGCTGTTATGCCAGTACGGGTACACAGCCCTGTACGTCCTGTGCGGATGCCTCACACAGAGTGTGTGAAGGTAGGCATTCAGCCAGGACGGGTTGTGGCCGCTCTTCACTCCAGGTCTCCTATCCGTCTCCACAGCCCGGCCCGGCCTGTTCCTGCTCCTCGCACCAAGCAGGTTTTCATTAAGGATCTCTCTCTGTACTTTGCTCAGTTCATCTTTGCCTCGATCCTGACTAGTCTCTCAGTCCCTGATGCTGAAAAACATCCCGACAGCATGATGCTGCCACCACCATGCTTCACCGTAGGGATGGTGCCAGGTTTCCTCCAGACGTGGTGCTTGGCATTCAGGCCAAAGAGTTCAATCTTGGTTTCATCCAAGTGTGCGTCGCCAGCCCGGCCTGTTCCTGCCCCTCGCACCACGCCTACGGTGTGCGTCGCCAGCCAGGCCCGGCCTGTTCCTGCTACTCGCACCAAGCCTACAGTGCGCGTCGCCAGCCCGGCCCGGCCCGTTCCTGCCACTCGCATCAAGCCTACGGTGCGCGTCGCCAGCCCGGCCCGGCCTGTTCCTGCTACTCGCACCAAGCCTACGGTGCGCGTCGCCAGCCCGGCCCGGCCCGTTCCTGCCACTCGCACCAAGCCTACGGTGCGTGTCGCCAGCCCGGCCCGGCCTGTTCCTGCCACTCGCACCAAGCCTACGGTGCGCGTCGCCGGCCCGGTCTGTTCCTGCCACTCGCACCAAGCCTACAGTGCGCGTCGCCAGCCCGGCCTGGCCCGTTCCTGCCACTCGCATCAAGCCTACGGTGCGCGTCGCCAGCCCGGCCCGGCCTGTTCCTGCTACTCGCACCAAGCCTACGGTGCGCGTCGCCAGCCCGGCCCGGCCCGTTCCTGCCACTCGCACCAAGCCTACGGTGCGTGTCGCCAGCCCGGCCCGGCCTGTTCCTGCCACTCGCACCAAGCCTACGGTGCGCGTCGCCGGCCCGGTCTGTTCCTGCCACTCGCACCAAGCCTACGGTGCGCGTCGCCAGCCCGGCCCGGCCTGTTCCTGCTACTCGCACCAAGCCTACGGTGCGCGTCGCCAGCCCGGCCCGGCCCGTTCCTGCCACTTGCACCAAGCCTACGGTGCGCGTCGCCAGCCCGGCCCGGCCTGTTCCTGCTACTCGCACCAAGCCTACGGTGCGCGTCGCCAGCCTGGCCCGGCCTGTTCCTGCCACTCGCACCAAGCCAGGGGTGCGAGTTGTCAGCCTGGTAAGGCCCATTCCTGCTCCACGCACCAAGCCAGGGGTGCGTATCGTCAGCCCGGTCCGGCCAGTTGCTGCTCCACGCACCAAGCCAGGGGTGCGCATCGTCAGCCCGGTCCGGTCCGTTCCTGCGCCACGCACCAAGCCAGGGGTGCGCATCGTCAGCCCGGTCCGGCCAGTTGCTGCTCCACGCACCAAGCCAGTGGTGCGCGTCGTCAGTCCGGCACAACCCGTGCCTGGGTCACCGGTGCCTGATCAGGTACCGGTCGGCTGCTCCACACCGGAGCTGAAGCTATCCGCTCCTACTATGTCCAGTTCAGCTCCAGCCAGCGGGGCCAGATCGGACCAGGGGCGCTATGGGGGGATTATTGGAGGGTGGTGGGCAAGCCCGGAGCCAGAACCGCCGCCGAGGAGGAATGCCCACCCAGCCCTCCCCTGTTTGGATCTAGTTGAGGCGCGGTCGCAGTCCGCGCCTTTAGGGGGGGGTACTGTCACACCCTGGCTCTGGGACTCTATATGTTGAGCCAGGGTGTGTTCATTCTATGTGTTGTGTTTCTATGTCGGGAGTTCTAGTTGTATTGTATTTCTATGTTGGCCAGTGTGGTTCTCAATCAGAGGCAATGAGTGTCAGCTGTGGCTGGTTGTCTCTGATTGGGAACCATATTTAAACAGTCTGTTTTCCATTCGTGTTTGTGGGATCTTGTTTCCGTTTTGGTTTGTTCCTTGTTGGCTATGTTAAACCGTAGGACTGCACGTTTCGTTTTGTTGTTTTGTTGTTCTTATTATCACTGAAGATAATAAAGATTAAATATGTTCGTTCATCACGCTGCGCCTTGGTCTACTCTCTACGACGATCGTGACATTTATTTTTAATGTATTAGCAACATTTTCTAAAAACCTGTTTTCGCTTTGTCATTATGGGGTATTGCTGAGGATTATTTTTGTATTTTTATTTTTTAATCCATTTTAGAATAAGGCTGCAACGTAACAAAATGTGGAAAAAGTCAAGGGGGTCTGATTACTTTCCGAATGCACTTGTTAGCAGTTGATGTTATTCTTCAATAACACAGACCCCAAAGCAAATCAGGGGGAGAAAAATATATTTATTCAAAGAGAACCAATCATTTTTTATGCTGGAAAGTAGATTGTAGATGTTTATTCTTCCCTGTCCTCAGTGTTTTCTCCACTGAACAAAGAGACAGGATGTAGTTTATACCCAAGCCTTGCCTATGGTTGACCAATTAGGACTCCTTGCAATAACATTGGTCCAATGGCCAAATACCAAGTATCCCGTTTCAGGCTCAATGTATAGACCATTTGGACCAATGCTAACTTGCCACATGTAGCTATGAGTCCCAGACTGGAACCCCTACATAGATACTAAACAGATGTTGAACTGAAAAACAACTGTTTCCATTGATCATTAATTCCCTGTGTTGTATATTTATCTTGGAATACTCTTGCACACTGTATATAGGCTACTGTATCAATCATTCATTTGTTCATGTCATCACACACCATGCAAGTCATTGAAATGCAATCAAGCATTTTGGGTTTTAAAATAACAAAGCAACCCTTGAATAATTAGCATAAACAATAAATAAACCGTTCCATTTCGGAAGTTGCATTCAGGAATCAATGCAACTGTTTTTAGGCTTTGCTGTAATAAAGGCTTAACAATAAAACGTTACAACAGACTCTCTGGTACGCTTATCATTTATTTAGTATTTAGTGTGCTTCAACCTGTCAGACAAGCTCAGTGCATATGGTGGATTTGATTACCTGGATGTGCGTATATTCTTCAGCTTTTGTATTTGATTTGATTAAAACACACCATTCACCCTCTGAATGGCACACATACACAATCCATGTCTCAATTGTCTCAAGGCTTAAAAGTCTTTCATTAATCTGTCTCCTCCCCTTCATCGACACTGAAGTGGATTTAACAAGTGGCATCAATAAGGGATCATAGCTCTCACCTGGTCAGTCTATGTCATGGAAAGAGTTCATCATGTTTTGTACACTCAGTGCATATCACACCAATTGACTTTTTTTTATTCTGTTCACACAGGTGACATTGAGACATTCATTACATCCAGAGAGCAACAGCAGGAAGATCGCAGAGTTAAGAGGTCTCACCACTGCCCACATTGTGAGGAGATTTTCCCAATTCTATCAAAGCTAGAAATACACCTAAAAATACACACAGGAGAGAATCTGTATTCCTGCACTGACTGTGGGAAGAGCTTCACACGATCACAGGATCTGACAGTTCATCAGAGAGTGCACACAGGAGAGAAGCCTTACTCCTGCTCTGATTGTGGGAAGAGTTTCTCTCGACTGGACAGCTTAAAAATTAATGAACGTATACATACAGGAGAGAAGCCTTACTCCTGCCCTGACTGTGTAAAATGCTTCACAAGATCAGCTGAGTTAAAAATTCATCAGAGAACACACACAGGAGAGAAGCCCTACTCCTGCTCTGACTGTGGGAAGGGTTTCTCTCGACTGGGCAACTTAAAAACACATGAACGTATACACACAGGAGAGAAGCCTTACTCCTGCACTGACTGTGGGGCAAGTTTCTCTCGACTGGATACCTTTAAAAACCATGAACGTATACATACAGGAGAAAAGCCTTACTCCTGCTCTGACTGTGTAAAATGCTTCACAACATCATCTGACCTAAATGTTCATCAGAGAACACACACAGGCGAGAAGCCTTACTCCTGCTCTGACTGTGGAAAGATGTTCTCTCGACTGGGCCACTTTAAAAAACATGAACGTATACACACAGGAGAGAAGCCTTACTCCTGCTCTGAATGTGGGGCAAGTTTCTCTCAACTGGGCACCTTAAAACAACATGAACCTATACATACAGGACAAAAGCCTTACTCCTGCTCTGACTGTGTAAAATGCTTCACAAGATTAGCTGAGTTAAAAATTCATCAGAGAACACACACAGGAGAGAAGCCTTACTCCTGCTCTGATTGTGGGAAGAGTTTCTCTCGACTGGGCAACTTAAAAACACATGAACGTATACACACAGGAGAGAAGCCTTACTCCTGCTCTGAATGTGGGACAAGTTTCTCTCAACTCAGCACCTTAAAACAACATGAACGTATACACACAGGAGAGAAGCCTTACTGCTGCTCTGAATGTGGGACAAGTTTCTCTCAACTCGGCTCCTTAAAACAACATGAACGTATACACACAGGAGAGAAGCCTTACTTTTGCTCTTAATGCGGCAAGAGATTCTCCTGATTGGGCAACGTAAAAACACACCAACGGTTACACACTGTAGAGAAGACTTATCACTGCACTGACTGGGAGACGAGATTCTACAGATTGGGCAATTTAAAAAGACACCAACATATACATAAGAAGTGGTAGTGGATTGGTTCAAATGAAGAAAGCGTAGAACACTATTGTAATCCTATTGTTTCTCACTGTGAGAGAACTGTGCAGAGAAAAGAGCGCATTATAGAATGTTAGCATCTCTTTACTTTACTGATCAGTGTTCACCTTGTCAGTTTTGGTGTATTTTGTTTGTTTCTACTGTAATGATATTGAGATGACCTTGGATTTGCCCTTAGGGTTGAATATCCTCTGTGAGGCGCCTCACAATGGAGTCTGATGGTTGACTGGGTGGTACTGCTTCCCTCTGCAGTTTTCTGTGGGAAATGAGCTAGTAGACACAACATACACTGAGTGTACAAAACATTAAGGACACCTGCTCTTTCCATGACATAGACTGACTAGGTGAACCCAGGTGAAAGCTATGATCCTTAATGATGTAGTTGTGGTGTATTTATTATGGATCCCCATTAGCTTTCAGCAGAAAACAAGAAACTGCAGTTGCAGTGGGCTAAGGAATGAAAACACTGGACACTGGAGAATTTGAAAAACATTGCCTGGTCTGATGAATCCCGGTTCCTGCTGTTTCATGCTGATGGGAGGACTAAGGTATGGAGGAAACCATGAGTACATGCATCCATGCCGTGTGTCAGCATTGCAGGCTGGTGGTGGTGGTGTGGGGTGTGTTTTCATGGCACACATTGGGTCCTTGATAAAAGTAGAGCAACATTTGAATGCCACAGGATATCTAAACATCATTGCCAATCAGGTGCATCCCTTCATGGCAGCAGTGTATCCATCTGCAAACATATTTCTTTCAGCAGGATTATGCCCCATGCAACAAGCCTTGTCCAGGAATGGTTCCAAGAACATGACAGTGAATTCCGCTAACTGCAGTGGCCTGCCGAGTCACCAGATCTCAATCCAATTGTGCATCTGTGGGAGGAGATGGAATGAGCTATTTGGGGTAGAGATCCACTCCCAGCCAACTTGACAGAACTGTGGGAAGCATTGCAGTCAACATGGACCAGCATCCCTGTGGAATGCTCTCAACGCCTTGGACAGTCCATGCCCCGACGAATTGAGACTGTTCTGAGGACAACGGGGTGTGCAACTCAAAATTAGGCAGGTGTTCCTAATGTTTTGCACACTCAGTGTACATCAGATAAAGATGGTGTGATGATCAGTTTGGGTGGATTATTTTATATTACTAAACAACTTCTGTTTAATGATAAACAGGCTATGAATTGACTACTTGTGTTTTATAAATTATCTTTTAAAACTAGATTCATTATTTTATTAATTGATTATGAATGTATTTGAATAACTGTATTGAAGTTAATTGATCTGGCGTGTTGAGCCAGTAACTGAAAGGTCGCTGGTTTGAATCCCGAGCCAACTAGGTGAAAAATCTGTCGTTGTGCCCTTGATTAAGGCAATTAACCTCTATTGGTCCTATAAGTCGCTCTGGATAAGAGCATCTGCTAAATGATGAAAAATAATGTTTGTACATTAATTTATGCTGGGCAACCTCTTCTTCTCTTGTGTATAATTAAATGAAACAAACTGTTTTAAGTGAAATAGTTCGTGTCTATTTCAATCTTCTACCAACCATCCCTATGCCTGGTGTAGGCCTAGAACCATAGAGAGAAGATACGGCCAGATCTGTCATAACAGCCTGGAAGTAAAGCTGCACTGGGAGACACATTTGAAATGGAATACATTGAAAACATGCAGCAGAGTGGAAAAAATCACAGGAAAACACGATTTAAATGTATTGTCGGAAGGGCTGTGGTCACCATTCATGTAATACATTAAATATATACATCAGACGGTATTGGGGAGCTATTTCATAGGGTTTTCACAGGTACATTATTTTCCCATTTCAATCTTATACCAACCGGATTGAATTTACAATATAGGGGGGTTTGTAACTAGGTTTACTTTTGAAACTTAAGTATATTTAAAACCAAATACTTTTAGACTTTTACTCAAGTACTATTTTACTGGGTGACTTTCACTTTTACTTGAGTCATTTTCTATTAAGGGATCTTTACTTTTACTCAAGTATGACAATTTGGTACTTTTTCCACCACTGCCTACCTGTTCTATTAAAATATATTCATACTATTTCTCCAATGCCAAACCAGTGTGTCTTGTTTGCATCGAAACTGTGGCTGTGTATGAATCTAAGCATGGTACTTTCAGAAGTAGATTTTCCACCCAAGACTTGAGGCCGAACAGAAAGGAAGGTAGGTCTAAGGAGTGAACACCCTGTGTGTTCTACAGTGGAGATTTTAGCATGTACATATTTTATTATTATTATTGAACCTTTATTCAACTAGGCGGACTAGCTAAAATTCTGTTACAAATTGTTTTAGTAGTCCGACAATGTCACTAATCTGGATTTAGACTGTGCTACTTCAGGTCTAAATAGGGGTATAATCTATACCTTGTGACAATGTAGGACTACTGAAACCATTGTAAGACATACTTTTTGTGAGCCTTTAAGGCGTCAGCATGCTTCCCAGCCGAAACAGTTCGGAAGAGTTTGTGCATATATTATGACAACATTTTGTTTTCGTTTTGGACTTACGGTAAGGGTTTTTTCAGCTGTTCTGGCACACAACATTTTTTCCTCGAGTCAAGCTGAAGTCTGTAGCCGAAGGGTAAGGGGGTTATTGGTCAACAGTAGGTATTCTTCAATAAAGTATTTGTCCTTAAATGAGAGACGAGTCGTTTTCATGCAGATTTTTTCATTGAGCAACAAACATCTTAGTTAAATGTAAAATTGCACCACTAAGATCTCCTCGGCAAAAACATCAACATTAAAGACAGATTTCTTGAGTTTTCTGACTATTTTGAGGAAGTGGTTAAAGACCCTTTTCCAGTACATGACACACTGACGTCACAAACAGACCGTGACTATAGGACCTAGGCCTTCAGAGGGACCAAAAATCTAACAATAAGTTGAATTAAAAAAAAAACATGAAAAGAACAGAAAACATAGCATCACTTAATACGCCAGACATTATATATTCTGTAGTCGGCCCATTCTAGTTCTAGTGAAGGAGGAGCAATGCTTTTTGATGACATTATGAATGAATCAAACAGGTCGCGCTTCGGGCTGCCGCGCACACAGACAGAACCCGCATGGACACAACATGACACATAGAATTTTGAAGATGGCGCCGACAGATATGGCAGCTCTGCTTCTAGCTCCTAAGCAACTTTGCAGTATTTCTTACATTATTTGGCCAGTATTTTTTTTGTGTTATTACATTACAGCCGGAAATAACTTTTGGATATCAGAGCGGCAGGAACTCACCTGCCATCACTAGCTGGCTTCCACCCGGTTACGCAACCCTGCAGCTTAGAGGCTACTGCCCTACATATATAGACTTGGAATCAATGGCCACTTTAATAATGAAACACTAGTCACTTTAATAATGTTTACATATTTTTGCTTTACTCATCTCATATGTATATACTGTATTCTATTCTACTGTATTTTAGTTTATGCCACACCGACGTTGCTCATCCTAATATTTATATATTTCTTCAATCCATTCTTTTACTTTTAGATTTGAGTGTATTGTGTGTATTGTTGTGAATTGTTAGATACTACTGCACTGTTGGCGCTAGAAACACAAGCATTTCGCTACACCCGCAATATCATCTGCTAAATATGTATATGTGACCAATACAATTTGATTTGATTTGAACATAATGCACTGTTTGCACAGATTATGGTAGCCAGCACCACTATCACACTATCACCAATAGAGACAACAACAGTGTCACATCAGATGTGAAAGGCTTGTGGTGCTGAAAGGACAGCAACCGTAATACCTGTGCACTCCATGGCGCTGAAGGAGAGCCAGTTTTGATCAAACACAGAGACAGGGCTGATAGCCAGGAGACAGCAGTCTCACACAGCATCAAATAATGTTAGAGAATAAGCAGCCCATTCACTCCAGTAGACCCCATGAAGTCAGAACAATACAATAGCACAACCATTTCATTTCCAAAATGAAATTAACAAACCAGCTTTTACTTCCCATTGCAAATATATTTTATCACGTTCATCACACTAACTGGTGATACAAAGTTTAAATGCAACAATGTTTTACAGTGATTGTAAGTGAGGACCTGGTGGACCTATTGGGAAACCACACAATCATGTGGCCTTTTTTGGGGCTTGGGCTCATTAAATGTTGTTAATGTAGGGCTCATAAAATGCATTTAATATATGTCTGATCAGGCTCAGGTAGCATCAGGTTTGTATTTTCATGCTGATCAAAGCTCTAATCAAATCCAGACATTTATAAGTGTTATAATGCTTTTGAATGACACTTCCGCTTTTGGCGGAAAATACCGGGTTACCCGGGAGAAGAGTGATTTATTCTCGGGATGGAACATTTGTAAAACACCGGGGAAATATTAAACCCTGATGCGCATACCAGTTGATTCACAAGACACCAACTAAGTAACTTACATATACGGTATTTTTAATAAAGACAGGCTATTTTTATTGTTCATATTATTTGCGTTGATGATGTATTGAAGTCAAGTGGTTCAACATTCAAATGTAGTTGGATGGACCACACAGGACTGCTTGGAAAACGCGACGGTCGGTGGAACACTTGCGCCACCAAGTGGACAATTGCTTCAGTTCCCTTGTGGCATCAACGCTACCAGAGATATGTGATATAAGATCAAATGTTATGTCAATATTATTATCTCTAAATTGATTCCCCCACCCGTATTTTATATATTATTATTCCGATTTAGCTGTTAATCTGGATTTAATTTATAAACACTTTCTGTCATTTCCGATTGGAGGTCAGATGACCACTTGACTTCCGATCCTACCAATTTGTTACTTTGTAACAGTCAAAAGTGGTTATTCCCAACGTTGATCAACTCCCAATCTATGACACGATTTTCTTTAAATCATTATCTTTGATATTTGGCGGACAGTTTACAGAGCTACGTTTTGTGTAAACGTCATCGAATATGACGTGCCCGAGAACGGCACCTTCCTCCCGAAAGCATTGCGGTATCGCTTCTCGGCCTTTTGGCTAAGATCAAGTGTAGTATATGTTCTTATCAGTGCCGCTACACAGCGTTACATCTCACTCTTGCCACCTCCCCGGTCAGCAACAAGACCCAGGTCCTCGCACGGTTCTGGCTGGGGTCTTACCTCAGGTCTCTGAGGCTGATCCCAGTCGACCTGCGAGCCCCAGTCTCTTTCCTGCTCCCCACACACTATGCACAGCTCCAAAAGTTTTTAAGACATTTTAAACTGGAAAAGGAGCCTGTCACTGTTTTAACCAAACACCGCTCTCTTCTCTCTCTTGTGCAGGAACGGGAACCGGTGTGTCCAGTGCGCGGGCTTGCTGTAGGCGAGCCCTCAACGGTTTGGCGCAACGTGTCCCATCTTGCTCTGCTGAATCGGCACCGTGACCTGTCCTGGATGGTCGCCCACGAGATCCTCCCGGTCAGGGCCGTTATGCACTCCCGGGGCATGGCGAGGACATCCGCGTGCCCCCGACCAGGCTGCGGCCAAGAAGAGTCGGTGAGGCACTTGCTCTGGGAGTGCAGAGCCGCACGGGACCTGTGGAAGGAAGCAGGCCCCCTGATCTCCCCACGCCTGCCAGCAGGGGAGGACCTAACGCCCCAGCTCGTGCTGTATGGGGTGGGCCGAAGGCCTATAACAACAAAGGCCTTCACACAACTTTGGCCCACCCTCACGTGTCTGAAGGACGCACTGTGGTCCTCCCGCAACCTGCTGGTAGGGAAACAGGTTGAGACCACCCCCCAGGCAGTGGCTTTGGTAGCCACGGAAGCCCTGGGGTGGTACGAACGACAGGGGGCCTCGACCCCAAGCGAAGGGTCCCCCACAACACCCAAGGTCCCGGCGGCCACGGCCTGACAGCGCTGCGGCGCCTAGGGCGATGCGCCTAGGGGAGGAGTCTCCTCTGGGCCCCGACGGACGGGTACGGAGTTGATTCAGGAAGAGCAAGAGGAGGCTTTTTCGATAAGGACTCACCCCGTTTTTGTACAAAGGACCGAAGACAGCTTTTTTAACAAAGTGACTTTTTGACAGGCTTTTTATGTCTTAAAAATGTTTTTACTTTGTTAAATCATGTACACACATTTTAAAATGGCTTTTACTAATTGGCTTTTACAGGAATGGGTACTTTTATGTAGGATTGTTTTATTGTTTTAAAAAAACAACATGTACCTTTTAAAATGTAACTGTAATAAAAATAAAAAAAATCTGTTCTTATCAGTTTAATATCTGATACGTCCCCTATCTGGGGACCATATATTAAATTGATTTTTGGAACAGGGAGATGGAATAGGGGCTTGCTCCGTCCACTCCACGCATCGACCTGGTATTGCAGTACCTCCAGGAACGGTGCACCCCCTGTCATTGTAAAGATAAATCAGGCAAAGACAACAGAATTGCTTTGTTATATTCAATTAGGATCACGATGTATTTTATATTTTCACGTTTGACAATCTTCATCTCAATGTCAATGATGGCTAGAAAGTGATGGTGAAGTCAGTCACTGCTATATTGACCAGTGGCGGCTCCTGAAAAAATTCTTAGGAGGGGCAATTTTTCTGATGATTTAGGTGACCTACACACATTTTAAAAAAGATATGTCCAGCAACAACATGAAGACAGGGGCAGCATATAAGTCAATACCAGAAGCATTTATTGACTGATCTCAAAAGTGTTGGCTTACAAAATCAAAATAAGTTATCACAGTAAAAATAATCAAGGGTGTTCTTTCACATTCCTCAACACTGCATAAACAATATGCATTTCCATAAACAAATGAAATAAGAATGAAAACAGAATTTGAAAGTAATTTCTAGAAAAGGTAAACACAGCTATCTGTATGGCTTTGTAAAAATGAACAACCATATTCTGGCCAATTGTATAGATTTGTAAATATGAACAACCATATTCTGGCCAATTGTATAGATTTGTAAAAATGAACATGAACAGATTTTTATTTTTATTACTTTTTTTTAAATGAAAAAAAACTATTTTAAACAACATCAACTGTGAACTGATTTGGGCGTGTGTGTGTTAAAGAGACAGACAGGGAGGGACAAAGAGAGAGAGAGGCTACATTACTTGTACTGAAACTGTTCTCTTCTCTGTTTCAATACAGCAAAGCGTTCAATGACTTTCTCATTGAAATCAGGCATGCTGAGGACTAGTTCCCTCTCCATGGAAAGCATGGCCAGTGCATTCAGACGTTCCTGGCCCATTGAATTTCGCAGGAATGTCTTAACTCGTGTCAAAGTTGAGAAACATCTCTCAGCTTCAGCTGTTGTCATGGGAGTAGTTATGAGGATGTTCAACAGAGTCACAGTCTCAGAGAACGTCTCCTGGAGGTTGTAGCTCATGAGAACCTGGTACAGTGCCAGTGCACCACAGCCTCCCTTGAATTCAGGATTCTCATAGATCAGAGATAGTTCTGTCTTGAGCTTTGCCTTGCTCAGCATGGGGTATGCATTCACAGTGGCATTCAGAGCCTCATCAGGAAATGAATGGCAGTACCTTTCAAACATGTCTGCTTGCAGTAAGGTAGCACTCACAAGGTGGCCAGAGAAAGAGAACCTTTCTTTGGTGTGATCCAGGATGGTGTTGCAGACCTCTTCAGACAGCCTCTGCTTCTCCTCTTCTCTCAAAGCTGTTCTGGGTCTTTTGGCTCCTGTTGCTTCTTGCAGCTGCTGTTGAGAGGAGTCCCTGAAGGCAAACAGACCAATGTGTTTGTTGGCTTTGTACAGTATTGTTGTCTATGTGATGCACAGGTATATGCAATGTATCCATGTATAGTACAAATACTTAAGTTCCACTTAAAATGGGCAGGGATGCATAAAGTCTTTAGTGTTTAAGTTAGCCTTTGTGTCTCACATAGCCTGGATGTTCAGCACAGTATACAGTGGTGCTCATAAGCTTATGATCCCATGCTAAAGTTGACTAAAAAGAGGAATAAAAAAGAAAAGAAAATTGGTGTCCTTAAAGGTTGGATTTTCCAACTTTTTTAATTAAGTCATTAAGATCAATTTCCAAAAGATGATTTTTTTATTTTTTTATTCCTCTTTTTAGTCAACTTTAGCATGGGATCATAAGCTTATGAGCACCACTGCACAGTACAAATAGTATATAAAATAAGATAGATTACACCACTGGCCATATATAATGAGAATAATGTGATTTCAAACACAAATGCAGTCTCCTTTCATGCATACATTTTCAAATAAAGCTCTGCTTTGAGAAAGATCGAATGATATTGTTTAATCTTACCTTATGGCCTGCACACTGCTTGTGAAGCTGTCGAGGGCACGTTTGATAAAGACAGCATCGATGTCCTTCTTCTGTAGCTTCTGGTACAGAATGTCGACGTGGGGCATGATTTTGTGAAAAAGCCGCAGGAAAAAAATAAAATCTTCATCATGTAGCATCCTCACGTAACCAGATGCCTCTCTCACAGTAAGCTGGTCAAATGAACCCAATGAACCCGTCCGGATGGCTTCAAAACATTCTATGAGGTCGTCTCGATTCTCGTAGACAGTGTTCACGACTCTGCTGTTGAAGTTCCACCGTGTGGATGAAGGTCTGGGCAGTCTTCGTGCAACAGTCTGGTCAAGAATGCTGGTGCGTTTGGGTGACCGGGAAAAAAACGTTGTAATCCCGCTCAGATCGGAAAAGAAAATGTTCACTTTTTTGATGCGAGAAGTAGCTTGATGCATGATCAAATTCAGCTGATGCGCATAGCAATGCACGTAATGGGCATTCTTGAAATGCTCACGCACCTTCTGCTGCACACCTGCCTTCTCTCCCCTCATCACACTGGCTCCATCGTAAGCTTGCGCAATGAGTTTGACTTTCTCGTCATCGGCAAAAAGACCGTTCAGTCTCTCCAAAAGTACACTGGCGATTGAGGCTGAGGTTGATTCCGAGATGGGAAGGAACTCAAAAAAGCGCTCCTGCACTTTGTGCTTGCTATCTATGTACCTCAGCACAAGCACCAACTGTGTCTGCGTAGAAACATCCGTGGTCTCGTCAGCTTGGATAGCTACGAAGTTCGCAGACTTCACCTCCTCCACAATATGTTCCCTCGTGACCACTAGCATACACTCCAGTAGCTCGTTTTGAATGGTCTTTGATGTGCCCTTGAAAACTTTAGCATTTTTAAGATGGTCATCAAACACCTCATCTAATTGTGCCACAAAGTTGACAAGTCCAAGAAAAATACCAGGGTTGGTGGAGCCCTCAGTTTCATCTTTGCCTCGCAAAGCTAACTCAAACACTCCGCAAAACTTAACACACTGGATTAGCCGGCTGAGGATATGGCGGTTCTTGCTAACCTCATCGTTGTGGCGGCGGACAGCTAGCCTGTATCCCTCATCCAGTTGAGTGGCAATATTCACTCTTCCCAAAGATGACAATCTCAAACAGCTATCCATGTGGGTCTTTGACAGCTCATGTTTCTTTATCTTTTCTGAAAGATGGTGCATGTCGGTTACACCAGTCGCTGTCCAAGCGGTGCTGTCTGCTGTGCCGCCTTCAGGGTGGAAGAGTAAGCAGGGGTAGCAAAAAACTGCATTAGCTACATCGCAGCCTGCTAGCCAGGTTTTCCGTTCATACCAATTTTTGGAAAATCCTCGGGTGTAGGACTTCCCCCCTTTAGTAGACACCTGTTGAATTATTAAATTTGGTCTGGGAGGTCCTAATTGTTTCGTTGCCAATTTATCTTCATTTGTTCGCCGACAAAAAGGAACTTCTTTCAAAGACACAATCGAGTTGGACTGAAGCCTAGCCATTTTGATAGTAGTAGTGAATTGATTGAGGCTGCTACCTGGTCTTTTCTTAGTTACGTTCATTCGTGGTTACGTTATGTATGACGAAAGCGCGTAAGTGCATGCCCACAGACACCCATAGAGAATGTATTGAAAGCTTTGAAATGTGAAAAAAATAGATTTTACATGGGAGTCTATGACAGACTTCTGGGCGATTTTCAACCTGACTGAAATCGCCCAAAAAACGGGCGGGGCCATTTGAAGCACGACTTTAGCCTGATTTGACATTTAGTGGCTGGCAGATCAGACGTGAACACTGATAACTGCTGTTGCCGTGATATAATTTTTTATAAATTTATTTAAAAAAAATATATATATATATTTTTTATTTTTTATTTTTATAATTGATTAGAAAAAAAATCCCTTCCTTTTCCCGTTTGGCAGTGCGTCGCCCATATCGCCCTATTGAACAAGCCGTCCCTGATATTGACTATGATAGCTGATGTGAATGGTGCGTTAATAATCTAATCAAATCAATGTTTATTCGTCACATGCACAGGATACAGGGTGTAAATGGCACAGTGATAATGCTTTAAAGATAATGCTTTAAAAAAATCTTGGCATAGATTGGGAGTTTATCAACGTTGGGAATAACCACTTTTGACTGTTACAAAGTAACACATTTGTAGGTTCGTAAGTCACGTGGTCATCTGCCCTCCAATCGGAAATGACAGAAAGCGTTTATAAATTAAATCCAGATTAACAGCTAAATCGGAATAGTAATATATGAAATACGGGTGGGGGAATCAATTTGGAGATAATAATATTGACATAACATTTTATCTTATATCAAATATCTCTGGTAGCGTTGATGCCACAAGGGAACTGAGCAATTGTCCACTTGGTGGCGCAAGTGTTCCACTGACCGTCGCATTTGAATGTTGAACCACTTGACTTCCATACATCATCAACGCAAATAATATGAACAATAAAAATAGCCTGTTTTTATTTTACATGTCTGTAGAGCCTTGTACGATAAGACCACGGTGAAGAGGCCTTCATAAAGTTGCTGTCCTAAATTACTAGAGGCCAAACTTCAAAGATGTCCATGGCACTGGACTGCAGTAAGAGCTAGGCCTACAGTGCGGCCTACGGAGCGGTCCTGGTGTATGACCCTGGCTGCCTAAATGTTTCCTCCACATAATAAACTGTACAAACATGGCACTTTAGAGGGTTACTTTTACAATTAGCCTTACTGAGTCACTACAACAAACTTCCTATCATGGACATGAAATGCCATTAGGCCTAATGAAGATACCGTATATGTAAGTTACTTAGTTGGTATCTTGTGAATCAACTGGTATGCGCATCAGGGTTTAATATTTCCCCGGTGTTTTACAAATGTTCCATCCCGAGAATAAATCACTCTTCTCCCGGGTAACCCGGTATTTTCCGCCAAAACCGGAAGTGTCATTCAAAAGCATTATAATGCTTATAAATGTCTGGATTTGATTAGAGCTTTGATCAGCATGAAAATACAAACCTGATGCTACCTGAGCCTGATCAGACATATATTAAATACATTTTATAATACATTTTACAAATCCAAATCCCAGATGAAGAATAAGACACTATTTCAAAGCATAGTACATGTAATGTTAGCCAAGTACAATGTAATTACTAGTTGTTACACAGGATTTAGCTAGTTAAAATGAAGTGTATCTTTAGGAGTACTTGTAATTAATGTGTACTGTACATTACCCATCCTGACAACCTGGCCCTCAATTTAAAGCTTGTGGAAGTGACATCCAAGTGGGAGAATAAATACACTAGCACACCACAGAGTATCTGTATATGAAAATAATTCAGAGCACACTGTGCTGCCAATCACAGTGTAAGGTGCGACATTTTGCGGGTGTGGAGAGCTCGTTAGAGGATAGAGGAAGCTTCCTTTGAAGAGCTGGGCATCGTGTTATGACCTGCATTATCTGAATTAGGCCCACAGAATTATACCTACGGAGGAGCGGCTTCTACGGAGGAACTTTGAATGTCTTTGAACTTCAGAGTTGGTTTAACGTTGGACCAGAGCAGATGTTAGCTAGCTAGCTAACAACCTTGTTTGTGCAGTGCAGTGTAGCACTAGAATTAAAAACAGGTCTTACCTTTATGTCGTTAATAAATCCAATGTGAAACGTGGTGACTATAGTATCCTTAACTAGCATTGAAAAAGTTCATCCATTCTTCTCAAATTAAAAATATCTCCCTAATTTCTGAATCATGCTTGTAACGTTGTCAGTCGGATACAGTAACCTATGCTTCAGAGCAGAGGAGCAGGTAGTTTCCACATGCACACCCACTGGCAAAGGTTTCCATTCCAGCTGGCAGGCAGAAACTGGAATACGTTTCTAGAGTGAGCTTTGTTGCGATTTTTGTGGGACTGGAGAAAAATACCCGGAAAGGAAAATAAGGTTATTACCTGGATTAAATGCTTTTAAAATAACTGCTGTTCCTGAAAAGTATAGAACACTTTAGTTTCCGGTTCTTTTTAACGTTATTTTTCAGTTCTGTTCCCTGAACCGGTTCCAACCCTAGATACATTATTTGGATGTAGGTCATGCTTAGCCTAATAGACTATAAAGGGAAATAAATTGCTACAGTTTACACTTTTTTAGTAATTTAATGAAATGTTGTAATCTGATCTCGGAATGCACGGACCGTTAGTAGTGGGGGAACAGGAAGTTCCGGGCAGGCGGGCACCATTCTTCACAATAAAGAAAGCGCCAGAACTGTGCAGTCAAGAAGATAACCTTTGTGTCCGTTTCTATATATTACTACAGGTATGTAATAGCACGATTAAACTTTCTAATGTCGAAAGAACATGTCATACCACGCTAGGTAACACATTCGTTAAGGTATTATCACGTTTGGTAAAGGTTTGATGTGTTATTTTTGTGTCAAACCAAGTGAAGAACGTGATAAAAACTATTTTACAAGTCACATAGCTAGAGACTTTGGGTTTGTCTGAGTGGATGTACATAATTTTCTCATGGTAATTTAATAAATAATCAATTTATTTGAGATTTCTGAGTTCGTTTAGCATATTATTGCTTTTGTGTAAAATTCCCATAATGGTAAAATGGCGGCTACTCTCGGTCAGCGTCAACAGACTTCAGTGAGGACAGTGCGGGTGCATCAGATAGAGACAATTTCACGGTCGCACTACTGTTTTGAAGCTGAATGTAATGATTATCAGTTTTCTACATGTGTACTAATATTCAGACACATTCTGTTGTTTCTGTCTTTATCAATAAATGTTGCTATGGTGTGAACAGGAAATACAATTGGTTTTTGATTGAAGTAATACAGTGAAGACACGTTTTAAGGAAATTAGCACACAGTGCTGTCTAAAACAAACTGTAACCTTGTACTAAATGGATTTTGAGTCATTTATGCGTTGATCTACTATAGGTTAGGTATTAGCTCAAAAGTATTGTGGAGCTCCTGCACCTTAATATAAACAGTACCGGCACCCAAAATGAGTATTGGCACCTATTTCAGTCCAAGTAAAGCACTAAATTAGATAATTGAACAAGAAAAATTTGAAAATATTTTTAGAGTATAAAGAAAGTGCCAGAACTGTCAAGACAATAACTTTTTGTGTCTGTTTCTCATTGTTACGACAGGACGACTAGAATTAAATCTGAGGCTGGTAACATCAACAGTGAGGACAAACCCAACCTGCCTCTCTCCTTCCACACTGAGTCCAAACCTACAGTCACTGGGTCCTGATTGTGACAGTGGAGCCCAGTTTACTGCAGGATCCAGAGATGGCATCAGTGAAGCTGGAAGACTGCAGTCAAACACTGGAGCTGAATGTCAACATTAAAGATGAAGAAGAGGAGGAGAAGATTGGGAAATCTGTTTCTCACGGTAAGAGCAGGTTCTATCTAACTAAGTTTGTTGGACATGATTTGGAAAGGCACACACCTATCTATATACAGTGCATTCGGAAAGTATTCAGACCCCTTGACTTTTTCGACATTTTGTTACATTACAGCCTTATTGTAAAATTGATTAAATAGTTTTTTCCCCTCATCAATCTACACACAATACCCCATAATGACAAAGCAAAAACAACAACAACTGAACAATCATATTTACATAAGTATTCAGACCCTTTACTCAGTACTTTGTTTAAGCACCTTTGGCAGTGATTGCAGCCAAAGTCTTAATGTGTATGACGCTACAAGCTTGGCACACCTGTATTTTCATATCGAAAATAGCATCAGATATTTCAACACCATCCAATTCCTTTTCCAGATCCAATTTAGTGTCTTCTGAAGTAGAGGGAAAATCAAGACCTGACTAGTTCAGTTCTCAGGAGATTCAGAGTTGTAAAGTGTGTTGTAGTAGGAAGCAAATGTTTGGTTTATTTCTACAGGATCCATTGATAATTGTCCTTGAAAATTATGAATTGCATTAAAGGCTGAATTTTACTTCTTAATGTGCCAGGCCAGCAATTTACCAGGTTTTTCACCTTGACCATAGAAGGACTGTTTCAGCCTAGTTAAGCTGTTTGCAGCCTTAGAGGTGGGAAGTTCTTCATACTGAGCTTTAAGACCAAATCATTCCTTGTTTACTTCTACTGAGTTGTCAAAAAAAGCTTCCCTCTCCAATTCTCTCATTTTGCTCTCCGTCTCTCATTTTCTGATTTATTAGATTTGAAACTGGTAAAACGTATAATTCGCCCTCAAATATGTGCTTTGAAAGCCTCCCATCTGGTACTCGCTGACGTTTGGTCAGTGTTCAATGTCAAATAAACATCTATATGCACTCCAACGTAATGTAAGAAGTCTGGGTCCTGTAACCATCTGGGATGCAAATGCCTTCTAGAGGATCCTTTTACTAGTTTTGTATCCCTATAGAATAATGACACAGGGGAATGGTCATTCAAAACAATAGTATCATATCCATTTCCTGCTACATTGGGAAGCAATGAGCAAGAAACTAAAAAGTAGTCTACATGAGAATGTGATTTAAATGTTTACGAGTAACATGAAATATATTCTCAAAGAATTTGGGATTATCATCATTAGGACCATAAACATTAACCAGATTAATATGCTCATTCAAAAGAGTTCCCTGTATCTAAATGTATCTACCAGCTGTATCAGTTATAATAGTATCCACTTGAAACGGAACAGATTAGTGAATTAAAACCATAACACCATGAGAATGAGAGGAGAAACAGGATGCTATTACTGGCCCTTGTCATCTCCTGCATACTTTAAGTAGCTCATCCTTCAACAAGTGAGTTTCTTGTAGGAACACAATAGATGAATGAAGTTGTTTAAGCCTAGTAATAACCTGTTTTAAGCTTGGATAGTTTACAAACTCCACGGACATTCCACAAAGTACATTTAAGTTTTGCATTTGAAGTCATTTAACCAAAGATGTGAACATGGAATAAGCTATAGCATAAAGGCATATCTAAAATATGTTTAGTAACTACAAGGACTGCAGGAATATTTTGTAGTGAGGAAAATATGTAAAGATCTGTTGGAAGAAACAAACATAAATCTATCCTAACAACACAGGGTATTTTGCTAGTAGCCTATATAGTAGCCTAAATATCACAACAAAAGGCCTCTCTAGCAAGATGATATGTGAAATATCACGTAGTATTTGTGATCAGGCCTTTATGGTAGAGTGGCTAGACGGAAGCCACTCCTCATGAAAAGGCCCGCTGGGAGTTTGCCAAAAGACACCTAAAGGACTCTCTGACCATGAGAAACAAGATTATCTGGTCTGATGAAACCAAAATTGAACTCTTTGGCCTGAATGCCAAGCGTCACGTCTGGAGGAATCCTGGCACCATCCCAACGGCGAAGCATGGTGGTGGCAGCATCATGCTGTGGGGATGTTTTTCAGTGGCAGGGACTGGAAGACTAGTCAGGATCGGGGGAAAGATGAACGGAGCAAAGTACAGAGAGACCTGAAAATAGCTGTGTGGCGACACTACCCATCTTACCTGACAAGCTTGAGAGGATCTGCAGAGAAACTCCCCAAATACAGGTATGCCAAGCTTGTAGCGTCATACCCAAGAAGACTTGAGGCTGTAATCACTGCCAAAGGAGCTTCAACAAAGTACTGAGTAAAGTCTGAATACAGTTTTTTTATTATTGTTATTTTTGCAAAAATTGTGTCATAACACCTAGCGGTCAAACAGGGAAATGGTTCCAATCATTTTAACTTTTTATTCATTTTAGAAACACTTAAAATAATGGCTGTGTTTCGTGTAGGCTTACCCTGGCGTGACTTTTAGCAACATATTCAGCTCTATTTCCTCTCAGACACTAATTAACTGTGGTGGCAGGTGCAGTGATGACCGCTGAGAAGGAGCTGAGTGTAGAGGGAAGCAGTGTGGTGAGGGAGGTTATCGTCTAGTGTATAAAGAGGGATACGTCCTCCAGTAGCTCAGAGATAGAACCTGGTGAGAGTGAGGATGAATTACCTGCTGTGAGGAACTCCGAGTTCGGGCCTTGTTCCAAGGATGATAAGGATGATTCTGGCCCAGTGGGAGTGAGATTTGTAGAGAGAATGGATCCATATGTGGTGTCAGGTTAGGTGGAGAATAGGTTGGGGACTGTTGAGTTGGTGAAGGTAACTGAGTGGACTCGTGATGATTTTTTGTTTCTCCTCTGTCCAGAGGGAGCGGGCGCTGCGGATTACGTGATTAGAGACAGGAATTGTGACTTGAATTGCTCTCCGGAACAGGGTGGCATTGAAAGGAGTGATAATGGGGTTAGGTTTAAGTGTTGAGGATGTGCAGTTGAAATGGAAGATTCCAGGTGTCTGTGACACCCTCCGTTTGGTAAGACGTAGATCCGGTGTAGAGCGTGGGAAAACAGAGAATACATTATCTGTCATGCTGGATTTTGATGCATAGTCTCTGCCAGATAAGATCAAGGTAGGAAGTGTCAGTTATCCCGTGAGCGATTTTGTTCCGTAAATATTACAGTGTTTTAGGTGTGAAGTTTATGGGCCTGTTGCAGCAGTGTGTAGGCGTGAGATGCCTAGATGTGACAAGTGTGCAGGAGGGCATGAGATGAAGAAATGTGTGGTATCGGTGGAGAAAGTTCTGTGTGTTAGTTGTGGGGGTGCTAACGGGCTGGAGATCTGAGGTGTCAGGTGAGAGAAAGGCAGATTGTGGTCCTCTATAGCTCAACTGTAGCTCAATTGGTAGAGCATGGCACTTGTAACGGGTAGTGGGTTCGATCCCCGGGACCACCCATACGTAAAAATGTATGCGCACATGACTGTAAGTCGCTTTGGATAAAAGCGTCTGCTAAATGGCTTATTATTATTATTATTATTATTATTATTATTAGATTGAGGTTGCCAGGGTTACAGTAGTACATAAAGTGTTGTAGCAGAAGCAGTGAAGGGAGTGGTAGAGGAAGATGGGTACAGGGTGAGGGATCTTGAGAGGATTCCTGTGAGTAGGCAGAGACCAAGAGAAAGTGATGGGAAGAATATGTGCTTCAGTAAGGTGGGCTTTTTAGCATTTATAGCAATGGTTGTCAATTGTACTGCAGAAATTGATCAAAAAGTCCCAGAAAATAGAGGCTGTGGTGGCAGCGGCAGAGAAGTACTTGGGATTGCGAGGATTTACTGCAGAACAGCTGCAGGGGGTGTTGAGTGGTAGTGGTCTGGCGTAGGACTAGATGGGGTTAAATAGTGGAATGGGGTGGTGGGTTTTTGTCGTGGAAAATCGCCACGAAGGGACTCAAAGTCAAATGAGTCCCTTGTTGGAGAGGTTCCAACAAACGTAAAAGCACCATAGTACACGTCGGTCGGGAGCTCTGCCGGGGCAGTCCCGTTAGTTGTCCTATATACTGCTTACACAGACAAGTTATATTTGCATGATTTTAGATTTATTCATAATTAATTAATTGTTAACATTTGGTTCCTGCATGTGACCGACCAATACCTCACAAGGCTTCTTCTCTCCAAGCTGAGACCTTGAAACTGAGATATCCCTTTTGGATCCCAGAACAATGTTCTGGGCGTACTGCCAATTGGTCTGAGGAGGTCAGTCATCTGCACGAACCAAGAACATTTACCCTCACATTTTTTAGAGCAGGCTAATACTGCAATTTTGTATTAATTACCGTATCAATGAATTTAATGTACAGTGAGGGAAAAAAGTATTTGATCCCCTGCTGATTTTGTATGTTTGCCCACTGACAAAGACATGATCAGTCTATAATTTTAATGGTAGGTTTATTTGAACAGTGAGAGACAGAATAACAACAACAAAATCCAGAAAAACGCATGTCAAAAATGTTATAAATTGATTTGCATTTTAATGAGGGAAATACGTATTTGACCCCCCCTCAATCAGAAAGATTTCTGGCTCCCAGGTGTCTTTTATACAGGTAACGAGCTGAGATCAGAAGCACACTCTTAAAGGGAGTGCTCCTAATCTCAGTTTGTTACCTGTATAAAAGACACCTGTCCACAGAAGCAATCAATCAATCAGATTCCAAACTCTCCACCATGGCCAAGACCAGGGACAAGATTGTAGACCTACACAAGGCTGAAATGGGCTACAAGACCATCGGCAAGCAGCTTGTTGAGAAGGTGACAACAGTTGGTGCGATTATTCGCAACTGGAAGAAACACAAAATAACTTTCAATCTCCCTCGGCCTGGGGCTCCATGCAAGATCTCACCTCGTGGAGTTGCAATGATCATGAGAATGGTGAGGAATCAGCCCAGAACTACACGGGATGATCTTGTCAATGATTTACATTTACATTTAAGTCATTTAGCAGACGCTCTTATCCAGAGCGACTTACAGTTAGTGAATACATATTTTTTTATACTGGCCCCCCGTGGGAATCGAACCCACAACCCTGGCATTGCAAACGCCATGCTCTATCAACTGAGCTACATCCCTGCCGGCCATTCCCTCCCCTACCCTGGACGACGCTGGGCCAATTGTGCGCCGCCCATGAGTCTCCCGGTCGCGGCCGGCTGCGACAGAGCCTGGATTCGAACCAGGATCTCTAGTGGCACAGTTAGCACTGCGATGCAGCGCCTTAGACCACTGCGCCACTCAGGAGGCAGCTGGGACCATAGTCACCAAGAAAACTATTGGTAACACACTACGCCGTGAAGGACTGAAAACCTGCAGCGCCCGCAAGGTCTCCCTGCTCAAGAAAGGACATATACAGGGCTGTCTGAAGTTTGCCAATGAACATCTGAATGATTCAGAGGAGAACTGGGTGAAAGTGTTGTGGTCAGATGAGACCAAAATTGAGCTCTTTGGCATCAACTCAACTCGCCGTGTTTGGAGGAGGAGGAATGCTGCCTATGACCCCAAGAACACCATCCCCACCGTCAAACATGGAGGTGGAAACATTATGCTTTGGTGGTGTTTTTCTGCTAAGGGGACAGGACAACTTCACCGCATCAAAGGGACGATGGACGGGGCCATGTACCGTCAAATCTTGGGTGAGAACCTCCTTCCCTCAGCCAGGGCATTGAAAATGGGTTGTGGATGGGTATTCCAGCATGACAGCAACCCAAAACACACGGCCAAAGCAACAAAGGAGTGGCTCAAGAAGAAGCACATTAAGGTCCTGGAGTGGCCTAGCCAGTCTCCAGACCTTAATCCCATAGAAAATCTGTGGAGGGAGCTGAAGGTTCGAGTTGCCAAACGTCAGCCTCGAAACCTTAATGACTTGGAGAAGATCTGCAAAGAAGATTGGAACAAAATCCCTCCTGAGATGTGTGCAAACCTGGTGGCCAACTACAAGAAACGTCTGACCTCTGATTGCCAACAAGGGTTTTGCCACCAATTACTAAGTCATGTTTTGCAGAGGGGTCAAATACTTATTTCCCTCATTAAAACGCAAATCAATTAATAACATTTTTGACATGCGTTTTTCAGGATTTCTTTTTTGTTATTCTGTCTCTCACTGTTCAAATAAACTTACCATTAAAATTATAGACTGATCATGTCTTTGTCAGTGGGCAAACGTACAAAATCAGCAGGGGATCAAATACTTTTTTCCCTCACTGTACATGGTTTGACACCAGTATTGCCAGCATTTGTTTTATTCACTGGGCTATCTAGAGTGATCAAAGAGTAGACTAAAGAAGTGAAGTAGACAAACTGCCAATGTTTTAAAGTTCTATTAAATGAGTCTGTGTAGTTACTAACCCTTGTGATAGTGAGTGGAGGATGATATGGCTTCTTCATCTGCATTGCTTGCTCTTTGGGGTTTTTGGCTGGGTTTCTATAAAGCACTTTGTGACAACTTCTGATGTAAAAAGGGTTTCATAAAATACAATTGATTGACATGTATATCACACCAACTGACTGGTTCTTCTGATGTTGTTCACACAGGAGACCATGTTGAGACATTCTCTACATCCAAAGAGCAACAACAGGAAGATCACAGAGCTAAGAGGTCTCACCACTGCCCACATTGTGAGGCGAGTTTCTCAATTCTATCAAAGTTAAAAATACACCTACAAATACACACAGGAGAGAATCTGAATTCCTGTACTGACTGTGGGAAGAATTTCACAATATCAAAGGCTCTGACAGTTCATCAGAGAGTGCACATAGGAGAGAAGTCTTACTCCTGCTCTGACTGTGTAAAATGCTTCAAAACATCAACTGAGCTAAACGTTCATCAGAGAACACACACAGGAGAGAAGCCTTACTCCTGCTCTGACTGTGGGAAGGGTTTCTCTCAGCAGGAAAGCTTGAAATCACACCAACGGATACACACAGGAGAGAAGCCTTTTTCCTGCTCTGACTGTGGGACAAGTTTCTCTCGACTGGGCAACTTAAAAAAACATGAACGTATACACACAGGAGAGAAGCCTTTTTCCTGCTCTGACTGTGGGACAAGTTTCTCTCGACTGGACAACTTAAAACAACATGAACGTATACACACAGGAGAGAAGCCTTACTCCTGCTCTGACTGTGGGAAGAGTTTCTCTCGACAGGACCCCTTAAAAATACATGAACGTATACACACAGGAGAGAAGCCTTACTCTTGCTCTGACTGTGTAAAATGCTTCACAACATCAACTGAGCTAAAACTTCATCAGAGAACACACACAGGCGAGAAGCCTTACTGCTGCTCTGACTGTGGGGAGAGTTTTGCTCAACTGGGCAAATTAAAACAACACCACCGTATTCACACAGGAGAGAAGCCTTACTCCTGCTCTGACTGTGGGACAAGTTTCTCTCGACTGGACAACTTAAAACAACATGAACGTATACACACAGGAGAGAAGCCTTACTGCTGCTCTGACTGTGGGGAGAGTTTTGCTCAACTGGGGACTTTAAAAAAACACCACCGTATTCACACAGGAGAGAAGCCTTACTCCTGTTCTGACTGTGTAAAATGCTTCACAACATCAACTAAGCTAGGACTTCATCAGAGAACACACACAGGAGAGAAGCCTTACTCCTGCTCTGACTGTGGGAAGAGTTTCTCTCGACTGGGCCCCTTAAAAATACATGAACGTATACATACAGGAGAGAAGCCATACTCCTGCAATGACTGTGGGAAGGGTTTCTCTCATCAGGAAAGCTTGAAATCACACCAACGGATACACACAGGAGAGAAGCCTTACTCCTGCTCTGACTGTGTAAAGTGCTTCAAAACATCAACTGAGCTAAGACTTCATCAGAGAACACACACAGGAGAGATGCCTTACTCCTGCTCTGACTGTGGGGCGAGTTTCTCTCAACTGGGCCCCTTAAAAATACATGAACGTATACACACAGGAGAGAAGCCTTACTCCTGCTCTGACTGTGGGGCGAGTTTCTCTCAACTGGGCCCCTTAAAAATACATGAACGTATACACACAGGAGAGAAGCCTTACTCCTGCTCTGACTGTGGGACAAGTTTCTCTCGACTGGACAACTTAAAACAACATGAACGTATACACACAGGAGAGAAGCCTTACTGCTGCTTTGACTGTGGGGAGAGTTTTGCTCAACTGGGGACTTTAAAAAAACACCACCGTATTCACACAGGAGAGAAGCCTTACTCCTGTTCTGACTGTGTAAAATGCTTCACAACATCAACTGAGCTAAAAGTTCATCAGAGAACACACACAGGAGAGAAGCCTTACTCCTGCTCTGACTGTGGGGCGAGTTTCTCTCAACTGGGCCACTTAAAAAGACATGAACGTATACATACAGGATAGAAGCCATACTCCTGCTCTGACAGTGGGTTAAGATTCTCTCTGTCTGGCAACTTAAAAATACATGAACGTATACATGCAGGAGAGAAGCCATACTCCTGCAATGACTGTGGGAAGGGTTTCTCTCAGCAGGAAAGCTTAAAATCACACCAACAGATACACACAGGAGAGAAGCCTTACTCCTGCTCTGACTGTGTAAAATGCTTCAAAACATCAACTGAGCTAAGACTTCATCAGAGAACACACACAGGAGAGATGCCTTACTCCTGCTCTGATTGTGTAAAGCGCTTCAAAACATCAACTGAGCTAAAAGTTCATCAGAGAACACACACAGGAGAGAAGCCTTACTCCTGCTCTGACTGTGGGACAAGTTTCTCTCGACTGGGCAACTTCAAAAAACATGAACGTATACACACAGGAGAGAAGCCTTACTCCTGCTCTGACTGTGGGTTAAGTTTCTCTCAATCTAGCAAATTAAAAACACATGAACGTATACACAAAGGAGAGAAGCCTTACTCCTGCTCTGACTGTGTAAAATGCTTCACAACATCAACTGAGCTAAAACTTCATCAGAGAACACACACAGGAGAAAAGCCTTACTCCTGCTCTGACTGTGGGAAGAGTTTCTCTCGACTGGGCCCCTTAAAAATACATGAACGTATACATACAGGAGAGGAGCCATACTCCTGCTCTGACTGTGGGTTAAGTTTCTCTCAATCTGGCAACTTGAAAATACATGAACGTATACACACAGGAGAGAAGCTGTCTGTGAGATGAGATTCTACATATCTGGCAATTTAAAAAGACACCAACGTATACATAAGAAGTGGTAGTGGATTGGATACACTCTATTGTAATCCTATTGTTTCTCACTGTGAGAGAACTGTGCAGAGGTACGGGAAGTTGTAGAATGTTAGAATCTCTTTACTGATCAGTGTGCACCTTGTCAGTTTTGCAGATAGCTCCTACTGTAAAGATAATGAGAGGTCTAGGATATAGAGGAAACCACGAGTACATGCATCCATGCCGTGTGTCAGCATTGCAGGATGGTGGTGGTGGTGTGGGGTGTGTTTTCATGGCAGACATTGGGCCCCTTGATAAAAGTGGAGCAACGTTTGAATGCCACAGGATATCTAAAAATCATTGTCAATCAGGTGCATCCCTTCATGGCAGAAGTTATCCATCTGCAAATATATTTTTTCAGCTGGATTATGCCCCATGCCACAAGGCTTGTCCAGAAAAGGTTCCACGAACATGACAGTGATTTCAGGTTACTGCAGTGGCCTTCTGAGGCACCAGATCTCAATCCAATTGTGCATATGTTGTAGGAGATGGAACGAGCTATTCTGAGTAGAAATCTACTGCCAGACAACTTTACACAACTGTGGGAAGCATTGCAGTCAACATGGGCCAGCATCCCAGTGGAACGCTTTCGACACCTTGTAGAGTCCATGCCCCGACAAATTGAGGCTGTTCTGATGACAAAGACTATCAGCTGTTCAGAAATGACAGGTCCAGAGAGGGGATGCGAGGAGGGGGTGTGGCTATGTATGTGAATCACAGTATGCAGGCAAAGAGAAGAATAACTGCCCTAGAGAAAGAAGAGTTTGTGTGTCTTCAGCTCCGTCCTAAACAACACCGCAGCTCAGTTTCATCTCTGGTAGTGTAGTGCTCTAACATCCACCATGGGCACATGACAAAACACTGCAGCAGAACACTGTGGATTATCTCATAATCACTGACCATGTGATCAGGATGTCCTCTCCCCAAATGGGTCTCATCCTGTGTGGAGACTTTAATCACCTGCCCATCAAGATGCTGACAAACTCAAAAGGACTTCTGGTAACCCAGAACAGAAAGGAGACCTTTGCACGATGTATGGCCAGTACTGATTGTTCTGCCATATATGAGGTGGAGAGCATCGATGCAAAGGTGGAGACGTTCAACTCCTGCATTCAAACTGCACTTGATGTATACATGCCAATAAGAAAACAACAACAACACTGGACAAGCCCTGGATGACTGAAAGAATAATGGCTGCCATCAGGAAAATATAGAATATTTTCAACAGATGGGGAGAAACTATGACATGGAGAAAATACAGAAACACAGTGCAAATGATTATCAAGGAAGCAAAGACAAGCTACTACAAAACTGAAATCCAGGACCTAAAGAAGAAAAACCCTAAGGAATGGTGGGACTTCATTAACAATGGACTGGGACCAAAGAAAACATCAGGAGGGAGAATACAGGTCGAGGGAATTGAAGACGACAACGTGGCTGATGTTTTGAATGGCTTCTTTGCTGAGGCATGGACAAGCACCACACCTCTTGCCATCTTCCCCCTGCCCATGTCTACAAAGCAGGTTGAGCTGTGCAGCATTGGCCAGTTAAAGCAAGCTCTGAACAGACTCAGAGCACGTAAAGCATGTGGGCCTGATGGCATTCCAGCCTGGCTACTAAAGAGCATGCAGAAGATCTAGCCCCTGTCATCAAACACATTGTTAAAACAGTCCCCTGCCAGTAGGAGGTGTTATCTGAGTGCACGATTCAGTATGACTACCTCCCAAAGTCCAGCACTACTACCGCCCTTGTGAAAGCCACATACTCCTGGCTGACAGCTACACACTCCATAAACCCAACAATGGTGAGGGTGTTACTTGCTGATGTGTCCAAAGCCTTTGATCGAGTAGATCACCCATAGTTCCTGCAACATCTGTCTGACATTGAACTGTGTTCAAGGTTACTAGCCTGACTCCACAGCTACACCACCGAAAGAGGGCAGAGGGTGATGGCAACTGGTACATTTAGCCCTTGGTCAGAGGACCATCCACAAACTGCACCACTAATCCTAGGAGGACAGGAAGTACCAGTGGTAACAACAACCAAGTATCTTGGTTTTCATCTAGACTCTAACCTCAGTGGTGACACCTGGAGCAGCCAGTGAGAATGGCCTCGATACGCCTTTTTGACTGTTCTTGCCAGTAATGTCCTACTGAAGATCTGGTCACAGTCTATACTATACTGGCCAGGCCTTGTCTGGAATACGGTGGAGTGCTGTTAGTTGGATGCAGTAAAAAGCAGCAGGCCCAACTAGACAGGGTGCAGAGGAGTGCCTTGAGGATCATCTCCAGAAGTGGAGCAGTCCAACCACAGCTCCCGTCACTGCAGAGCAGGCGAGAACAGGCTGCAGTGCACCTGGTGAAGGACATGCACACTCTTGACCATCCACTGAATGACCTGCACCACCAGGCTCCTGAGAAACAGCCACAAGCTGTCCTGTATAACTGCCCGTACAAACCGCCTGCGAAACGCCACTCTACCCACTGCTTTTATTAAATAACATTTTAATATTTCAATTTCCATCATGAAAAATGTCCTGTAATGTTTCAAGTGTTCTGTATTCTACTTATGTCACGTATTGTGTTATGTATTTAACAGGTAGCCTAGCGGTTAAGAGTGTTGGGCCAGTAACTGAAAGGTCGCTGGTTTGAATCCAGAGCCAACTAGGTCAAAAATCTGTCATTGTGGCCTTGAGCAAGGCAATTAACCCCAATTGGTACTATAAGTCGCTCTGGATAAGAGCATCTGCTAAATTACAAATATGTAATGAAAAATCATGTTTGTACATTAATTTGTGCTCGGCAACCTTTTCTCTTGTGCATAAATATAACAAAGTGTTTAAAGTGAAATAGTTAGTCTATACAGTGCATTCTGAAAGTATTCAGACCCCTTGACTTCTTCAACAAAAAAATAAGTTACAGCCTTATTGTAAAAATGTTTTTTATTTCTTTACAAACAACAACAAAAATCCCTCATCAATCTACACACAATACCCCATAATGACAAAGTGGAAACAGGTTTAGACATTTTTGCAAAACCTTATTTACATTAGTATTCCAGACCCTTTGCTATGAACCTCGAAATTTAGCTCAGGTGCATCCTGTTTCCATTGATATTCCTTGAGATGTTTCTACAACTTGATTGGAGTCCACCTGAGATAAATTCAATTGATTGGACATGGTTTGAAAAGGCACACACCTGTCTATATAACATCCCACAGTTGACATTGCATGTCAGAGCAAAAACCAAGCCATGAGGTTGAAGGAATTGTCCGTAGAGCTCCGAGACAGGATTGTGATGAGGCACAGATCTGGGGAAGGGTACCAAAAAATGTCTGCAGCATTGAAGGTCCCCAAGAACACCGTGGCCTCCTCCATTCTTAAATGGAAGAAGTTTGGAATCACCAAGATTCTTCCTAGAGCTGTCCGCCCGGCCAACTGCGCAATCGGAGGAGAAGGGCCTTGGTCAGGGAGGTGACCAAGAACCCGATGATCACTTTGACAGAGCTCCAGAGTTCAGCCCGCTTGGAGTTTGCCAAGAGGCACCTAAAGGACTCTGACCATGAGAAACAAGATTATCTGGTCTGTTGTTACCAAGATTGAACTCTTTGGCCTGAATACCAAGCATCACTTCTGGAGGAAACCTGGCACCATGCCTACGGTGAAGCATGGTCGTGGCAGTATCATGCTGTGCGGATGTTTTTCAGAGGCAGTGACTGGGAGACTAGTCAGGATCGAGGGAATAATGAACGGAGCAAAGTACAGAGAGATCCTTGATGAAAACCTGCTCCAGAGCGCTCAGGACTTCAGACTGGGGCGAAGGTTCACCTGGCCCAGCCAGAGCCCAGACTTGAACCCGATTGAACATCTCCGGAGAGACCAGAAAATAGCTGTGCAGCAATGCTCCCCATCCAACCTGATAGAGTTTGAGAGGATCTGCAGAGAAGAATGAATGAAACTCCCCAAATACAGGTGTGCCAAGCTTGTAGCATCATACCCAAGAAGACTCGATGCTGTAATCGCTGCCAAAGGTGCTTCAAGAAAGTACTGAGTAAAGGGTCTGAATACTTATGTACATTTAATATTTCCGTTTTTTATTAATAAATTAGGAAAAATGTCTAAAAACCTGTCTTTTGCTTTGACATTATGGGGTATTGTGTGTAGATTGATGAGGGGAAAAAACAATTTAACCAACTTTAGAATATGGCTGTAACGTAATAAAATGTGGAAAAAGTCAAGGTGTCTGAATACTTTCAGATTGCACTGTATATAGCCAAGCTATCATTGACTAGGTATTGGCACCCCATGTATATAGCCAAGCTATCATTGACTAGGTATTGGCACCCCATGTATATAGCCAAGCTACCATTGACTAGGTATTGGCACCCCATGTACAGTGGGGAAAAAAAGTATTTAGTCAGCCACCAATTGTGCAAGTTCTCCCACTTAAAAATATGAGAGAGGCCTGTAATTTTAATCATAGGTACATATCAACTAGGACAGACAAAATGAGAAAAAGAAATCCAGAAAATCACAATGTAGGATTTTTAATGAATTTATTTGCAAATTATGGGGGAAAATAAGTATTTGGTCAATAACAAAAGTTTCTCAATCCTTTGTTATATACCCTTTGTTGGCAATGACACAGGTCAAACGTTTTCTGTAAGTTTTCACAAGGTTTTCACACACTGTTGCTGGTATTTTGGCCCATTCCTCCATGCAGATCTCCTCTAGAGCAGTGATGTTTTGGGGCTGTCGCTGGGCAACACAGACTTTCAACTCCCTCCAAAGATTTTCTATGGGGTTGAGATCTGGAGACTGGCTAGGCCACTCCAGGACCTTGAAATGCTTCTTACGAAGCCACTCCTACGTTGCCCGGGCGGTGTGTTTGGGATCATTGTCATGCTGAAAGACCCAGCCACGTTTCATCTTCAATGCCCTTGCTGATGGAAGGAGGTTTTCACTCAAAATCTCACGATACATGGGCCCATTCATTCTTTCCTTTACACGGATCAGTCGTCCTGGTCCCTTTGCAGAAAAACAGCCCCAAAGCATGATGTTTCCACTCCCATGGTTCACAGTAGGTATGGTGTTCTTTGGATGCAACTCAGCATTCTTTGTCCTCCAAACACGACGAGTTGAGTTTTTACCAAAAAGTTATATTTTGGTTTCATCTGACCATATGACATTCTCCCAATCCTCTTCTGGATCATCCAAATGCACTCTAGCAAACTTCAGACGGGACTGGACATGTACTGGCTTAAGCAGGGGGACACGTCTGGCACTGCAGCATTTGAGTCCCTGGCGGCGTAGTGTGTTACTGATGGTAGGCTTTGTTACTTTGGTCCCAGCTCTCTGCAGGTCTTTCACTAGGTCCCCCCGTGTGGTTCTGGGATTTTTGCTCACCGTTCTTGTGATCATTTTGACCCCACGGGGTGAGATCTTGCGTGGAGCCCCAGATCGAGGGAGATTATCAGTAGTCTTGTATGTCTTCCATTTCCTAATAATTGCTCCCACAGTTGATTTCTTCAAACCATGCTGCTTACCTATTGCAGATTCAGTCTTCCCAGCCTGGTGCAGGTCTACAATTTTGTTTCTGGTGTCCTTTGACAGCTCTTTGGTCTTGTCCATAGTGGAGTTTGGAGTGTGACTGTTTGAGGTTGTGGACAGGTGTCTTTTATACTGATAACACGTTCAAACAGGTGCCATTAATACAGGTTATGAGTGGAGGACAGAGGAGCATCTTAAAGAAGAAGTTACAGGTCTGTGAGAGCCAGAAATCTTGCTTGTTTGTAGGTGACCAAATACTTATTTTCCACCATAATTTGCAAATAAATTCATAAAAAATCCTACAATGTGATTTTCTGGATTTTTTTTTCTCAATTTGTCTGTCATAGTTGACGTGTACCTATGATGAAAATTACAGGCCTCTCTCATCTTTTTAAGTGGGAGAACTTGCACAATTGGTGGCTGACTAAATACTTTTTTCCCCCACTGTATATAGCCAAGCTATCATTGCTCATCGTGTATTAATTCCTTGTGCTACAATCTTTTTTCCTATTATTATAATTGTTGTATTGTGTTCTCCATTGTTGGTCAACATTTCACTGTTAGTCTACAGCTGTTGTTTACCAAACATGTGACAAAATGAAATGACTACGTGTTTAGTGAATTGTCTTCTAAAACTATGCTGAAAAAATATATAAACTTGACATGTAAAGTGTTGGTCCCATGTTTCATGAGCTGAAATAAAAGATACTGGATATTTTCCATACCCACAAAAAGCTTATTTCTCTCCAACTTGGTGCACGAATTTGTTTCCAGTTCTTTTAGTGAGCATTTTTCCTTTGCCAAGATTATCAATCCACCTGCGAGTTGTGGCATATCAAGAAGCAGATTAAACCGCATGATCATTACACAGGTGCACCTTGTGCTGGGTACAATAAAAGGCCACTCTGAAATGTGCAGTTTTGTCACACAACACAATGCCACAAATGTCTACATTTTGAGGGAGTGCGCAATTGGCATTCTGACTGCAGGAATGTTCACAAGAGCCCAGGACCTCCACATCGGTCTTCTTCACCTGCAGGATCATCTGAGACCAGCCACCCGGACAGCTGATGAAACTGAGGAGTATTTCTATCTGTAATAAAGCCCTTTTAGTGGGGGAAAATCATTCTTATTGGCTGATGGGTGGGCCCCTGTCATGTGAAATCCATAGATTAGGGCCTAATGAATGTATTTCAATTGATTGATTTCCTTATATGAACTGTATCCCAGTAAAATTGTTGAATGTTGTGTTTATATTTTTGTTCAGTGAAAATCTTACAAAAAAACTGATGATGAATATGTTTGGAAAACTGCATTGATCTGCCAATGAAAAATAACATTAGTACATGAATTAGTACTGGTCAACCTCTCCTTCTCTTTTGTATTCAGTTCTTCCATATCAGATCTGACAGTATGAATGGTTCTTATGGTTGTATTCAGTTCTTCCATATCAGATCTGACAGTATGAATGGTTCTTATGGTTGTATTCAGTTCTTCCATATTAGATCTGACAGTATGAATGGTTCTTATGGTTGTATTCAGTTCTTCTATATTAGATCTGACAGTATGAATGGTTCTTATGGTTATATTCAGTTCTTCCATATTAGATCTGACAGTATGAATGGTTCTTATGGTTATATTCAGTTCTTCCATATTAGATCTGACAGTATGAATGGTTCTTATGGTTGTATTCAGTTCTTCTATATTAGATCTGACAGTATGAATGGTTCTTATGGTTGTATTCAGTTCTTCCATATTAGATCTGACAGTATGAATGGTTCTTATGGTTGTATTCAGTTCTTCTATATTAGATCTGACAGTATGAATGGCTCTTATGGGCTGAGTGCCTGGAGTGTTTTGGTATGACCACAGTCAGGAGTTTTCTCTGACCCTGTGATCTCACCAGGACAGAACCACATGTCTCTACCACACTCCAGCCCAGAATGTGGCAGTGATGTACCTTTAACGTTGGTCTGAACACCACCAATAAACACCATAGAAGAAGAATGCATGCTTAGCAACAACCAAGGGGCCATGCAGCTTTCCACTGTTCCAAAGACTGTCTATTATATGGAACAAATTGGCATGTGACCTCTCTAACAATGTAGACACGTCCTCAAAGATTGGACATGAATCTGTGTTGGTCAAAATCTTCTCTTCTCTATCATTAAATACAACAAAACTATGTTTTAAGTGAAATATTTAGTGTTTGTCTGAAGCTGTAAAAAATACTTGAAATGAGCATCACAAAGATACATTTGACCTATGCACTAACAAGCTTTTTCAAGAGACAGAATCTTTAGATAATTTGTTTTGGTTCTGTCCATTTGTAGCTTGTTTTTGGACACAGGTCCAGGAATGGCTAAAGGATTGCAATATTTACCTGGAGCTAACCTTGCAGATAGCATTACTGGGTGATCTGAAAAGTCATAGTCAATCGATCAATAATATAATAATACTTTTAGCAAAAATGTTTATTTTTAATTCACAATCTGTAGAAGCAATGAGAATAGAAAGGTTCAGAACTTTTGTAAAACATCACAGTACGGTTGAAATATATATGGCAAATAGAAATCCTATATGGATGGTGTTAATACATAGATGGGAGGTATTGAATGGAGTTGAAGGATGGGACTAATAACAAATAACAACAAATAATAAAAAAGACAGCTAATAATGTAAGAATACTGTGTCCATAATAAGTATATGGGTTGTATGTTGGGAGCTTTTGGGAAAGAGCACAGTTAGAAAGACATGGCATATAGAAGCAAACCGGATGGACATCATGAAAATATTCGGAGAGGTTGAGAGTAGAAGTAGTTCAGGAGCAAAAAAAAAAAAAAAAAAAAATATATATATATATATGTAATATAATTATTGTAAAATTGACTGGTTCCATAAGGTGTAGATAGTAAGTATAGGCCGGAAGTAGAGGCCTGGGCATTGTTGTTCACTAATTTACTCCAAGTAGGGAAAGGATGGCGGGTTGAAAAGTAATAAAGGGGAGTATATATCTAAAAAAACATGGGGGATTGGAAGTGATGCAGACAATTACATTGATAGAAGTTACAATCTATCTGCAATATTAAGCTGACCCCCCCCCCCCCCCAACACAAAAAAAACAAGCTTTTTCAATATACGCAGCTTTGTCACCAGCTGCAGTACTGTAGCTTTATTAATCTTAATCAAAATTAAATTTAAATATTAAATTAATCTTACTTAAAAGAGAATCAAGAGATATTCTGAAAAGCCCGGCCCACAGAGGGATCCCAGTCCTAAATAGAAGTCAGAGATCAAACTCCTGGTTCTCCCCTGTTCCTTCCACACGCCCTCCCATTGTACTGTATGTATGAACACATTTTGAACAATGGCTGCCTAAAATGCTGTGGTGCTTACAAACACAATAGGAAAGGTTGTGGTAGACGTGGGCCATCACAGGTGAGTTCACAGCTCTTTCTGATCATAAATGTCAATGACTCACCCTCAAATGGCCCATCAATACCAGAGTTCTACAATACTATTTACGGTAACGCTTCCTTTTATGGGGTCCTTATTACAGTGTAATAAGGACCCCATGGGGCGGCGCACAATTGGCCCAGCGTCGTCCAGGGTAGGGGAGGGAATGGCCGGCAGGGATGTAGCTCAGTTGGTAGAGCATGGTGTTTGCAACGACAGGGTTGTGGGTTCGATTCCCACGGGGGGCCAGTATGAAAAATAAAAAATTACGTATGCACTCACTAACTGTAAGTCGCTCTGGATAAGAGCGTCTGCTAAATGACTAAAATGTAAAGTGTAACTGCACCGTAATAAGACTATTTACATAATCAACTGGGCATTTGAACAGTCTGACCCTCAATATAGTCCTGGGCATATATTGAACTCTAACAATGGGGGATGGAAAGGGTCTGTTGAAATGAATACTGTAGTGGTGTGAGAAAGGTAACACAAGCTTCCTCTCTGGTTCCACTCCCCAATAGTAAGTTGGTCATTGTTGATTTGTTGTGGTAATGCTGTCCCTGGACTTTGGTACCGTATAAAACACTTTAAAATGACACTACTTCCCCCCCCCATTTTATTTCACTGTTATTTAATAAGAAACATATGTATGTCCTTTATACTGCAAAACATCTATTTGTATGCATTGTAGCAAATAATGGTGGCCAGCAAATTGGCTTGTCCCAATGGTGATGTGTAAAGGTGTAGTGACATGTTTTGACTAGATAATAGACATGTACATTATTTTGAATGCCATGAATTAAACAAAAACATTGTATTTTCTGTATAGATAAACCAAAAAACAAAGGTTGACCAGCACAAATTAATGTAGAATGTTTATTTTTCATTACAAGATCAATTACGTTCATTACAGTTATCCAAATATATTTATCAATGACAAAAATAATGAATCTAGTTTTAAAAGACAATTTAATAAACACATGTAGTCGTTTCATAGCCTGTGTATCATTAAACAAAAGTTATGTAGTAAAAATTAATCCACCCAAAGTAATGGTGAAAACTGATCATCACACCATCTCTATCTGATACATGTGTCTACGAGCTCATTCCCACAGAATACTGCAGAGGGACAACTTGGTGTCAGAGACAAACGGAATATATGTTACAAAAAAACATACCACTCAACTTAGTATGATACAGTATGTTATGTTACATTACAATTAACATGCTAAGAAGTTGCATGCTAAGCTAACATGCAAAGTACACTATATATACAAAGGTATGTAGACACCCCTTCAAATGAGTGGATTCAGCTATTTCAGCCACACCCGTTGCTAACAGGTGTATAAAATCAAACACAGCCATGCAATCTCCATAGACAAACACTGGCAGTAGAATGGCCTCACTGAAGAGCTCAGTGACTTTCAATGTGGCATCGTCATAGGATGCCACTTCTCCAACAAGTCAGTTGGTCCATTTTCCGACCAACCCCCCTCCTTTTGTTTTTCCCTTAAAGGGACATTTGTAAATGTTTCAACTCCCATGTTCATCATCTCCAGCACCACCCCAACATCAACATATGTGGAAATGGCGCGTTTCTATGTTTTGTACTAAAAAATATAATTTCCAGTGACATTCAATATGCCCATCAGCATGAAACAGCAGGAAACGGGATTCATCAGACCAGGCTATGTTTTTCTATTTTTCCAGTGTCCAGTGTTTTCATTCCTTAGCCCACTGCAGTTTCTTGTTTTCTGCTGAAAGCTAATGGAGATCCATAATAAATACACCACAACTACATCTTTAAGGATCATAGCTTTCAGCTGGGTTCACCTGGTCAGTCTGTCATGGAAAGAGCAGGGGTCCTTAATGTTTTGTACACTCAGTGTATGTTGTGTCTACCAGCTCATTCCCACAGAAAACTGCAGAGGGAAGCAGTACCACCCAGTCAACCATCAGACTCCATTATGAGACGCCTCACAGAGGATATTCAACCCTAAGGGCAAATCCAAGGTTATCTCAATATCTATTCAGTAGAAGCTAACAAAACACACTTAAACTGACCAGGTGAACACTGATCAGTGAAGAGATGCTAACATTCTACAACACTCCCTTTCCTCTGCACAGTTCTCTCACAGTGAGAAACAAAAGGATTACAAAGGAGTGTTCTATGCCTTCTTCATTTGATCCAATCCACTACCACTTCTTATGTATACGTTCGTTTCTTTTTAAATGGCCCAATCTGTAGAATCTTGTCTCACAGTCAGTGCAGTGATAAGTCTTCTCTCCAGTTTGTAACCGTTGGTGTGTTTTTACGTTGCCCAATCAGGAGAATCTCTTGTCACATTCAGAGCAGGACTAAGGCTTCTCTCCTGTGTGTGTTCTCAGATGAACTTTCAGCTCAAATGATGTTTTGAAGCACTTTACACAGTCAGAGCAAGAGTAAGGCTTCTCTCCTGTGTGTATCAGTTGGTGCAATTTTAAGCTTTCCCGTCGAGAGAAATTCTTCCCACAGTCAGAGCAGGAGTAAGGCTTCTCTCCTGTGTGTGTTCTCAGATGAACTTTCAGCTCAAATGATGTTTTGAAGCACTTTCCACAGTCAAAGCAGGAGTAAGGCTTCTCTCCTGTATGTATACGTTCATGTTGTTTTAAGTTGCCCAGTTGAGAGAAACTTGCCCCACAGTCAGAGCAGGAGTAAGGCTTCTCTCCTGTATGTATACGTTCATGTTGTTTTAAGCTGCCCAGTTGATAGAAACTTGCCCCACAGTCAGAGCAGGAGTAAGGCTTCTCTCCTGTGTGTGTTCTCTGATGACATTTTAGCTGAGTTGATGTTGGAAAGCATTTTACACAGTCAGAGCAGGAGTAAGGCTTCTCTCCTGTGTGCACACTCTGATGAACTTTTAGCTGAGTTGATGTCGTGAAGCATTTTACACAGTCAGAGCAGGAGTAAGGCTTCTCTCCTGTATGTATACGTTCATGTGTTTTTAAGTGGCCCAGTTGAGAGAAACTTGCCCCACAGTCAGAGCAAGTGTAAGGCTTCTCTCCTGTTTGTATCCGTTGGTGTGATTTTAACTTGTCCTGTACAGAGAAACTCTTGCCACAGTCAGAGCAGAAGTAAGGCTTCTCTCCTGTATGTATACGTTCATGTTTTTCTAAGCTGCCCAATCGAGAGAAACTCTTCCCACAGTCAGAGCAGGAGTAAGGCTTCTCTCCTGTGTGAACACTCTGATGAACTTTTAGCTGAGTTGATGTTGTGAAGCATTTTACACAGTCAGAGCAGGAGTAAGGCTTCTCTCCTGTATGTATACGTTCATGTGATTTTAAGTGGGCCAGTTGAGAGAAACCTGCCCCACAGTCAGAGCAGAAGTAAGGCTTCTCTCCTGTATGTACACGTTCATGTGTTTTTAAGTAGCCCAGTTGAGAGAAACTTGCCCCACAGTCAGAGCAGGAGTAAGGCTTCTCTCCTGTGTGTATCCGTTGGTGTGATTTTAACCTGTCCTGTACAGAGAAACTCTTGCCACAGTCAGAGCAGGAGTAAGACTTCTCTCCTGTGTGCACTTTCTGATGAACCGTCAGAGCCTTTGATGTTGTGAAATTCTTCCCACAGTCAGTACAGGAATACATATTCTCTCCTGTGTGTACTTGTAGGTGTATTTTTAACTTTGATAAAACTGAGAAACTCTCCTCACAATGTGGGAAGTGGTGAGACCTCTTAGCTCTGTGATCTTCCTGCTGTTGCTCTCTGGATGTAGAGAATGTCTCAACATGGTCTCCTGTGTGAACAACATCAGAAGAACCAGTCAGTGTGTGTGATATACAGTGGGGAGAATAAGTATGTGATACACTGCCGATATTGCAGGTTTTCCTACTTACAAAGCATGTAGAGGTCTGTAATTTTTATCATAGGTACACTTCAACTGTGAGAGACGGAATCTAAAACAAAAAAAACAGAAAATCACATTGTATGATTTTTAAGTAATTAATTTGCATTTTATTGCATGACATAAGTATTTGATCACCTACCAACCAGTAAGAATTCCTGCTCTCACAGACCTGCTAGTTTTTCTTTAAGAAGCCCTCCTGTTCTCCACTCATTACCTGTATTAACTGCACCTGTTTGAACTTGTTACCTGTATAAAAGACTCCTGTCCACACACTCAATCAAACAGACTCCAACCTCTCCACAATGGCCAAGACCAGAGAGCTGTGTAAGGACATCAGAGATACAATTGTAGACCTGCACAAGGCTGGGGTGGGCTACAGGACAATAGGCAAGCAGCTTGGTGAGAAGGAAACAACTGTTGGCGCAATTATTAGAAAATGGAAGAAGTTCAAGATGACGGTCTCACCTCGTGGGGTATCAATGATTATGAGGAAGGTGAGGGATCAGCCCAGAACTACACGGCAGGACCTGGTCAATGACCTGAAGAGAGCTGGGACCACAGTCTCAAAGAAAACCATTAGTAACACACTACGCCGTCATGGATTAAAATCCTGCAGTGCACGCAAGGTCCCCCTGCTCAAGCCAGCGCATGTCCAGGCCCGTCTGAAGTTTGCCGATGACCATCTGGATGATCCAGAGGAGGAATGGGAGAAGGTTATGTGGTCTGATGAGACAAAAATAGAGCTTTTTGGTCTAAACTCCACTCGCCGTGTTTGGAGGAAGAAGAAGGATGAGTACAACCCCAAGAACACCATCCCAACCGTGAAGCATGGAAGTGGAAACGTCATTCTTTGGGGATGCTTTTCTGCAAAGGGGACAGGACGACTGCACCGTATTGAGGGGAGGATGGATGGGGCCATGTATCGCGAGATCTTGGCCAACAACCTCCTTCCCACAGTTAAAAAAAATATAAAAAATAAAAATGCACCTTTATTTAACCAGGTAAGCCAGTTGAGAACAGGTTCTCATTTACAACTGCGACCTGGCCAAGATAAAGCAAAGCAGTGCAATAAAAACAACAGAGTTACATATGGGGTAAAAAACATAAAGTCAAAAATACAACAGAAAAAATATATACAGTGTGTGCAAATGTAGCAAGTTATGGAGGTAAGGCAATAAATAGGCTATAGTGCAAAATAATTACAATAGTATTAACACTGGAATGCTAGATGTGCAAGAGATTATGTGCAAATAGAGATACTGGGGTGCAAAAGAGCAAAATAAATAACAATATAGGGATGAGGTAGTTGGGTGGGCTAATTTCCGATGGGCTGTGTACAGGTGCAGTGATCGGTAAGGTGCTCTGACAACTGATGCTTAAAGTTATTGAGGGAGATAAGAGTCTCCAGCTTCAGAGATTTTTGGAATTCGTTCCAGTCATTGGCAGCAGAGAACTGGAAGGAATGGCGGCCAAAGGAGGTGTTGGCTTTGGGAATGACCAGTGAGATATACCTGCTGGAGCGCAGACTACGGGTGGGTGCTGCTATGGTGACCAATGAGCTAAGATAAGGCGGGGATTTGCCTAGCAGTGATTTATAGATGGCCTGGAGCCAGTGGGTTTGACGACGAACATGTAGTGAGGACCAGCCAACAGTAAGAGCATTGAAGATGGGTTGCGGCTGGGTCTTCCAGCATGACAACGACCCAAAACACACAGCCAGGGCAACTAAGGAGTGGCTTTGTAAGAAGCATCTCAAGGTCCTGGAGTGGCCTAGCCAGTCTCCAGACCTGAACCCAATATAACATCTTTGGAGGGAGCTGAAAGTCCGTATTGCCCAGCGACAGCCCCGAAACCTGAAGGATCTGGAGAAGGTCTGTATGGAGGAGTGGGCCAAAATCCCTGCTGCAGTGTGTGTAAACCTGGTCAAGACCATATATATTATATAAGACCTACAGGAAACATATGATATCTGTAATTGCAAACAAAGGTTTCTGTACCAAATATTAAGTTCTGCTTTTCTGATGTATCAAATACTTATGTCATGCAATAAAATGCAAATTAATTACTTAAAAATCATACAATGTGATTTTCTGGATTTTTTTAGATTCCATTTCTCACAGTTGAAGTGTACCTATGATAAAAAATTACAGACCTCTACATGCTTTGTAAGTAGGAAAACCATCAAAATCGGCAGTGTATCAAATACTTGTTCTCCCCACTGTACATGTCAATCAAATGTATTTTATGAAGCCCTTTTTACATCAGAAGTTGTCACAAAGAAACCCACCCTAAAACCACAAAGAGCAAGCAATGCAAATGTAGAAGCCATATCATCCTCCACTCACTATCACAAGGGTTAGTATCATCCTCCACTCACTATCACAAGGGTTAGTAACTACACAGACTCAGTTCATAGAACTTTAAAACACTGGCAGTTTGTTTACTTGACTTCTTTAGTCTACTCTCTGATCACTCCAGATAGCCCAGTGAATAAAACACATGCTGGCAATACTGGTGTCAAACCATGTAAGTATCAGTAGCACAAAATAATATCTACCTTTTCATAGAAACAGTTCATCATGAAACAGTTATACTCCAACTTTTCATGCACATTGGGAAGTTGGAACAAACAACAAACTTAATTAGATTGAACCTGCTCTTACCATGAGAAACAGATTTCCCAATCTTCTCCTCCTCTTCTTCATCTTTAATGTTGACATTCAGCTCCAGTGTTTGACTGCAGTCTTCCAGCTTCACTGATGCCATCTCTGGATCTTGCAGTGCAAACTGGGCTCCACTGTCACAATCAGGACCCAGTGACTGTAGGTTTGGACTCAGTGTGGAAGGAGAGAGGCAGGCTGGGTTTGTACTCACTGTTGATGCTACCGGCCTCAGATTTAATTCTAGTCGTCCTGTAGTAACAATGAGAAACAGACACAAAAAGTTATTGTCTTCACAGTTCTGGCACTTTCTTTATTCTCTAAAAATATATTATATTTCTTCTTGTTAAAATATCTAATTCAGTGTTTGACTTGGACTGGAATAGGTGCCGGTACTCATTTTGGGTGCCGGTACTTAACATATAGCAGATTTTCACATACAGTCCCAGTCAAAAGTTTTAGAACTATTCATTCCAGGGGTTTTCTTTATTTTTTACTATTTTCTACATTGTAGATTACAAACATTCTACAAAGCTGTCATCAAGGCAAAGGGTGGCTACTTTGAAGAATCTAAAATATATTTGATTTGTTTAACACTTTTTTGGTTACTACATGATTCCATATGTGTTATTTCATAGTTTAAATGTCTTCACTCTTATTCTACAATGTAGAAAATAGTAAAAATTAAGAAAAACCCTTGAATGAGTAGGTGTGTCCAAACTTTTGACTGGTCCTGTAAATGCATAAATGACAAAAGCCATTTAGTAAAAGGTCACTGTTTGTTTTAGGAAGCACTGTGTACTATTTTCCTGAATAACCTTGTCTTCAATGTATTACTTCATTCAAAAACCAATTGTATTTTCCGTTCACACCATATTAACATTTATCGACAAATACAGAAATAACTGAATGTGTCTGAATATTAGTACACATGTAGAAAACTTATAATCATTACATTCAGCTTCAAAACAGTAGTGCAACCGTGAAATTGTCTCTCTCTGCTGCACTGAAGTCCGTTGACGCTGACCGAGTGGGCTGCGCTATTTTACCAGCTTGTTAATTTTACACAAAACCAAAAATGCAAAAAACAAACTCGGAAATCTAAAAGAAATGGATTCATTATGAAATCATGTACATCCATTCAGACAAACCCAAAGTATCTAGCTATGTGACTTGTAAAATAGTTACCAGGTTTACTCAGTTTGACATAAAAATAACACATCAAACCTTTACCAGACGTGATAATACCTTAACGGATTTGTTACCTAGCATGGTATGACATGTTCTTTCGATATTAGAAAGCTTAAAACGTGCTATTACATACTGATATTTTGTCTTCTATGAAGTCAAATCAAATTGTATTTGTCACATACACGCGTTTAGCAGATGTTATAGTGGGTGTAGCGAAATGCGTGTGCTTCTAGCTGACAGTGCAGTAATATCTAACAAGTAATATCTAACAATTTCACAACATATACCTAATACACACAAAACTAGTAAGGAATGGGATTTAAGAATATATACATATATTGACAAGCAATGACAAAGCGGCATGGACTAAGATACAGTAGAATATTATACAATAGAATGCAGTATATACATATGAGATGAGTAGTGCAAGATATGTAAACATTATTAAAGTGACTAGTGTTCCATTTATTAAAGTGGCCAATGACTTCAATAGGCAGCAGCAGCCTCTAATGCAGTCTGATGGCCTTGAGATAGAAGCTGTTTTTCATTCTCTCAGTCCCAGCTTTGATGCACCTGTACTAACCTCGCCTTCTGGATGATAGAGGGGTGAACAGGCAGTGGCTCGGGTGGTTGATGTCCTTGATGATCTTTTTGGCCTTCCTGTGACATCGGGTGCTGTAGGTGTCTTGGAGGGTGGGTAGTTTGCCCCCGGTAATGCGTTCGGCACACCCACCACCCTCTGGAGAGCCCTGCGGTTGTGGGCGGTGCAGTTGCCATACCAGGCGGAGATACAGCCCGACAGGATGCTCTCAATTGTGCATCTGTAAAAGTTTGTGAGGGTTTTAGGTGCTAGGGCGAATTTCTTCAGCCTCCTGAGGTTGAAGAGGCTCTGTTGCGCTTTCTTTGCCACCCTGTCTGCGTGGGTGGACCATTTCAGTTTGTTGGTGATATGTACGCCAAGGAACTTGACAGCTTTCCACCTTCTCCACTGCGGTCCCGTCGATTTGGATAGGGGGGTGCACACTGCTGTTTCCTGAAGTCCACCATCATCTCCTTTGTTTTGTTGATGTTGAGTGAGAGGTTATTTTCCTGGCACCACACTCCCAGAGCCCTCACCTCCTCCCTGTAGGCGGTCTCGTTATTGTTGGTAATCAAGCCTACTACTGTTGTGTCGTCTGCAAACTTGATGATTGAGTTGGAGGCGTGCTTGGCCACGCAGTCATGAGTGAACAGGGAGTACAGGAGGGGGCTGAGCATGCACCCTTGTGGGGCCCCAGTGTTGAGGATCAGCGAAGTGGAGATGTTGTTTCCTACCTTCACCACCTGGGGGCGGCCCATCAGGAAGTCCAGGAACCAGTTGCACAGGGCGGGGTTCAGACCCAGGGTCTCAAGCTTAATGATGAGCTTGGAGGGTACTATGGTGTTGAATGCTGAGCTATAGTCAATGAACAGCATTCTTACATAAGTATTCCTCTTGTCTAGATGGGATAGGGCAGTGTGCAGTGTGATGGCGATTGCATCATCTGTGGATCTATTGGGGCAGTAAGCAAATTGAAGTGGGTCTAGGGTGAGAGGTAGAGGTGATATGATCCTTGACTAGTCTCTCAAAGCACTTCATGATGACAGAGGTGAGTGCTACGGGGCGATAGTCATTTTGTTCAGTTACCTTTGCTTTCTTGGGTACAGAAACCTTGCCATGGTTGAATGCGGTGGTTCGCGCTTTCAGATTTGCGTGAATGCTGACATCTATCCACAGTTTCAGGTTAGCGTAGGTTTTAATAGTCACAGTAGGTTTTAATAGTCACAGTGGGCACAACATTACCTATACACTTCCTGATAAACTCAGTCACCGTTACAGTGTATACATCTAAATTATTTTCGGAAGCTACCCGGAGCATATCCCAGTCCGCGTGATCAAAACAATCTTGAAGCGTGGATTCCGATTGGTCAGACCAGCATTGAATAGTCCTTAGCACGGGTACTTCCTGTTTGAGTATCTACCTATAGGAAGGGAGGAGCAAAATGGAGTTGTGGTCAGATTTGCCAAAAGGAGGGCGGGGGAGGGCCTTATAACCATCCTGGAAGTTTGAATAGCAATGGTTGAGGATTTTAGCAGCGTGAGTACAACAGTCGATAGGTTTCTGCCTATAGGAAGAAAGAAGCTGTTAATGTTTGGAATATTGAGAGCTGCATAAGGATTTGGAGGATGACATATATTCCATGTATTTATTTCTGTCACTGGTGGGTGCCAGAAGGTATGCGGGCCAAGATAGCTGGGGGGCCACTGGTGCTAATCTTAGAAGGAGTATGTGATGGAATATCCTGACTAGGGTGCCACACGATGCCATATAGGGTGATCCTATATGAGGTGAGGAGTGACACTCAATAATGGTTGGCAACTGTTGGATGGAATTAGCTCTGAAAAGCATTATATAAACTAAGAGGTTTTCTATGTAAGTCATTCAGATGACAATAGGCTACGCCCGTACCGCTTGTCATGTGAATCTGGTACTGTAATATGAAATACTTTGAACCAACTCTCCATCTAAGTGTTTAACTATTCTCTTGCATACTGAATTACTTGATGCCAGAGAAAGTCGTCATAACACATACCTACAGTAATAAATAGAAACGGACAAAAAGGTTAATTGAATTGGTTAATGTTGGGTCGTCCCAGGTTTATGGTTTGCGCAACATTGTAGCCTAGACCAAGGCGTGGCCATTGCTGTGGTGAGAGAGAGAAGCACGCCTGTATCTCTCACAGAAATACAATGACATTCACTTTCTATGCTCTCTCCCTCTCTGTGCTGTTATAGACATAAGCCGGCAACTCTCTTCTCTCCAGCATTGCACTTCATCATTTATCTCCTAATAGAATAATAGCTGTCTGTTCAGAAAGAAATTAAATCATTCCCAATACTACACCAGGAGTAAGACTCGCCACAGAGGATCCATAGCTAATTTTAAAAAATAGCCTAGCTGTGGATTGTGTGTAGCCAAATCACAAGGCATGCCTAACGTGTGGCAAATCTGTCAGTTAACAGCATGCAGTCAAAACAGGCCTTTAGCAAATTTTTCTAATACAATCGCTGGAAAACACAGGTTGTAAAGCAAATGGATCCGGCTGAAAATAAAATACTAATGTCTCTATGTTACCAAGTTATCAACTTTCAAATAGGCCTATTGAGCGAACAGCATTGTTTCAAAAAGTAAAGCAAGAGAGAGATAAGCTTTTGGCCGGTGAGTGAGCTGCACATCATTGGGTGAGTCAGTGAAACTGGAAAGCTTTTTTAGGACTATATCTTCCTCCTTATATTGTACAATGTGTTTCTCTGCACACTTAGGGGCCTCGGCTATTGATGGATTCAAGACAAGGTCGTTTTTATTGATCTGTGTCAAAGTAGCCTGTCATTTTGGACATTTGTGAGGGCATCTAAAATGATGTAGAATTGCATGAAATCCATTTATAAAAAGAACACATTTTTCCCGGACTCTAGGCTACAAAAAATGTACTCCATGTGTATAACTTCTGCAAGCGGCTCCACACCACTGCTCTATGCCCGTATGCTTTGTTATAAAGGTTGTTTGTTTTTATCCGTTCTGGTACCTCAGAGCCCCCCAGGTCACCCCCCCCCCCCCCCCCCCCTCGGACTCACTTTTGGTTCCGGCACCACCCAATTTACAAATGAAGCACTGGAGAAGTGGGTAGCTGCCGCTGCCTCCTCCGGGACACTTCTCCTTTGCATAAAGTTAATCAGGCTGTTGATTATGGAATGTTGTCCCACTCCTCTTCAATGGCTGTGCGAAATTCCTGGATATTGGTGGGAACTGGAAGAAGCTGTGGTACACGTCGATCCAAACCATCCCAAACATGCTCAAAGGGTGACATGTCTCGTGAGTATACAGGACATGGAAGAATTGGGACATTTTCAGCATGTTCAATTGTGTGCAGATCCTTGCGAAATGGGGCCGTGCATTATCATGCTGAAACACGAGGTGATGGAGGTGGATGAATGGCAGGACAATGGGCCTCAGGATCTTGTCATGGCATCTCTGTGCATTCAAACTGCCATCGATAAAATGCAATTGTGTTAGTTGTCTGTAGCGTACATTTTTTTGGCAACAGTAGTCCTTGCAGGGCTTCTGCCGTGAAGTCTTGGAGGCCCAAAAACTTCTCAGCTGCAGATATAATGATGTCCAGCTTCTTGGACTTCTTGTGCAGTACAATTAATAACTGTGGCTGTAAATACTAAAAAATCCACCTTCAAAATAAGAGTATCAAGAACACTTGATTGACGTACAACATTTGCAACTGGTTGCAGTGCATCCACCGCCATATCTTCTTCAGAACTGTGGCCTCTTGCCCCTATAACTCTCTTCACCGCCTCCACATAGGAGATTTGCTGTACAGCCCTGATCCTTGTCACCTCAACCTCTTTCACCCTAACAGGGCATTCTGGGAATTCAGGAATATGACCCCCACCACAGTTACAACATTTTACATTCACATGCTCTTCAATAACATATTCCTTCCGTCTGCAAACACTTGACATGTGGCCAAACTTTTTACATCTATTGCATTGCATCAGGTTTTACACAAACTCTCTTATGGGGTATATTATATATCCCAGCTTTACATAGGGTGGTAGATACTCTTCATCAAACATCAATAATAAAGATGAACTTTGCTCCTTTTTCACATTCTCCATACGGGTCAAGCGACGTGCATTTGAATCCTTCTTCTTCGGGATTTGGTTGGCGGAGCGCATTCAACTTTTAGGTGCATACACCGCCACCTACTGTACTGGTGTGTGAGGCCATTCACAGACTACATACATTAAATTCATTGATACGGTAATTAATACAAAATTGCAGTATTAGCCTGCTCTAAAAAATGTGAGGGTAAATGTTCTTGGTTCGTGCAGATGACTGACCTCCTCAGACCAATTGATAAAAAATAATTATTCATTTAAGTTTGACTTTGAGTCCCTTCGTGGCGATTTTCCACAACAAAAATCCACCACCCCATTCCACTATTTAACACCATCTAGTCCTACGCCAGACCACTACCACTCAACACCCCCTGCAGCTGTTCTGCAGTAAATCCTCGCAATCCCAAGTACTTCTCTGCCGCTGCCACCACAGCCTCTATTTTCTGGGACTTTTGATCCATTTCTGCAGTACAATTGACAACCATTGCTATAAATGCTAAAAAGCCCACCTTACTGAAGCACATATTCTTCCCATCACTCTCTCTTGGTCTCTGCCTACTCACAGGAATCCTCTCAAGATCCCTCACCCTGTACCCATCTTCCTCTAGCACTCTCTTCACTGCTTCTGCTACAACACTTTCTGTACTACTGTAACCCTGGCAACCTCAATCTAATAATAATAATAATAATAATAATAATAATAATAATAAGCCATTTAGCAGACGCTTTTATCCAAAGCGACTTAGTCATGTGCGCATACATTTTTACGTATGGGTGGTCCCGGGGATCGAACCCACTACCCGTTACAAGTGCCATGCTCTACCAATTGAGCTACAGGTGAGCTATAGAGGACCACAATCTGCCTTTCTCTCACCTGACACCTCAGATCTCAGACACCCCCACAACTAACACACAGAACTTTCTCCACCGATACCACACATTTCTTCATCTCATGCCCTCCTGCACACTTGCCACATCTAGGCATCTCACGCCTACACACTGCTGCAACAGGCCCATAAACTTCACCCCTAAAACACTGTAATATTTACAGAACAGAATCTCTCACGGGATAACTGACACTTCCTACCTTGATCGTATCTGGCAGAGACTATGCATCAAAATCCAGCATGACAGAATGTATTCTCTACGATCTACGTCTCACCAAACCGAGGGTGTCACAGACACCTGGAATCTTCCATTTCAACTGCACATCCTCAACACTTAAACCTAACCCCGTTATCACTCCTTTCAATGCCACACTGTTCCGGAGAGCAATTCAAGTCACAATTCCTGTCTCTAATCACGTAATCCGCAGCGCCCGCTCCCTCTGGACAGAGGAGAAACAATAAATCATCACGAGTCCACTCAGTTACCTTCACCAACTCAACAGTCCCCAACCTCTTCTCCACCTAACCTGACACCACATATGGATCCATTCTCTCTACAAATCTCACTCCCACTGGGCCAGAATCATCCTTATCATCCTCGGAACAAAGCCCGAACTCGGAGTTCCTCACCACAGTTAATTCATCCTCACTCTCGTCACGTTCACTTTCCTCCTGTAGCTTTTCTAAAAGTTCTGTGTGATCTTCCATTCCATATTCACTCAAAACATATTCCACTTTTCTCCTTTGTCATTGTCCACCATCTTCTCCTTCATCAGATATTCCAGAAGGTTTGTGCATCCCCCACTGCAATCCCCCATTCCACTTTTTTCTTGTCCGCCATCTTACCACGTGTCTCAGCTCATCCACACCAATGGAGTACCACAGTATAAATGATAATACCCATAAAACCTTGCAGTCGAACAGGGAAATGGTTCCAATCATTTTTACACCATTCATTTTTCCCATAGGGGATTTTAGAAACACTTATAATAAGGGCTGTGTTTCGTGTAGGCTTACCCTGGCGTGGCGTTTTGATAACCATGTAAATCTCTCTAGGACAAGGTGACTTATCAATATATTCGCCTGTATTTACCCCTACAAAAATGACATTTAATTAGCTGCTAATGTGGCTATCATAAAGAACTACAAATGCCATGATGATCTGGACAAAATTGCTGAATCGAGTCAAAGGTAAGGATCTCTGGGTTAACCATCTAATGTTAGCTAAATTTAGTAATAAATAGGCTACATTTATTTAAATGGTCAGTTCTGTGAACTGTCTTGTGCAAGTTTTAAATTGACACAATACCTGTTAGCAAAGGTGTCAGCTAGAGATGACGTGCTGGAGATTGCAGTGATTTGTTGTTTTGCATGATGTCTACTTTGATGATAATTAGAGTTTTATAATCTGAGAGGAAATAGAGCCGAATATATTGCTAAAAGTCACGCCAAGTGAAGCCTACACGAAACACAGACCTTATTTTAAGTGTTTCTAAAATGAATAAAAAGGAAAAATGATTGGAACCATTTCCCTGATTGACCGCTACGTTTTATGACAATTTTTGCAAAAATAATCATAATTTAAAAACTGTACTCAGACTTTAATCAGTATTTTGCTGAAGCACCGATGGCAGTGATTACAGCCTTGAGTGTTCTTGGGTATGACGCTACAAGCTTGGCATACCTGTATTTTGGGACTTTCTCTGCAGATCTTCTCAAGCTTGTCAGGTTAGATGGGGAATGTCGCCACACAGCTATTTTCAGGTCTCTCTGTACTTTGCTCCGTTCATCTTTCCCCCGTTCCTGACTAGTCTTCCAGTCCCTGCCACTGAAAAACATTCCCACAGCATGATGCTGCCACCACCATGCTTCTCCGTTGGGATGGTGCCAGGATTCCTCCAGACGTGACGCTTGGCATTCAGGCCAAAGAGTTCAATCTTGGCTTCTTCACACCAGAGAATCTTGTTTTTCATGGTCTGAGAGTCCTTTAGGTGTCTTTTGGCAAACTCCCAGCGGGCAGTCATGTGCCTATGAGGAGTGGCTTCCGTCTAGCCACTCTACCTTAAAGGCCTGATTGGTGCTGCTGCAGAGATGGTTGTCCTTCTGGAAGATTCTCCTATCGCCACAGAACTCTGGAGCTCTGTCAGAGTGACCACTGGCTTCTTGGTGACCTCCCTGACCAAGACCCTTCTCCCCTGATTGCTTAGTTTGTCTGGGCTGCCAGCTCTAGAAAATGTTTTGGTGGTTCCATACTTTTTCCATTTAAGAATGATGGAGGCCTTTCGATCATATCCTTGGACTAAAATGTTTGACACTCAGGTGCAAGCCTAACATCACATGCAAAGGGCCTTTGGGTAACATTGCACATATTCAATGATCTCTCTTTTTCTCACGTAGGCTGTTAATTTCTGATCTTTTATACTTTTTTTGGTTTATAAACGTATCATGGTATACTACGTTAACTCTATACGTATGGGCCATATTGTTACTTGGTAGCTACTAGCAGCAGACCCTGTGTTGTGGATCATCTACCACTATTTTGGATGGTCCATACTGTAACGTTAACGTTAGTCTCAGGCTTCACTAACTAGCGTTACTGTTTTAGGTGGAACTATTCTTTGCTACTTTTCAAACAAATACTACGTGATATTTCACATATCATCTTGCTAGAGAGGCCTTTTGTTGTGATATTTAGGCTACTATATAGGCTACTAGCAAAAGACCCTGTGTTGTTAGGATAGATTTATGTTTGTTTCTTCCAACAGATCTTTACATATTTTCCTCACTACAAAATATTCCTGCGGTCCTTGTGGTTACTAAACATATTTTAGATATGCCTTCATGCTATAGCTTATTCCATGTTTACATCTTTGGTTAAATGACTTCAAATGCTAAACTTAAAATGTACTTTGTGGAATGTCCGAGGAGTTTGTAAACTATCCAAGCTTAAAACTGGTTATTACTAGGCTTAAACAACTTCATTCATCTATTGTGTTCCTACAAGAAACTCACTTGTTGAAGGATGAATTACTTAAAGTATGCAGGAGATGGCAAGGGCAAGTAATAGCATCCTGTTTCTCCTCTCATTCTCATGGTGTTATGGTTTTAATTCACTAATCTGTTCCGTTTCAAGTGGATACTATTATAACTGATACAGCTGGTAGATACATTTTGATACAGGAAACTCTTGAAGGAGCATATTAATCTGGATAATGTTTATGGTCCTAATGATGATAATCCCAAATTCTTTGAGAATGTATTTCTATTGATAGCCTCCATTCCTGGTAAGGTCCTAATGGCAGGGGACTTTAATTGCACTCTTGATCCTCATCTAGATTGCTCCTCTGGTTTAGACACTTCCCACTCGCAGAGTAGAAAGAAATTACAGCATTTCATTAAGGACTTAAATCTATGTGAACCTTGGAGAACTCAGAACCCGAGTAAAAGGGAGAATTCATGTTCACATTTAAATCATATTCTCATGTAGACTACTTTTTAGTTTATTGCTCATTGCTTCCCAATGTAGCAGGAAATGGATATGATACTATTGTTTTGAATGACCATTCCCTTGTGTAATTATTCTATAGGGATACAAAACTAGTAAAAGGATCCTCTTGATGGCGTTTGCATCCCAGATGGTTACAGGACCCAGACATCTTACATTACGTTGGAGTGCATATAGATGTCTATTTGACATTGAACACTGACCAAACGTCAGCGAGTACCAGATGGGAGGCTTTCAAAGCACATATTTGGGGGCAAATTATACGTTTTACCAGTTTCAAATCTAATAAATCAGAAAATGAGAGAATTGGAGAGGGAAGCATTTTTGGATAACTCAGTAGAAGTAAACAAGGAATGATTTGGTCTTAAAGCTCAGTATGAAGAACTTCCCACCTCAAAGGCTGCAAACAGCTTAACTAGGCTGAAACAGTCCTTCTATGATCAAGGTGAAAAACCTGGTAAATTGCTGGCCTGGCACATTAAGAAGTAAAATTCAGCCTTTAATGCAATTCATAATTTACAAGGACAATTATCAATGGATCCTGTAGAAATAAACCAAACATTTGCTTCCTACTGCAACACACTTTACAACTCTGAATCTCCTGAGAACTGAACTAGTCAGGTCTTGATTTTCCCTCTACTTCAGAAGACACTAAATTGGATCTGGAAAAGGAATTGGATGGTGTTTAAATATCTGATGCTATTTTCGATATGAAGGGAGGTAAAGCGGAAGGTCCAGATGGGCTCCCAATAGATATTTAAGGACAAACTTCTAGGTCCACTTTTGGATATGTACAGTGCATTAGGAAAGTACTCAGACCCCTTTACTTTTTCCACAATTTGATTCGTTACAGCCTTATTCTGAAATGGATTAAATAAAAAAAATCCTCATCAATCTACACACAATACCTCATAATGACAAAGTGAAAACAGGTTCTTAGACATTTTTGAAAATGTATTAAAAATAAAACAGCAGAAATACCTTGTTTACATAAGTATTCACACCCTTTGCTATGAGACTATGAACCTCGACATTTTTCTCAGGTGGATCCTGTTTCCATTGATCATCCTTGAGATGTTTCTAAAACTTAATTGGAGTCCAACTGTGGTAAATTCAATTGATTGGAGATGATTTGGAAAGTCACACAACTGTCTATATAGGTGACCAAGAACATGATGGTCACTCTGACAGAGCTCCAGAGTTCCTCTATGGAAATGTGAGAACCTTCCAGAAGGACAACCATCTCTTCAGCACTCCACCAATCAGGCCTTTATGGTAGAGTGGCCAGACGGAAGCCACTCCTCAGCAAAAAGCACATGACAGCCCGCTTCGAGTTTGCCAAAAGGCACCTAAAGGACTCGGACCATGAGAAACAAGATTCTCTGGTCTGATGAAACCAAGATTGAACTTCTTGGCCTGAATGACAAGCATCACGTCTGGAGGAAACCTGGCACCATCCTTATGGTGAAGCATGGCAGTGGAAGCATCATGCTGCGGTGATGTTGTTCAGCGGCAGGGACTGGGAGCCTAGTCAGGATCGAGGGAAAGATTATTGGAGCAAAGTACAGAGAGATCCTTGATGATAACCTGCTCCAGTGCGCTCAGGACCTCAAGACCGGGGCGAAGGTTCACCTTCCAACAGGACAACGACCCTAAGCACACAGCCAAGACAACGCAGGAGTGGCTTCGGGACAAGTCTCTGAATGTCCTTGAGTGGCCCAGCCAGAGCCGGGACTTAAACCCAATCGAACATGTCTGGAGACCTGAAAATAGCTGTGCAGCGACGCGCCCCATCCAACCTGACAGAGCTTGAGAGGATCTGCTGAGAGGAATGGGAGAAACTCCCCAAATACAGGTGTGCCAAGCTTGTAGCGTCATACACATTAAGACTTTGGCTGTAATCACTGCCAAAGGTGCTTAAACAAAGTACTGAGTAAAGGGTCTGAATACTTATGTAAATGTAATTGTTCAGTTGTTGTTGTTTTTGCAACAACTGATAAAACCCAGTTTTTGCTTTGTCATTATGGGGTATTGTGTGTAGATTGATGAGGGAAAAAAACAATTTAATCAATTTTACAATAAGGCTGAAACGTAACAAAATGTCGAAAAAGTCCAGGGGTCTGAATACTTTCCGAATGCACTGGTGTGTGTGTGCCTTCCCAAATCATGTCAAACAAACTTAGTTATCTAGAACCTACTCTTACCGTGACAAACAGATTTCCCATTCTTCTCCTCCTCTTCTTCATCTTTAATGTTGACATTCAGCTCCAATGTTTGACTGCAGTCTTCCAGCTTCACTGATGCCATCTCTGGATCCTGCAGTGTAAACTGGGCTCCACTGTCACAATCAGGACCCAGTGACTGTAGGTTTGGACTCAGTGTGGAAGGAGTGAGGCAGGCTGGGTTTTGTCCTCACTGTTGATGTTACCGGCCTCAGACTTATCTGAATCGGCCAGTAGTAATAAAGAGAAACAGACACAAAAGTTATTGTCTTGACAGTTCTGGCACTTTCTTTATTCTCTAAAAATATTTTCACTTTTTTCTTGTTCAATTATCTAATTCAGTGCTTGACTTGGACTGAAATAGGTGCTAATACTCATTTTGGGTGTTAATTTAAGTTAAGTGTCTAATTTCCTTAATAACCTTGTCTTCACTGTATTACTTCAATCAAAAACCAATTGTATTTCCTGTTCACACCATAGCAACATTTATTGATAACAACAGAATATGTCTGAAAATTAGTACACATGTAGAAAACTGATAATCATTACATTCATCTTCAAAACAGTAGTCCGACCGTGAAATTGTCTCTATCTGATGCACCCGCACTGTCCTCACTGAAGTCCCGTTGACGCTGACCGAGAGTAGCCGCCATTTTACCAACTCGTGAATTTAACACAAAAACAATAATATGCTAAACGAACTCAGAAATCTAAAATAAATTGATTATTTATTGAACTAACATGAGAAAATTATGTACATCCACTCAGACAAACCCAAAGTATCTAGCTATGTGACTTGTAAAATAGTTTTGACCAGTTCTTTCACTCAATCGGTTTGACACAAAAATAACACATCAAACCTTTACCAAACGTGATAAAACCTTAACGGATGTGATACCTAACATGGTATGACATGTTCTTTCGACATTAGAAAGTTTAAACGTGGTATTACATACCTCTAGTAATAAATAGAAACGGACACAAAAGGTTATCCTCTTGACTGCACAGTTCTGGCGCTTTTTTTATTCTGAAGATTGTGGCATGGGTGCGCCTGCCGGAACTTCCTGTTTCCCGACCACCACAGTGCAACAGTCCGTGCATTCCGGGATCCCTGGGACGGCCCTACCAGTCATTACGTAATAACGTAAAACTGCAACATTACGTAGAATAAACAATAACCTTAATCAAATTGACTGGCCATCTCGGCGACAAATATGATTTGACATTAGTTAGTTTAGATTTGTTTATTGTTTGTTTATTATCACATATTTGTATTTGCAAAAGTAACATAAACACATAACATTTTATATGATCAGATATTTTTAGTTACACATTGAATTATTGAACAATTACATTTGATTTATTTTCTTATTAACTAGTAGTGTATTGGTAGTTAGTAAACATGCTACCTAACTGATGAACAATTATAGGTACAAGCTAATAACCCTCCTGAGTGGCGCAGTGGTCTAAGGCACTGCATCGCAGTGCTAACTGTGCCACTAGAGATCCTGGTTCGAATCCAGGCTCTGTCGCAGCCGGCAGTGACCGGGAGACTCATGGGCGGCGCACAATTGGCCCAGCGTCGTCCAGGGTAGGGGAGGGAATGGCCGGCAGGGATGTAGCTCAGTTGATGGGTTTGATTCCCAGGGGGGGCCAGTATAAAAAAATAAAAAATTGTATTCACTAACTGTAAGTCGAGAGTGTCTGCTAAATGACTAAAATGTAATATATATACTATCTTATTGAACAAGAAACTTAACTCAAATAATGATGAAGTGTGCTAGGCATCTCTCTCCAGGTTGTTGCGCTGCTTGGCTGGCCTGCTGCTGCCTGTGCACAAGCTGAGCGCCTGCTGCTGAAGTCACTCACAATGCACTTTTGCATCCAGGCACGTGTGTTGTGACTGAGTGTATTGTGACTGAGTGTGTGACAGAGAAACTCGTTTTAGTGTCATTTTGAAAGAAATTGTGTGCATTTTAGTGTTTGAGTCAATTTTCAAAAGTTGCTAAAATTTCCAAATAAGTTTTTAAAAGTAGCTAAATTTGTTGCTAGGTGCTGTTTGAAAAAAAAGTTGCCAGGGTAGTCTGAAAAGTTGCTAAATCTAGCAACAAAATAGCTAAGTTGGCATCACTGGGCCCTACCCCATTACATGAGAACAGGGTATCTGCCACTGCCTCCTCCTCCTCCAGGACACTTCTACTTTGCATAGAGTTGATCAATCTGTAGATTGTGGCCTGTGGAATGTTGTCCCATTCCTCTTCAGTGGCTGTGTGAAGTTGCTGTATATTGACGGGAACTGGAACAAGCTGTGGTACACGTCGATCCAACCCTCCCAAACATGCTCAATGGGGGACATGTCTGGTGAGTATGCAGGACATGGAAGAACTGGGATATTTTCAGCCTCCATGAATTGTGTACAGATCCTTGCGACATTGGGCCCTGCATTATCATGCTGAAACATGACGTGATGTCGGCAGGACAATGGGCCTCAGGATCTTGTCATGGTATCTCTGTGAATTCAATTTGCCATTGATAAAATGAAATTTTGTTCCTTCTCTGTATCTTATGCCTGCCCATACCATAACCCTGACACGAACATGGGGTACTCTGTTCACAACATTGACATCAGCAAACCGCTCGCCCACACACCACCATACACTTGGTCTGCAGTTGTGAGGGTGGTTGGGCATACTGCCAATTTCACAAAAACAAAGTTGGAGGTGGCTTATGGTATAGAAATTACCATTGAATTATCTGGCAACAGCTCTGGTGGACATTCCTGCAGTCAGCATACCAGTTGCATGCTCCCTCAAAACTTGAGACATCATTGTCAGTGGTAGAAAAAGCACCCAATTGTCATACTTGAGTAAAAGTAATGATACCTTAATAGAAAATGACAAGTAAAACTGAAAGTCACCCAGTAAAATACTACTTGAGTAAAAGTCTATAAGTATTTGGTTTTTAAATATACTTGACTATCAAAAGTAAAAGTATGAATAATTTCAAATTCCTTATATTAAGTAAACCAGATGACACAATTTATTTATTTATTTATTTGTTTATGGATAGCCAGGGGCACACTCCAACACTCAGACATCATTTACAAACTAAACATGTGTTTAGTGAGTCCACCAGATCAGAGGCAGTAGGGATGACCAGGGATGTTCTCTTGATAATTGTGTGAATTTGACCAGCATTCAAAATGTAATGAGTACTTTTGGGTGTCAGGGAAAATGTATGGAGTAAAAAGTACATATTTTTCTTTCGGAATGTAGTGAAGTAAAAGTTGTCAAAAATATAAATAGTAAAGTACAGATACCCAAAAAAAAGACTTCAGTAGTACTTTAAAGTATTTTTATTTAAGTAATTTACACCACTGGGCATTGTGTTGTGTGACAAAACTTCACATGTTAGAGTGTTTGTTTTTTTACGGGGTATCTTATATATCCCAGCTTTACATGCGGTGGAAGAAAGGCTTACCCTGGCGTAACATTTTGATAACAGTGTAAATCTCTCTAGGACAAGGTGACTTTGATCAATATGTTCACCTGCATTTACCCCCCAAAAATGAAACACTAATTAACTGCTAATGTGGCTATCCTAAAAAACTACAAATGCCATGATGATCTGGACAAGACTGCCGAATCGAGGCAAAGGTAAGGATCTCTGGGTTAACTACGGTGGCCGGGAAGTGCAAAGCAACATTACAAAGAATGAAACACTTTTACAAAGCTCGAGACAAATTTACATTTTGGAAAACAAATTTACATTTTGGAAAACACATTTACATTTTAAAAAACAAATTAACATTTTAGAAAACAAATTTACATTTTAGAAAACAAATTTACATTTTAAAAAACAAATTAACATTTTAGAAAACAAATTTACATTTTAGAAAACAAATTTACATTTTAGAAAACAAATTAACAAGAAGCAAAACACTTTTACCAGTCCCGAAACAAATTTACAAATGACAGATTCGTCACGGAAAGGGAATGTACCACAAACCGGAAGTGACGCGGAAGTGATGAGCGTGGTCTTTTCGTGGAGTTGTTGTGGAGTTTATGGCGTCAAATAAGTTTATGGTGACCGCCAGAACATGGACTGCGGCCGAGGGATGTTTTTCCCGTTTTGTGGCAAACACATGAACAGCTTAACGCGGTTTTGCTTTACGTGTGGTCGGTGTTTGGAGTTTTTAAACGACGCGGACAAGACGGAAACATTGGAAACACAGGGGACGTCTCGACAGCCGGACAGTGCTATGCAAAGTAAGTTTAGCAAAACCAAAACGCTAGCTATCTAAGGACAGTAACGCTAATGATTTTTTGAGCGGCTTCTAACTTTTTGTTTCGGAACTCTGTCCATTTCTGCAGAACAACCATGCCCATCATACAAACAGTTCATGGAGTACAGAAGCTCGAAATCAAAAGAACGACAGTCTTTTAACTATGGGCCAAAAGGAAGATATAGGCCTAAAGAAAGAAAACACGTCCAGGTAAGGTGTACTGACCGTCCTATACAATTTTGCAATGCTCTATATGTATTTGTGTGTTTGTGTATATTTATTTTACCTATGTATACATTAATTATATCTTTGTTATTTTACTAGATAAACGTAGGATTGATGGTGCCAAGTGGAACTGATTTAAAACCTCTAAGAGGGAAAACACTACCATTATTTACAGACCCAGAGGTATCAGCACCTGATCTACTGAAACAAGCTGTCCAGAAAATGACAACATTTAACAAGGACATGCACGAATGACCTTATGTCCTTTTGTATCCAGACTGCTCAGAGGTGGTTCATGTGCCTGGGTCAGAAAGGCCATTCAAATTGGCTGAATATAAAAAGGAAATAGGAAAGGCATATTCCAGGATCACTTTTTTCATTTGCCTAGAAAAACACTATAAAAGAGGTTAGTGGATCTCATGATTCAATATTTTTACATATTTAGATACTCTGCTGGAGGATAGATAATGGTTGTTTGAATTATTTTTTTCAGTGGATGATACCTCAGACTCTGATTCTGAAATTGTCATCACAACAAGGAGCACAGCTGAACTCAATCGTGCTGACACTTTGGTACATCAGTTATTTCTCTTTTTTAAAATATTTATGTATGTTTGTATTTATTCATTTTCATATAATTTATTAATTAGATGTACATTGGATTTTAAGCATAAAATCAATGTCCTGGTCAATATTTTAGTGGAAAAAGGCTTGTTTTGATTATTTTGCAGTAACTATTATACAGTAACACAGACAACCATTCAGCATTGATATATACTGTATGTGGTAATGGAAAAATAATGGAACCTGTTGAAAGTTGTTGATCATTTTATCCGTTTCCTCTCAGGTTTTTGAACCACAAAATCGAAGTACTCCCAAACACAAGCTGGACGATGAAAGGTAGGTGTTGCACACTTGGACACAAAGGAATTTTCACACGTGCAATAATAATTCATATTTTGTTGGGCTACAGTGCTTTCACTACCAGGTAAAGTGCAATTTCACCTTTTTTTTTATTTAACTCACAAAACGGATAAAACTACTAGCAGATATTTCACTACTTATTCACATACACATTATACATACATTTATATTGCTGCACATAAGCTCAACGTTGCTACATGCTATCAGCTGTTTCTGTAACTGACTGCGGTGCCCCCTCGCTCCCTACCTAAAGAACCCACAGCTGCCTGTGTGAGCAGAGCTGTACAGAATAAACCCACTGAAATACAGTTGCTCTTGCAGTTGAATAAACAAAAATTAACCAAACCATTAAAAAAAACACGTGAGAATGAAGTGGGGGGTATCCACTGTCCATTCATATGTCCCACATCACTGTCGATCCTGCATAGGTACTATAGGCCTTTACTGAAGTGGCACGGTCATCCAGAACCAACTTAAAGAACTCCAACACGTTTCGGCATCTAGCCTTTGTCAGGGAGTCAAATAGATGTAATGAGAGACACTGGGTTTTTTCTAGTGGTAATCCACCAATAGGAAACATGGGACACATCCATATACATAATGTTTACATGATTTGACTATTGTAGGCCTGAAGGACACCTACTGGTTTTAAGATGTCTACAACACCCACTCTAGCCCAGAACACCTTGGACACTAGAAAATACCCATTGTCTCTCATTTCATCTGTTTGACTCGCTGACGAAGGCTAGATGCAAAAACGCATTAAAGTTCTTTTAAATTGGTTCTGTATGGCTTGGCCACTTGCAATACAAGCATTTTAATAGTTAAAAAATAGTAGTTTGAGCTTTCTTTTATTTTATACCTTTTCCATTAAAAAAGAAACTCAAACTAACTCAGATTTGAGTCCAGGAAGCGCTCCTATCCACATGTTCTCAAAATAATATTTTTTAAAAATACATCTTTCTGTTCCCTCTACTACTACATGCTACTCAAAGCTACATTATAGCCTTTATCATGGAGCTAATCATTTTAATATGTTTTATCATGTTTCAGAGATGCACCAGGACAATCAACAATTCAGCCAGGACAGGTAATAAGGCAGACTGTGGCAGCATGACATTTCTTGCTTTCAGTGTTGTTGTTTCAGACATTTTAATCTTTTTTTCAGATAGTAATATCTGATGCTGAGGATCTGGATCCACCGGAAGCAAATCCAGAAAAAATGTCTTGCTACAGGTAAGTAAAAAAAAAAGAAAAGATAATGACTGACATAATTTAAATGTATTGAACTGATTACATGGGGAAGACATTTTTGTTTGTAAGATGTTTTAACATGGAAATGGCAATTTCCCAACAGTAAATACACAGACCTGTATTCACCAAATGTTGAGCAGGAGGACGAAGAGCCGGTTGCTGTCAATGTGAAGAATTTCCAACACACAGCAATGTAATATGCTTTTGACTATAGCACTCCAGTTTTTTAACTGTACAATAGTTCTTGTATATCTGGAATATCCACAAATGAATTAACTTTTTGTCATTACAGGGAGGAGACGGACATTGCATTACCTGACATCGTAGCAAACCTGTCTCTTCCTATTGATCATAAAAAAGTCAGCCGGTTTAACATCTCAAGGGCTAATGTTTGGGATGGGGCAGTCAGAGGTTTCAAGCGTACAACATATTCTGAAACCTGTGACATGCTGGTGAAATTTACTGATGATACTGGTGTTCTGGAAGAGGGAATTGACACTGGTGGTCCAAGACGAGAGTTTTTAACTCTACTGATGAAACACCTAAAAGACCGGCCCATTTTTGATGGACCAGAAGGACATCGGTTCTTGGTCTACAATGCAAAGGGTATGCATATTGGTTGGATGTGTACTATAGGCTACTAATGGTTGGTTAATGCTCATTGACCATATATATCACATGACATATGCTTGCATATTACATTTACATTTTAGTCATTTAGCAGACGCTCTTATCCAGAGCGACTTACAGTTAGTGAATACATATATTTTTATACTGGCCCCCCGTGGGAAACGAACCCACAACCCTGGCGTTACAAACGCCATGCTCTATCAACTGAGCTACATCCCTGCCAGCCATTCCCTCCCCTACCCTGGACGACGCTGGGCCAATTGTGCGCCGCCCATGAGTCTCCTGGTCGCGGCCGGCTGCGACAGAGCCTGGATTCGAACCAGGATCTCTAGTGGCACAGTTAGCACTGCGATGCAGTGCCTTAGACCACTGCGCCACTCAGGACACATATTACAGTATATACAGTAATGCATTGTTTTAATTTTGCAATATGAATTCATTCACAGCTGTTAGGGAGGATGAATACTACTTGGCATGAAAGATGATTGCTGTGTCAGTTGTGCATGGAGGTCCAGGACCCCATTTCCTGTCAGAAGATCTTGTACATTATCTTGCAGGCCAGCCTTCATTCAAAGCAACAAATAATGTAATAACTGATGAAGAAATAGGGAAAGCTTTGCAAGAGGTGAGAATAGCATAAGGGTATGGTAGGGCAGAGTTTTTCATACTTACTGCAGTGTTTTTGAGACAATGTTTACTTCCTATATCACGTGCGGAATATATTTAATTAATTTATTAGTTTTTGATAGTGTAAGATTACACCTTGCTATGTACGTTATTAAAAAAATAGGCAAGGACAGTGCATACAGTTATTGACTGGGGTGTTTTTGCCCATTTTCATGTCTTTCAGATTGAGAATGCTGCTTCATTGGATGCTCTGCAAGAATGTATGATGAGACACAGCACAATGTTACAGACAGCAGGTTGTCTGAGACATGTGGCTACTGTGGAAGAAAAGAAAGAAATCATGTCAGACTACCTCCAATGGTATATCATTGACCGCAACTCATCTGTAATTGACAGGTAAGATGATATTTGTAGTGATGAGATTTTTATTTATTTATGTATGAATTTTTTGTTTGAAATGCCTCATGGTCCCCATCTTTGGTTTATGCAAGTATGTATATCTGTTATCAATTTGTCCTTAATCAGAATTTGTACCTTAGTGTATTTCAACGGATATGTGATGTCACTTCATTCTGTGTCAAACTACAGTGCCTTCATTAAGTCTGCACACCTTTATAGATTCAATTTAAAATATATTTAAATCCTTTTCCTCATCAATCTACACACAATACATCATAATGACAAAGCAAAAACAGAAATTAGATCTTAGGTTTCTCCTCCTGACTAACTCTTCCATAGAGGAAAATCAGTCCAGTTACCCCTTAAAGTGATCCATCCACCTCTGCTGCACATCTGGCAGCAGAGTGATGGTTTGAGGCTCACTTTACCCATCAAACCCTTGATGACTTGCTGCTGTTTATCCAACCACCTGCTCCATACTGTAGCAGTGTCATTTACATATGGATCTATTTCTGCCCTCAGTTCTCATAGAGATCCTGACATGCAGAGAGGTTTTAGTATCTCTTGGAAATGTCCCTGAAAATCAGATATAAAGAGTGTGGTGATGTTGTGTGTAAAGCCTGTAGCTTCATACACGAGGAATCCAGGCTGGAATTACTTCCAAAGGTGCTTCAACAGTGTACTGAGAAAATGGTTAATTAACTTGTGCGAATGTGATATTCCAGTTTTTAATTTTTATTAAATTTGCTACAATTTCTAAAAACTTGTTTTTGCTTTGTCATTATGATGTATTGTGTGTAGGCTGATGAGGAAAAATATTAATATTACTATTTTAAATTGAATCTATAACAAAACAAAGTTGTGAAAAAGTGCAATGGGTGTGTAGACTTTCTGAAGGCATCGTGTGAGTGCTCAAGCCACCCATCCGTCTGTGTCATTCCAGTCTTTTGTTTCTGTGTGTTATACTTAGTTTGTAACAATTAACGTTTAATGTGCAATGCAAAAATAGGGTTTTTGAAATCAATTTTCAACAATGTTAAGGTGGATAGTAATTGTAGAGAAGAGAATATTTAATAGTTTTCTTTAGATCATTTTAAATTCAATTGGCACTACACAGCAGTGAAACAATGTTTGTGTTCACTCTGTAGATTCAGAGATGGTCTTTCAACCCTGGAGTTTTTGACTGCACTACAGCAACACCCTACTTTGCTGGCCCCTGTCATGTGCCACTCTGAAAGGCGACTCACTGCTTTTGAACTTGAGAGACTCTTCAAACCTGACCTCAGTCCTTCGGGGAGTAATCGAAGACTTAAAGAAAGTCAAACCATGGCCTACTGGGCAGACTATCTCCTTGATTGTGAAGGTTTGTTTGTTTTTTATAAATAGTTAAGAAAACACATGGCAGTGATGTATCTGATTTGTTTTTCTTTGCAGAAGGCCAGGCTGCTGTGTCTGTGGAAGATGTTTTGATGTTTGCTACTGGGCTGTCTTCACTTCCCCCATCTGGCTTGGAACCACTGCCTCAAATAGAGTTCCTGGAGGACTCTGCGTTCCCAATGGCAAATACATGTTCAAACTCCTTGAGATTACCACTCCTAGACTCATACACTTTGTTTAAGTCACAAATGGACTTTGGAATTCAAAATAGTCCAGGATTCGGCTGTTTCTAAGCTATATGATGGATGACCCCTAGAGTTAAGACTCTGAAAAAGTTGTTGTTGTTAAAGGTTAGGGTTGGGCATCATTTAGATTTTAACGATTCTGATTCCAATTCCGATTCTTCCTTTTGATTCCGGTTCTTATCGATTCTCGATTCCGATTCTTTGAGTGGTGGAGTTGAAACGGGTCACATGCTTATTTCACAAATAAGAGGAAAGTTTTATTTTGATTCAAAGGTGGGTTGCAGTTTGACGGGGCTTTTTCAATGTAAAATAAAGCCACACTAGAGCACCGCTTACTGTGCTCCATGGCTGCAACACAACAAGCACCTGGCCGCTACAGAAACCAAAACTTGCGCATGTTAAATTTGGAACCCATGATCAGATTTGAAACCCAATCCTCCAAAACGATTCCAATAAAGAAACAATTCCGATGGAATCGTAATTTTTTTAACTATTCCAAGTAGGAATTGGTTCTTGATGCCCAACCCTATTAAAGGTGCACTTTTAAAGTGCAGTTGCCAAAGTTGTTTTTATAATGTTACTGTATGTGAGCATGTTCTTTTCTCACAGTAAACATTTTGAAAATGTTTTAGATCCATTACTCTCAATACTACAAAAGTGTAATAAATACTGATTACTATTTTTGATTAATTTACTTCACACTTAAAAACAATTAAGCTTTGGGTGACAGATTCATAAATATTGTGTTCAGACAGACAGCAGTATTCCACCACTACAAAAAACCCTCCCTTTTTGATCATTTCATAGCTGAGCCATTTCTTTTAGTTTCATGTACAGTTCGGATGCAGACTCCCAGTTGTCTGGCTTCTGTAACTGATTGTGTTCCATGGCAAAGTCCAAGTACTCCTGCATGTTTGGGTCCCCACAAGGAGTCATTGACAGGCTAGCCTCAGGAAGGGCATCCAGTTCAGCTTGTTCACTTTGAAATCCACAGTCTCTGGAGCCAAACCTATGTTAAATAGAATACATAATTGCATTTATTTTCATTTAAGCTAAAACGTTCATTAATGCTTTTATCTGTTTATTATCACCAATGTATCACCTGTGTGGTAAGTAGTAGAGTTCATTGGGCACTCCTCCTGGACATGCTGCTGTTCTGGAAGGGCGAATCCTGTGGCTGTTCCACAGTCTCACACACTCATCCAAGTCCTTCTGAATAACATCACCAAAGCAATATCTCAATAGGCATTGATGCTCATGACTCCCGTTGAAGTATCCGGCATCTCTAAGGTCGGCAAATAACTCCATCCAGAACTGAGACCTATAGAAATGGATACAAATGTTTAGTTATACTATAAATAATAAAGGTTAGTTATAATGAAATGTATGGTCTGTGCATCTTTTGGTCATTCGATTTTCTTTTCAGGAACAGCTACTTTTCCTGACGGGCAGGATTTGCTTTGACAAATTTGTATTGATAATTATTGTGCTCGTTTTTCATTAATCGTTCCTGAGAAGAAAATCGAATGACCAAAAGATGCAATGACCCTTTATGAAGACAACTCACCTTCCCTTTCTAAATATAGACCACCAGGACTCAATACGCTGGTTATTTATAGATGAGCCGTACATGTGACTGGACGCTCCAGAGTAGTAGTCACTGTGATGGTGGCGTAGGGTACATTGAATTGCAGCCATTATCAGGGGCGGTGTGTTCAATAGGGCGATATGGGCGACGCACTGCCAAACGGGAAAAGGAAGGGATTTTTTTTCTAATCAATTATATCACGGCAACAGTAGTTATCAGTGTTGTAATCTAGACGTCTGATCTGCCACAGTGCCACTAAATGTCCAATCAGGCTAAAGTCGTGCTTCAAATGCCCCCCCCCCCTTTTGGGGCGATTTCAGTCAGGTTGAAAATCGCCCAGAAGTCTGTCATAGACTCCCATGTAAAATCTATTTTTTTCAAATATCAGAGCTTTCAATACAATCTCTATGGGTTTCTGAGGGCTTGCACTTACGCGCTTTCGTCATACGTAACGTAACCATGAACGTAACTAAGAAAAGAGCGGGTAGCCTCATCAATCAATTCACTACTACTGTAAAAATGGCTAGGCTTCAGTGCAACTCGATTGTGTCTTTGAAAGAAGTTCCTTTTTGTCGGCGAACAAATGAAGATAAATTGGCAACGAAACAATTAGGACCTCCCAGACCAAATTTAATAATTCAACAGGTTTCTACTAAAGGGGGGAAGTCCTACACCCGAGGATTTTCCAAAAATTGGTACGAACGAAAAACCTGGCTAGCAGGCTGCGATGTAGCTAATGCAGTCTTCTGCTACCCCCTGCTTACTCTTTCACCCTGAAGGCGGCACGGCAGACAGCACCGCTTGGACAGCGATTGGTGTGTAACGGACATGCACCATCTTTCAGGAAAGATTAAGAAACATGAGCTGTCAAAGACCCACATGGATAGCTGTTTGAGATTGTCTGCTTTGGGGAGAGTGAACATTCCCACTCAACTGGATGAGGGATACAGGCTAGCTGTCCGCCGCCACAACGATGAGGTTAGTGTTGATAATCACAAGTTTACTGGAGAACTGAAACTGACAAGGCTGACAAGATAGGACCCTTTTGTCCATTGTTATTGGATAGGAACAGAACTTATAACCAGCTCCTGACCTAAATAGATCTTAGCACAACATTTTACTCAACATATCATATTCCATATTCACTATAACAAATATATTTACTACGACATTAGCAAGAACCGCCACATCCTCAGCCGGCTAATCCAGTGTGTGAAGTTTTGCGGAGTGTTTGAGTTAGCTTTGCGAGGCAAAGATGAAACTGAGGGCTCCACCAACCCTGGTAAGCCAACACTTTTGAGATCAGTCAATAAATGCTTCTGGTATTGACTTATATGCTACCCCTGTCTTCATGTTGTTGCTGGACATATCTTTTTTAAAATGTGTGTAGGTCACCTAAATCATCAGAAAAATTGCCCCCCCCGAGAATTTTTTCAGGAGCCGCCACTGGCCATTATGCCGTTCTCAGTGCCGCAATCAGTCCTCAGTCTCATGGGGATGACACCGAGGTTTCGCACACATGACATGAAATAGTGAGCAATCACTGTTGGGTTATTATTTGTTGGTCCACATTGAAGCCACAATACTTTACGTGAAAATCCATCTATGCATCCCGAAATGGCCAAACCGAATGGCTTAAGTTTGTCATAACCATCTGCGTGCCACATATAGTTAGGTCCCATTGAGTAGTTGTCCAGGTCCACGAAGTTCAAATCTGATGGCGTTACTCACGGCGTTTGGCGAGGAATAATCCTTTCTGCGGTACAACCCGGCTTCGTTCAGTTTACTTTTAAGAGTCCTCAAGTTGATGTTTACACCGTGTAGACTTGACATCATGTCCACGATTACAGCGTACGAGTGACCCTCGTTAAAATATTGAACGCAATGATGCAGTATGTCTGGTGTTTCCGTCTGGTCCGCGTCCTTTAAAAACTCCAAACACCGACCACAAGTAAAGCAAAACCGCGTTAAGCTGTTCATGTGTTTGCCACAAAACGGGCAAAACATCCCTCGGCCGCAGTCCATGTTCGGGCAGTCACCATAAACTTATTTGACGCCATAAACTCCACGCTCATCACTTCCGTGTCACTTCCGGTATATGGTACATTCCATTTCCGTGACGAATCTGTCATTTGTAAATTTGTTTCGGGACTGGTAAAAGTGTTTTGCGTCTTGTTAATTTGTTTTCTAAAATGTAAATTTGTTTTCTAAAATGTAAATTTGTTTTATAAAATGTAAATTTGTTTTCCAAAATGTAAATTTGTTTTCCAAAATGTAAATTTGTCTCGAGCTTTGTAAAAGTGTTTCATTCTTTGTAATGTTGCTTTGCACTTCCCGGCCACCGTACTCATACCATCATGGCCACCTAATCATCCCTAGCTTCCAATGGGCTCATTCATCCCCCATCCTCTCCGCTGTAACAATTTCCCAGGTTGTTGCTGTAAATGAGAATGTGTTCTCAGTCAACTTACCTGGTAAAATAAAAAATAATTTACTTAAACATGAATGTGCACAGTTCAAAATATATCTCCAGTCAATGTTGTTGCCATCACTTGCCTCCAAAATAAAGCGTCCCATCTGGGTTAACTTGGTTGAGTTTACGAAAACAGATCTAATACAAGTGTCTATGTATGCGGATGACTCAACACTATACATGTCAGCTACTACAGCGACTGAAATGACCGCAACACTTAACAAAGAGTTGCAGTTAGTTTCAGAGTGGGTGGAAAGGAATAAGTTAGTCCTAAATATTTCTAAAACTAGAAGCATTGTAATTGGGACAAATCATTCACTAAACCCTAAACCTCAACTAAATCCTGTAATAAATAATGTGGAAATTGAGCAAGTTGAGGTGACTAAACTGCTTGGAGTAACCCTGGATTTTAAACTTTCATGGTCAAAAAAATATTGATACAACAGAAGCTAAGATGGGGAAAAATATGTCCATAATAAAGCGCTGCTCTACCTTCTTAACCACACTATCAACAAGGCAGGTCCTACAGGCCCTAGTTTTGTCACACCTGGACTACTGTACAGTCGTGTGGTCAGGTGTCACAAAAAAGGAGCAATTGGCTCAGAACAGGGCAGCACGGCTGGCCCTTGGATGTACACAGAGAGCTAATATTAATAATATGCATCTCTCATGGCTCAAAGTGGAGGTGTTGACATGTTGGGTGCACCGAGCTGTCTGTTTGAGCTACTGGCGCACAGCTCGGTCACCCATGCATACCTTACAAGACATGCCACCAGAGGTCTCTTCACAGTCCCCAAGTCCAGAACAGACTATGGGAGGTGCACAGTACTACATAGAGCCATGACTACATGGAACTCTATTCCACATCAAGTAACTGATGCAAGTAGTACAATTAGATTTAATAAACAGATAAAAAACACCTTATCGAACAGCGGGGACTGTGAAGCAACACAAACATAGGTGCAGACACATGCACACACACACACACGATAACATACGCACTATACACACACGTACACATGGATTTTTGTACTGTAGATATGGTAGTGGTGGAGTAGGGGCCTGAGGGCACACAGTGTGTTGTGAAATCTGTGAATGTATTGTAATGTTTTTAAAACTGTATGAACTGCCTTAATTTTGCAGGATCCCAGGAAGTGTAGGGGATCCATAATAAATACAAGTCCCAGATGAAGAATAAGACCCTATTTCAAAGCATAGAACATGTAATGTTAGCCAAGTACAATGTAATTACTAGTTGTTACACAGGAATTAGCTAGTTAAAATGAAGTGTATCTTTAGGAGTACTTGTACTTAATGTGTACAGTACATTACCCATCCTGACAACCTGCCCCTAAATTTAAAGCTTGTGGAAGTGACATCCAAGTGGGAGAATAAATACACTAGTACACCACTGATAGAAGAATTTGGTAATTACTAATTATTACACTCCGATTCTTTGTGAAATGTGTTAGAATCATAAAACTACAATCTGATAATGTGTTTAGCTTAGTTAGAAGTAAAACAAGGGCTTTGGCTTATTGTTTTATCTATGCAAGCAGAATGCAACTGTGAAACCAACAACAGAAAACAGGATGTGAAACTAGACACTGAAAAACATGTCCCCACCTAGGGTGAGGACAGTGAGAGAGCTTAGAGAGTTAATCATATGTGCTTGTATAAGATGCATTTTTGCCCAGCAACAGAGGAGTATTTGTGTCTTCTGAAACCAGTGTGAAATAGATACAGGAAGAAACAACTAGCTAACAGAGAAATGTGACAGTTGCCTAAATATGGGCTAGGACTTTCTCATTGGCCCACTTAGGGGCGTAGTAGAGGTATACAAAACGTTGTGCATTGTATGATTTTCAGAGCACTCTCAATGAATAAAGAATGACCATTGCAGTAAGGGGTCTGTTGAATTTATTTAAACTAGAGATTTATACCTCTGGGAATTATTCAAAGATTTAAGAAGTGTTTGACTTCAACCATTGAGATAACAAAATTATCGTGACAACCACAGAGTATCTGTATAGGAAAATCATTCAGAGCAAACTGTGCTGCCAATCACAGTGTAGGGCGCGACATTTTGCGGTTGAGAAGAGCTCGTTAGAGGATGCTTGCATTGAAGACCTGGGCATCGTGTTATGACCTGCATTATCTGAATTAGGCCCACAGAATTATACCTACGGAGGAGCGGCTTCTATGGAGGAACTTTGAATGTCTTTGAACTTCAGAGTTGGTTTAACGTTGGACCAGAGCAGATGTTAGCTAGCTAGCTAACAACCTTGTTTGGGCAGTGCAGCACTAGAATTAAAAATAGGTCTTACGTTTTTGTCGTTAATAAATCCAATGTGAAACGTGGTGACTATAGAATCCTTAACTAGCATTGAAAAAGTTATTCCATTCTTCTCAAATTAAACATATCTCCCTAATTTCTGAATCATGCTTGTAACGTTGTCAGTAGGATACAGTAACCTATGCATCAGAGGAGAGGAGCAGGTAGTTTCCAAATGTACACCCACTGGCAAAGGTTTCCATTCCAGCTGGCAGGCAGAAACTGGAATATGTTCCTAGAGTGAGCTTTCCCAGCTAACAAAATTACGTTCCAGGACGTGACAAGTGATTTTAGTCCCTACATAAGTCATGATAACGTTATTGTGAAACGTTCCTTCTACGCAGCTGTGGTGTCCGCTTATGTCCCAAGTCTTTTCAGGACGTATAAATGTGGGGAATTTTAAACCGTTAAATATGTGTATTTTTAAGTCAACCTCATAATGTTGCTAAACATCAGAAAGTACGTTGAGAGCCCCATAAAATGCAGTTTCTGGTAACCACTGGGAACGTAACTTTCGTACGTAACAGTGTGATGGGGACAAGGACATTCCGGCTGGCCAAACCCTCCCCTAACCCGGACGATGCTGGGCCAATTGTGCATCACCTCATGGGTCTCCCGGTCGTGGCTGGCTGCGACACAGACAGGTATCGAACCAGCATCTGTAGCAACGCAGCTGCGATGCAGTGTCTTAGACCACTGCGCCACTCGGGAGGACCCTTAAGACACGTCATTTAATCTACCCTGAACATATACACAGTATCCTGTCGGTAGGTGTCCACTGACGAAATATGCAAAATGCCAGAAAATAAGTTCTCTTTTTACATAAACTGTATCACACTAGATTCGTAAACAAAATCACAGCAATAAGCTCAAAATAACAAGTCAGTAAAAACATGAACACTGCACTCCAATCAAGAACTGTAAAACTGCTTAAAGCTAAAAGTGAATCACTATGTTATGTTTATTCAGGTGCTGCTGCTCCATCCTCATCCACAGTCTCTTCCTCGACCCGCTCCTGGAAGTCAAAATAACACAAACTGGTCATTATTTTCCATAAACAAATGATCAAAATGCCGGTTTAACGTCGACTCCCTACTACATTCCTTTTTTACTAGCACAATCATTTAGTTAAATTGACCGACTGGATTAAAGTGAAGTAAAAAGGCCATTATCCTCTATGGCCTCCATAACTTGGTTCAGAGCAGTCCTGAACTCTGTACGGATCATCTCCAGTTTCACCATTATCCTCTATGGCCTCCATAACTTGGTTCAGAGCAGTCCTGAACTCTGTACGGATCATCTCCAGTTTCACCATTATCCTCTATGGCCTCCATAACTTGGTTCAGAGCAGTCCTGAACTCTGTACGGATCATCTCCAGTTCCACCGTTATCCTCTATGGCCTCCATAACTTGGTTCAGAGCAGTCCTGAACTCTGTACGGATCATCTCCAGTTCCCCCATTATCCTCTATGGCCTCCATAACTTGGTTCAGAGCAGTCCTGAACTCTGTACGGATCATCTCCAGTTCCCCCATTATCCTCTATGGCCTCCATAACTTGGTTCAGAGCAGTCCTGAACTCTGTACGGATCATCTCCAGTTTCACCATTATCCTCTATGGCCTCCATAACTTGGTTCAGAGCAGTCCTGAACTCTGTACGGATCATCTCCAGTTTCACCATTATCCTCTATGGCCTCCATAACTTGGTTCAGAGCAGTCCTGAACTCTGTACGGATCATCTCCAGTTCCCCCATTATCCTCTATGGCCTCCATAACTTGGTTCAGAGCAGTCCTGAACTCTGTACGGATCATCTCCTGTTCCCCCATTATCCTCTATGGCCTCAATAACTTGGTTCAGAGCAGTCCTGAACTCTGTACGGATCATCTCCAGTTTCACCATTATCCTCTATGGCCTCCATAACTTGGTTCAGAGCAGTCCTGAACTCTGTACGGATCATCTCCAGTTTCACCATTATCCTCTATGGCCTCCATAACTTGGTTCAGAGCAGTCCTGAACTCTGTACGGATCATCTCCAGTTTCACCATTTCCCTCTATGGCCTCCATAACTTGGTTCAGAGCAGTCCTGAACTCTGTACGGATCATCTCCAGTTTCACCATTATCCTCTATGGCCTCCATAACTTGGTTCAGAGCAGTCCTGAACTCTGTACGGATCATCTCCAGTTTCATCATTATCCTCTATGGCCTCCATAACTTGGTTCAGAGCAGTCCTGAACTCTGTACGGATCATCTCCAGTTCCACCATTATCCTCTATGGCCTCCATAACTTAGTTCAGAGCAGTCCTGAACTCTGTACGGATCATCTCCAGTTCCACCATTATCCTCTATGGCCTCCATAACTTGGTTCAGAGCAGTCCTGAACTCTGTACGGATCATCTCCAGTTCCACCATTATCCTCTATGGCCTCCATAACTTGGTTAAGAGCAGTCCTGAACTCTGTACGGTGTTAGAAATTGCGTAATTCAAATCTGGTATTGGAATAAGAATCAAACATAATCAAGAGATATTCAATCCAAGCTAAATTTATTATATGCAAAATGTATGTATGATAAGTATGAAGGTTTGTATATACGGGTCCACTGAAATACCACGCAGGGCACTCAGAGAACTAATCCATTGTTACAGGTTCTTCTTCAAATACTCTGACAGAGATATTTCCCACTCCCTGCTGGCCAATCAGAGTAGAGACTGAGCGTGGTTTGGACTTACTCAGCCAATCCGTTGGCGCACCGGCTGGTCCCAGACCCTTGGCGCTCCACTTGTTGCACACTGTTGCCAGGCATAAGTTTTTATCATAACAACCTGTAGTCAGCACCCAAAAGACACCATTCCACTGTACCTACGTTCAAGGACAGTTCACAGACAACAAAGAGGCAGTGTTCGTATCTGTAAGAAATACGAGTCTTATCTGTCCTACCCCCTAACGTTCCTCACATGAATCACAGCTGGTTATGTGAAACAATTTATTTGAGTATAGTACAAACCTTCTATGCTTATCATTAATGCATTCCTTCTAAGCTATTCATCACATACAGATCCAATTATGAGAAAATAGATCCCCACACCGGATCATCTCCAGTTTCATCATTATCCTCTATGGCCTCCATAACTTGGTTCAGAGCAGTCCTGAACTCTGTACGGATCATCTCCAGTTCCACCATTATCCTCTATGGCCTCCATAACTTGGTTCAGAGCAGTCCTGAACTCTGTACGGATCATCTCCAGTTCCACCATTATCCTCTATGGCCTCCATGACTTGGTTCAGAGCAGTCCTGAACTCTGTACGGATCATCTCCAGTTTCACCATTATCCTCTATGGCCTCCATAACTTGGTTCAGAGCAGTCCTGAACTCTGTACGGATCATCTCCAGTTTCACCATTATCCTCATCTCCACTGCTTGAAGATCTGCAAAATAATAAGACTCAACAGTTTTGCTGCAAGTAGCATGACAATACAAGCCATGAGTACCAGGCAGGACATGGATCAAGGCCATGTGAAATACCGCGATCAAAATATCCACCCTTCATATATATTAGTGGTATTGATAACCATGTATTTTCTGACAGCCAAACAATTTGGAATTGATGTTGACAATACAAGAGAAGCAACATGTTGTAACATATAGGCACATATAACTTGTGTGTGAAACATTGTATTGTATTCTTATGATTGGTAGGGGGTTATTATGTCTGAGTGAATGGGCTGCTTCTACTTTAACATCATGCTGTGTGACTTGTCTTTCTGTCGCCCTATGCGTTTTACATAAAGTCTCCTACATGGAGTGTCTGCTTCTCTGTCTGCTTCTCTGTCGGCTTATCTGTCAGGCCGTCTGCTTATCTGTCAGGCCGTCTGCTTCTCTGTCTGCTTCTCTGTCTGCTTATCTGTCAGGCCATCTGCTTATCTGTCGGCTTATCTGTCAGGCCGTCTGCTTCTCTGTCGGCTTATCTGTCAGGCCGTCTGCTTCTCTGTCGTTTACCGGTCAGGCCGTCTGCTTCTCTGTCGGCTTAACGGTCAGGCCGTCTGCTTCTCTGTCGTTTACCGGTCAGGCCGTCTGCTTCTCTGTCGGCTTAACGGTCAGGCCGTCTGCTTCTCTGTCGTTTACCGGTCAGGCCGTCTGCTTCTCTGTCGGCTTAACGGTCAGGCCGTCTGCTTCTCTGTCAGCTTAACGGTCAGGCCGTCTGCTTCTCTGTCGTTTACCGGTCAGGCCGTCTGCTTCTCTGTCGGCTTATCGGTCAGGCCGTCTGCTTCTCTGTCGGCTTATCGGAACTACAGAGTTGGTTTAACGTTGAAACAGAGCTAATGTTAGCTAGCTAGCTAACAACCTTGTTTGTAAAGTGCAGTGAAGCACTATAATTAAAAATAGGTCGTACCTTTTTGTCGTTAATAAATCCAATGTGAAACGTGGTGACTATAGTATCCTTAACTAGCATTGAAAAAGTTCATCCATTCTTCTCAAATTAAACATATCTCCCTAATTTCTGAATCATGCTTGTAACATTGTCAGTAGGATACAGTAACCTATGCTTCAGATGAGAGGAGCAGGTAGTTTCCACACGCACACCCACTGGCAAAGATTTCCATTCCAGCTGGAAGGCAGAAACTGGAATACGTTTCTAGAGTGAGCTTTGTTGCGATTTTTGTGGGACTGGAGAAAAATACCCGGAAAGGAAAATAAGGTTATTACCTGGATTACATGCTTTTAAAATAACTGTGCTGTTCCTAAAAAGTATAGAACACTTTTTCCGGTTCTTTCCCTGAACCGGTTCCAATCCTAGAGAATTTATGTGGATGAAGGTCATGCTTAGGCTAATAAACTATAAAGGGAAATAAATTGCTACAGTTTACACTTTTTTTTAGTAATTTAATGAAATGTTGTAATCTGATCTCGGAATGCACGGACCGTTAGTAGTGGGGGAACAGGAAGTTCCGGGCAGGCGGGCACCATTCTTCACAATAAAGAAAGCGTCTGAACTGTGTACTCAAGAAGATAACCTTTGTGTCCGTTTCTATTTATTACTAGAGGTATGTAATAGCACGTTTAAACTTTCTAATGTCGAAAGAACATGTCATACCATGCTAGTTAACACATCCGTTAAGGTATTATCACGTTTGTTAAAGGTTTGATGTGTTATTTTTGTGTCAAACCGAGTGAGTGAAAGAACGTGATAAAAACTATTTTACAAGTCACATAGCTAGAGATGTTGGGGTTGTCTGAGTGAATGTACATAATTTTCTCATGTTAGTTTAATAAATAATCAATTTATTTGAGATTTTGAGTTCGTTTTGCATGTTATTGGTTTTGTGTAAAATTCCCAAGCTGGTAAAATGGCGGCTACTCTCGGTCAGCGTCAACGGACTTCAGTGAGGACAGTGCGGGTGCATCAGAGACAATTTCACGGTCGCACTACTGTTTTGAAGATGAATGTAATGATTATCAGTTTTCTACATGTGTACTAATATTCAGACACATTCTGTTGTTTCTGTCTTTATCAATAAATGTTACTATGGTGTGAACAGGAAATACAATTGGTTTTTGATTGAAGTAATACAGTGAAGACAAGGTTATTCAGGAAATTAGCACATAGTGCTGTCTAAAACAATCTGTAACCTTGTACTAAATGGATTTTGAGTCATATATATTTTATTTTATTTATTTCACCTTTATTTAACCAGGTAAGCCAGTTGAGAACAGGTTCTCATTTACAACTGCGACCTGGCCAAGATAAAGCATAGTAGTGCAATAAAAAACAACACAGAGTTACATATGGGGTAAAAAACATAAAGTCAGAAATACAACAGAAAATATATATACAGTGTGTGCAAACGTAGCAAGTTATGGAGGTAAGGCAGTAAATAGGCTATAGTGCAGAATAATTACAATAGTATTAACACTGGAATGCTAGATGTGCAAGAGATTATGTGCAAATAGAGATACTGGGGTGCAAAAGAGCAAAATAAATAACAATATAGGGATGAGGTAGTTGGGTGGGCTAATTTCAGATGGGCTGTGTACAGGTGCAGTGATCGGTAAGGTGCTCTGACAACTGATGCTTAAAGTTATTGAGGGAGATAAGAGTCTCCAGCTTCAGAGATTTTTGGAATTCGTTCCAGTCATTGGCAGCAGAGAACTGGAAGGAATGGCGGCCAAAGGAGGTGTTGGCTTTGGGAATGACCAGTGAGATATACCTGCTGGAGCGCAGACTACGGGTGGGTGCTGCTATGGTGACCAATGAGCTAAGATAAGGCGGGGATTTGCCTAGCAGTGATTTATAGATGGCCTGGAGCCAGTGGGTTTGACGACGAACATGTAGTGAGGACCAGCCAACAAGAGCGTACAGGTCACAGTGGTGGGTAGTGTATGGGGCTTTGGAGACAAAATGGATGGCACTGTGATAGACTACATCCAATTTGCTGAGTAGAGTGTTGGAGGCTATTTTGTAAATGACATCGCCGAAGTCAAGGATCGGTAGGATAGTCAGTTTTACGAGGGCATGTTTGGCAGCATGAGTGATATATGCATATGCATTTATCTACTATAGGTTAGGTATTAGCTCAAAAGTATTGTGGAGCTCCTGCACCTTAATATAAACAGTACCGGCACCCAAAATGAGTATTAGCACCTATTTCAGTCCAAGTAAAGCACTGAATTAAATAATTGAACCAAAAAAAAGTGAAAATATTTTTAGAGAATAAAGAAAGTGCCAGAACTGTGAAGACAATAACTTTTTGTATCTGTCTCCTGAGTGGCGCAGTGGTCTAAGGCACTGCATCGCAGTGCTAACTGTGCCACTAGAGATCCTGGTTCGAATCCAGGCTCTGTCGCAGCCGGCCGCGACCGGGAGACTCATGGGCGGCGCACAATTGGCCCAGCGTCGTCCAGGGTAGGGGAGGGAATGGCCGGCAGGGATGTAGCTCAGTTGATAGAGCATGGCGTTTGCAACGCCAGGGTTGTGGGTTCGATTCCCACGGGGGGCCAGTATAAAAAAATATGTATTCACTAACTGTAAGTCGCTCTGGATAAGAGCGTCTGCTAAATGACTAAAATGTAAAAAAAAATGTTTCTCTTTATTACTACTGGCCGATTCAGATAAGTCTGAGGCCGGTAACATCAACAGTGAGGACAACACCCAGCCTGCCTCTCTCCTTCCACACTGAGTCCAAACCTACAGTCACTGGGTCCTGATTGTGACAGTGGAGCCCAGTTTACTGCAGGATCCAGAGATGGCATCAGTGAAGCTGGAAGACTGCAGTCAAACACTGGAGCTGAATGTCAACATTAAAGATGAAGAAGAGGAGAAGAAGATTGGGAAATCTGTTTCTCAGGGTAAGAGCAGGTTCTATCTAACTAAGTTTGAGTTATTCATTCCAACTTCCCAATGTGCATGAAAAGTTGCAGTAGAACTGTTTCATGATGAACTGTTTCAATGAGAAGGTAGATATTATTTCATGCTACTGACACTTACAGTGCCATGAAAAAGTATTTGCCCCCTTTCTAATTTTCTCTACTTTTGCATATTTGTGATACTGAATATTAACAGATCTTCAACCAAAACCTAATATTAGATAAAGGGAACATAAGTGAACAAATAACACAACAATTACATTTTTATTTAATTTATTTCATAAACAAAGTTATGCAATGACGACATGGTTCCAGTAATGCCTGGTGAAAACCAAACTCTGCATTCCACAGTAAGAACATCATACCAAAGGTCAAGCGTGGTGGTGGTGTGATGGTTTGGGGACGCTTTGCTGCCTCAGGACCTGGACGACTTGCCTTAATAGAAGGTACCATGAATTCTGCTTGGTATCAGAGAATTCTACAGGAGAATGTCAGACCATCCGTCTGTGAGCTGAAGCTGAAGCGCAGCTGGGTCATGCAGCAAGACAATGATCCAAAACACACAATCAAGTCTACATGAAAATTGCTATAAAGCAACAAATTTGAAGTTTAGGAATGGCCTAGTCAAAGTCCAGACCTAATCCCAATTGAGATGTTGTGGCAGGACTTGAAACGAGCAGTTCATGCTTGAAAACCCACACGTCACTGAGTTAAAGCAGTTCTGCATGGAAGAGTGGGCCAAAATTCCTTCACAGCGACGTGAGAGACTGATCAACAACTACAGGAAGCATTTGGTTGGAGTAATTGCAGCTAAAGGTGGCACAACCAGTTATTGAGTGTAAGGGGGCAATTACTTTTTCACACAGGGGAATTTGGTGTTGCATAACTTTGTTTATGAAATAAAAATGTAATTGTTGTGTTATTTGTTCACTTATGTTCCCTTTATCTAATATTAGGTTTTGGTTGAAGATCTGATAACATTCAGCATTACAAATATGCAAAAGTAGAGAAAATTAGAAAGGGGGCAAATACTTTTTCATAGCACTGTACATGGTTTGACACCAGTATTGCCAGCATTTGTTTTATTTACTGGGCTATCTGGAGTGATTAGAGAGTAGACTAAAGAAGTGAAGTAGACATACTGCCAGTGTTTTGAAGTTCTATGAAATGAGTCTGTGTAGTTATTAACCCTTGTGATATTGAGTGGAGGATGACACTAACCCTTGTGATAGTGAGTGGAGGATGATATGGCTTCTTCATCTGCATTGCTTGCTCTTTGGGGTTTTAGGCTGGGTTTCTGTAAAGCACTTTGTGACAACTTCTGATGTAAAAAGGGCTTCATAAAATACATTTGATTGACACCAACTGACTGGTTCTTCTGTTGTTGTTCACACAGGAGACCATGTTGAGACATTCTCTACATCCAGAGAGCAACAGCAAGAATATCACAGAGCTAAGAGGTCTCACCACTGCCCACATTGTGAGAAGATTTTTCCATTTCTATCAAAGCTAAAAATACACCTAAAAATACACACAGGAGAGAAGCCTTACTCCTGCTCTGACTGTGGAAAGAGTTTCTCTCGACTGGACCACTTAAAACAACATGAACGTATACATACAGGAGAGAAGCCTTACTCCTGCTCTGACTGTGTAAAATGCTTCACAACATCATCTGAGCTAAAATTCCATCAGAGAACACACACGGGAGATAAGCCTTACTCCTGCTCTGACTGTGGGAAGAATTTCTCTCATCAGAAAAGCTTAAAACTACACCAACGGATACACACAGGAGAGAAGCCTTACTCCTGCTCTGACTGTGGGGCAAGTTTCTCTCAACTGGGCTCCTTAAAAATACATGAACGTATACACACAGGAGAGAAGCCTTACTCCTGCTCTGACTGTGAGATGAGATTCTACATATTGTGCAATTTAAAAAGACACCAACGTATACATAAGAAGTGGTAGTGGATTGGATCAAATGAAGAAAGCGTAGAACACTATTGTAATCCTATTGTTTCTCACTGTTAGAGAACTGTGCAGAGGAATGGGAACGTTGTAGAATGTTAGCATCTCTTTACTGATCAGTGTGCACCTTGTCAGTTTTGCAGTGCTTAGATGGCTCCTACTGTAAATATATTGAGAGGACTAGGGTATTGAGGAAACCACGAGTACATGCATACATGCCGTGTGTCAGCATTGCAGTCTGGTGGTGATGGTGTGGGGTGTGTTTTCATGGCACATATTGGGCCCCTTGATAAAAGTGGAGCAACGTTTGAATGCCACAGGATATCTAAACATAATTGCCAATCAGGTGCATCCCTTCATGGCAAGCAGTTATCCATCTGCAAATAGATTTTTTCAGCAGGATTATGTTCCATTCCACAAGGCTTGTCCAGGAATGGTTCCACGAACATGACAGTGAATTCAGGTTACTGCAGTGGCCTTCCGAGGCACCAGATCTCATTCCAATTGTACATCCGTTGTGGGAGATGGAACGAGCTATTCGGAGTAGAAATCCACTGCCAGTCAACTTGACACAACTGTGGGAAGCATTGCAGTCAATATAGGCCAGCATCCCAGTGGAGACGTTCAACTCCTGCATTCAAACTGCACTTGATGTATGCATGCCAATAAGAAATAAGAAAACAACAACACTGGACAAGAACTGGCTGACTGTATTCTACTTATGTCACATATTGTGTTATGTATTTTAAAATGAGTGTTTTGCAGTTATTAGTCATGTAAATTCTGCATTTCTTCAGTTTTATCGGTGAGCAAGAATAAATCAACTCAAACTCAAAGGGGGTTGCAACTCAATATTAGGAAGGTGTTCCTAATGTTTGTGGACTCAGTGTATATCAAATAAAGATGTGTGATGATCAGTTTTCAGCATTAGTTTGGATGGATTATTTTATGTTACTAAACATATTTTGTTTAATGATGAACAGGCTATGAATCGACTACTTGTGTTTATTAAATTGTCTTTTAATACTAGATTAATTATTTTAGTCATTGATGATGAATGTATTTGAATAACTGAATTGAGTTTCTCTATATTACTACTGGACGACTCAGATTAAGTCTGAGGCCGGTAACATCAACAGTGAGGACAAAACCCAGCCTGCCTCTCACCTTCCACACTGAGTCCAAATCTACAGTCACTGGGTCCTGATTGTGACAGTGGAGCCCAGTTTGCACTGCAGGATCCAGAGATGGCATCAGTGAAGCTGGAAGACTGCAGTCAAACACGAGCTGAATGTCAACATTAAAGATGAAGAAGAGGAGGAGAAGATTGGGAAATATGTTAATCATGGTAAGAGCAGGCTCTATCTATTCTGTAATTCTGACATCACACGTCCCTGAACAACTGGGCTATAACTGGGTTATTTCATGCTACTGAGACTTGCTTGGTTTGACACCAGTATTGTCAGCATGATGCTTGATGACAGCTTTGCACACTCTTGGCATTCTCTCAACCAGCTTCACCTGGAATGCTTTTTCAACAGTCTTGAAGAAGTTCCCACGTATGCTGAGCACTTGTTGACTGCTTTTCCTTCACTCTGCGGTCCAACTCATCCCAAACCATCTCAATTGGGTTGAGGTCAGTTGATTGTGGAGGCCAAGTCATTTGATGCAGCACTCCATCACTCTCCTTCTTGGTCAAATAGCCCCTTACACAGCCTGGAGGTGTGTTGGGTCATTGTCCTGTTGAAAAACCAATGATAATCCCACTAAGCACAAACCAGATGGGATGGAGTATTGCTGCAGATTGCTGTGGTAGCCATGCTGGGTAAGTGTGCCTTGAATTCTAAATAAATCACCAGAAAAGCACCATCACACCTCCTCCTCCATGCTTCACGGTGGGAACCACACATGTAGAGATCATCCGTTCACCTACTCTGCGTCTCACAAAGACACTGCGGTTGGAACCAAAAATCTCACATTTGGACACATCAGACCAAAGGACAGATTTCCACCAGTCTAATGTCAATTGCTCATGTTTTTTGGCCCAAGCAAGTCTCTTCTTCTTGTTGGTGTCCTTTAGTAGTGGTTTCCTTGCATTGACCATGAAGGCCTGATTCACACAGTCTCCTCTGAACAGTTGATGTTGAGATGTGTCTGTTACTTGAACTCTGTGAAGCATTTATTTGGGCTGCAATTTCTGAGGCTGGTAACTCTAATGAACTTATCCTCTGCAGCAGAGGTAACTCTGGGTCTTCCTTTCCTGTGGCGGTCCTCATGAGAGCCAGTTTTATCATAGCTGTGACGCAACACAAACATAGGCACAGACACATGCATACACACACGATAACATACCCACTACACACACGTACTCATGGATTTTTGTATTGTAGATATGTGGTAGTGGTGGAGTAGGGGCCTGAGGGCACACATTGTGTTGTGAAATATGTGAATGTATTGTAATGTTTTTAAAATTGTATGAACTGCCTTAATTTAGCTGGACCCCAGGAAGTGTAGCTGCTGCCTTGGCAGGAACTAATGGGGATCCATAATGAATAAAAATACAAATCCCAGATGAAGAATAAGACACTATTTCAAAGCATAGTGCATGTAATGTTAGCCAAGTACATTGTAATTACTAGTTGTTACGCAGGATTTAGCTAGTTAAAATGAAGTGTATCTTTAGGAGTACTTGTAATTAATGTGTACAGTACATTACCCATCCTGACAACCTGGCCCTCAATTTAAAGCTTGTGGAATTGACATCCAAGTGGGAGAATAAATACACTAGAACACCACAGAGTATCTGTATAAGAAAATCATTCAGAGCACACTGTGCTGCCAATCACAGTATAAGGTGCGACATTTTGCGGGTGTGGAGAGCTCGTTAGAGGATAGAGGAAGCTTGCCTTGAACCGCTGGGCATCGTGTTATGACCTGCATTATCTGAATTAGGCCCACAGAATTATACCTACGGAGGAGCCGCTTCTATGGAGGTACTTTGAATGTCTTTGAACTTCAGAGTTGGTTTAACGTTGGACCAGAGCAGATGTTATCTAGCTAGCTAACAACCTTGTTTGTTTGTGCAGTGTAGCACTATAATTAAAAACAGGTCGTACCTTTATGTCGTTAATAAATCCAATGTGAAACGTGGTGACTATAGTATCCTTAACTAGCATTGAAAAAGTTCATCCATTCTTCTCAAATTAAACATATCTCCCTAATTTCTGAATCATGTTTGTAACGTTGTCAGTAGGATACAGTAACCTATGCTTCAGAGGGGAGGAGCAGGTAGTTTCCACACGCACACCCACTGGCAAAGATTTCCATTCCAGCTGGCAGGCAGAAACTGGAATACGTTTCTAGAGTGAGCTTTGTTGCGATTTTGTGGGACTGGAAAAACATACCCGGAAAGTAAAATAAGGTTATTACCTGGATTACATGCTTTTAAAATAACTGCTGTTCCTGAAAAGTGTATTTACACTTTAGTTTCCGGTTCTTTTTTACGTTCTTTTTCAGTTCTGTTCCCTGAACCGGTTCCAACCCTAGAGAAATTATTTGCTTAGGCTAATAAACTATAAAGGGAAATAAATTGCTACAGTTTACACTTTTTTAGTAATTTAATGAAATGTTGTAATCTGATCTCGGAATGCACGGACCGTTAGTAGTGGGGGAACAGGAAGTTCCGGGCAGGCGGGCACCATTCTTCACAATAAAGAAAGCGCCAGAACTGTGCAGTCAAGAAGATAAACTTTGTGTCCGTTTCTATTTATTACTAGAGGTATGTAATAGCACGTTTAAACTTTCTAATGTCGAAAGAACATGTCATACCATGCTAGGTAAAAAAATCCATTAAGGTATTATCAAATTTGTTAAAGGTTTGATGTGTTATTTTTGTGTCAAACCAAGTGAAGAACGTGATAACTATTTTACAAGTCACATAGCTTGAGACTTTTGGTTTGTCTGAGTGGATGTACATAATTTTCTCATGGTAATTTCATAAATAATCCATTTATTTTAGATTTCTGAGTTGGTTTAGCATATTATTGGTTTTGTGTAAAATTCACAAGCTGGTAAAATGGCAGCGTCCTCTCGGTGCATCAGATAGAGACAATTTCACGGTCGCACTACTGTTTTGAAGATGAATGTAATGATTAGCAGTTTTCTACATGTGTACTAATATTCAGACACATTCAGTTGTTTCTATCTTTATCTATACTTGTTATTATGGTGTGAACAGGAAATACAATTGGTTTTTGATTGAAGTAATACTGTGAAGACAAGGTTTAAGGAAATTAGCACATAGTGCTGTCTAAAACAAACTGTAACCTTGTACTAAATGTTTTTTGAGTAATTTATGTGTTTATCTACTATAGGTTAGGTATTGGCTCAAAAGTATTGTGGAGCTCCTTCACCTTAATATAAACAGTACCGGCACCCAAAATGAGTATTGGCACCTATTTCAGTCCAAGTCAAACACTGAATTAGATAATTGAACCAGAAAAAAAGTGAAAATATTTTTAGAAAATAAAGAAAATGCCAGAACTGTCAAGACAATAACTTTTGTGTCCGTTTCTCTTTATTACTACGGGCCGATTCAGATAAGTCTGAGGCCGGTAACATCAACAGTGAGAACACAACCTAGCCTTCCTCTCTCCTTCCACGCTGAGTCCAAACCTACAGTCACTGGGTCCTGATTGTGACAGTGGAGCCCAGTTTACTGCAGGATCCAGAGATGGCATCAGTGAAGCTGGAAGACTGCAGTCAAACACTGGAGTTGAATGTCAACATTAAAGATGAAGAAGAGGAGGAGAAGATTGGGAAATCTGTTTGTTATGGTAAGAGCAGGTTCTATCTAATTAAGTTTGTGGGACATGATTTGGAAAGGCACACACCTGTCTATATACAGTGCATTCGGAAAGTATTCAGACCCCTTGACTTTTTGGACATTTTGTTATGTTACAGCCTTGATTACATTTTTTCCCCTCATTAATCTACACACAATAACAACAAAATGTCCAAAAAACAACAACAACTGAACTATCACATTTACATAAGTATTCAGACCCTTTATTAAGTACTTTGTTTAAGCACCTTTGGCAGTGATTACAGCCAAAGTCTTAATGGGTATGACGCTACAAGCTTGGCACACCTGTATTTGGGGAGTTTCTCCCATTCCTCTCTGCAGATCCTCTCAAGTTCTGTCAGGTTGGATGGGGCGGGTCACTGCACAGTTATTTTCAGGTCTCCAGAGATGTTCGATTGGGTTTAAGTTCCGGCTCTGGCTGGGCCACTCAAGGACATTCAGAGACTTGTCCCGAAGCCACTCCTGCGTTGTCTTGGGTGTGTGCTTAGGGTCGTTGTCCTGTTGGAAGGTGAACCTTCGCCCCGGTCTTGAGGTCCTGAGTGCACTGGAGCAGGTTTTCATCAAGGATCTCTCTGTACTTTGCTCCAATCATCTTTCCCTCGATCCTGACTAGGCTCCCAGTCCCTGCCGCTGAACAACATCCCCGCAGCATGATGCTTCTACCACCACGCTTCACCGTAAGGATGGTGCCAGGTTTCCTCCAGACGTGATGCTTGGCATTCAGGCCAAGAAGTTCAATCTTGGTTTCATTAGACCAGAGAATCTTGTTTCTCATCTGGCTTTCATGTGCCTTTTGCTGAGGGGCTTCCGTCTGGCCACTCTTCCATAAAGGCCTGATTGGTGGAGTGCTGCAGAGATGGTTGTCCTTCTGGAAGGTTGGCCCATCTCCATAGAGGAACTGTGGAGCTCTCAGAGTGACCATCTGTCACACCCTGGCTCTGGGACTCTATTTGTTGAGCCAGGGTGTGTTCATTCTATGTGTTCTGTTTCTATGTTGGGTGTTCTAGGTTGTTTATTTCTATGTTGGCCTGAGTGACTCCCGATCAGAGGCAACGAGTGTCAGCTGTTGGCTGGTTGTCTCTGATTGGGAGCCATATTTAAACTGTCTGTTTTCCCTTTGTGTTTGTGGGTTTTTGTTCCGTGTTCGGTCATTGTTACCGTGGACTTCACGAGTCGTTTATTGTTTTGTATTGTGTACACTTTAACTAATTAAAGTATGTTCGTTCAACACGCTGCGCATTGGTCTCTCCCTGACGATCGTGACAGAATAACCCACCATACCAGGACGAAGCAGCGTGTCCAGGAGCAGGCAGCCTGGACGTGGGAGCAGATTTTGGACGGACAGGGGTCCTGGACCTGGGAGGAAATCCTGGCCGGGATGGATCGCCGGCCATGGAGTGAGACTGTAGAGAGGTGACGGAGAGAGGAGCAACGGCGTGATCAGGGTCGTCGTCGGACGGTCGAGAGGCAACCCCAAATAATTTTTAGGGGGGGGGGCACAGGGCATGGACGACGTGGCTGACGGAGGCAGAAAAGGGGCGTATTCAAAAGGCCACCAGGTTACGGGGGTCACTGGTAAAGGAAGGGAAGGAAGGTTTAGAGGCACAGCGAGAGGTACTGGGATGTGTTACCAGTCCGGTCCGGCCCGTTCCAGATCCCGGGGTAGAGCCAGTGGTGTGTGTCCCCAGTACGGTCCGGCCTGTTACGGCCCCTCGCACCAAATGGACGGTGCGCGTCGCCAGCCCGGTCCGGCCTGTTCCTGCCTCTCGCACCAAGCCTACGGTGTGCGTCGCCAGCCAGGTCCGGCCTGTCCCTGCTCCACGCACCAAGCCTACGGTGTGCGTCGCCAGCCAGGTCCGGCCTGTCCCTGCTCCACGCACCAAGTATACGGTGTGCGTCGCCAGCCCAGCCCGGCCTGTCCCTGCTCCACGCACCAAGCCTACGGGGTGCGTCGCCAGCCCAGCCCAGCCTGTCCCTGCTCCACGCACCAAGCCTACGGGGTGCGTCGCCAGCCCAGCCCGGCCTGTTCCTGCTCCACGCACCAAGCCTACGGGGTGCGTCGCCAGCCCAGCCCGGCCTGTCCCTGCTCCACGCACCAAGCCTACGGGGTGCGTCGCCAGCCCAGCCCGGCCTGTCCCTGCTCCACGCACCAAGCCTACGGGGTGCGTCGCCAGCCCAGCCCAGCCTGTCCCTGCTCCACGCACCAAGCCTACGGTGTGCGTCGCCAGCCCAGCCCGGCCTGTCCCTGCTCCACGCACCAAGCCTACGGTGTGTGTCGCCAGCCCAGCCCGGCCTGTCCCTGCTCCACGCACCAAGCCTACGGTGTGCGTCGCCAGCCAGGTCCGGCCTGTCCCTGCTCCACGCACCAAGTATACGGTGTGCGTCGCCAGCCCAGCCCGGCCTGTCCCTGCTCCACGCACCAAGCCTACGGGGTGCGTCGCCAGCCCGGCCTGTCCCTGCTCCACGCACCAAGCCTACGGGGTGCGTCGCCAGCCCAGCTCGGCCTGTTCCTGCTCCACGCACCAAGCCTACGGGGTGCGTCGCCAGCCCAGCCCGGCCTGTCCCTGCTCCACGCACAAAGCCTACGGTGTGCGTCGCCAGCCCAGCCTGTCCCTGCTCCACGCACCAAGCCTACGGGGTGCGTCGCCAGCCCAGCCCGGCCTGTCCCTGCTCCACGCACCAAGCCTACGGGGTGCGTCGCCAGCCCAGCCCGGCCTGTCCCTGCTCCACGCACCAAGCCTACGGGGTGCGTCGCCAGCCCGGCCTGTTCCTGCTCCACGCACCAAGCCTACGGGGTGCGTCGCCAGCCCGGCCCGGCCTGTCCCAGCTCCACGCACCAAGTCTACGGTGCGCGTCGCCAGCCCGGCCCGGCCTGTTCCTGCCACTCGCACCAAGTATACGGTGCGCGTCGCCAGCCCGGCCCGGCCTGTTCCTGCCACTCGCACCAAGCCTACGGTGTGCGTCGCCGGCCCAGCCTGTTCCTGCCACTCGCACCAAGCCTACGGTGCGCGTCGCCAGCCCGGCCTGTTCCTGCCACTCGCACCAAGCCAGGGGTGCGAGTCGCCAGCCCGGCCCGGCCTGTTCCTGCCACTCCCACCAAGCCAGGGGTGCGCATCGTCAGCCCGGTCCGGCCCGTTGCTGCTCCACCCACCAAGCCAGGGGTGCGAGTCGTCAGTCCGGTGAGGCCCGTTCCGGCTCCACGCACCAAGCCAGGGGTGCGTATCGTCAGCCCGGTCCGGTCAGTTCCTGCCTCACGCACCAAGCCAGGGGTGCGCGTCGTCAGTCCGGCACAACCCGTGCCTGGGTCATCGGTGCCAAATCAGGTACCGCTCAACTGCTCCACAACGGAGCTGAAGCTAGCCGCTCCTGCTACGTCCAGGTCAGCTCCAGCCAGCGGGGCCAGACCGGACCAGGGGCGCTATGGGGGGTTTATTGGAGGGTGGTGGGCAAGGCCGGAGCCAGAACCGCCGCCGAGGAGGTATGCCCACCCAGCCCTCCCCTGTTTTGCTCTTATTGAGGCGCGGTCGCAGTCCGCGCCTTTAGGGGGGGGGTACTGTCACACCCTGGCTCTGGGACTCTATTTGTTGAGCCAGGGTGTGTTCATTCTATGTGTTCTGTTTCTATGTTGGGTGTTCTAGGTTGTTTATTTCTATGTTGGCCTGAGTGACTCCCAATCAGAGGCAACGAGTGTCAGCTGTTGGCTGGTTGTCTCTGATTGGGAGCCATATTTAAACTGTCTGTTTTCCCTTTGTGTTTGTGGGTTTTTGTTCCGTGTTCAGTCATTGTTACCGTGGACTTCACGAGTCGTTTATTGTTTTGTATTGTGTACACTTTAACTAATTAAAGTATGTTCGTTCAACACGCTGCGCATTGGTCTCTCCCTGACGATCGTGACACCATCATGTTCTTGGTCACCTCCCTGACCAAGGCCCTTCTCCCCCGATTGCTCAGTTTGGCCGGGCGGCCAGCTCTAGGAAGAGTCTTGTTGTTTCCAAACTTCTTCCATTTAAGAATGATTGAGGCCACTGTGTTCTTGGGGACCTTCAATGCTGTGCCTCGACACAAACCTTTCTTGGAGCGCTACGGACAATTGCTTTGACCTCATGGCTTCGTTTTTAGCTCTGACATGCACTGTCAACTCTGGGACCTTATATAGACAGTTGTGTGACTTTCCAAATAATCTCCAATCAATTGAATTTACCACAGTTGGACTCCAATTAAGTTTTAGAATCATCTCAAGGATGATCAATGGAAAAAGGATCCACCTGAGCTCAATTTCGAGTCTCATAGCAAAGGGTGTGAATACTTATGTAAACAAGGTATTTCTGCTGTTTTATTTTTAATACATTTGCAAAAATGTCTAAGAACCTGTTTTCACTTTGTAATTATGGGGTATTGTGTGTAGATTGATGAGGATTTTTTTTATTTAATCCATTTTAGAATAAGGCTGTAACGTAACCAAATGTGGAAAAAGTCAAGTTGTCTGAGTACTTTCCTAATGCACTGTACATATCAAAAAGTGGACATAGACGTTTGTCCTTAAATATCTATTGGGAGCCCATCTGGACCTTCCGCTTTACCTCCCTTCATATCGAAAATAGCATCAGATATTTATGTAGCTCAGCTGGTAGAGCACGGCGCTTATAACGCCAAGGTAGTGGGTTCGATCCCCGGGACCACCCATACACAAAAATGTATGCACGCATGACTCTAAGTCGCTTTGGATAAAAGCGTCTGCTAAATGGCATATTATTATTATTATCCAATTAATTTTGTCAGATCTAATTTAGTGTCTTCTGAAATCGAGGGAAAATTAAGGCCTTATTAGTTCAGTTCTCAGGAGATTCAGAGTTGTAAAGTATGTTGTAATAGGAAGCAAATGTTTGGTTTATTTCTACAGGATCCATTGATAATTGTCCTTGTAAATTATGAATTGCATTAAAGGCTGAATTTTACTTCTTACTGTGCCAGGCCAGCAATTTACCAGGTTTTTCACCTTGATCATATGACTGTTTCAGCCTAGTTAAGCTGTTTGCAGCCTTAGAGGTGGGAAGTTCTTCATACTGAGCTTTAAGACCAAATTATTCCTTGTTTACTTCTACTGAGTTATCCAAAAAAGCTTCCCTCTCTGATTTTGTTGTCCATCTCTCTCATTTTCAGATTTATTTGATTTGAAACTGGTAAAACCTATAAATTGCTCCCAAATATATGCTTTGAAAGCCTCCCATCTGGTACTGGCTGAAGTTTGGTTAGTGTTTGTCAAATAAACATCTATATGCACTCCAACGTAATGTAAGAAGTCTGGGTCCTGTAACCATCTGGGATGCAAACGCCATCTAGAGGATCCTTTTACTAGTTTTGTATCCCTATAGAATAATGACACAGAGGAATGGTCATTCAAAACAATAGTATCATATCCACTTCCTGCTACATTGTGAAGCAATGAGCAAGAAACTAAAAAGTAGTCTACATGAGAATATGATTTAAATGTTGACGAGTAACATGAATACTCCCTTTTACTCAGGTTCTGAGTCCTCCAACGTTCACATAGATGTAAATCCTTAATGAAATGCTGTAATTTCTTTCTACTCTGTGAGTGGGAAGTGTCTAAACCAGAGGAGCGATCTAGATGAGGATCAAGAGTGCAATTAAAGTCCCCTGCCATTAGGACTTTACCAGGAATGGAGGCTATCAATAGAAATACATTCTCAAAGAATTTGGGATTAACATCATTAGGACCATAAAAATTAACCAGATTAATATGCTCATTCAAAAGAGTTCCCTGTATCAAAATGTATCTACCAGCAGTATCAGTTATAATAGTATCCACTTGAAACGGAACAGATTAGTGAATTAAAACCATAACACCATGAGAATGAGAGGAGAAACAGGATGCTATTACTGGCCCTTGTCATCTCCTGCATACTTTAAGTAGCTCATCCTTCAACAAGTGACTTTCTTGTAGGAACACAATAGATGAATGAAGTTGTTTAAGCCAAGTAATAACCTGTTTAAGCTTGGATAGTTTACAAACTCCACAAAGTAAATTTAAGTTTAGCATTTGAAGTCATTTAACCAAAGATGTAAACATGGAATAAGCTATAGCATAAAGGCATATCTAAAATCTGTTTAGTAACCACAAGGACCGCATTAATATTTTGTAGTGAGGAAAATATGTAAAGATCTGTTGGAACAAACAAACATAAATCTATCCTAACAGTAAAACACTGAACCGGTTGTCTCCCTAACCGAGACACCCAAAGCTTCCTCTCCCACCTCCCCCTAATCGTAGAGTGTAGCCTGGTCGACGACTGATCCATTAAAGGGAGCAGTCTAACCTAAGCGACGCTAAACAAAACAAAGTGTCTCCTGAGTGTCAATCATTTTTGTCCAAGGATATGATCAAAAGGCCTCCATCATTCTTAAATGGTCAAAAGGCCTCCGTCATTCTTAATTGGAACCACCAATACTTTTTCTAGAGCTGGCTGCCCGGACAAACTAAGCAATCGGGGGAGAAGGGCCTTAGTCAGGGAGGTCACCAAGAAGCCAGTGGTCACTCTGACAGAGCTCCAGCGCTCTGTCACGATAGGAGAACCTTCCAGAAGGACAACCATCTCGGCAGCACTCCACCAATCAGGCCTTAATGGTAGAGTGGCCAGACGGAAGCCACTCCTTATGAAAAGGCACATGACAGCCCGCTTGGAGTTTGCCAAAAGGCATCTAAAGGACTCTCAGACCATGAGAAACAAGATTCTCTGGTCTGATGAAACCAAGATGTGACGCTTGGCATTCAAGCCAAAGAGTTCAGTCTGGAGGAATCCTGGCACCATCCCAACGGTGAAGCATAGTGGTGGCAGCATCATGCTGTGGGGATGTTTTTCAGTGGCAGGGAGACTAGTCAGGATCGAGGGAAAGATGAACGGAGCAATGTACAGAGAGACCTGAAAATAGCTGTGCGGCGACACTCCTCATCTAACCTGACAAGCTTGAGAGGATCTGCAGAGAAACTCCCCAAATACAGGTATGCCAAGTTTGTAGCGTCATACCCAAGAAGACCCGAGGCTGTAATCACTGCCAAAGGTGCTTCTACAAAGTCCTGAGTAAAGTCTGAATACAGTTTTTTTTAATTATTATTATTTTTGCAAAAATGGTGTCATAAATACTAGCGGTCAAACAGGGAAATGGTTCCAATCATTTTTCCTTTTTATTCATTTTAGAAACACTTAAAATAAGGGCTGTTTTGTGTAGGCTTACCCTGGTGTGACTTTTAGCAATATATTCGGCTCTTATTTCCTCTCAGATTATAAAACTCTAATTATCATCAAAGTAGACATCATGCAAAACAACAAATCACTGCAATCTCCTGCACGTCATCTCTAGCTGACACCTTTGATAACAGGTATTGTGTCAATTTAAAACTTGCACAAGACAGTTCACAGAATCAACCAATTAAATAAATGTAGCCTATTTATTCATTACAAAATTTTGCTAACATTATATAGTTAACCCAGAGATCCTTACCTTTGACTCGATTCGGCAATTTTGTCCAGATCATCATGGCATTTGTAGTTCTTTATGATAGCCACATTAGCAGCTAATTACGTTTCATTTTTGTAGCGGTAAATACAGGCAAATATATTGATCAGTCACCTTGTCCTAGAGAGATTGACACGGTTATCAAAACGCCACGCCAGGGTAAGCCTACACGAAACACAGCCCTTATTTTAAGTGTTTCTAAAATCCCCTATGGGAAAAATGAATAGTGTAAAAATGATTGGAACCATTTCCCTGTTTGACTGCAAGGTTTTATGGGTATTATCATTTATACTGTGGTACTCCATTGGTGTGCAGCTACCTGAAGCTATTGGGGTGTGGATGAGCTGAGACACGTGGTAAGATGGCGGACAAGAAAAAAAGTGGAATGGGGGATTGCAGTGGGGGATGAACAAACCTTCTGGAAGATCTGATGAAGGAGAAGATGGTGGACAAGGACAAAGGAGAAAAGTGGAATATGTTTTGAGTGAATATGGAATGGAAGATCACACAGAACTTTTAGAAGAGCTACAGGAGGAAAGTGAACGTGATGAGAGTGAGGATGAATTAACTGTGGTGGCAGGTGCAGTGATGACCGCTGAGAAGGAGCTGAGTGTAGAGGGAAGCAGTGTGGTGAAGGAGGTTATCGTCAAGTGCAAAAAGAGGGATACTTCCTCCAGTAGCTCAGAGATGGAACCTGGTGAGAGTGAGGATGAATAACCTGCTGTGAGGAACTCCGAGTTCGGGCCTCATTCCGAGGATGATAAGGATGATTCTGGCCCAGTGGTAGTGAGATTTGTAGAGAGAATGGATCCATATGTGGTGTCAGGTTAGGTGGAGAAGAGGTTGGGGACTGTTGAGTTGGTGAAGGTAACTGAGTGGACTCGTGATGATTTATTGTTTCTCCTCTGCCCAGAGGGAGCGGGCGCTGCGGATTACGTGATTAGAGACAGGAATTGTGACTGGAATTGCTCTCCGGAACAGGGTGGCATTGAAAGGAGTGGTAACAGGGTTAGGTTTAAGTGTTGAGGATGTGCAGTTGAAATTGAAGATTCCAGGTGTCTGTGACGCCCTCCGTTTGGTGAGATGTAGATCTGGTGTAGAGCGTGGGGAAACAGAGAATACATTACAGTGGGGGAAAAAATGTTAGGCTATGGTTCAACCCAGCACTCAGAGAAACACACACGACTAAGGGAGTGGAAGAAACAAAAATTATTTTAATAAAAGTTCAAATTGTCTTAGTCCAAAAACAACTGAAGAAAAGGAACAGAGTGGGCTAGTCGGCTCCGGAGGAAGGAGAGGCTGAGGCAGGCAGGCAGGCAGACCGGCAGGCAGGAAGGCAGGCAGGCAGGTTGGGAGGTATGTCTGAACTGAAGACAAAACAAACGACAGGTTAAGGAGAGTAAAGAGCCAGGCTGAAGACAAAGACAAAATAACTCTACTGGTGAGCCAAGTTACCGCTCTGGTAAGAACAACGATCTGGCGCCGGTGGAGAGCCATGCCCAGGAATTAGTAGTGCAGGTTGATGAGAGAATAGGATGTAGCTGCGTAGGCAGGAATCACTGGAAACAACCCGCAGCTGCACAGGAGAGGCAGATCCTGAGCACGCCCCCTGATCCACTCCAGACACACCCACATAAAGGGGACAAACACACAAACAACAGACAAAGAGGGGACAAAACAAGGAGGAAGGGAAACAGAAAAGGGAGAGACAAGCTGCCCACATAACAGTACCCCCCCCTCAATGGTCGCCACCTGGCGACCCACCAGGCCTGTCAGGGTTGTCGTGATGGAAGTCCATGATCAGCTGAGGATCCAACACAAAACGCTTAGGGACCCAAGACCTCTGCTCTGGTCCATAACCTTCCCAATCGACTAGGTATTGGAGACCCCTACCCCGCCTCCGAGAGTCCAGGAGCCTACTGACGGTGTAGGCCGGATGGTCGTCAATGAGGCGAACAGGTGGAGGTGGATCAGCCGGCGGACACAAAAGACTGGAGGACACAGGTTTCAGTTGGGAGACGTGGAAAGTAGGGTGTATCTTCATGGCTGAAGGCAACTTCAAACGAACCGCAGCAGGGTTAATGATGGACTCCACCACAAACGGACCCAGGTACCGAGGAGACAGCTTGCGTGATTTGGTACGAAGAGGTACGTTCTTTGATGACAGCCAAACCTCTTGACCAGGATGAAACACAGGTGCGGGAGTCCTGCTCCTATCCGCTGTCGTCTTGTTCCTGTCGGTGGTCCGAAGCAATGCTTCCCGAGCGTCGCTCCACACTCTCTGGCAGCGGCGGAGGTTCTCCTGAACCGAAGGAACAGCCAATTCCTTCTCCTGAGCAGGAAACAGAGGGGGTTGATAACCCATGGTAACCTCGAAGGGTGAAAGACCGGTGGCAGAGGTGGTGAGGGAGTTGTGGGCGTACTCTATCCAAGGCAGATGTTTGGCCCAGGATGATGGATGTTGAGCAGCCACACAACGAAGGGTTGCTTCGAGGTTTTGATTGGCTCTTTCTGTTTGACCATTGGTCTGGGGATGAAACCCTGAGGACAGAGTAACGGAAGCACCCAAAGCAGAACAGAAAACCTTCCAAACACGGGAAGTAAACTGTGGGCCTCTATCAGATACGATGTCCACAGGTATTCCATGGGGACGGAATACATGTTGGACTAGGAGGTCCGCTGTCTCACTGGCAGACGGTAATTTTGGTAATGCTATATAGTGGACAGATTTAGAGAATCTGTCCACAATGGTAAGTATAGTATCATTACCTTCAGACTTGGGTAGGCCGGTGACAAAATCCATGGCAATGTGGGACCAGGGACGGCTGGGAACTGGGAGGGGTAGCAGCAGCCCCGAAGGGGACTGATGGGAGGCTTTGCCCCGAGCACAGGTTGAACAGGCTGCCACAAAAGCCTGAACGTCAGTTTCCATTGAAGGCCACCAAAAATGTCTCCTAAGCAGCGTCAACGTGCGTCTCATCCCAGGGTGACCAGCAAAACGGGAGGTGTGAATCCACTGCAACACCTGAGACCGGACCGTCTCGGGAACAAAGAGTAGATTGGGAGGTCCATCACCCGGTCCCGGGTCCGTGGCAAGTGCAGTCTTCACAAGAGACTCGATCTCCCACTGTACTGCCGCCACGACGCATGAGGAAGGCAGGACTGCCTCAGGCTCGCTGGTCTCCGAAGGGTCAGCAAACTGGCGGGACAAAGCATCTGGTTTAACATTTCTTGACCCCGGTCTGTATTTAAGAATAAAGTTAAACCTACTAAAAAACAGGGCCCATCTGGCTTGGCGTGAGTTGAGTCTCTTAGTGGCTTGGATGTAAGCCAAGTTTTTGTGGTCTGTCCAGACCACAAACGGCAGTTCAGCTCCATCCAGCCAATGCCGCCATTCTTCCAGTGCTAGCTTGACCGCCAGCAGTTCCCGGTTTCCAACGTCGTAATTCCGTTCTGTGGGTGACAATTTCTTGGAGAAAAAAGCACAGGGGTGAAGCTTTTGGTCAGTGGGGGAGCGCTGGGAGAGGACTGCTCCCACACCTGAGTCCGACGCGTCCACCTCCACAACAAACTGCAGAGAGGTATTGGGGTGTATCAACACGGGGGAGGTGGAAAACAGTTCCTTCAAAACCCCTACCGCCTGCTCCGCCTCAGGGGACCACAGAAAAGGGACTTTTGGGGATGTGAGTCTAGTAAGGGGTGCCACCACTTTACTAAAACCCTTAATGAATCTACGGTAGAAGTTAGCAAAGCCCAAAAATCGTTGAAGTTGCTTACGGGTGGTGGGTGTGGGCCATTCCGTCACTGCCCGGATCTTCTCGGGGTCCGCCTTCACCTGCCCGCTCTCAATTATGAAACCAAGGAACGATGTAGACTGTTTGTGGAACTCACACTTTTCTGCTTTGACGTACAGCTTGTTCTCCAAGAGCCGTTGAAGGACTTGACGGACGTGTGACTCATGCTCCTCGGGTGACTTGGAAAAAACAAGAATATCATCCAGGTATACAAAGACAAAACGGTTCAAAAAATCCCTAAGAACATCGTTCACCATGGCTTGGAAAACAGCAGGGGCGTTTGAGAGCCCAAAGGGCATGACCAAATACTCAAAATGTCCCAGTGGAGTGTTGAAAGCTGTTTTCCACTCATCTCCCTTTCGGATTCGGACAAGGTGATAAGCGTTCCTGAGGTTGAGCTTGGAAAAAACTGTGGCGCCATGCAGAGGTTCAAAAGCTGAGTTGATGAGTGGAAGGGGATACTTGTTTTTAACAGTTATGTTGTTTAAACCCCTGAAATCGATACAGGGGCGTAACGACTTGTCTTTCTTTTCCACGAAAAAGAACCCTGCACCCAAAGGAGACGACGAGGGACGGATTATGCCCGAGGCCAGGAATCCCCAATATACTGCTCCATTGCCTCTCTTTCCGGTCGGGACAGATTGTATAAGCGACTAGAGGGCAAGGGAGCACCAGGAAGCAGTTCAATAGGGCAATCATAAGGCCTATGTGGTGGTAGAGACAGAGCCTTGTCCTTACTGAAAACCTCCGCTAAGTCATGGTATTCTTTGGGGACCGATGACAGATCGAGAGGAGCTGAGGGATGAGTTGGGTTACACTTAGTGGGGGGAACCGCTGACCTAAGGCACTCTGAATGGCAGTTAGTGCTCCAACTGAGAATGGTGTGACGTGTCCAATCAATTTGTGGGTTGTGAAGAGCCAACCAGGGGAAGCCAAGGATTAGGGAGGTAGCTGAGCCAGACATAACTCTTAACTGAATGCTTTCACAATGATTGCCAGAAATCACTAGGGAAACGGGGGTGGTTTGATGATTTATCTCCGCGAGTAGGCGCCCATCCAGGGCTGTGACCCGAATGGGGGTAGGTAGTGGCTCCATGGGGATACGAGCTTGTGTAACGAACTGGTGGCTAATAAAGTTGTCTTCTGCACCTGAGTCTATGAGAGCTGAGAGTGGCAGGGAATGACTCTGGAAACGTAAGGTTACAGGTACTTGTAATCGGGGAATGATGGGTTCAGGATCTAACTCTGGGCTCGCAAGTAGACCCACCGTTACGAGCGAGCCTTGTCTTTTGGTCGCTTAGGGCATGTAGTCAGAATGTGTGTGGCGTCTCCACAGTACAGGCACTCACCCGCCTGGAGGCGCCGTTGCCGCTCTGCTGGAGGTAGTCGAGCTCGACCCACTTGCATAGGTTCCTCCTCTGTGCTCGGGATGGGATCAGGAACAAGAAGCTGCCGGCTCCGGGGAGGCGAGACTCGAGTGGTTGAAGGCTGGGGAACTCGTCCTCCTAGATGTGGCCGACCGCCTCTCTCCCGACGCCTCTCCCGCAACCGGTTGTCTAGCTTAATGGACAGGGAAACGAGAGAATGTAAATCATGTGGCTCATCACGAGCAGCCAGTTCATCCTTAATCGCGTCATTCAAACCGTTTAGAAATGCTCCTTGAAGTGCCACATTGTTCCACTTGGAGTCCGCTGCCAACGTCCAGAACTCAATAGAGTACTCAGCCACACTGTTAGAACCCTGCCTCAAATTAAAAAGTATCTTGGAGGAATTACCCACATGGTCAGGATGGTCAAAAACAGTCTTCAATTTAGCAGAAAAATCAGTAAAAGTCAATCCAGTCAAAGTTTGATTTGAGCATACAGCCTCAGCCCAAACCAGAGCTCTCCCTCTTAACAGCCCCAGAACATAATGTACCTTAGAGGAATCAGTAGAAAATGACAGTGGCCTCTGCCGAAAAATCAAGTCACACTGAAGCAAAAATCCCCGGCACTTGTCCAATTCTCCATTGAACGGTTCAGGCGACGTGACAGGGGGTTCCCGATGGAACGAAGCCTGCATAATGTCAGAGGAAACAACTTGGGGTGCATCAAACTGGGGGTCAGAGAGAGATGGAGAACTGATAACAGACAATTTAGAGACTTGTGTAGTTAACTGAGTCACCTGGTTCAGCAGTTGATGATTATCTTCCAAAAGAGTCCGAATCAATTGGTCATGCTGTCCTAGCAACGTTCCTTGAGCCTGGATAGCTTGTTGGAAGCTGTCTTCGTTTGCCCCGTGCTGTTTCTCTGTTGGGTCCATGGCCAGATCGTTCTGTTAGGCTATGGTTCAACCCAGCACTCAGAGAAACACACACGACTAAGGGAGTGGAAGAAACAAAAATTATTTTAATAAAAGTTCAAATTGTCTTAGTCCAAAAACAACTGAAGAAAAGGAACAGAGTGGGCTAGTCGGCTCCGGAGGAAGGAGAGGCTGAGGCAGGCAGGCAGGCCGACCGGCATGCAGGAAGGCAGGCAGGCAGGTTGGGAGGTATGTCTGAACTGAAGACAAAACAAATGACAGGTTAAGGAGAGTAAAGAGCCAGGCTGAAGACAAAGACAAAATAACTCTACTGGTGAGCCAAGTTACCGCTCTGGTAAGAACAACGATCTGGCGCCGGTGGAGAGCCATGCCCAGGAATTAGTAGTGCAGGTTGATGAGAGAATAGGATGCAGCTGCGTAGGCAGGAATCACTGGAAACAACCCGCAGCTGCACAGGAGAGGCAGATCCTGAGCACGCCCCCTGATCCACTCCAGACACACCCACATAAAGGGGACAAACACACAAACAACAGACAAAGAGGGGACAAAACAAGGAGGAAGGGAAACAGAAAAGGGAGAGACAAGCTGCCCACATAACAAAAAAAGTATTTAGTCAGCCACCAATTGTGCAAGTTCTCCCACTTAAAAAGATGAGAGAGGCCTGTAATTTTCATCATAGGTACACGTCAACTATGACAGACAAATTGAGAAGAAAAAAATCCAGAAAATCACATTGTAGGATTTTTTATGAATTTATTTGCAAATTATGGTGGAAAATAAGTATTTGGTCACCTACAAACAAGCAAGATTTCTGGCTCTCACAGACCTGTAACTTCTTCTTTAAGAGGCTCCTCTGTCCTCCACTCGTTACCTGTATTAATGGCACCTGTTTGAACTTGTTATCAGTATAAAAGACACCTGTCCACAACCTCAAACAGTCACACTCCAAACTCCACTATGGCCAAGACCAAAGAGCTGTCAAAGGACACCAGAAACAAAATTGTAGACCTGCACCAGGCTGGGAAGACTGAATCTGCAATATGTAAGCAGCTTGGTTTGAAGAAATCAACTGTGGGAGCAATTATTAGGAAATGGAAGACATACAAGACCACTGATAATCTCCCTCGATCTGGGGCTCCACGCAAGATCTCACCCCGTGGGGTAAAAATGATCACAAGAACGGTGAGCAAAAATCCCAGAACCACACGGGGGGACCTAGTGAATGACCTGCAGAGAGCTGGGACCAAAGTAACAAAGCCTACCATCAGTAACACACTACGCCGCCAGGAACTCAAATCCTGCAGTGCCAGACGTGTCCCCCTGCTTAAGCCAGTACATGTCCAGACCCGTCTGAAGTTTGCTAGCGTGCATTTGGATGATCTAGAAGAGGATTGGGAGAATGTCATATGGTCAGATTAAACCAAAATAGAACTTTTTGGTAAAAACTCAACTCGTCGTGTTTGGAGGACAAAGAATGCTGAGTTGCATCCAAAGAACACCATACCTACTGTGAAGCATGGGGGTGGAAACATCATGCTTTGGGGCTGTTTTTCTGCAAAGGGACCAGGATGACTGATCCGTGTAAAGGAAAGAATGAATGGGGCCATGTATCGTGAGATTTTGAGTGAAAACCTCCTTCCATCAGCAAGGGCATTGAAGATGAAACGTGGCTGGGTCTTTCAGCATGACAATGATCCCAAACACACCGCCCGGGCAACGAAGGAGTGGCTTCGTAAGAAGCATTTCAAGATCCTGGAGTGGCCTAGCCAGTCTCCAGATCTCAACCCCATAGAAAATCTTTGGAGTGAGTTGAAAGTCCGTGTTGCCCAGCGATAGCCCCAAAACATCACTGCTCTAGAGGAGATCTGCATGGAGGAATGGGACAAAATACCAGCAACAGTGTGTGAAAACCTTGTGAAGACTTACAGAAAACGTTTGACCTGTGTCATTGCCAACAAAGGGTATATACCAAAGTATTGAGAAACTTTTGTTATTGACCAAATACTTATTTTCCACCATAATTTGCAAATAAATTAATTAAAAATCCTACAATGTGATTTTCTGGATTTTTTCCCTCATTTTGTCTGTCATAGTTGACGTGTACCTATGATGAAAATTACAGGCCTCTCTCATATTTTTAAGTGGGAGAACTTGCACAATTGGTGGTTGACTAAATACTTTTTTCCCCCACTGTATCTGTCATGCTGGATTTTGATGCATAGTCTCTGCCAGATAAGATCAAGGTTGGAAGTGTCAGTTATCCTGTGAGCGATTTTGTTCCGTAAATACTACAGTGTTTTAGGGGTGAAGTTTATGGGCCTGTTGCAGCAGTGTGTAGGCGTGAGATGCCTAGATGTGACAAGTGTGCAGGAGGACATGAGATGAAGAAATGTGTGGTATCGGTGGAGAAAGTTCTGTGTGTTAGTTATGGGGGTGCTAACGGGCAGGAGATCTGAGATGTCAGGTGAGAGAAAGGCAGATTGAGGTTGCCAGGGTTACAGTAGTACAGAAAGTGTTGTATGCCGAAGCAGTGAAGAGAGTGGTAGAGGAAGATGGGTACAGGGTGATGGATCCTGAGAGGATTCTTGTGAGTAGGCAGAGACCAAGAGAGAGTGATGGGAAGAATATGTGCTTCAGTAAGGTGGGCTTTTTAGCATTTATAGCAATGGTTGTCAATTGTACGGCAGAAATGGATCTTACAAATGACAGGCTACTTTGACACTGAGAATCTGAGATCAATAAAACGACCTTGTCTTGAATCCATCAATAGCCGAGGCCCCTAAGTGGGCAGAGAAACACATTGTACAATATGAGGAGGAAGATATAGTCCTAAGAAAGCTTTCCAGTTTCACTGCCTCACCCAATGATGTGCAGCTCACTCACCAGCCAAAAGCTTATCTCTCTCTTGCTTTAATTTTTAAAAACAATGCTGTTCACTCAATAGGCCTATTTGGAAGTTGTTAACTTGGTAACATACAGACATTAGTATTTTATTTTCAGCAGGATCCATTTGCTTTACAACCTGTGTTTTCCAGTGATTGTATTAGAAATATTTGCGAAAGGCCTGTTTTGGCTGCATGCTGTTAACTGACAGATTTGCCACACGTTAGGCATGCCTTGTGATTTGGCTACACACAATCCGCTATTTAAAAAAATTGGCTATGGATCCTCTGTGGCGAAATTCTAGGCTTACTCCTGGTGGAGTATTGGGAATGATTTAATTTATTTCTGAACAGACTGCAGAGTGCTGCAGCACCTCCAGCACACTTCCCACAGCTATTATTATATTAGGAGATAAATGATGAAGTGCAATGCTGGAGAGAAGAGAGTTGCTAGCTTATGTCTATAACAGCACAGAGAGGGAGAGAGATCATAGAAAGTGAATATCATTGTATTTCTGTGAGAGATACAGGCGTGCTTCTCTCTCTCACCACAGAAATGGCCACGCCTTGGTCTAGGCTACAATGTTGCGCAAACCATAGACCCAAGACGGCCCAACATTAACCAATTCTTAGAATATCATGCACGTTTTCACATTACGTTTTTTTTTAGGGGGCATGACAATTACAGAGGAATCTAAATGTAATTACTCTGATTGCTTTTATTAGGATTTTTACATTGCAAACAGTGGAAATAATTTTTCTTGCCACAAGAGGTAGGCTACCTGATCCTGGCAAATGGGTTCCGGAACGAAAGACTACAAAACTGAGAGGTACCGGAGGATCCAGCTCAAATTAAGCACTGTCCTTCTCATATAATGGTGTAGGGCCATCCCAAGGATCCCTGAACGCACGGACGGTTGCACCAAATATTTCTTATAACTAAACCAAGATAGACCACAGCTGGTCGTTTCCGCCGAGTGGCGCAGTGGTCTAAGGCACTGCATCGCAGTGCTAGCTGTGCCACTAGAGATGCTGGTTCGAATCCAGGCTCTGTCGTAGCCAGCCGCGACAGGGTAGGGGAGGGAATGGCCGGCAGGGATGTAGCTCAGTTGGTAGAGCATGGCGTTTGCAACGCTAGGGTTGTGGGTTCGATTCCCACAGGGGTATGAAAAAAAATAATGTATGCACTCACTAACTATAAGTCGCTCTGGATAAGAGCGTCTGCTAAATGACTAAAATGTAAATGTATGTAAAATGAACAGATGAGTCATAGTGTGCAGAGCCAAGCACGAGCTAGCGAGATCCTATTGGTGTGTTCTAGCATACATCTGCATATTTCTGTTAGGGAACGCCTCCTCTGTGAAGCGCTCGTGTGCAATAACTCAATTCGCCTTTGTGTTCCTTCTAAATAACGTGATTTAAAAAAATATTTGTCCACAAAACTTAGTCCACTCTGTGCATAACAGATTTTAGTTTTGGGAACAGAACTGTATTAAGATCACATGTTTCATCGATTGGAACATTTGCAGAATATCGGCCAAAATCCATCTCCTTCCATCTTCTCCCACTGCCGGCCAGTGGGCTTCCTCTCACTGCCATATTTGGTAGTGAGTGGAAACGCCAACCGGATGCTTCACAATTATACATCCAGTGAAATATCTGTCTCATTGTTCTATCTGTGGCTGCACTGTGGTAGTGGGGGAACAGGAAGTTCCGGGCAGGCATGCACCATTCTTCAGTATAAAGAAAGCACCAGAACTGTAATCTTTCAAAGTATTTAATATTACAGTACCAGATTCTTATGACAAGCGGTACGGGCGTAGCCTATTGTCATCAGAATGACTTACATAGAAAACCTCTTAGTTTATATAATGCTTTTCAGAGCTAATTCAATCCAACAGTTGCCAACCATTATTGAGTGTCACTCCTCGCCACATATAGGATCACCCTATATAGTATCGTGTTGCACCCTAGTCAGGATATTCCATCACGTACTCCTTCTAAGATTAGCACCAGTGGCCCCCCAGCTATCTTGGCCCACATACCTTCTGGCACCCACCAGTGACAGAAATAAATACATGGAATGTATGTCATCCTCCAAATCCTTATGCAGCTCTCAATATTCCAAACATTAACTAATACTTTATAAAATACGTAATATAGGTATGTAATAGCACATTTAAACTGTCTAATATCGAAAGAACATGTCATACAATGCTAGGTAACAAATCCATTAAGGTATTATCACGTTTTTTTTTTTTTTTTTTTTTTAACGTTTGGTGTGTTATTTTTATGTCAAACTGAGTAAACCTGGTAACAATTTTACAAGTCACATAGCTAGATACTTTGGGTTTGTCTGAATGGATGTACATCATTTCCTCAAGGTGATTTCATAAACAATCCATTTATTTTAGATTTCCGAGTTTGTTTTGCATTTTTGGTTTTGTGTAAAATTAACGAGCTGGTAAAATGGTGCTGCCCACTCGGTCATCATCAACGGACTTCAGTGAGGACAGTGCAGGTGCATCAGAGAGACAATTTCACGGTCGCACTACTGTTTTGAAGCTGAATATAATGATTGTAGGTTTTCTACATGTGTACTAATATTCAGACACATTCAGTTGTTTCTGTATTTATCGATAAATGTTACTATGGTGTGAACGGAAAATAAAATTGTTTTTTTGTTTGAAATAATACAGTGAAGACCAGGTTATTCAGGAACATAGTACATAGTCCCGCCTAAAACAAACAGTGACCTTGTACTAAATGGCTTTTGTAATTTATGCATTTACAGTACCAGTCAAAAGTTTGGACACACCTACTCATTCAAGGGTTTTTCTTAATTTTTACTATTTTCTACATTGTAGAATAATAGTGAAGAATCTAAACTATGAAATAACAGACATGGAATCATGTAGTATCCAAGAAAGTGTTAAACAAATCAAATATATTTTAGATTCCTCAAAGTAGCCATCCTTTACCTTGATGGCAGCTTTGTAGAATCTTTAATCTACAATGTAGAAAATAATACAAATAAAGATAAATAGGTGTTCTAAAACTTTTGACTGGTACTGTATGTGAATTTGGGGAAATCTGCTATAGGTTAAGTACCGGCACCTCAAATATCTAGTGCTTGAGCTCCTGTTCCTCTTATAGAATGTTAGCTCAACAGTATTGTGGAGCTCCTGCACCTAAATATAAACAGTACCGGCACCTATTTCAGTCCAAGTCAAGCACTGAATAGATAATTTAACAAGAATAAATATAATATATTTATAGAGAATAAAGAAAGTTCCTGAACTGTCAAGACTAACTTTTGTGTCTGTTTCTCTTTATTACTATTAATTACGACTAGAATTAAGTCTGAGGCCGGTAACTTTAATAGTGAAGACAAACCCAGCCTGCCTCTCTCCTTCCACACTGAGTCCAAACCTACAGTCACTGGGTCCTGATTTTGACAGTGGAGCCCAGTTTGCTAAGCAGGATCCAGAGATGGCATCAGTGAAGCTGGAAGACTGCAGTCAAACACTGGAGCTGAATGTCAACATTAAAGATGAAGAAGAGGAGGAGAAGATTGGGAAATATTTTTCTCATGGTAAGAGCAGGTTCTATCTAACTAAGTTTGTGTTATTCATTCCAACTTCCCACTGTGCATGAACATTTGCAGTAGAACTGTTTCATGATGAACTGTTTCACTGAGAAGGTAGATATTATTTCATGCTACTGACACTTACAAATCAAATCAAATCAAATTGTATTGGTCACATGCGCCGAATACAACAGGTGCAGACATTACAGTGAAATGCTTACTTACAGCCCTTAACCAACAGTGCATTTATTTTAAACAAAAAAAGTAAAAATAAAACAACAACAAAAAAAGTGCATACATACTCAACAGAGTAGCAGCAGCGTAAAAAGGATGGGGTGGGGGGGCAGTGCAAATAGTCTGGGTAGCCATGATTAGCTGTTCAGGAGTCTTATGTCTTGGGGGTAGAAGCTGTTGAGAAGTCTTTTGGACCTAGACTTGGCACTCTGGTACCGCTTGCCGTGCGGTAGCAGAGAGAACAGTCTATGACTAGGGTGGCTGGAGTCTTTGACAATTTTGAGGGCCTTCCTCTGACACCGCCTGGTATAGAGGTCCTGGATAGCAGGAAGCTTTGCCCCAGTGATGTACTGGGCCGTACGCACTACCCTCTGTAGTGCCTTGCGGTCGGAGGCCAAGCAGTTGCCATACCAGGCGGTGATGCAACCAGTCAGGATGCTCTCGATGGTGCAGCTGTATAATTTTTTGAGGATCTGAGGACCCATGCCAAATCTTTTTAGTCTCCTGAGGGGGAATAGGCTTTGTCGTGCCCTCTTCGCGACTGTCTTGGTGTGTTTGGACCATGATAGTTCGTTGGTGATGTGGACACCAAGGAACTTGAAGCTCTCAACCTGTTCCACTACAGCCCCGTCGATGAGAATGGGGGCGTGCTCAGTCCTCTTTTTTTCCCTGTAGTCCACAATCATCTCCTTTGTCTTGGTCACGTTGAGGGAGAGGTTGTTGTCCTGGCACCACACGGCCAGATCTCTGACCTCCTCCCTATAGGCTGTCTCATCGTTGTCGGTGATCAGGCCTACCACTGTTGTGTCGTCGGCAAACTTAATGATGGTGTTGGAGTCGTGCCTGGCCATGCAGTCATGGGTGAACAGAGAGTACAGGAGGGGACTGAGCACGCACCCCTGAGGGGCCCCCGTGTTGAGGATCAGTGTGGCAGATGTGTTGTTACCTACCCTTACCACCTGGGGGCGGCCCGTCAGGAAGTCCAGGATCCAGTTGCAGAGGGAGGTGTTTAGTCCCAGGATCCTTAGCTTAGTGATGAGCTTAGAGGGCACTATGGTGTTGAATGCTGAGCTGTAGTCAATGAATAGCATTCTCACGTAGGTGTTCCTCTTGTCCAGGTGGGAAAGGGCAGTGTGGAGTGCAATAGAGATTGCATCATCTGTGGATCTGTTGGGGCGGTATGCAAATTGGAGTGGGTCTAGGGTTTCTGGGATAATGCTGTTGATGTGAGCCATGACCAGCCTTTCAAAGCACTTCATGGCTACAGACGTCAGTGCTATGGGTCCGTAGTCATTTAGGCAGGTTATCTTAGAGTCCTTGGTCACGGGGACTATGGTGGTCTGCTTGAAACATGTTGGTATTACAGACTCAGTCAGGGACATGTTGAAAATGTCAGTGAAGACACTTGCCAGTTGGTCAGCACATGCTCGGAGTACACGTCCTGGTAATCCGTCTGGCCCTGCGGCCTTGTGAATGTTGACCTGCTTAAAAGTCTTACTCACATCGGCTACGGAGAGCGTGATCACATAGTCATCCGGAACAGCTGGTGCTCTCATGCATGCTTCAGTGTTGCTTGCCTCGAAGCGAGCATAGAAGTGGTTTAGCTCGTCTGGTAGGCTTTTGTCACTGGGCAGCTCGCGGCTGTGCTTCCCTTTGTAGTCTGTAATAGTTTTCAAGCCCTGCCACATCCGACGAGCGTCAGAGCCAGTGTAGTATGATTCAATCTTAGACCTGTATTGACTCTTTGCCTGTTTGATGGTTCGTCGGAGGTCATAGCGGGATTTCTTATAAGCGTCCGGGTTAGAGTCCCGTTCCTTGAAAGCGGCAGCTCTACCCTTTAGCTCAGTGCGGATGTTTCCTGTAATCCATGGCTTCTGGTTGGGGTATGTACGTACGGTCACTGTGGGGACGACATCATCGATGCACTTATTGATGAAGCCAGTGACTGATGTGGTGTACTCCTCAATGCTGTCTGAAGAATCCCGGAACATGTTCCAGTCTGTGCTAGCAAAACAGTCCTGTAGCTTAGCATCTGCGACATCTGTGCATCTGCGACATGGTTTGACACCAGTATTGCCAGCATTTGTTTTATTCACTGGGCTATCTGGAGTGATCAGAGAGTAGACTAAAGAAGTGAAGTAGACAAACTGCCAATGTTTTAAAGTTCTATTAAATGAGTCTGTGTAGTTACTAACCCTTGTGAGAGTGAATGGAGGATCACACTAACCCATGTGATAGTGAGTGGAGGATGATATGGCTTCTACATCTGCATTGCTTGCTCTTTGGGGTTTTAGGCTGGGTTTCTGTAAAGCACTTTGTGACAACTTCTGATGTAAAAAGGGCTTCATAAAATGAATTTGATTGACATGTATATCACACCAACTGACTGGTTCTTCTAATGTTGTTCACACAGGAGACCATGTTGAGACATTCTCTACATCCAGCGAGCAACAGCAGGAAGATCACAGAGCTAGGAGGTCTCACCGCTGCCCACATTGTGAGGAGAGTTTCTCAATTCTATCAAAGTTAAAAATACACCTACAAATACACACAGGAGAGAAGCCTTACTCCTGCTCTGACTGTGGGAAGAGTTTCTCTCGACTGGGCCACTTTAAAATACATGAACGTATACATACAGGAGAGAAGCCTTACTCCTGCTCTGACTGTGTAAAGTGCTTCAAAACATCATTTGAGCTAAAAGTTCACCTGAGAACACACACAGGAGAGAAGCATTACTCCTGCTCTGACTGTGGGAAGAATTTCTCTCGACAGGAAAGCTTAAAATTGCACCAAAGGATACACACAGGAGAGAAGCCTTACTCCTGCTCTGACTGTGGGGCAAGTTTCTCTCAACTGGGCAGCTTAAAAACACATGAACGTATACACACAGGAGAGAAGCCTTACTCCTGCTCTGGCTGTGGGAAGAGTTTCTCTCGACTGGGCCACTTAAAACAACATGTACCTGTACATACAGGAGAAAAGCCTTACTCCTGCTCTGACTGTGGTGCAAGTTTCTCTCAACCTGGCAACTTAAAACAACATGAACGTATACATACTGGAGAGAAGCCTTACTCCTGCTCTGACTGTGTAAAATGCTTCAATACATCAACTCAGCTAAAAGTTCATCAGAGTGTGCACACAGGAGAGAAGCCTTACTCCTGCTCTGACTGTGGGGCAAGTTTCTCTCAACTGGACAGCTTAAAACAACATGAACGTATACACACAGGAGAGAAGCCTTACTCCTGCTTTGACTGTGGGAAGAATTTCTCTCGACAGGAAAGCTTAAAATTGCACCAACTGATTCACACAGGCGAGAAGCCTTACTCTTGCTCTGACTGTGTCAAGTGCTTCAAAACATCATTTGAGCTGAAAGTTCATCTGAGAACACACACAGGAGAGAAGCCTTACTCCTGCTCTGACTGTGGAAAGAGTTTCTCTCAACTGGGCCACTTAAAAATACATGAACGTATACATACAGGAGAGAAGCCTTACTTCTGCTCTGACTGTGGCAAGAGTTTCTCTTTACAGGACAAGTTCAAATCACACCAACGGATACACACAGGAGAGAAGCCTTACTCCTGCTCTGAATGTGAGGCAAGTTTCTCTCAACTGGGCCTCTTAAAAACACATGAACGTATACATACAGGAGAGAAGCCTTACTCCTGCTCTGACTGTGTAAAATGCTTCACAACATCAACTCAGCTAAAAGTTCATCAGAGTGTGCACACAGGAGAGAAGCCTTACTCTTGCTCTGACTGTGTAAAGTGCTTCAAAACATCATTTGAGCTAAAAGTTCATCAGAGAACACACACAGGAGAGAAGCCTTACTCCTGCTCTGACTGTGGGGCAAGTTTCTCTCAACTGGGCAGCTTAAAACAACATGAACGTATACATACAGGAGAGAAGCCTTACTCCTGCTCTGACTGTGGGGCAAGTTTCTCTCAACTGGGCAGCTTAAAACAACATGAACGTATACATACAGGAGAGAAGCCTTACTCCTGCTCTGACTGTGGGAAGAATTTCTCTCGACTAGGCCATCTAAAAAGACACCAAGGTAAACAAAGGAAAGAAGCCTTACTTCTGCTCTGACTGTGTAAAGTGCTTCAAAACATCATTTGAGCTAAATAGGTCATCAGAGAACACACACAGGAGAGAAGACGTATCACTGCACTGACTGTGAGACGAGATTCTACAGATTGGGCAATTTTAAAAGAAACCAACGTATACATAAGAAGTGGTAGTGGATTGGATCAAATGAAGAAAGCATAGAACACAACATTGTAATCCTATTGTTTCTCACTGTGAGAGAACTGTGCAGAGGAAAGGGAGCGTTATAGAATGTTAACCTCTCTTTACTTTACTGATCAGTGTTCACCTTATCAATTTTGGTGTGTTTTGTTTGCTTCTACTGTATAGATATTGAGATAACCTTGGATTTGCCCTTAGGGTTGAATATCCTCTGTGAGGTGTCTCACAATGGAGTCTGATGGTTGACTGGGTGGTACTGCTTCCCTCTGCAGTTTTCTGTGGGAATGAGCTAGTAGACACAACATACACTGAGTGTACAAAACATTAAGGACCCCTGCTCTTTCCATGACATAGACTGACCAGGTGAACCCAGGTGAAAGCTATGATCCTTAATGATGTAGTTGTGGTGTATTTATTATGGATCCCCATTAGCTTTCAGCAGAAAACAAGAAACTGCAGTTGCAGTGGGCTATGGAATGAAAACACTAGACACTGGAAAAATAGAAAAACATAGCCTGGTCTGATGAATCCTGTTTCCTGCTGTTTCATGCTGATGGGAATATAGAATGTCACTGGAAATTATATTTTCTCCATATTTTTTAGTACAAAACATAGAAACGTGTAATTTTCACATATGTTGATGTTGGGGTGGTGCTGGAAATGATGAACATGGAGTTGAAACATTTAGAAATGTCCCTATAAGGCAAAAACAAAAGGAGGGGGGTTGGTCGGAAATTGGACCAACTAACTTGTTGGAAAAGTGGCATCCTATGACGATGCCACATTGAAAGTCACTGAGCTCTTCAGTGAGGTCATTCTACTGCCAGTGTTTGTCTATGGAGATTGCATGGCTGTGTGCTCCATTTTATACACCTGTCAGCAATGTGTGTGGCTGAAATAGCCAAATCCACTACTTTAAAGTGGTGTCCACATACTTTTGTATATGTAGTGTACTTTGCATGTTAGCTTAACATGATACTACTTAGCATGTAAATTAATGTTAAAAACAACAAATTGGAATTTGTTAAATATCATACATATCGCAAATTCGTAACATATTGAAGGTATTGTAATTCGTAACATACTATACATCCTAGAAATCGTATTACATTCATAGGCCAATGTAATGTAACATAACATACTGTATCATCATACTAAATTGAGTGGTATGTTTTTTTGTAACGTATAGTAAGTTTTTCTCTGACACCAAGTTGTCCCTCTGCAGTATTCTGTGGGAATGAGCTCGTAGACACCTATCAGATAGAGATGGTGTGATGATCAGTTTTCACCATTACTTTGGGTGGATTAGTTTTTACTACATAACTTTTGTTTAATGATACACATGCTATGAAACGACTACATGTGTTTATTAAATTGTCTTTTAAAACTAGATTCTTTCTTTTTGTCATTGATAAATATATTTGGATAACTGTAATGAACGTAATTGATCTGGTAATGAAAAATAAACCTTCTACATGAATTTGTGCTGGTCAACCTTTGTTTTTTGGTTTATCTATACAGAAAATACAATGGTTTTGTTTAATTAATGGCATTCAAAATAATGTACATGTCTATTATCTAGTCAAAACATGTCACTACACCTTTACACATCACCATTGGGACAAGCCAATTTGCTGGCCACCATTATTTGCTACAATGCATACAAATAAATGTTTTGCAGTATAAAGGACTTACATATGTTTCTTATTAAATAACAGTGAAATAAAATGGGGGGAAAAGTGGTGTCATTTTAAAGTGTTTTATACGGTACCAAAGTCCAGGGACAGCATTACCACAACAAATCAACAATGACCCACTTACTATTGGGGAGTGGAACCAGAGAGGAAGCTTGGGTTACCTTTCTCACACCACTATAGTATTCATTTCAACAGACCCTTTCCATCCCCCATTGTTAGAGTTCAATATATGCCCAGGACTATATTGAGGTTCAGGCTGTTGTAATGTCCAGTTGATTATGTAAATAGTCTTGTTACGGTGTAGTTACATGTAATTACACTGTAATAAGGACCCCATAAAAGGAAGCGTTACCGTAAATAGTCTTGTAGAGCTCTGGTATTGATGGGCCATTTGAGGGTGAGTCATTGACATTTATGATCAGAAAGAGCTGTGAACTCACCTGTGATGGCCCACGTCTATCACAACCTTTCCTACTGTGTTAGTAGAACCACAGCATTTTAGGCAGCCATTGTTCCAAATGTGTTCATGCATACAGTACAATGGGAGTGGGTGTGGCATGCAGAGGGGAGGACCAGCAAGAAAAAAAATAACCCATTGATTGGGGACATTGCCCTGTGTGCCGCCTTTCAGATGGGAAGTTAAACGGGTGCCTTGACTGTCTGCGGTCACTAAAGATCCCATGCCACTTATCGTAAGAGTAGGGGTGTTAACCCCAGTGTCCTGGCTGAATTCCCAATCTGGCCCTCATACCATCATGGCCACCTAATCATCCCCAGCTTCCAATCGGCTCATTCATCTCCCATCCTCTCCACTGTAACTATTTCACAGGTTGTTGCTGTAAATGAGAATGTGTTCTCAGTCAACTTACCTGGTAAAATAAAAAATATTTTACTTAAACATGAATGTGCACTGTTCAAAATATATCTCCAGTCAATGTTGTTGCTAGCACTTGCCTCCAAAATAAAGCATCCCATCTGGGTTAACTTGGTTGAGCTTACGAAAACAGATCTAATACATGTGTCTATGTATGCGGATGACTCAACACTATACATGTCAGCTACTACAGCGACTGAAATGACTGCAACACTTAACAAAGAGTTGCAGTTAGCTTTAGAGTGGGTGGAAAGGAATAAGTTAGTACTACATATTTCTAAAACTAGAAGCATTGTAATTGGGACAAATCATTCACTAAACCCTAAACCTCAACTAAATCTTGTAATAAATAATGTGGAAATTGAGCAAGTTGAGGTGACTAAACTGCTTGGAGTAACCCTGGATTTTAAACTTTCATGGTCAAAAAATATTGATACAACAGAAGCTAAGATGGGGAGAAAGTCTGTCCATAATAAAGCGCTGCTCTACCTTCTTAACCACACTATCAACAAGGCAGGTCCTACAGGCCCTAGTTTTGTCACACCTGGACTACTGTACAGTCGTGTGGTCAGGTGCCACAAAAAAGGACTGAAGAAAATTGCAATTGGCTCAGAACAGGGCAGCACGGCTGGCCCTTGGATGTACACAGAGAGCTAATATTAATAATATGCATCTCTCATGGCTCAAAGTGGAGGTGTTGATATGTTGGGTGCACCGAGCTGTCTGTTTGAGCTACTGGCGCACAGCTCGGTCACCCATGCATACCTTACAAGACATGCCACCAGAGGTCTCTTCACAGTCCCCAAGTCCAGAACAGACTATGAGAGGTGCACAGTACTACATAGAGCCATGACTACATGGAACTCTATTCCACATCAAGTAACTGATGCAAGTAGTACAATTTAGATTTTAAAAAACACCTTATCGAACAGCGGGGACTGTGAAGCAACACAAATATAGGCGCAGACACATGCATACACACACACACACACGATAACATACGCACTATACACACACGTACACATGGATTTTTGTACTGTAGATATGGTAGTGGTGGAGTAGGGGCCTGAGGGCACACAGTGTGTTGTGAAATCTGTGAATGTATTGTAATGTTTTTTTAATTGTATGAACTGCCTTAATTTGGCTCGATCCCCGGGGATCCATGTCACGATCGTTGAACTGAGTAGACCAAGGCGCAGCGTGATCAACGAACATGTTTATTTATCTTTAGTGATAATACGGACAATAAACAAAACAACAAACGATACGTGCAGTCCTACGGTTAACATAACCAACACGGAACAAACCAAACGGAAACAAGATCCCACAAACACTAAGGGAAACAGACTGTTTAAATATGGCTCCCAATCAGAGACAACCAGGAACAGCTGACACTCGTTGCCTCTGATTGGGAGCCACTCTGGCCAACATAGAAATACAACAACTAGAACTCCCACACAGAACATAAACACATAGAATCTACACACACTGGCTCAACATATAGAGTCCCCAGATCCAGGGTGTGACAATCCATAATAAATACAAGTCCCAGATGAAGAATAAGACCCTATTTCAAAGCATAGTACATGTAATGTTAGCCAAGTACAATGTAATTACTAGTTGTTACACTGGATTTAGCTAGTTAAAATGAAGTGTATCTTTAGGAGTACTTGTACTTAATGTGTACAGTACATTACCCATCCTGACAACCTGGCCCTCAATTTAAAGCTTGTGGAAGTGACATCCAAGTGGGAGAATAAATACACTAGTACACCACTGATAGAAGAATTTGGTAATGACTAATTATTACACTCCGATTCTTTGTGAAATGTGTTAGAATCATAAAACTACAATCTGATAATGTGTTTAGCTTAGTTTGAAGTAAAACAAGGGCTTTGGCTTATTGTTTTATCTATGCAAGCAGAATGCAACTGTGAAACCAATAACAGAAAACAGGATGTGAAACTAGACACTGAGAAACATGTCCCCACTGTATGTGCCTGTATAAGATGCATATTTGCCCAGCAACAGAGTATTTGTGTCTTCTGAAACCAGTGTGAAATAGATACAGGAAGAAACAACTGGGTTGCTGTGCAAGCTAACAGAGAAATGTGACAGTTGCCTAAATATGGGCTAGGAGCTTTCTCATTGGCCCACTTAGGGGCGTAGTAGAGGTATAAAAAACGTTGTGCATTGTATGATTTTCAGAGCGCTCTCAATGAATAAAGAATGACCATTGCAGTAAGGGGTCTGTTTAATTTATTTAAACTAGAGATTTATACCTCTGGGAATTATTCAAAGATTTAAGAAGTGTTTGACTTCAACCATTGAGATAACAAAATTCTCGTGACAACCACAGAGTATCTGTATAGGAAAATCATTAAGAGCAAACTGTGCTGCCAATCACAGTGTAGGGCGCGACATTTTGCGGGTGAGGAGAGCTCGTTAGAGGATGCTTGCATTGAAGAGCTGGGCATTGTGTTATGACCTGCATTATCTGAATTAGGCCCACAGAATTATACCTACGGAGGAGCGGCTTCTATGGAGGGACTTTGAATGTCTTTGAACTTCAGAGTTGATTTAACGTTGGACCAGAGCAGATGTTAGCTAGCTAGCTAACAACCTTGTTTGTGCAGTGCAGCACTAGAATTAAAAACAGGTCTTACCTTTTTGTCGTTAATAAATCCAATGTGAAACGTGGTGACTATAGTATCCTTAACTAGCATTGAAAAAGTTAATCCATTCTTCTCAAATTAAACATATCTCCCTAATTTCTGAATCATGCTTGTAACATTGTCAGTAGGATACAGTAACCTATGCTTCAGAGGGGAGGAGCAGGTAGTTTCCACACGCACACCCACTGGCAAAGGTTTCCATTCCAGCTGGAAGGCAGAAACTGGAATACATTTCTAGAGTGAGCTTTCCCAGCTAACAAAATTACGTTCCAGGACGTGACCAAAGTTATTTTAGTCCCTACATAAGTCATGATAACGTTATTGTGAAACGTTCCTTCTACGTAGCTGTGGTGTCCGCTTATGTCCCAAGTCTTTTCAGGACGTATAAATGTGGGGAATTTTAAACCGTTAAATATGTGTATTTTTAAGTCAACCTCATAATGTTGCTAATAGTCAGAAAGTACGTTGAGAGCCCCATAAAATGCAGTTTCTGGTAACCACTGGGAACGTAACTTTCGTACGTAACAGTGTGATGGGGACAAGGACATTCCGGCTGGCCAAACCCTCCCCTAACCCGGACAATTGTGCATCACCTCATGGGTCTCCCGGTCGTGGCTGGCTGCGACACAGACAGGTATCGAACCAGCATCTGTAGCAACGCAGCTGCGATGCAGTGTCTTAGACCACTGCGCCACTCGGGAGGACCCTTAAGACACGTCATTTAATCTACCCTGAACATATACACAGTGTCCTGTCGGTAGGTGTCCACTGACGAAATATGCAAAATGCCTGAAAATAAGTTATTTTTTTACATAAACTGTATCACAATAGATTCGTGAACAAAATCACAGCAAAAAGCTCACAAAATAACAAGTCAGTAAAAACATGAACACTGCACTCCAATCAAGAACTGTAAAACTGCTTAAAGCTAAAAGTGAATAACTATGTTATGTTTATTCAGGTGCTGCTGCTCCATCCTCATCCACAGTCTCTTCCTCGACCCGCTCCTGGAAGTCAAAATAACACAAACTGGTCATTATTTTCCTTAAACAAATTATCAAAATGCCGGTTTAACGTCGACTCCCTACTACATTCCTTTTTTACTAGCACAATAATTTAGCTATATTGACCGACTGGATTAAAGTGAAGTAAAAAGGCCATTATCCTCTATGGCCTCCATAACTTGGTTCAGAGCAGTCCTGAACTCTGTACGGATCATCTCCAGTTCCACCATTATCCTCTATGGCCTCCATAACTTGGTTCAGAGCAGTCCTGAACTCTGTACGGATCATCTCCAGTTCCACCATTATCCTCTATGGCCTCCATAACTTGGTTCAGAGCAGTCCTGGACTCTGTACGGATCATCTCCAGTTCCACCATTATCCTCTATGGCCTCCATAACTTGGTTCAGAGCAGTCCTGAACTCTGTACGGATCATCTCCAGTTCCCCCATTATCCTCTATGGCCTCTATAACTTGGTTCAGAGCAGTCCTGAACTCTGTACGGATCATCTCCAGTTCCACCATTATCCTCTATGGCCTCCATAACTTGGTTCAGAGCAGTCCTGAACTCTGTACGGATCATCTACAGTTTCACCATTATCCTCTATGGCCTCCATAACTTGGTTCAGAGCAGTCCTGAACTCTGTACGGATCATCTCCAGTTCCACCATTATCCTCTATGGCCTCCATAACTTGGTTCAGAGCAGTCCTGGACTCTGTACGGATCATCTCCAGTTTCATCATTATATTATTATTAGTTTTGCTGCAAGTAGTGTGACAATACAAGCCATGAGTACCAGGCAGGACATGGATCAAGGCCATGTGAAATACCTCAATCAAAATATCCACCCTTCATATATATTAGTAGTATTGATAACCATGCATCTGCTGACAGCCAAACAATTTGGAATTGATGTTGACAATACAAGAGAAGCAACATGTTGTAACATATAGGCACATATAACTTGTGTGTGAAACATTGTATTGTATTCTTATGATTGGTAGGGGGATATTATGTCTGAGTGAATGGGCTGCTTCTACTTTAACATCATGCTGTGTGACTTGTCTTTCTGTCGCCCTATGCGTTTTACATAAAGTATCCTACATGGAGTGTCTGCTTCTCCGTCTGCTTCTCTGTCTGCTTCTCTGTCTGCTTATCTGTCAGGCCGTCTGCTTCTCTGTCAGCTTATCTGTCAGGCCGTCTGCTTCTCTGTCGGCTTATCAGTCAGGCCATCTGCTTCTCTGTCAGCTTATCTGTCAGGCCGTCTGCTTCTCTGTCAGCTTAATGGTCAGGCCGTCTGTTTCTCTGTCAGCTTATCTGTCAGGCCGTCTGCTTCTCTGTCAGCTTAATGGTCAGGCCGTCTGCTTCTCTGTCAGCTTAACGGTCAGGCTGTCTGCTTCTCTGTCCTTTATCGGTCAGGCCGTCTGCTTCTCTGTCGGCTTATCGGAACTACAGAGTTGGTTTAACGTTGCAACAGAGCTAATGTTAGCTAGCTAGCTAACAACCTTGTTTGTAAAGTGCAGTGCAGCACTATAATTAAAAAGAGGTCGTACCTTTTTGTCGTTAATAAATCCAATGTGAAACGTGGTGACTATAGTATCCTTAACTAGCATTGAAAAGGTTCATCCATTCTTCTCAAATTAAACATATCTCCCTAATTTCTGAATCATGCTTGTAACGTTGTCAGTAGGATACAGTAACCTATGCTTCAGAGGAGAGGAGCAGGTAGTTTCCACACGCACACCCACTGGCAAAGATTTCCATTCCAGCTGGCAGGCAGAAACTGGAATACGTTTCTAGAGTGAGCTTTGTTGCGATTTTTGTGGGACTGGAGAAAAATACCCGGAAAGGAAAATAAGGTTATTACCTGGATTACATGCTTTTAAAATAACTGCTGTTCCTGAAAAGTATAGAACACTTTAGTTTCCGGTTCTTTTTAACGTTATTTTTCAGTTCTGTTCCCTGAACCGGTTCCAACCCTAGAGAAATTATTTGGATGTAGGACATGCTTAGCCTAATAAACTATAAAGGGAAATAAATTGCTACAGTTTACACTTTTTTTTAGTAATTTAATGAAATGTTGTAATCTGATCTCGGAATGCACGGACCGTTAGTAGTGGGGGAACAGGAAGTTCCGGGCAGGCGGGCCCCATTCTTCACAATAAAGAAAGCGTCTGAACTGTGTACTCAAGAAGATAACCTTTGTGTCCGTTTCTATTTATTACTAGAGGTATGTAATAGCACGTTTAAACTTTCTAATGTCGAAAGAACATGTCATACCATGCTAGGTAACACATCCGTTATGGTATTATCACGTTTGTTAAAGGTTTGATGTGTTATTTTTGTGTCAAACCGTGTGAGTGAAAGAACGTGATAAAAACTATTTTACAAGTCACATAGCTAGAGACTTTGGGTTTGTCTGAGTGAATGTACATAATTTTCTCATGTTAGTTTAATAAATAATCAATTTATTTGAGATTTTGAGTTCGTTTTGCATGTTATTGGTTTTGTGTAAAATTCCCAAGCTGGTAAAATGGCGGAGCCCTCTCGGTCAGCGTCAACGGACTTCAGTGAGGACAGTGCGGGTGCATCAGAGACAATTTCACGGTCGCAATACTGTTTTGAAGCTGAATGTAATGATTATCAGTTTTCTACATGTATACTAATATTCAGACACATTCTGTTGTTTCTGTCTTTATCAATAAATGTTGCTATGGTGTGAACAGGAAATACAATTGGTTTTTGATTGAAGTAATACAGTGAAGACACGTTTTAAGGAAATTAGCACACAGTGCTGTCTAAAACAAACTGTAACCTTGTACTAAATGGATTTTGAGTCATTTATGCGTTGATCTACTATAGGTTAGGTATTAGCTCAAAAGTATTGTGGAGCTCCTGCACCTTAATATAAACAGTACCGGCACCCAAAATGAGTATTGACACCTATTTCAGTCCAAGTAAAGCACTAAATTAGATAATTGAACAAGAAAAAGGTGAAAATATTTTTAGAGTATAAAGAAAGTGCCAGAACTGTCAAGACAATAACTTTTTGTGTCTGTTTCTCATTGTTACGACAGGACGACTAGAATTAAATCTGAGGCTGGTAACATCAACAGTGAGGACAAACCCAGCCTGCCTCTCTCCTTCCACACTGAGTCCAAACCTACAGTCATTGGGTCCTGATTGTGACAGTGGAGCCCAGTTTGCACTGCAGGATCCAGAGATGGCATCAGTGAAGCTGGAAGACTGCAGTCAAACACTGGAGCTGAATGTCAACATTAAAGATGAAGAAGAGGAGGAGAAGATTGGGAAATCTGTTTCTCACGGTAAGAGCAGGTTCTATCTAACTAAGTTTGTTGGACATGATTTGGAAAGGCACACACCTATCTATATACAGTGCATTCGGAAAGTATTCAGACCCCTTGACTTTTTCGACATTTTGTTACATTACAGCCTTATTGTAAAATTGATTAAATAGTTTTTCCCCTCATCAATCTACACACAATACCCCATAATGACAAAGCAAAAACAACAACAACTGAACAATCATATTTACATAAGTATTCAGACCCTTTACTCAGTACTTTGTTTAAGCACCTTTGGCAGTGATTGCAGCCAAAGTCTTAATGTGTATGACGCTACAAGCTTGGCACACCTGTATTTTCATATCGAAAATAGCATCAGATATTTCAACACCATCCAATTCCTTTTCCAGATCCAATTTAGTGTCTTCTGAAGTAGAGGGAAAATCAAGACCTGACTAGTTCAGTTCTCAGGAGATTCAGAGTTGTAAAGTGTGTTGTAGTAGGAAGCAAATGTTTGGTTTATTTCTACAGGATCCATTGATAATTGTCTTTGTAAATTATGAATTGCATTAAAGGCTGAATTTTACTTCTTAATGTGCCAGGCCAGCAATTTACCAGGTTTTTCACCTTGACCATAGAAGGACTGTTTCAGCCTAGTTAAGCTGTTTGCAGCCTTAGAGGTGGGAAGTTCTTCATACTGAGCTTTAAGACCAAATCATTCCTTGTTTACTTCTACTGAGTTGTCAAAAAAAGCTTCCCTCTCCAATTCTCTAATTTTGCTCTCCGTCTCTCATTTTCTGATTTATTAGATTTGAAACTGGTAAAACGTATAATTCGCCCTCAAATATGTGCTTTGAAAGCCTCCCATCTGGTACTCGCTGACGTTTGGTCAGTGTTCAATGTCAAATAAACATCTATATGCACTCCAACGTAATGTAAGAAGTCTGGGTCCTGTAACCATCTGGGATGCAAACGCCATCTAGAGGATCCTTTTACTAGTTTTGTATCCCTATAGAATAATCACACAAGGGAATGGTCATTCAAAACAATAGTATCATATCCATTTCCTGCTACATTGGGAAGCAATGAGCAAGAAACTAAAAAGTAGTCTACATGAGAATGTGATTTAAATGTTTACGAGTAACATGAAATACATTCTCAAAGAATTTGGGATGATCATCATTAGGACCATAAACATTATTAACCAGATTAATATGCTCATTCAAAAGAGTTTCCTGTATCTAAATGTATCTACCAGCTGTATCAGTTATAATAGTATCCACTTGAAACGGAACAGATTAGTGAATTAAAACCATAACACCATGAGAATGAGAGGAGGAACAGGATGCTATTACTTGCCCTTGTCATCTCCTGTATACTTTAAGTAGCTCATCCTTCAACAAGTGAGTTTCTTGTAGGAACACAATAGATGAATGAAGTTGTTTTAAGCCTAGTAATAACCTGTTTTAAGCTTGGATAGTTTACAAACTCCACGGACATTCCAGTAAGTAAATTTAAGTTTAGCATTTGAAGTCATTTAACCAAAGATGTAAACATGGAATAAGCTATAGCATAAAGGCATATCTAAAATATGTTTAGTAACCTCAAGGATCGCAGGAATATTTTGTAGTGAGGAAAATATGTAAAGATCTGTTGGAAGAAACAGACATAAATCTATCCTAACAACACAGGGTCTTTTGCTAGTAGCCTATATAGTAGCCTAAATATCACAACAAAAGGCCTCTCTAGCAAGATGATATGTGAAATATCACGTAGTATTTGTTTGAAAAGTAGCAAAGAATAGCTCCACCTAAAACAGTAACGCTAGTTAGTGAAGCCTGAGACTAACGTTAACGTTACAGTATGGACCGTCCAAAATAGTGGTAGGTGATCCACAACACAGGGTCTGCTGCTAGTAGCTACCAAGTAACAATATGGCCCATACGTATAGCGTTAACGTAGTACACCATGATACGTTTATAAACCAAAAAAAGTATCAAAGATCAGAAATGAACAGCCTACGTGAGAAAAAGAGAGATCATTGAATATGTGCAATTTTACCCAAAGGCCCTTTGCACGTGTTGTTAGGCTTGCACCTGAGTGTCAAACATTTTAGTCCAAGGATATGATCGAAAGGCCTCCATCATTCTTAAATGGAAAAAGTGTGGAACCACCAATCATTTTTCTAGAGCTGGCAGCCCAAATAAACTAAGCAATCGGGGGGAAAAGGGCCTTGGTCAGGGAGGTCACCAAGAAGCCAGTGGTCACTCTGACAGAGCTCCAGAGTTCTGTGGCGATAGGAGAATCTTCCAGAAGGACAACCAACTCTGCAGAACTCCACCAATCAGGCCTTTAAGGTAGAGTGGCTAGACGGAAGCCACTCCTCATGAAAAGGCACATGACTGCCCGCTGGGAGTTTGCCAAAAGACACCTAAAGGACTCTCAGACCATGAGAAACAAGATTCTCTGGTGTGATGAAGCCAAGATTCAACTCTTTGGCCTGAATGCCAAGCGTCACTTCTGGAGGAATCCTGGCACCATCCCAATGGTGAAGCATGGTGGTGGCAGCATCATGCTGTGGGGATGTTTTTCAGTGGCAGGGACTGGAAGACTAGTCAGGATCGGGGGAAAGATGAACGGAGCAAAGTACAGAGAGACCTGAAAATAGCAATGTGGCGACACTCCCCATCTAACCTGACAAGCTTGAGAGGATCTGCAGAGAAAGTCCCAAAATACAGGTATGCCAAGCTTGTAGCGTCATACCCAAGAACACTCAAGGCTGTAATCACTGCCATCGGTGCTTCAGCAAAATTCTGAGTACAGTTTTTTTATTATGATTATTTTTGCAAAAATTGTGTCATAAAACGTAGCGGTCAATCAGGGAAATGGTTCCAATCATTTTTCCTTTTTATTCATTTTAGAAACACTTAAAATAAGGGCTGTGTTTCGTGTAGGCTTACCCTGGCGTGACTTTTAGCAATATATTCGGCTCTATTTCCTCTCAGATTATAAATCTCTAATTATCATCAAAGTAGACATCATGCAAAACAACAAATCACTGCAAGCTCCTGCACGTCATCTCTAGCTGTAACCTTTGCTAACAGGTATTGTGTCAATTTAAAACTTGCACAAGACAGTTCACATAATTGACCATTTAAATAAATGTAGCCTATTCATTCATTACTAAATGTAGCTAACATTAGATGGTTAACCCAGAGATCCTTACCTTTGACTCGATTCAGCAATTTTGTCCAGATCATTATGGCATTTGTAGTTCTTTATGATAGCCACATTAGCAGCTAATTAAATGTCATTTTTGTAGGGGTAAATACAGGCAAATATATTGATAAGTCACCTTGTCCTAGAGAGATTTACATGGTTATCAAAACGCCACACCAGGGTAAGCCTACACGAAACACAGCCCTTATTATAAGTGTTTCTAAAATCCCCTATGGGAAAAATGAATGGTGGAAAAATTATTGGAACCATTTCCCTGTTTGACTGCAAGGTTTTATGGGTATTATCATTTATACTGTGGTACTCCATTGGTGTGCAGCTACCTGAAGCTAGTGGGGTGTGGATGAGCTGAGACACGTGGTAAGATGGCGGACAAGAAAAAAGTGGAATGGGGGATTGCAGTGGGGGATGCACAAACCTTCTGGAAGATCTGATGAAGGAGAAGATGGTGGACAAGGACAAAGGAGAAAAGTGGAATATGTTTTGAGTGAATATGGAATGGAAGATCACACAGAACTTTTAGAAGAGCTACAGGGGGAAAGTGAACGTGACGAGAGTGAGGATGAATTAACTGTGGCGAGGAACTCCGAGTTTGGGCTTTGTTCCGAGGATGATAAGGATGATTCTGGCCCAGTGGTAGTGAGATTTGTAGAGAGAATGGATCCATATGTGGTGTCAGGTTAGGTGGAGAAGAGGTTGGGGACTGTTGAGTTGGTGAAGGTAACTCGGAGTGGACTCGTGATTATTTATTGTTTCTTCTCTGTCCAGAGGGAGCGGCGCTGCGGATTACGTGATTAGAGACAGGAATTGTGACTTGAATTGCTCTCCGGAACAGGGTGGCATTGAAAGGAGTGATAACAGGGTTAGGTTTAAGTGTTGAGAATGAGCAGTTGAAATGGAAGATTCCAGGTGTCTGTGACACCCTCCGTTTTGTTGAGTCGTAGATCCGGTGTAGAGCGTGGAGAAACAGAGAATACATTATTTGTCATGCTGGATTTTGATGCATAGTCACTGCCAGATAAGATCAAGGTAGGAAGTGTCAGTTATCCCGTGAGCGATTTTGTTCCGTAAATACTACAGTGTTTTAGGGGTGAAGTTTATGGGCCTGTTGCAGCAGTGTGTAGGCGTGAGATGCCTAGATGTGACAAGTGTGCAGGAGGGCATGAGATGAAGAAATGTGTGGTATCGGTGGAGAAAGTTCTGTGTGTTAGTTGTGGGGGTGCTAACGGGCTGGAGATCTGAGGTGTCTGGTGAGAGAAAGGCAGATTGAGGTTGCCAGGGTTACAGTAGTACAGAAAGTGTTGTATACCGAAGCAGTGAAGAGAGTGGTAGAGGAAGATGGGTACAGGGTGAGGGATCTTGAGAGGATTCCTGTGAGTAGGCAGAGACCAAGAGAGAGTGATGGGAAGAATATGTGCTTCAGTAAAGTGGGGTTTTAGCATTTATAGCAATGGTTGTCAATTGTACTGCACAAATGGATCTCACAAATGACCAAAATGACAGGCTACTTTGACACTGAGAATCTGAGCTCAATAAAAACGACCTTGTCTTGAATCCATCAATAGCCGAGGCCCCTAAGTGTGCAGAGAAACGCATTGTATAATATGAGGAGGAAGATACAGTTTCACTGACTCACCCAATGATGTGCAGCTCACTCACCGGCCAAAAGCTTCTCTCTCTCTTGCTTTACTTTTTTAAACAATGCTGTTCGCTCAATAGGCCTATTTGGAAGTTGATAACTTGGTAACATACAGACATTAGTATTTTGTTTTCAGCAGGATCCATTTGCTTTACAACCTGTGTTTTCCAGCGATTGTATTAGAAATATTTGCGAAAGGCCTGTTTTGGCAGCACACTGTTAACTGACAGATTTGCCACACGTTAGGCATGCCTTGTGATTTGGCTACACACACATTTTAAATTAGCTATGGATCCTCTGTGGTGAAATTCTAGTCTTACTCCTGGTGGAGTATTGGGAATTATTTAATATCTTTCTGAACAGACTGCAGAGTGCTGCAGCACCTCCAGCACACTTCCCACAGCTATTATTCTATTAGGAGATAAATGATGAAGTGCAATGCTGGAGAGAAGAGAGTTGCCGGCTTATGTCTATAACAACACAGAGACGGAGAGAGATCATAGGAAGTGAATGTCATTGTATTTCTGTGAGAGATACAGGCGTGCTTCTCTCTCTCACCACAGCAATGGCCAGGCCTTGGTCTAGGCTACAATGTTGCGCAAACCATAAACCCGGGACGGCCTGACATTAACCAATTCTTAGAATATCATGCATGTTTTCACATTATGTTTTTTTAGGGGGCATGACAATTACAGAGGAATCTAAATGTAATTACTCTGATTGCTTTTATTAGGATTTTTACATTGCAAACAGTGGAAATTATTTTTCTTGCCACAAGAGGGAGGCTACCTGATCCTGGCAAATGGGTTCCGGAATCATAGACTACAAAACTGAGAGGTACCGGAGGATCCAGCTCAAATTAAGCACCGTCCTTCTCATATAATGGGGTAGGGCCATCCCAAGGATCCCTGAACGCACGGACGGTTGCACCAATGATTTCTTATAACTAAACCAAGATAGACCACAGCTGGTCGTTTCCAATGGGAACAGATGAGTCATAGTGGGCAGAGCCAAGCACGAGCTAGCGAGATCCTATTGGTGTGTTCTAGCACACATCTGCATATTTCTGTTAGGGAACGCCTCCTCTGTGAAGCGCTCGTGTGCAATAACTCAATTCGCCTTTGCGTTCCTTCTAAATAACGTGATTAAAAAAAAACTTTATCCACTCTGTGCATAACAGATTTTAGTTTTGGGAACAGAACTGTATTAAGATCAGATGTTTCATCGATTAGAACATTTGCAGAATATCGGCCAAAATCCATCTCCTTCCATCTTCTCCCACTGCCGGCCAGTGGTCTTCCTCTCACTGCCATATTTGGTAGTGAGTGGAAACGCCAACCGGATGCTTCACAATTATACATCCAGTGAAATATCTGTCTCATTGTTCTATCTGTGGCTGCACTGTGGTAGTGGGGGAACAGGAAGTTCCAGGCAGGTACACACCATTCTTGAGTATAAAGAAAGCTCCAGAACTGTGATGTCAAGAAGATAACCTTTGTGTCCTTCTTTTTATTACTGTAGGTATGTGTTATGACGAGTTTCTCTGGCATCAAGTAATTCAGTATGCAAGAGAATAGTTCAACACTTAGATGGAGAGTTGGTTCAAAGTATTTAATATTACAGTACCAGATTCACATGACAAGCGGTACGGGCGTAGCCTATTGTCATCTGAATGACTTACATAGAAAACCTCTTAGTTTATATAATGCTTTTCCGAGCTAATACCATCCAACAGTTGCCAACCATTATTGGGTGTCACTCCTCGCCACATATAGGATCACCCTATATGGTATCGTGTTGCACCCTAGTCAGGATATTCCATCACGTACTCCTTCTAAGATTAGCACCAGTGGCCCCCAGCTATCTTGGCCCGCATACCTTCAGGCACCCACCAGTGACAGAAATAAATACATGGAATGTATGTCATCCTCCAAATCCTTATGCAGCTCTCAATATTCCAAACATTAACTAATACTTTATAAAATACGTAATATCAGTATGTAATAGTACGTTTAAACGTTCTAATATCAAAAGAACATGTCATACAATGCTAGGTAACAAGTCCGTTAAGGTATTATCACGTTTGGTAAAGGTTTGGTGTGTTATTTTTATGTCAAACTGAGTAAACCTGGTAACTATTTTACAAATCACATAGCTAGATACTTTGGGTTTGTCTGAATGGATGTACATAATTTCCTCAAGGTGATTTCATAAAGAATCAATTTATTTTAGATTTCCAAGTTTGTTTTGGTTTTGTGTAAAATGAACGAGCTGGTAAAATGGTGCAGCCCACTCGGTCAGCGTCAACGGACTTCAGTGCAGCAGAGAGAGACAATTTAATGTTTGCACTACTGTTTTGAAGCTGAATGTAATGATTATACGTTTTCTACATGTGTACTAATATTCAGACACATTCAGTTGTTTCTGTATTTATCGATAAATGTTACTATGGTGTGAATGGAAAATACAATTGTTTTTTGATTGAAATAATACAGTGAAGACAAGGTTATTCAGGAAAATAGTACACAGTGCTGCCTAAAACAAACAGTGACCTTTTACTAAATGGCTTTTCTCATTTATGCATTTACTGTACCAGTCAAAAGTTTGGACACACCTACTCATTCAAGGGTTTTTCTTAATTTGTACTATTTTCTACATTGTAGAATAATAGTGAAGAATCTAAACTATGAAATAACACATATGGAATCATGTAATAACCAAAAAAGTGTTAAACAAATCAAATATATTTTAGATTTTAGATTCTTCAAAGTAGCCACCCTTTGCCTTGATGACAGCTTTGTAGAATATTTGTAATCTACAATGTAGAAAATAGTAAAAATAAAGAAAATCCTGGAAAGAGTAGGTGTTCTACTTTTGACTGGTACTGTATGTGCATTTGGGAAAAATCTGATATAGGTTAAGTACCGGCACCTCAAATATCTAGTGCTTGAGCTCCTGTTCCTCTTATAGAATGTTAGCTCAACAGTATTGTGGAGCTCCTGTACCTAAATATAAACAGTACCGGCACCTATTTCAGTCCAAGTCAAGCACTGAATTAGATGATTTAACAAGAAGAAATATAATATATTTTTAGAGAATAAAGAAAGTGCCAGAACTGTCAAGACAATAACTTTTTGTGTCTGTTTCTCATTGTTACTACAGGACGACTAGAATTAAATCTGAGGCCGGTAACATCAATAGTGAGGACAAACCCAGCCTGCCTCTCTCCTTCCACACTGAGTCCAAACCCACAGTCACTGGGTCCTGATTGCGACAGTGGAGCTCAGTTTGCTAAGCAGGATCCAGAGATGGCATCAGTGAAGCTGGAAGACTGCAGTCAAACACTGGAGCTGAATGTCAACATTAAAGATGAAGAAGAGGAGGAGAAGATTGGGAAATCTGTTTCTCAGGGTAAGAGCAGATTCTATCTAACTAAGTTTGTGTTATTCATTCCAACTTCCCACTGTGCATGAAAAGTTGCAGTAGAACTGTTTCATGATGAACTATTTCAATGAGAAGGTAGATATTATTTCATGCTACTGACACTTACATGGTTTGACACCAGTATTGCCAGCATTTGTTTTATACACTGGGCTATCTGGAGTGATCAGAGAGTAGACTAAAGAAGTGAAGTAGACAAACTGCCAGTGTTTTAAAGTTCTATTAAATGAGTCTGTGTAGTTACTAACCCTCGTGATAGTGAGTGGAGGATGATATGGCTTCTACATCTGCATTGCTTGCTCTTTGGGGTTTTAGGCTGGGTTTCTATAAAGCACTTTGTGACAACTTCTGATGTAAAATACATTTGATTGACATGTATATCACACCAACTGACTGGTTCTTCTGATGTTGTTCACACAGGAGACCATGTTGAGACATTCTCTACATCCAGAGAGCAACAGCAGGAAGATCACAGAGCTAAGACGTCTCACCACTGCCCACATTGTGAGGAGAGTTTCTCAATTCTATCTAAGTTAAAAATACACCTACAAATACACACAGGAGAGAATCTGTATTCCTGTACTGACTGTGGGAAGAATTTCACAACATCAAAGGCTCTGACAGTTCATCAGAGAACACACACAGGAGAGAAGCCTTACTTCTGCTCTGACTGTGGGGCGAGTTTCTCTCAACCGGGCACCTTAAAACAACATGAACGTATACACACAGGAGAGAAGCCTTACTCCTGCTCTGACTGTGTAAAGTGCTTCAAAACATCATTTGAGCTAAAAGTTCATCAGAGAACACACACAGGAGAGAAGCCTTACTCCTGCTCTGACTGTGGAAAGAGTTTCTCTCGACTGGGCACCTTAAAACAACATGAACCTATACATACAGGAGAGAAGGCTTACTCCTGCTCTGAGTGTGTAAAATGCTTCACAACATCAACTGAGCTAAAAGTTCATCAGAGAACACACACAGGAGAGAAGCCTTACTCCTGCTCTGATTGTGTAAAATGCTTCACAACATCAAATGGTCTAAAAATTCATCAGAGAACACACACAGGAGAGAAGCCTTACTCCTGCTCTGACTGTGGGGCAAGTTTCTCTCATCAGGGCACCTTAAAACAACATGAACGTATACATACAGGAGAGAATCCTTACTCCTGCTCTGACTGTGGAAAATGCTTCACAACATCAACTGCGCTAATAGTTCATCAGAGAACACACACAGGAGAGAAGCCTTACTCCTGCTCTGACTGTGGGGCAAGTTTCTCTCAACTTGGCAACTTAAAACAACACAAACGTATACACACAGGAGAGAAGCCTTACTCCTGCTCTGACTGTGGGGCAAGTTTCTCTCTACTTGGCAACTTAAAACAACATGAACGTATACACACAGGAGAGAAGCCTTACTCCTGCTCTGACTGTGGAAAGATTTTCTCTCAAATAGGCCATTTAAAAACACATGAACGTATACACACAGGAGAGAAGCCTTACTTCTGCTCTTAATATGGCAAGAGTTTCTCCCGATTGGCAACGTAAAAACACACCAACGGTTACACACTGGAGAGAAGACTTATTACTGCACTGACTGTGAGACGAGATTCTACAGATTGGGCAATTTAAAAGACACCAACCTATACATAAGAAGTGGTAGTGGTCAAAGACAAGACCACAGAGGACTCCATCCCAGATCTGATCAACACAACCCACTGTACTTAATCCTCTCGGATCCAATGATCACAAATGTCTGCTGTTCTCTCCTAACACAACATCAGGAGGGAGAAGAGAGGTGCAGCGGAAAAAAGGACATCTGGTAACCCAGAACAGAAAGGAGACCTTTGCACGATGTATGGCCAGTACTGACTGGTCTGCCATATATGAGGTGGAGACATTCAACTCCTGCATTCAAATTGCACTTGATGTATACATGTCAATAAGAAATAAGAAAACAACAACACTGGACCAGCCCTGGATGACTGAAAGAATAAAGGCTGCCATCAGGAAAATACAGAATATTTTCAACAGATGGAGAGAAACAATGACATGGAGAAAATACAGAAACACAGTGCAAATGCTTATCAAGGAAGCAAAGACAATCTTCTACAAAACTGAAATCCAGGACCTAAAGAAGAAAAACCCTAAGGAATGGTGGGACTTCATTAACAATGGACTGGGACCAAAGAAAACATCAGGAGGTAGAATACAGGTCGAGGGAATTGAAGACGACAACGTGGCTGATGTTTTGAATGGCTTCTTTGCTGAGACATGGACAAGCACCACACCTCTTGCCATCTTCCCCCTGCCCATGTCTACAAGGCAGGTTGAGCTGTGCAGCATTGGCCAGTTAAAGCAAGCTCTGACCAGACTCAGCCCACGTAAAGCATGGCTACTAGCCTGGCTCCACAGCTACACCACCGAAAGAGGGCAGAGGGTGATGGCAACTGGCACATTTAGCCCTTTGTCAGAGGTTACCTCTGGTGTGCCACAAGGTGGCGTGGTTTCACCATATCTGTTTCTCTTTCACATGTCCACCCGAAAAGTTGTCTTCAGTGACACTCTGGACACTGGGTATGCAGACGATGTAGGGCTGTCCCGAGCCATACCATTAACCAGCATCCAAGAGGACACTTCCATGGGCTTGGAGATACAGCAGCTGGAAGAGTGGGCCACATCCAACAACATGGTCCTGAATGGGAAAAAGTCTGTGGAAATTCAGATATGTTTTTATAAAGACCATCCACAACCTGCACCACTAATCCTAGGAGGACAGGAAGTACCAGTGGTAACAACAACCAAGTATCTTGGTTTTCATCTAGACTCTAACCTCAGTGGTGACACGTGGAGCAGTCATCTAGACTCTAACCTCAGTGGTGACACGTGGAGTAGTCAGTGAAAAAGGCCACAAAGCACCTTTTTGACATTTCTTGCCAGTAATGTCCTACTGCTGAAGATCTGGTCACAGTCTATACTACACTGGCCAGGCCTTGTCTGGAATACGGTGGAGTGCTGTTAGTTGGATGCAGTAAAAAGCAGCAGGCCCAACTAGACAGGGTGCAGAGGAGGGCCTTGAGGATCATCTCCAGAGGTGGAGCAGTCCAACCACAGCTCCCGTCACTGCAGAGCAGGCGAGAACAGGCTGCAGTGCACCTGGTGAAGGACATGCACACTCTTGACCATCCACTGAATGACCTGCTCCCTCCAAGAAGAGGTAACTGCACCACCAGGCTCCTGAGAAACAGCCACAAAATGTCCTGTATAACTGCCCGTACAAACCGCCTGCGAAACGCCACTCTACCCACTGCTATCAGACTGCATAATATCTCCAGCTCTTAAATGGTTTTCCCCAAAACTTTTTTTTTTTAATCACATTTTAATATTTCAATTTCCATCATGAAAAATGTCCTGTAATGTTTAATGTGTTCTGTATTCTGCTTATGTCACGTATTGTGTTATGTACAGTGGGGGGAAAAAAGTCTTTAGTCAGCCACCAATTGTGCAAGTTCTTCCACTTAAACAGACGAGAGAGGCCTGTAATTTTCATCATAGGTACACGTCAACTATGACAGACAAATTGAGGAAAAAAAATCCAGAAAATCACATTGTAGGATTTTTAATGAATTTATTTGCAAATTATGGTGGAAAATAAGTATTTGGTCACCTACAAACAAGCACGTTTTTTGGCTCTCACAGACCTGTAACTTCTTCTTTAAGAGGCTCCTCTGTCCTCCACTCGTTACCTGTATTAATGGCACCTGTTTGAACTTGTTATCAGTATAAAAGACACCTGTCCACAACCTCAAACAGTCACACTCCAAACTCCACTATGGCCAAGACCAAAGAGCTGTCAAAGGACACTAGAAACAAAATTGTAGACCTGCACCAGGCTGGGAAGACTGAATCTGCAATAGGTAAGCAGCTTGGTTTGAAGAAATCAACTGTGGGAGCAATTATTAGGAAATGGAAGACATACAAGACCACTGATAATCTCCCTCGATCTGGGGCTCCACGCAAGATCTCACCCCGTGGGGTCAAAATGATCACAAGAACGGTGAGCAAAAATCCCAGAACCACACGGGGGGACCTAGTGAATGACCTCCAGAGAGCTGGGACCAAAGTAACAAAGCCTACCATCAGTAACACACTACGCCGCCAGGGACTCAAATCCTGCAGTGCCAGACGTGTCCCCCTGCTTAAGCCAGTACATGTCCAGGCCCGTCTGAAGTTTGCTAGAGTGCATTTGGATGATCCAGAAGAGGATTGGGAGAATGTCATAAGGTCAGATGAAACCAAAATACAGTCATGGCCAAAATTGTTGGCACCCCTGAAATTTTTCCAGAAAATGAAGTATTTCTCACAGAAAAGTATTGAAATTACACATGTTTTGCTATGCACATGTTTATTTCCTTTGTGTGTATTGGAATAACACAAAAAAAAACAGGAAAAAAGCAAATTTGACATAATTTCACACAAAACTAAAAAAATGGGCCGGACAAAGTTATTGGCACCCTTTCAAAATTGTGGATAAATAAGTTTGTTCCAAGCATGTGATCCTCCTTTAAACTCACCTGGGGCAAGTAACAGGTGTGGGCAATCTAAAAATCACACCTGAAAGCAGATAAAAAGGAGAGAAGTTGACTCAGTCTTTGCATTGTGTTTCTGTGTGTGCCACACTAAGCATGGAGAACAGAAAGAGGAAAAGAGAACTGTCTGAGGACTTGAGAACCAAAATTGTGGAAAAATATCAACAATCTCAAGGTTACAAGTCCATCTCCAGAGATCTAGATGTTCCTTTGTCCACAGTGCGCAACATGATCAAGAAGTTTGCAACCCATGGCACTGTAGCTAATCTCCCTGGACGTGGACGGAAGAGAAAAATGGATGAAAGGTTGCAACGCAGGATAGTCCGGATGGTGGATAAGCAGCCCCAAACAAGTTCCAAAGAAATTCAAGCTGTCCTGCAGGCTCAGGGTGCATCAGTGTCAGCGCGAACTATACGTCGAAATTTGAATGAAATGAAACGCTATGGCAGGAGACCCAGGAGGACCCCACTGCTGACACAGAGACATAAAAAAGCAAGACTACAGTTTGCCAAAATGTACATGAGTAAGCCAAATTCCTTCTGGGAGAACGTCTTATGGACAGATGAGACCAAGATAGAGCTTTTTGGTAAAGCACATCGTTCTACTGTTTACCGAAAATGTAATGAAGCCTTCAAAGAAAAGAACACAGTACCTACAGTCAAATATGGTGGAGGTTCAAAGATGTTTTGGGGTTGTTTTGCTGCCTCTGGCACTGGGTGCCTTGACTGTGTGCAAGGCATCATGAAATCTGAGGATTACCAAAGGATTTTGGGTCGCAATGTAGGGCCCAGTGTCAGAAAGCTGGGTTTGCGTCCGAGATCATGGGTCTTCCAGCAGGACAATGACCCCAAACATACTTCAAAAAGCACCCAGAAATGGATGGCAACAAAGCGCTGGAGAGTTCTGAAGTGGCCAGCAATGAGTCCAGATCTTAATCCCATTGAACACCTGTGGAGAGATCTTAAAATTGCTGTTGGGAAAAGGCACCCATCCAATATGAGAGACCTGGAGCAGTTTGCAAAAGAAGAGTGGTCCAAAATTCCGGGTGAGAGGTGTAAGAAGCTTATTGATGGTTATAGGAAGCGACTGATTTCAGTTATTTTTTCCAAAGGGTGTGCAACTAAATATTAAGTTAAGGGTGCCAATCATTTTGTCCGGCCCATTTTTTGAGTTTTGTGTGAAATTATGTCAAATTTGCTTTTTTCCTGTTTTTTTTGTGTTATTCCAATACACACAAAGGAAATAAACATGTGCATAGCAAAACATGTGTAATTTCAATACTTTTCTGTGAGAAATACTTTTCAGGGGTGCCAACAATTTTGGCCATGACTGTAGAACTTTTTGGTAAAAACTCAACTCGTTGTGTTTGGAGGACAAAGAATGCTGAGTTGCATCCAAAGAACACCATACCTACTGTGAAGCATTGGGGTGGAAACATCATGCTTTGGGGCTGTTTTTCTGCAAAGGGACCAGGACGACTGATCCGTGTAAGGGAAATAATGAATGGGGCCATGTATCATGAGATTTTGAGTGAAAACCTCCTTCCATCAGCAAGGGCATTGAAGATGGAACGTGGCTGGGTCTTTCAGCATGACAATGATCCCAAACACACCGCCCGGGCAACGAAGGAGTGGCTTCGTAAGAAGCATTTCAAGGTCCTGGAGTGGCCTAGCCAGTCTCCAGATCTCAACCCCATAGAAAATCTTTGGAGGGAGTTGAAAGTCCGTGTTGCCCAGCGACAGCCCCAAAACATCACTGCTCTAGAGGAGATCTGCATGGAGGAATGGGCCAAAATACCAGCAACAGTGTGTGAAAACCTTGTGAAGACTTACAGAAAACGTTTGACCTGTGTCATTGCCAACAAAGGGTATATAAGAAAGTGTTGAATAACTTTTGTTATTGACCAAATACTTATTTTCCACCATAATTTGCAAATAAAGTCATAAAAAATCCTACAATGTGATTTTCTGGATTTTTTTCCTTCTCATTTGTCTGTCATATTTGACGTGTACCTATGATGAAAATTACAGGCCTCTCTCATATTTTTAAGTGGGAGAACTTGCACAATTGGTGGCTGACTAAATACTTTTTTCCCCCACTGTATTTAACAGGTAGCCTGGCGGTTAAGAGTGTTGGGCCAGTAACTGAAAGGTCGCTGGTTTGAATCCTGAGCCAACTAGGTCAAATCTGTCATTGGGCCCTTGAGCAAGGCAATTAACCTATAAGTCGCTCTAGATAAGAGCATCTGCTAAATTACAAATATGTAATGAAAAATCCTGTTTGTACATGAATTTGTGTTGGGCAACTTCTTCTCTTGTGCATAAATATAACAAAGTGTTTTAAAGTGAAATAGTGTCTATACAGTGCATTCTGAAAGTATTCAGACTTCTTGACTTTTAACAAAACAATACGTTAGCCTTGTTGTAAAATAGATGTAAAAACATATTTTTTTTTATCCCTCATCAATCTACACACAATACCCCATAATGACAAAGTGAAAACAGGTTTAGACATTTTTGCAAATGTATTAGAAATAAACATATTGTTATATGTATTTTAAAATGAGTGTTTTGCTGTTATTATTCATGTAAATTCTGCATTTCTTCAGTTTTATCGGTGAGCAAGAATAAATCAACTCAAACTCAAAAGGGGGTTGCAACTCAATATTAGGAAGGTGTTCCTAATGTTTTGTGGACTCAGTGTATATCAAATAAAGATGTGTGATGATCAGTTTTCAGCATTAGTGTGGATGGATTATTTTATGTTACTAAACATATTTTGTTTAATGATGAACAGGCTATGAATCGACTACTTGTGTTTATTAAATTGTCTTTGAATACTAGATTAATTATTTTAGTCATTGATGATGAATGTATTTGAATAACTGTATTGAGTTTCTCTATATTACTACTGGACGACTCCGATTAAGTCTGAGGCCTGTAACATCAACAGTGAGGACAAACCCAGCCTGCCTCTCTCCTTCCACACTGAGTCCAAACCTACAGTCACTGGGTCCTGATTGACAGTCGAGCCCAGTTTGCACCGCAGGTACCAGAGATGGCATCAGTGAAGCTGGAAGACTGCAGTCACACACTGGAGCTGAATGTCAACATTAAAGATGAAGAAGAGGAGGAGAAGATTGGGAAATCTGTTAATCATGGTAAGAGCAGGCTCTATCTATTCTGTAATTCTGACATCACACGTCCCTGAACAACTGGGCTATAACTGGGTTATTTCATGCTACTGAGACTTGCTTGGTTTGACACCAGTATTGTCAGCATGATGCTTGATGACAGCTTTGCACACTCTTGGCATTCTCTCAACCAGCTTCACCTGGAATGCTTTTCCAACAGTCTTGAAGCAGTTCACACATATGCTGAGCACTTGTTGACTGCTTTTCCTTCACTCTGTGGTCCAACTCATCCCAAACCATCTCAATTGGGTTGAGGTCGTTGATTGTGGCCAGGTTATCTGATGCAGCACTCCATCACTCGCTGCAGAATGCTGTGGTAGCCATGCTGGTTAAGTGTGCCTTGAATTCTAAAAAATCACCAGCAAAGTACCATCACACCACCTCCTCCATGCTTCACGGTGGGATCCACACATGTAGAGATCATCCGTTCACCTACTCTGTGTCTCACAAAGACACTGCGGTTGGAACCAAATCTCAAATTTGGTAACGTCACCAAAGGACAGATTTCCCCCGGTCTAATGTCCATTGCTCATGTTTTTTGGCCCAAGCAAGTCTCTTCTTCTTGTTGGTGTCCTTTACTAGTGGTTACCTTGCAGCAATTCAACCATGAAGGCCTCATTCACGCAGTCTCCTCTGAACAGTTGATGTTGAGATGTGTCTGTTACTTGAACTCTGTGAAGCATTTATTTGGGCTGCATTTGAGGCTGGTAACTCTAATGAACTTATCCTCTGCAGCTGAGGTAACTCTGGATCTTCCTTTCCTGTGGCGGTCCTCATGAGAGCCAGTATCATCATAGCGCTTGATGGTTTTTGCGACAGCACTTGAATAAACTTTAAAAGTTATTCAAATGTTCCGGATTGACTGACCTTCATGTCTTAAAGTAATGATGGACTGTTGTTTGTCTTTGCTTATTTGAGCTGTTCTTGCAATAATATGGACTTGGTCTTTTACCAAATAGGCCTATCTTCTGTATACCACCCCTACCTTGTCACAACACAACTGATTGGCCTAAGCGCAGTAAGAAATTCCACAAATTAACTTTTAACAAGGCACACCTGTTAATTGAAATGCATTCCAGGTGACTACCTCATGAAACTGGTTGAGAGAATGCCAAGAGTGTGCAAAGCTGTCTTCAAGGCATAGGTTGCTTACTTTGAAGAATTTCAAATATAAAATATATATTTTGATTTGTTTAACACTTTTTTTGGTTACTACATGATTCCATATGTTTTATTTGATAGTTTTGATGTGTTCACTATTATTCTACCATGTACAAAATAGTAACAATAAAGAAAATCCCTGGAATGAGTAGGTGTTCTAAAACGTTTGACAGGTACTGTATGTGAATTTGGGAAAATCTGCTATAGGTTAAGTACCGGCACCTCAAAAATCTAGTGCTTTAGTTCATGTTCCTCTTATAGAATATTAGCTCAACAGTATTGTGGAGCTCCTGCACCTAAATATAAACAGTACCGGCACCTATTTCAGTCCAAGTCAAGCACTGAATTAGATAATTTAACAAGAAGAAATGTAGTATATTTTTAGAGAATAAAGAAAGTGCCAGAACTGTCAAGACAATAACTTTTTGTGTCTGTTTCTCATTGTTACTACAGGACGACTAGAATTAAATCTGAGGCCGGTAACATCAATAGTGAGGACAAACCCAGCCTGCCTCTCTCCTTCCACACTGAGTCCAAACCTACAGTCACTGGGTCCTGATTGTGACAGTGGAGCCCAGTTTACTGCAGGATCCAGAGATGGCATCCGTGAAGCTGGAAGACTGCAGTCAAACACTGGAGCTGAATGTCAACATTAAAGATGAAGAAGAGGAGGAGAAGATTGGCACATTCAATACCGCCTTACACACACTTGCCTGCATCTAGCTTATCTGTGGTGTAATCATTAGTCCAACAGTTGCAAACAATAGTTTCTATTGGACAAATTCAGGTATGTTTATCCCCGTTTCATTCCGTTTGCTTCCGTTTAAGAAACGTTTTTCAACAGAATCGGCGGAATGAATACACCCTGAACACACACAAACAGTTCAATTTCAGAGCCAAACAGGTAGTTGTATTCCTTCTTGCATCTAAACGCTCTCCTCCTCTCACCTTTTCCCTTCACTTGTGAACAACACAAAAACCTTTCCAAGCCAAACCATCATATCATAACCGCTACACACAGCCTACATCATTGTCACCATGTTAGCTAAAGTAATGTAATAGTCAACATAGCTAATAGAACTAACATGTTAGTAAACCTGCTACAATCATGCAGCACAGTGTACTGTCAGTAAGCAGTTTAGCAGTTATACCGGCGGGCCCCGGTGGCAATAAATTAGTAAAACCAAAAGCTTACCTTGACTTGGAAGAGTTCCAGTGTTAGATAGTCATAGCCAGCTAGCTAACATAGCATCCCTCTGTTTGAGCCGGGTGTTTGAGTAGGCTAAACTAGCCAGCTAGCTAACATAGCATCCCTCTGTTTGAGCCGGGTGTTTGAGTAGGCTAAACTAGCCAGCTAGCTAACATAGCATCCCTCTGTTTGAGCCGGGTGTTTGAGTAGGCTAAACTAGCCATTTGCATTTGCTAGCTAGTAAGTGAAACTGAACAAAAATGACAAAATATCTCTCTCGCTCCTCCTTCATTTTTTAAGAAATTAATTTGTTCAAAACTGTTCAACTATTGTCTTTCTCTCTCTTTGAGTCAACTACTCAACACATTTTATGCACTACAGTGCTAGCTAGCTGTAGCTTATGCTTTCAGTACTAGATTCATTCTCTGATCCTTTGATTTGGTGGACAACATGTCAGTTCATGCTTCAAATGCTCTTATAGGTTGAAGGATGTCCTGCGGAAGCTGTCATAATTACTGTGTAAGTCTATGGAAGGGGCTGAGAACCTTGAGCCTCCTAGGATTTGTATTGAAGTCAATGTACTCAGAGGAGGACGGAAGCTAGCTGTCATCCGGCTACACCATGGTGCTACCCTACAGAGTTCTGTTGAGGCTATTGTAGACCTTCATTGCAAAACAGTGTGTTTTAATCAATTATTTGGTGACATATTAATATATATTTATAGTTTTATCTAAAAACAAAAACTTTTTAAATGATTCACTATTTTAATTTTTTTAATGACATTACCTGAGGAGGATGGCCTGTGTAGGGATGTGATTTGGATTGGACTGTGACTTTTTTAAATGTGTTTATTTTGTGTGATGTAGTTTGTCCCCCTTTTCCTCAATGGACATATTTTTTTTAAATCCAGGATACTAACCGAACAGTAGCTGGCGGCATACACATTACGTGAAAGTCATTATACTAAATAATAATAAGAAGAGGTAGTTAGTCCATCAGTCCAATAGATGTCGATGTTGCACTGTGGTAGTGGGGGAACAGGAAGTTCCGGGTTGGCGCGCCCATTATTCAGAATAAAGAATGCGCCAGACGTGTGCTGTCAAGACGACAACTTTGTGTCTGTTTCAAATGTATTACTAGAGGTATGTAATAGCACGTTTAAACTTTCTAATGTCGAAAGAACATGTCATAACATGCTAGTTAACAAATACGTCAAGGTATTCTCTCATTTGGTAAAGTTATGTGTTATTTTTGTGTCAAACCGAATGAGTGAAAGAACGTGATAAAAAAAAAAGTCACATAGCTAGAGATTTGGTATTTGTCTGAGTGAAGGTAAATACTTTCGTCAATGTAAATACTTTAGTCAATGTAATTTAATAAAGGATCAATTTGAGATTTATGTGTTCGTTTGACATGTTATTGGTTTTGTGTAAAAATGTATAATCTTACGAGCTGTTAAAATGGGGTCGTCCATTTTGATGTTCGTTTAAAGTCCACGTAGAAGATAATGGCCCCTATCAGATATTTATGTAGTTGGTGCAGTATATTATTTTACTGTAGTAAATATACATTGGGTGGTCGGGGTTGTCCGAGCCCTGAATGCTGATTGGCTGAAAGCCGTGGTATATCAGACGTACACCACAGGTATGACTAAATATATACAGTGGGGAGAAAATGTATTTAGTCAGCCACCAATTGTGCAAGTTCTCCCACTTAAAAAGATGAGAGAGGCCTGTAATTGTCATCATAGGTACACATCAACTATGACAGACAAAATTAGAAGAAAAAAAATCCAGAAAATCACATTGTAGAATTTTTAATGAATTTATTTGCAAATTATGGTGAAAATAAGTATTTGGTCAATAACAAAAGTTTCTCAATACTTTGTTATATACCCTTTGTTGGTAATGACACAGGTCAAACGTTTTCTGTAAGTCATCACAAGGTTTTCACACACTGTTGCTGGTATTTTGGCCCATTCCTCCATGCAGATCTCCTCTAGAGCAGTGATGTTTTGGGGCTGTCGCTGGGCAACACGGACTTTCAACTCCCTCCAAAGATTTTATATGGGGTTGAGATCTGGAGACTGGCTAGGCCACTCCAGGACCTTGAAATGCTTCTTACGAAGCCACTCTTTCGTTGCCCGGGCGGTGTGTTTGGGATCATTGTCATGCTGAAAGACCCAGCAACGTTTAATCTTCAATGCCCTTGCTGATGGAAGGAGGTTTTCACTCAAAATCTCACGATACATGGCCCCATTCATTCTTTCCTTTACACGGATCAGTCGTCCTGGTCCCTTTGCAGAAAAACAGCCCCAAAGCATGATGTTTCCACCCCCATGCTTCACAGTAGGTATGGTGTTCTTTGGATGCAACTCAGCATTCTTTGTCCTCCAAACACGACGAGTTGAGTTTTTACTATTTTGGTTTCATCTGACCATATGACATTCTCCCAATCCTCTTCTGGATCATCCAAATGCACTCTAGCAAACTTCAGACGGGCCTGGACATGTACTGGCTTAAGCAGGGGGACACGTCTGGCACTGCAGGATTTGAGTCCCTGGCGGCATAGTGTGTTACTGATGGTAGGCTTTGTTACTTTGGTCCCAGCTCTCTGCAGGTCATTCACTAGGTCCCCCCGTGTGGTTCTGGGATTTTTGCTCACCGTTCTTGTGATCATTTTGACCCCACGGGATGATATCTTGCGTGGAGCCCCAGATCGAGGGAGACTATCAGTGGTCTTGTATGTCTTCCATTTCCTAATAATTGCTCCCACAGTTGATTTCTTCAAACCAAGCTGCTTACCTATTGCAGATTCAGTCTTCCCAGCCTGGTGCAGGTCTACAATTTTGTTTCTGGTGTCCTTTGACAGCTCTTTGGTCTTGGCCATAGTGGAGTTTGGAGTGTGACTGTTTGAGGTTGTGGACAGGTGTCTTTTATACTGATAACAAGTTCAAACAGGTGCCATTAATACAGGTAACGAGTGGAGGACAGAGGAGCCTCTTAAAGAAGAAGTTACAGGTCTGTGAGAGCCAGAAATCTTGCTTGTTTGTAGTTGACCAAATACTTATTTTCCACCATAATTTGCAAATAAATTCATAAAAAATCCTACAATATGATTTTCTGGATTTTTTTTTCTCAATTTGTCTGTCATAGTTGACGTGTACCTATGATGAAAATTACAGGCCTCTCTCATCTTTTTAAGTGGGAGAACTTGCACAATTGTTGGCTGACTAAATACTTTTTTTCCCCACTGTATATATACTTTTTTACTGTTCTACATATGTTGGTAACCAGTTTATAATAGCAATTAGGCGACTGAGGCAATGCATTGTGCCTAACAGCCCTTAGCCGTGGTATATTGACCATATACCACACCTCCTCTGGCCTTATTGCATAAATATACATGAGTTCTAACTTGGAAAAGTATTTATTAGCTTACAATGGTACAATTTATGCTTCCCGCATATAACCACGAAGACGGCCGGAAAGGCCCTAAAGCAAGATCGTAAACGGTGAGCCTACTGTAGCCTACAGTCCATGGTAAACTGGTGCGCACCAAGTTGCACTATACGTTTTAGTATTTGATTTGGAGAACCTCAAACTCAACTTTTAGAACAATATTACAGTATTATAAAAATGTATTTATGAGTTTGTAATTTGTGAATGTTTTCTGGGGGTGCTCTAAGTTACTATTATATGTGTTTCAAGCATTGAGAAATAGCTGCTATATGCCCTTTAACAGACTTCAGTGCAGTAGCTCTCTAAATCCCTTCTCCGTATGTAGAGTTTTCAGACATTACATTTGTCCACATGTGTAAACTACAATTCCGATGCTCTGTTTTAACATTGAGAAACGTCAATACTCATCACTTTCACAAACATACAGTGAGGGAAAAAAGTATTCGATCCCCTGCTGATTTTGTAAGTTTGCCCACTGACAAAGAAATGATCAGTCTAATTTTAATGGTAGGTTTATTTGAACAGTGGGAGACAGAATAACAATTCCAGAAAAACGCATGTCAAAAATGTTATAAATTGGGAAATAAGTATTTGACCCCCTCTCAATCAGAAATACTTCTGGCTGCCAGGTGTCTTTTATACAGGTAACGAGCTGAGATTAGGAGCACACTCTTAAAGGGAGTGCTCCTAATCTCAGCTTGTTACCTGTATAAAATACACCTGTCCACAGAAGCAATCAATCAATCAGATTCCAAACTCTCCACCATGGCCAAGACCAGAGACCTCTCCAAGGATGTCAGGGACAATATTGTAGACCTACACAAGGCTGGAATGGGCTACAAGACCATCGGCAAGCAGCTTGGTGAGAAGGTGATGTGATTATTCGCAAATGGAAGAAACACAAAATAACTGTCAATCTCCCTCGGCCTGGGGCTCCATGCAAGTTCTCACCTCGTGGAGTTGTAATGATCATGAGAACGGTGAGGAATCAGCCCAGAACTACACGGGAGGGTCTTGTCAATGATCTCAAGGCAGCTGGGACCATAGTCACCAAGAAAACAATTGGTAACACACTACGCTGTGAAGGACTGAAATCCTGCAGCGCCCGCAAGGTCCCCCTGCTCAAGAAAGCACATATACAGGGCCGTCTGAAGTTTGTCAATGAACATCTGAATGATTCAGAGGAGAACTGGGTGAAAGTGTTGTGGTCAGATGAGACCAAAATGGAGCTTTTGGCATTACATTTACATTTTTGTCATTTAGCAGACGCTCTTATCCAGAGCGACTTACAGTTAGTATCAACTCAACTCGCCGTGTTTGGAGGAGGAGGAATGCTGCCTATGACCCCAAGAACACCATCCCCACCGTCAAACATGGAGGTGGAAACATTATGCTTTGGGGGTGTTTTTCTGCTAAGGGGACAGGACAACTTCACCGCATCAAAGGGACGATGGACGGGGCCATGTACCATCAAATCTTGGGTGAGAACCTCCTTCCCTCAGCCAGGGCATTGAAAATGTGTCGTGGATGGGTATTCCAGCATGACAATGACCCAAAACACACGGCCAAGGCAACAAAGGAGTGGCTCAAGAAGAAGCACATTAAGGTCCTGGAGTGGCCTAGTCAGTCTCCAGACCTTAATCCCATAGAAAATCTGTGGATTGAGCTGATGGTTCGAGTTGCCAAACGTCAGCCTCGAAACCTTAATGACTGGGAGAAGATCTGCAAAGAGGAGTGGAACAAAATCCCTCCTGAGATGTGTGCAAACCTGGTGGCCAACTACAAGAAACATCTGACCTCTGTGATTGCCAACAAAAACGTACCACAAGCGATGCGTGTTAATGTTGAGGCTCTTAACAAAACTCCCCCGGTCAGAAGATACTATCGTCAAGAGGCACTAAAGCAGTTAGCATCTATGAATGGGGTAGCAGTGCAGGTGCATGAGAGAGAGACAATTTCATGGTTGTTCTACTGTTTTGAAGTTGAATGTAATGTTTATCAGTTTTCTACATGTGTAGCAATATTCAGACACGTTCAGTTGTTTCTATCTTTATCTATAGTTGTTACTATGGTGTGAACGGGAAATACAGTTGGCAGTGGTGTAAAGTAACTAAGTAGTCATGTGTGGCTCAGTTAGTAGAGCATGGTGCTTGCAACGCCAGGGTTGTGGGTTCGATTCCCACTGGGGACCAGTATGAAAAATGTGTGCACTCACTACTGTAAGTCACTCTGGATAAGAGCTTCTGCTAAATGACTGAAATGTAAAAGTAAAAAGGCTTTGAAGTACTACTGAAGTCGTTTTGGGGTATTTGTACTTTACTATTTATATTTTCTGTCAACTTTTACTCCACTACATTCCTAAATAAAAGTTGTACTTTTTACTCCCATACATTTTCCCTGACACCCAAAAGTACTCGTTACATTTACAATGCTCAGGCAGGACAGCAATATGGTCCAATTCACTCACCTATCGATATCACGCATTGTCACCCCTACTGCCCCTGATCTGGCGGACTCACTAAACACAAATACTGCGTTTGTAAATGACGTTTGAGTGTTGGAGTGTGTCCCTGGCCGTCCGTGAATATTATTATTTTTGAGTGAAAAAATCCAGTGAAGATAAGGTTATTAAGGAAAATAGCTCATAGTGCTGCCTAAAACAAACTGTAACCTTGTCCTAAATAGTTTTTGAGTCATTTATTCATTTCTGCAGTTGCTTTGTGTAATTTCTGTGCACTTGTCTAATGTGAATGAATGTTGTTTTGTCATTGTTTAGCTACCTGATCTGTTGAAATTAGGGAATTGAACAAGAAGAAATAGAATATCTTTTTTGAGGATAAAGAAAGTTCCAGAACTGTCAAGACTGTTGTCTGTTTCTCTTTATTACTACAGGCCGACTAGGATTAAGTCTGAGGCCTGTAACATCAACAGTGAGGACAAACCCAACCTGCCTCTCTCCTTCCACACTGAGTCCAAACCTACAGTCACTGGGTCCTGATTGACAGTCGAGTCCAGTTTGCACCGCAGGTACCAGAGATGGCATCAGTGAAGCTGGAAGACTGCAGTCAAACACTGGAGCTGAATGTCAACATTAAAGATGAAGAAGAGGAGGAGAAGATTGGGAAATCTGTTTCTCATGGTAAGAGCCGGTTCATTCCAACTTCCCACTGTGCATGAAAAGTTGCAGTAGAACTGTTTCATGATGAACTGTTTCAATGAGAAGGTAGATGTTATGTAATGCTACTGAGACTTGCATGGATGACACCAGTATAGTCTGTTTTGGAATGGGTGGCCAGTAATAAACTGGCCCTGAACATCTAAAACTAAGAGCACTGTATTTGGTACAAATCATTTCCTAAATTCTAGACCTCAGCTGAATCTGGTAATGAATGGTGTGGTTGTTAAACAAGTTGAGGAGACTAAATTACTTGGCATTACCTTAGATTGTAAACTGTCATGGTCAAAACATATAGATTCAATGGTTTTAAAGATGGGGAGAGGTCTGTCTGTAATAGATGCTCTTCTTTTTTGACACCACACTCTAAAAAACAAGTTCTGCAGGCTCTAGATTTGTCTTATCTTGATTATTGTCCAGTCGTGTGGTCGAGTGCTGTAGACAATTACATTGATGGAAGTTACAATCTATCTGCACTATTAAAGCTGATATACCCAATTTGTAAGTCGCTCTGGATAAGAGCGTCTGCTAAATGACGTAAATGTAAATGTAAATGAAAGAAGAGGAGAAGAAGATTGGGAAATCTGTTTCTCATGGTAAGAGCAGGTTCTATCTAACTACGTTTGTTGGACATGATTTGGAAAGGCACACACCTGTCTATATACAGTGCATTCGGAAAGTATTCAGACCCCTTGACTTTTTTGACATTTTGTTACATTACAGCCTTATTGTAAAATTGATTAAATAGTTTTTCCCCCTCATCAATCTACACACAATACCCCATAATGACAAAGCAAAAACAACAACAACTGAACAATCATATTTACATAAGTATTCAGAACCTTTACTCAGTACTTTGTTTAAGCACCGTTGGCAGTGATTGCAGCCAAAGTCTTAATGTGTATGATGCTACAAGCTTGGCACACCTGTATTTTCATATCGAAAATAGCATCAGATATTTCAACACCATCCAATTCCTTTTCCAGATCCAATTTAGTGTCTTCTGAAGTAGAGGGAAAATCAAGACCTGACTAGTTAAGTTCTCGGGAGATTCAGAGTTGTAAAGTGTGTTGTAGTAGGAAGCAAATGTTTGGTTTATTTCTACAGGATCCATTGATAATTGTCCTTGAAAATTATGAATTGCATTAAAGGCTGAATTTTACTTCTTAATGTGCCAGGCCAGCAATTTACCAGGTTTTTCACCTTTACCATAGAAGGACTGTTTCAGCCTAGTTAAGCTGTTTGCAGCCTTAGAGGTGGGAAGTTCTTCATACTGAGCTTTAAGACCAAATCATTCCTTGTTTACTTCTACTGAGTTGTCAAAAAAAGCTTCCCTCTCCAATTCTCTCATTTTGCTCTCCGTCTCTCATTTTCTGATTTATTAGATTTGAAACTGGTAAAACGTATAATTTGCCCTCAAATATGTGCTTTGAAAGCCTCCCATCTGGTACTCGCTGACGTTTGGTCAGTGTTCAATGTCAAATTAACATCTATATGCACTCCAACGTAATGTAAGAAGTCTGGGTCCTGTAACCATCTGGGATGCAAACGCCATCTAGAGGATCCTTTTACTAGTTTTGTATCCCTATAGAATAATCACACAAGGGAATGGTCACTCAGAACAATAGTATCATATCCATTTCCTGCTACATTGGGAAGCAATGAGCAAGAAACTAAAAAGTAGTCTACATGAGAATATGATTTAAATGTTGACGAGTAACATGAAATATATTCTCAAAGAATTTGGGATTATCATCATTAGGACCATAAACATTAACCAGATTAATATGCTCATTCAAAAGAGTTCCCTGTATCAAAATGTATCTACCAGCTGTATCAGTTATAATAGTATCCACTTGAAACGGAACAGATTAGTGAATTAAAACCATAACACCATGAGAATGAGAGGAGAAACAGGATGCTATTACTTGCCCTTGTCATCTCCTGCATACTTTAAGTAGCTCATCCTTCAACAAGTGAGTTTCTTGTAGGAACACAATAGATGAATGAAGTTGTTTAAGCCTAGTAATAACCTGTTTTAAGCTTGGATAGTTTACAAACTCCACAGACATTCCACAAAGTACATTTAAGTTTAGCATTTGAAGTCATTTAACCAAAGATGTAAACATGGAATAAGCTATAGCATAAAGGCATATCTAAAATATGTTTAGTAACCTCAAGGACCACAGGAATATTTTGTAGTGAGGAAAATATGTAAAGATCTGTTGGAAGAAACAAACATAAATCTATCCTAACAACACAGGGTATTTTGCTAGTAGCCTATATAGTTGCCTAAATATCACAACAAAAGGCCTCTCTAGCAAGATGATATGTGAAATATCACGTAGTATTTGTTTGAAAAGTAGCAAAGAATAGCTCCACCTAAAACAGTAACGCTAGTTAGTGAAGCCTGAGACTAACGTTAACGTTACAGTATGGACCGTCCAAAATAGTGGTAGATGATCCACAACACAGGGTCTGCTGCTAGTAACTACCAAGTAACAATATGGCCCATACGTATAGCGTTAACGTAGTATACCATGATACGTTTATAAACCTGAAAAAGTATCAAAGATCAGAAATGAACAGCCTACGTGAGAAAAAGAGAGATCATTGAATATGTGCAATGTTACCCAAAGGCCCTTTGCACGTGATGTTAGGCTTGCACCTGAGTGTCAAACATTTTAGTCCAAGGATATGATCGAAAGGCCTCCATCATTCTTAAATGGAAAAAGTGTGGAACCACCAATCATTTTTCTAGAGCTGGCAGCCCAGACAAACTAAGCAATCGGGGGAAAAAGGGCCTTGGTCAGGGAGGTCACCAAGAAGCCAGTGGTCACTCTGACAGAGCTCCAGAGTTCTGTGGCGATAGGAGAATATTCCAGAAGGACAACCATCTCTGCAGAACTCCACCAATCAGGCCTGTATGGTAGAGTGGCTAGACGGAAGCCACTCCTCATGAAAAGGCACATGACTGCCCGCTGGGAGTTTGGCAAAAGACACCTAAAGGACTCTCAGACCATGAGAAACAAGATTCTCTGGTGTGATGAAGCCAAGATTGAACTCTTTGGCCTGAATGCCAAGCGTCACGTCTGGAGGAATCCAGGCACCATCCCAACGGTGAAGCATGGTGGTGGCAGCATCATGCTGTGGTGGTGTTTTTCAGTGGCAGGGACGGGAAGACTAGTCAGGATCGGGGGAAAGATGAACGGAGCAAAGTACAGAGAGACCTGAAAATAGCTGTGTGGCGACACTCCCCATCTAACCTGACAAGCTTGAGAGGATCTGCAGAGAAAGTCCCAAAATACAGGTATGCCAAGCTTGTAGTGTCATACCCAAGAACACTCAAGGCTGTAATCACTGCCATCGGTGCTTCAGCAAAATACTGAGTAAAGTCTGAGTACAGTTTTTTTATTACGATTATTTTTGCAAAAATTGTGTCATAAAACGTAGCGGTCAATCAGGGAAATGGTTCCAATATTTTTTCCTTTTTATTCATTGTAGAAACACTTAAAATAAGGGCTGTGTTTCGTGTAGGCTTCACTTGGCGTGACTTTTAGCAATATATTCGGCTCTATTTCCTCTCAGATTATAAAACTCTAATTATCATCAAAGTAGACATCATGCAAAACAACAAATCACTGCAAGCTCCTGCACGTCATCTCTAGCTGACAACTTTGCTAACAGGTATTGTGTCAATTTACAACTTGCACAAGACAGTCACATAATTGACCATTTAAATAAATGTAGCCTATTTATTCATTACTAAATTTAGCTAACATTAGATGGTTAACCCAGAGATCCTTACCTTTGACTCGATTCAGCAATTTTGTCCAGATCATCATGGCATTTGTAGTTCTTTATGATAGCCACATTAGCAGCTAATTAAATGTCATTTTTGTAGGGGTAAATACAGGCGAATATATTGATAAGTCACCTTGTCCTAGAGAGATTTACATGGTTATCAAAACGCCACGCCAGGGTAAGCCTACACGAAACACAGCCCTTATTATAAGTGTTTCTAAAATCCCCTATGGGAAAAATGAATGGTGTAAAACTGATTGGAACCATTTCCCTGTTTAACTGCAAGGTTTTATGGGTATTATCATTTATACTGTGGTACTCCATTGGTGTGCAGCTACCTGAAGCTAGTGGGGTGTGGATGAGCTGAGACACGTGGTAAGATGGCGGACAAGAAAAAAAGTGGAATGGGGGATTGCAGTGGGGGATGCACAAACCTTCTGGAAGATCTGATGAAGGAGAAGATTGTGGAAAAGGAGAAAAGTGGAATATGTTTTGAGTGAATATGGAATGGAAGATCACACAGAACTTTTAGAAGAGCTACAGGAGGAAAGTGAACGTGACGAGAGTGAGGATGAATTAACTGTGGCGAGGAACTCCGAGTTCGGGCTTTGTTCCGAGGATGATAAAGATGATTCTGGCCCAGTGGTAGTGAGATTTGTAGAGAGAATGGATCCATATGTGGTGTCAGGTTAGGTGGAGAAGAGGTTGGGGACTGTTGAGTTGATGAAGGTAACTCGGAGTGGACTCGTGATTATTTATTGTTTCTTCTCTGTCCAGAGGGAGCGGGCGCTGCGGATTACATGATTAGAGACAGGAATTGTGACTTGAATTGCTCTCCGGAACAGGGTGGCATTGAAAGGAGTGATAACAGGGTTAGGTGTAAGTGTTGAGAATGAGCAGTTGAAATGGAAGATTCCAGGTGTCTGTGACACCCTCCGTTTTGGTGAGTCGTAGATCCGGTGTAGAGCGTGGAGAAACAGAGAATACATTATTTGTCATGCTGGATTTTGATGCATAGTCTCTGCCAGATAAGGTCAAGGTAGGAAGTGTCAGTTAACCCGTGAGCGATTTTGTTTCGTAAATATTACAGTGTTTTAGGTGTGAAGTTTATGGGCCTGTTGCAGCAGTGTGTAGGCGTGAGATGCCTAGATGTGACAAGTGTGCAGGAGGGCATGAGATGAAGAAATGTGTGGTATCGGTGGAGAAAGTTCTGTGTGTTAGTTGTGGGGTTGCTAACGGGCTGGAGATCTGAGGTGTCAGGTGAGAGAAAGGCAGATTGAGGTTGCCAGGGTTACAGTAGTACAGAAAGTGTTGTATGCCGAAGCAGTGAAGAGAGTGGTAGAGGAAGATGGGTACAGGGTGAGGGATCTTGAGGATTCGTGTGAGTAGGCAGAGACCAAGAGAGAGATGGGAAGAATATGTGCTTCAGTAAGGTGGGGTTTTAGCATTTATAGCAATGGTTGTCAATTGTACTGCAGAAATGGATCTCACAAATGACCAAAATGACAGGCTACTTTGACACTGAGAATCTGAGCTCAATAAAAACGACCTTGTCTTGAATCCATCAATAGCCGAGGCCCCTAAGTGTGCAGAGAAACACATTGTACAATATGAGGAGGAAGATATAGTCCTAAAAAAGCTTTCCAGTTTCACTGACTCACCCAATGATGTGCAGCTCACTCACCGGCCAAAAGCTTATCTCTCTCTTGCTTTACTTTTTTAAACAATGCTGTTCGCTCAATAGGTCTATTTGGAAGTTGATAACTTGGTAACATACAGACATTAGTATTTTGTTTTCAGCAGGATCCATTTGCTTTACAACCTGTGTTTTCCAGCGATTGTATTAGAAATATTTGCGAAAGGCCTGTTTTGGCTGCATGCTGTTAACTGACAGATTTGCCACACGTTAGGCATGCCTTGTGATTTGGCTACACACACATTTTAAATTAGCTATGGATCCTCTGTGGTGAAAATCTAGTCTTCCTCCTGGTGGAGTATTGGGAATCATTTAATTTCTTTCTGAACAGACTGCAGAGTGCTGCAGCACCTCCAGCACACTTCCCACAGCTGTTATTCTATTAGGAGATAAATGATGAAGTGCAATGCTGGAGAGAAGAGAGTTTCCGGCTTATGTCTTTAACAGCACAGAGAGGGAGAGAGATCATAGAAAGTGAATGTCATTGTATTTCTGTGAGAGATACAGGCGTGCTTTTCTCTCTCACCACAGCAATGGCCACGCCTTGGTCTAGGCTACAATGTTGCGCAAACCATAAACCTGGGACGACCCAACATTAACCAATTCTTAGAATATCATGCACGTTTTCACATTACGTTTTTTTAGGGGGCATGACAATTACAGAGGAATCTAAATGTAATTACTCTGATTGCTTTTATTAGGATTTTTACATTGCAAACAGTGGAAATAATTTTTCTTGCCACAAGAGGTAGGCTACCTGATCCTGGCAAATGGGTTCCGGAACAAAAGACTACAAAACTGAGAGGTACCGGAGGATCCAGCTAAAATTAAGCACCGCCCTTCTCATATAATGGGGTAGGGCCATCCCAAGGATCCCTGAACGCACGGACGGTTGCACCAAATATTTCTTATAACTAAACCAAGATAGACCACAGCTGGTCGTTTCCAATGGGAACAGATTAGTCATAGTGGGCAGAGCCAAGCACGAGCTAGCGAGATCCTATTGGTGTGTCTAGCACACATTTGCATATTTCTGTTAGGGAATGCCTCCTCTGTGAAGCGCTCGTGTGCAATAACTCAATTCGCCTTTGCGTTCCTTCTAAATAACGTGATTAAAAAAAATATTTGCATCAGGTAAGTCCACAAAACTTAGTCCACTCTGTGCATAACATATTTTAGTTTTGGGAACAGAACTGTATTAAGATCAGATGTTTAATCGATTAGAACATTTGCAGAATATCGGCCAAAATCCATCTTCTCCCACTGCCGGCCAGTGGGCTTCCTCATTACCATATTTGGTAGTGAGTGGAAACGCCAACTGGATGCTTCACAATTATACATCCAGTGAAATATCTGTCTCATTGTTCTATATGTGGCTGCACTGTGGTAGTGGGGGAACAGGAAGTTCCAGGCAGGCACGCTCCATTCTTAAGTAAAAGAAAGCGCCAGAACTGTGATGTCAAGAAGATAACCTTTGTGTCCGTTTCTTTTTATTACTATAGGTATGTGTTATGACGAGTTTCTCTGGCATCAAGTAATTCAGTATGCAAGATAATAGTTAAACAGTTAGATGGAGAGTTGGTTCAAAGTATTTAATATTACAGTACCAGATTCATATGACAAGCGGTACCGGCGTAGACTATTGTCATCTGAATGACTTACATAGAAAACTTCTTAGTTTATATAATGCTTTTCCGAGCTAATTCCATCCAACAGTTGCCAACCATTATTGAGTGTCACTCCTCTCCACATATAGGATCACCCTATATGGTATCGTGTTGCACCCTAGTCAGGATTTTCCGTCACGTACTCCTTCTAAGATTAGCACCAGTGGCCCCCCAGCTATCTTGGCCCGCATACCTTCTGGCACCCACCAGTGACAGAAATAAATACATGGAATGTATGTCATCCTCCAAATCCTTATGCAGCTCTCAATATTCCAAACATTAACTAATACTTTATAAAAGTAAACTTTCTAATATCGAAAGAACATGTCATACCATGCTAGGTAACACATCCGTTAAGGTATTATCACGTTTGGTAAAGGTTTGGTGTGTTATTTTTATGTCAAACTGAGTAAACCTGGTAACTATTTTACAAGTCACATAGCTAGATACTTTGGGTTTGTCTGAATGGATGTACATAATTTCCTCAAGGTGATTTAATAAAGAATCCATTTATTTTAGATTTCCGAGTTTGTTTTGGCTTAGTGTAAAATTAACGAGCTGGTAAAATGGCGCCGCCCACTCGGTCAGCGTCAACGGACTTCAGTGCATCAGAGAGAGACAATTTCAGGGTTGCACTACTGTTTAGAAGCTGAATGTAATGATTATCAGTTTTCTACATGTGTACTAATATTCAGACACATTCAGTTTCTGTATTTATCGATAAATGTTACTATTGTGTGAACGGAAAATACAATTGTTTTTGATTTAAATAATACAGTGAAGACCAGGTTATTCAGGAACATAGTACATAGTCCCACCTAAAACAGTGACCTTGTACTAAATGGCTTTTGTCATTTATGCATTTACAGTACCAGTCAAAAGTTTGGACACCTACTCATTCAAGGTTTTTTCTTACATTGTACTATTTTCTACATTGTAGAATAATAGTGAAGACATCTAAACTATGAAATAACACATGGAATCATGTAGTAACCATAAAAGTGTTAAACAAATCAAATATATTTTAGATTTTAGATTCTTTTAAGTAGCCACCCTTTGCCTTGATGACAGCTTTGTATAATCTTTGTAATCAACAATGTAGAAAATAGTAAAAATAAAGAAAAATCCTGGAATGAGTAGGTGTTCTAAAACTTTTGACTGGTACTGTATGTGAATTTGTGAAAATCTACTATAGGTTAAGTACCGAAAACTGTAACCTTGTACTAAATGGATTTTGAGTCATTATGCTTTTATCTACTATAGGTTAGGTATTAGCTCAAAAGTATTGTGGAGCTCCTGCACCTAAATATAAACAGTACCGGCACCCAAAATGAGTATTGGCACCTATTTCAGTCCAAGTCAAGCACTGAATTAGATAATTTAACAAGAAGAAATATAATATATTTTTAGAGAATAAAGAAAGTGCCAGAACTGTCAAGACAATAACTTTTTGTGTCTGTTTCTCATTGTTACTACAGGACGACTAGAATTAAATCTGAGGCCGGTAACATCAATAGTGAGGACAAACCCAGCATGCCTCTCTCCTTCCACACTGAGTCCAAACCTACAGTCACTGGGTCCTGATTGTGACAGTGGAGCCCAGTTTGCTAAGCAGGATCCAGAAATGGCATCAGTGAAGCTGGAAGACTGCAGTCAAACACTGGAGCTGAATGTCAACATTAAAGATGAAGAAGAGGAGGAGAAGATTGGGAAATATTTTTCTCATGGTAAGAGCAGGTTCTATCTAACTAAGTTTGTGTTATTCATTCCGACTTCCCAATGTGCATGAAAAGTTGCAGTAGAACTGTTTCATGATGAACTATTTCAATGAGAAGGTAGATATTATTTCATGCTACTGACACTTACATGGTTTGACACCAGTATTGCCAGCATTTGTTTTATTCACTGGTCTATCTGGAGTGATCAGATAGTAGACTAAAGAAGTGAAGTAGATAAACTGCCAATGTTTTAAAGTTCTATTAAATGAGTCTGTGTAGTTACTAACCCTTGTGATAGTGAGTGGAGGATGATATGGCTTCTACATCTGCATTGCTTGCTCTTTGGGGTTTTAGGCTGGGTTTCTATAAAGCACTTTGTGACAACTTCTGATGTAAAAAGGGCTTCATAAAATACATTTGATTGACATGTATATCACACCAACTGACTGGTTCTTCTGATGTTGTTCACACAGGAGACCATGTTGAGACATTCTCTACATCCAGAGAGCAACAGCAGGAAGATCACAGAGCTAAGAGGTCTAACCACTGCCCACATTGTGAGGAGATTTTCTCAATTCTATCAAAGTTAAAAATACACCTACAAATACACACACGAGATAATCTGTATTCCTGTACTGACTGTGTGAAAGATTTCACAACATCAAAGGCTCTGACAGTTCATCAGAGATTGCACACAGGAGAGAAGCCTTACTCCTGCTCTAACTGTGGAAAGAGTTTCTCTCAACTGGGCCACTTAAAAACACATGAACGTATACATACAGGAGAGAAGCCTTACTCCTGCTCTGACTGTGTAAAATGCTTCAAAACATCAACTGATCTAAAAGTTCATCAGAGAACACACACAGGAGAGAAGCCTTACTCCTGCTCTGACTGTGGTGCAAGTTTCTCTCAACTGGGCAGCTTAAAACAACATGAACCTATACACACAGGAGAGAAGCCTTACTCCTGCTCTGACTGTGGGAAGAGTTTCTCTCGACTGGGCAACTTAAAACAACATGAACCTATACATACAGGAGAAAAGCCTTACTCCTGCTTTGACTGTGGGGTAAGTTTCTCTCAACCTGGCAACTTAAAACAACATCAACATATACATACAGGAGAGAAGCCTTACTCCTGCTCTGACTGTGTAAAACGCTTCACAACATCAACTGCGCTAAAAGTTCATCAGAGAATACATACAGGAGAGAAGCCTTACTCCTGCTCTGACTGTGGGAAGAATTTCTCTCGACAGGAAAGCTTAACATCGCACCAAAGGATACACACAGGAGAGAAGCCTTACTCCTGCTTTGACTGTGGGGCAAGTTTCTCTCAACTGGGCACATTAAAAAAACATGAACGTATACACACAGGAGATAAGCCTTCCTCCTGTTCTGACTGTGTAAAATGCTTCACAACATCAACTGAGCTAAAAGTTCATCAGAGAACACACACAGGAGAGAAGCCTTACTCCTGCTCTGACTGTCGGGCAAGTTTCTCTCAACTGGGCCACTTAAAACAACATCAACGTATACATACAGGAGAGAAGCCTTACTCCTGCTCTGACTGTGGGGCAAGTTTCTCTCAACCTGGCAACTTAAAACAACATCAACGTATACATACAGGAGAGAAGCCTTACTCCTGCTCTGACTGTGTAAAACGCTTCACAACATCAACTGAGCTAAAAGTTCATCAGAGAACACACACAGGAGTGAAGCCTTACTCTTGCTCTGACTGTGGGAAGAGTTTCTCTCAACTGGGCCACTTTAAAAGACATGAACGGATACATACATGAGAGAAGCCTTACTCCTGCTCTGACTGTGGAAAGATTTTCTCTCAAATAGGCCATTTAAATGGACACCAAGGTAAACGTAAAGGAGAGAAGCCTTACCAATGATCTAAAAACAACAGCTGAGCTGGAAGGTCGTCAGAGAACACACACAGGAGAGAAGCCTTACTTATGCTATTAATATGGCAAGAGTTTCTCCCGATTGGGCAACGTAAAAACACACCAATGGTTACACACTGGAGTGAAGCCTTACTCCTGCTCTGACTGTGAGACGAGATTCTACAGATTGGGCAATTTAAAAAGACACCAACGTATACATAAGAAGTGGTAGTGGATTGGATCAAATGAAGAAAGCATAGAACACTCTATTGTAATCCTATTGTTTCTCACTGTGAGAGAACTGTGCAGAGGAAAGGGAGTGTTGTAGAATGTTAGCCTCTTTGATTTACTGATCAGTGTTCACCTTGTCAGTTTTGCTGTGCTTAGATAGCTTCTACTGTAAAGATATTGAGATTACCTTGGATGGGAGGACTAGGGTATGGAGAAAACCATGAGTACATGCATCCATGCTGTGTGTCAGCATTGCAGGATGGTGGTGGTGGTGTGGGGTGTGTTTTTATGGCACATATTGGGCCCCTTGATAAAAGCGGAGCAACGTTTGATTGCCACAGGATATCTAAACATCATTGCCAATCAGGTGCATCCCTTCGTGGCAGCATTGTATCCATCTGCAAATAGATTTTTTCAGCAGGATTATGCCCCATGCAACAAGGCTTGTCCAGGAATGGTTCCATGAACATGACAGTGAATTCAGGTTACTGCAGTGGCCTTCTGAGGCACCAGATCTCGATCCAATTGTGCATCTGTTGTAGGGGATGGAACGAGCTATTCGGAGTAGAAATCCACTACCAGTGAACTTGACACAACTGTGGGAAGCATTGCAGTCAACATGGGCCAGCATCCCTGTGGAACGCTTTCGACACCTTGTAGAGTCCATGCCCCGACGAAATGAGACTGTTCTGATGACAGACTATCAATTGTTCAGAAATGACAGGTCCAGAGAGGGGATACAAGGAGGGGGCGTGGCTATGTATGTGAATCACAGTATGCAGGCAAAGAGAAGAATAACTGACCTAGAGAAAGAAGAGTTTGAGTGTCTTCAGCTCTGTCCTAAACAACACCCCAGCTCAGTTTCATCTCTGGTAGTGGAGTGCTCTAACATCCACCATGGGCACATGACAAAACACTGCAGCAGAACACTGTGGATTATCTCATAATCACTGTCCATGTGATCAGGATGTCCTCTCCCCAAATGGGTCTCATCCTGTGTGGAGACTTAAATCACCTGCCCATCAAGATGCTGACAAACTCCCATCCAGACATGAAACAAGTGTCCAAAGATAAGATCACAGAGGGGACTCCATCCTAGATCTGATCAACACAACCCACTGGTGCAGTGGAAAAAAGGACATCTGGTAACCCAGAACAGAAAAGAGACCTTTGCACGATGTATGGCCAGTACTGACTGGTCTGCCATAAATGAGGTGGAGAGCATCGATGCAAAGGTGGAGACTTTCAACTCCTGCATTCAAACTGCACTTGATGTATGCATGCCAATAAGAAAACAACAACACTGGATCAGCCCTGGATGGCTGAAAGAATAAAGGCTGCCATCAGGAAAATACAGAATATTTTCAACAGATGGGGAGAAACAATGACATGGAGAAAATACAGAAACACAGTGCAAATGCTTATCAAGGAAGCAAAGACAAGCTACTACAAAACTACAATCCAGGACCTAAAGAAGAAAAACCCTAAAGAATGGTGTGACTTCATTAACAAAGGACTGGGACCAAAGAAAACATCAGGAGGGAGAATACAGGTTGAGGGAATTGAAGACGACGACGTGGCTGATGTTTTGAATGGCTTCTTTGCTGAGGCATGGACAAGCACCACACCTCTTGCCATCTTCCCCTTGCCCATGTCTACAAGGCAGGTTGAGCTGTGCAGCATTGGCCAGTTAAAGCAATCTCTGACCAGACTCAGCCCACGTAAAGCATGTGGGCCTGATGGCATTCCAGCCTGGCTACTAAAAGAGCATGCAGAAGATCTAGCCCCTGTCATCAAACACATTGTTAACACCTCCTACTGGCAGGGGACAGTGTTATCTGAGTGCACGATTCAGTATGACTACCTCCCAAAGTCCAGCACTACTACCGCCCTTGTGAAAGCCACATACTCCTGGCTGACAGCTACAGACTCCATAAAACCAACAATGGTGAGTGTGTTACTTGCTGATGTGTCCAAAGCCTTTGATCGAGTAGATCACGCAAAGTTCCTGCAACATCTGTCTGACATTGAACTGTGTCCAAGGTTACTAGCCTGGCTCCACAGCTATACCACCGAAAGAGGACAGAGGGTGATGGCAACTGGCACATTTAGCCCTTGGTCAGAGGACCATCCACAACCTGCACCACTAATCCTAGGAGGACAGGAAGTACCAGTGGTAACAACAACCAAGTATCTTGGTTTTCATCTAGACTCTAACCTCAGTGGTGACACTCGGAGCAGCCAGTGAGAAAGGCCTCAAAACGCCTTTTTGACATTTCTTGCCAGTAATGTCCTACTGAAGATCTGGTCACAGTCTATACTATACTGGCCAGGCCTTGTCTGGAATACGGTGGAGTGCTGTTAGTTGGATGCAGTAAAAAGCAGCAGGCCCAACTAGACAGGGTGCAGAGGAGGGCCTTGAGGATCATCTCCAGAGGTGGAGCAGTCCAATCAGCTCCCATCACTGCAGAGCAGGCGAGAACAGGCTGAAGTGCACCTGGTGAAGAACATGCACACTCTTTACATTTTTAGTCATTTAGCAGACACTCTTATCCAGAGCGACTTACAGTTAGTGACCATCCACTGAATGACCTGCTCCCTCCAAGAAGAGGTAACTGCACCACCAGGCTCCTGAGAAACAGCCACAAACTGTCCTGTCTAACTGCCTGTACAAACCGCCTGCGAAACGCCACTCTACCCACTGCTATCAGACTGCATAATAACTCCAGCTCTTAAATGGTTTTCCCAAAAACTCTTATTTTTTTTCAATAACATTTTAATATTTCAATTTCCATCATGAAAAATGTCCTGTAATGTTTCAAGTGTTCTGTATTCTACTTATGTCACGTATTGTGTTGTGTATTTAACAGGTAGCCTAGCGGTTAAGAGTGTTGGGCAAGTAACTGAAAGGTCGCTGGTTTGAATCCTGAGCCAACTAGGTCAAAAATCTGTCATTGTGGCCTTGAGCAAGGCAATTAACCCCAATTGGTCCTATAAGTCGCTCTGGATAAGAGCATCTGCTAAATTACAAATATGTAATGAAAAATGATGTTTGTACATGAGTTTGTGCTGGGCAACCTCTTCTTCTCTTGTGCATAAATATAACAAAGTGTTTAAAGTGAAATAGTTAGTCTATACAGTGCATTCTGAAAGTATTTAGACCCCTTGACTTTTCTACAAGAAAATACGTTGCAGCGTTATTGTAAAATTAATTCAAAATGTATATACAGTGGAGAAAAAATGTATTTAGTCAGCCACCAATTGTGCAAGTTCTCCCACTTAAAAATCATAGGTACACGTCAACTATGACAGACAAAATGAGAAAAAGAATCCAGAAAATGACATTGTAGGATTTTTAATGAATTTATTTGCAAATGATGGTGGAAAATAAGTATTTGGTCAATAACAAAAGTTTCTCAATACTTTGTTATATACCCTTTGTTGGCAATGACACAGGTCAAACGTTTTCTGTAAGTCTTCACAAGGTTTTCACACACTGTTGCTGGTATTTTGGCCCATTCCTCCATGCAGATCTCCTCTAGAGCAGTGATGTTTTGGGGCTGTCGCTGGGCAACACAGACTTTCAACTCACTCCAAAGATGTTCTATGGGGTTGAGATCTGGAGACTGGCTAGGCCACTCCAGGACCTTGAAATGCTTCTTACGAAGCCACTCCTTCGTTGCCCGGGCGGTGTGTTTGGGATCATTGTCATGCTGAAAGACCCAGCCACGTTTCATCTTCAATGCCCTTGCTGATGGAAGGAGGTTTTCACTCAAAATCTCACGATACATGGCCCCATTCATTCTTTCCTTTACACGGATCAGTCGTCCTGGTCCCTTTGCAGAAAAACAGCCCCAAAGCATGATGTTTCCACCCCCATGCTTCACAGTAGGTATGGTGTTCTTTGGATGCAACTCAGCATTCTTTGTCCTCCAAACACGACGAGTTTAGTTTTTACCAAAAAGTTATATTTTGGTTTCATCTGACCATATGACATTCTCCCAATCCTCTTCTGGATCATCCAAATGCCCTCTAGCAAACTTCAGACGGGCCTGGACATGTACTGGCTTAAGCAGGGGGACACGTCTGGCACTGCAGAATTTGAGTCCCTGGTGGCGTAGTGTGTTACTGATGGTAGGGATTGTTACTTTGGTCCCAGCTCTCTGCAGGTCATTCACTAGGTCCCCCCGTGTGGTTCTGGGATTTTTGCTCACCGTTCTTGTGATCATTTTGACCCCACGGGGTGAGATCTTGCGTGGAGCCCCAGATCGAGGGAGATTATCAGTGGTCTTGTATGTCTTCCATTTCCTAATAATTGCTCCCACAGTTGATTTCTTCAAACCAAGCTGCTTACCTATTGCAGATTCAGTCTTCCCAGCCTGGTGCAGGTCTACAATTTTGTTTCTGGTGTCCTTTGACAGCTTTTGGTCTTGGCCATAGTGGAGTTTGGAGTGTGACTGTTTGAGGTTGTGGACAGGTGTCTTTTTATAATGATAACAAGTTCAAACAGGTGCCATTAATATAGGTAATGAGTGGAGGACAGAGGAGCCTCTTAAAGAAGAAGTTACAGGTCTGTGAGAGCCAGAAATCTTGCTTGTTTGTAGGTGACCAAATACTTATTTTCCACCATAATTTGCAAATAAATTCATTAAAAATCCTACAATGTGATTTTCTGGATATTTTTTTCTCAATTTGTCTGTCATAGTTGACGTGTACCTATGATGAAAATTACAGGCCTCTCTCATCTTTTTAAGTGGGAGAACTTGCACAATTGGTGGCTGACTAAATACTTTTTCCCCCACTGTACGTACCATTGACTTGCAATAGATTTGTGCCACAAATGCTAAAAAGTTAGTATTTTAAACAATAGTAAGATAAACAATATATTATCTGGACTATATTGAGGGACAGACTGTTGAAATGCGCAGTTGATTATGTAAACAGTATTGTAGAACTCTGGCATTGATGGTCCATCTGAGGGTGAGTCATTGATATAAATGCTCAGAGTAAAAGAGCTGTGAACTCACCTGTGATGGCCCACGTCTACCACAACCTGTCCTGTTGTGTTTGTAAGCACCACAACATTTTAGGCAGCCATTGTTCAAAATGTGTTCATACATACAGTACAATGGGAGGGCGTGTGGAAGGAACAGGGGAGAACCAGGAGTTTGATCTCTGACTTCTATTTAGGACTGGGATCCCTCTGTGGGCCGGCCTTTTCAGAATATCTCTCGATTCTCTTTTAAACATGCTAGAAACATAAAGGACAGCCTAGTAAGAGCAGATGAATATGTTCCCCCTCAGCAGTTCTTATCCACCCTCCCCTCAAATCATTGTGAGAACTGTAATGTGATGACCAAGGGGGATTTCTTTCTTCACCCTCATACTGGAAATAAAATGTATGTCCTGGGTAGAATTTCCTGTAAAACAAAATATGTGGTATATTTCCTGATGTGCCCATGTGGCTATTATTATGTTGGAAAGTCTAAGAGAAAATTGAAAGCTGAAAGAGCAACATCAGAACTGGTGACTAGAAATCCCCTGTAGCCAGAAGCTTTAATGTGGTCGGTTATGTTGTGTGCCAACTTGAGGTTCAAGGGCTTAGAAGTTGTACAGCCACTTAAGAGAGGAGGTGATAGAGAATAATTGTTGTTACAGAGAGAGACATATTATATCCATGACTTACAAACAGAGAGAGAAATATTATATCCATGACTTACAAACAGAGAGACATATTATATCCATGACTTACAAACAGAGACCAACTGGCAGGTGTCTTCACTGACATTTTCAACCTCTCCCTGACCGAGTCTGTAATACCTACATGTTTCAAGCAGACCACCATTGTCCCTGTGCCCAAGAAAGCGAAGATAACCTGCCTAAATGGCTTCCGCCCCGTAGCACTCACGTTGGTAGCCATCAAGCGCTTCAAAAGACTGGTCATGGCTCACATCAACACCATCATCCCGGAAACCCTAGACCCACTCCAAATCCCAGTGCTTGATTATGGTGATGTGATCTACAGGCATACGTCAGCCTCTGTTTTAAAACCTTTAGCACTGTGTTTTATCACTGGGGAAAATGTTCATATAAAAGTTTTTAAAAAAAATTCAATATAAATACAAAATATGCCTTTTGAACACGACACCCAAATATACATTTTTGACTAGAAACATTTTAACTGAGCCAATTTCTCTTCTATATTATTTATCTAGTCAAAACATGTCACTACACCTCTACACATCACCATTGGGACAATCCAATTTGCTAGTCCCCATTATTTTCTATAATGCATATGAATAGATGTTTTCAGTATAAAGGACTTAAGACAGGTTTTCTTCTTTGGTAACAATTAAATAAGACAACAAATATATTATTTGTCTTTTTTTCATTTTTATGTGTTTTAAAATGACCCAGTTACTATTGGGGAGTGGAACCAGAGAGGAAGCTTGTGTTACCTTTCTCACACCACTACAGTATTCATTTCAACAGACCCTTTCCATCCCCCATTGTTAGAGTTCAATATATGCCCTGGACTATATTGAGGTTCAGGCTGTTGTAATGTACCATTGATTATGTAAATAGTATTGTAGAACTCTGGTATTGATGGTCCATTTGAGGGTGAGTCATTGATATGAATATTCAGAATGAAAGAGCTGAGAATTCATGTAACATAATATTTCCTGTTGTGTTAGTAAGCACCACAGCATTTTAGGCAGCAATTGTTCAAATCTGTCCGGAGTTTACAGACGCCAGGACAGCGGAGTCACTGACCACCTTCCGGAGACACTTGAAACCCCACCTCTTTAAGGAATACCTGGAATAGTATAAAGTAATCCTTCTACCCCCTCCCCCACCCCCCATAAAAAAAAGTGCTTGTCCCACTGGCTATCATAAGTTGAATGCACCAATTTGTAAGTCGCTCTGGAGAAGAGCATCTGCTAAATGATGTAAATGTAAATGTAATTTACAGTGAGGACAAACCCAGCCTGCCTCTCTCCTTCCACACTGAGTCCACACCTACAGTCACTGGGTCCTGATTGTGACAGTGGAGCCCAGTTTGCACTGCAGGATCCAGAGATGGCATCAGTGAAGCTGGAAGGCTGCAGTCAAACACTGGAGCTGAATGTCAACATTAAAGATGAAGAAGAGGAGGAGAAGATTGGGAAATCTGTTTCTCATGGTAAGAGCAGGTTCTTTAGTGATCATATGTACAGTACACCTCACCTGCTACTCATGAAAATACTTCAATTTATGTATTAACAAAGTCTACTAAAATGTTTATCTGACACCATAAAGATGATTAAACTATGCAAGCAAGCATTAGGCAATGAGTTGATGTTGACTAGCAAGAATTGGTCTGATAGTGGAATACTAAATGTAAATAGATTTAATTGTAAAATTAACGATTTACTTACATTTTTTTAATTGTTAGAGGAACTTGGGTTATGTGCCCAAGGGCACATCGAAAGATTGTTCACCTAGTCAGCTTGGGGATTCGAACCAGCAACCTTTCAGTTACCTTCCGCCCAATGCCTAAAGCCTAAGTTACAAGTCAATACTGACATTAACCAAACATTAAGTATCTAAACATGATCAGACAGGAAGAGAAAGACAGAGAATCCATAGCTTGTGTCGTGGCTCATAGCTCATGGGATAGAGAGAATCCATAGCTTGTTTCATGGTCCATAGCTCATGGGAGAGGGGTAGAGAGAAAGACGGTGTACACTGAGTGTATTAAACATTAGGAACACCTGCTTCTTTCCCTGCCATAGACTGACCAGGTGAAAGCTATGATCCCTTATCGATGACTCTTGTTAAATCCACTTCAGTGTAGATGAAAGAAGGTGAAAGAAGGATTTTTTGTGTATGTGTTTCATTCAGAGGGTGAAAAAAATATTTAAGTGCCTTTGAACAGGGTATGGTAGTAGGTATCAGACGCACCGGTTTGAGTGTGTCAAGAACTGCAACACAGTTTCCCGCAGTTTCAACAGTTTCCCGTGGATATCAAGAACGGTCCACCACCAAAAGGACATCCAGCCAACTTGACACAACTATGGAAAGCATTGGAGTCAACATGGGCCAGCATCCCTGTGGAAGGCTTTCGACACCTTGTAGAGTCCATGCCCTGACAAAGTTAGGCTTTACTGAGGGCAGAAGGGGGTGCAACTCAATATTAGGAAGATGTTCCTAATGTTTTGTGCACTCAGTATATATCTCACCACAGCAGGTCAAGAACAAAAGAGAAAGACACATTGAAGCTAAGACCCTTTTAGAACCATTTGACCATGTTTGGATTCAAAATAGGAGTTGTTGATCAATAACATTACAGTTGAGTTAACTTCCAATCAGATATCAGGCCTACAGTATGTTATCACAACAGAAGCTCAGAGGTGTGACAGAATGGGGGATGGTGAGATAATGCATCATTCAGAATGGGGGATGGTGAGATAATGCATCATTCAGAATGGGGGATGGTGAGATAATGCATCATTCAGAATGGGGGATGGTGAGATAATGCATCATTCAGAATGGGGGATGGTGAGATAATGCATCATTCAGAATGGGGGATGGTGAGATAATGCATCATTCAAATGGGAGATGGTGAGATAATGCGTCATTCAGAACGGGGGATGGTGAGATAATGCATCATTCAGAATGGGGGATGGTGAGATAATGCATCATTAATAATGGGGGATGGTGAGATAATGCATCATTCAGAATGGGGGATGGTGAGATAATGCATCATTCAAAATGGGAGATGGTGAGATAATGCATCATTCAGAATGGGGGATGGTGAGATAATGCATCATTAATAATGGGGGATGGTGACATAATGCATCATTTAGAATAGGGGGATGGTGAGATAATGCATCATTCAGAATAGGGGGATGTGGGGAGCAACACAGAGAAGGCTGAATTCCTGAGAAGACAGTAAAACCTTTGGGTTGATAAAAGAGAAGTCTGGGGTTGGGCCCGCCACTATAGTACTATCTACATCTAGGAGTTATCTCCAATAGTAAGACCTCCATAAGTTCATTCTGTCATTCTGACACCCCTGAAGAACTCAACAGAACAAAGCTTGTTTACCGTTGTGCATGAAAAGTTGTTATAGAACTGTTTCGATGATAAGATATATGTTATTTCATGCTACTGAGACTTGCATGGATGACACCAGTATTGTCAGCATTTGTTTTATTAACTGGGCTATCTGGAGTGATCAGAGAGTAGACTAAAGAAGTGAAGTAGACATAGTGCCAGTGTTTTGAAGTTCTATGAAATGAGTCTGTGTAGTTGCCAGGCTGTTCTCCTACTAATCTCACTGCAACCCCCCTCCAAGTCTCTGATCCCTACTTTGTTTCCCTTTCTCTCCATCTCTACTCCAACCTACCCACTCAGCCCTAACCCAGATGGTCATGCTCCTCCCACTCAGCCCTAACCCAGATGGTCATGCTCCTCCCACTCAGCCCTAACCCAGATGGTCATGCTCCTCCCACTCAGCCCTAACCCAGATGGTCATGCTCCTCCCACTCAGCCCTAACCCAGATGGTAATGCACCGCCCCAATCTTCACTCTCTCTCTCCCGCTTCTCTCCCCTATTTTATCCTATCCTCTCTCATGACTCTGACTTTGCCTCCTGGACCCTACTCTACTCCCTTTCTGCACCCTAGAAAATGTAATTGATACGATTGTGATGCGTTGTTGTCTCACCTAGCTATCTTAAGATGAATGCACTATTGTAAGTCACTCTGGATAAGAGTGTCTGCTGAATTAGTCAAATTTAAAAATGTGAATTGATATGGAATTGACCCCAGCCCTGATGGTTACTAACCCTTGTGATAGTGAGTGGAGGATGATATGGCTCGTAACACTTTAGAATAGTTTTGTTCCCCTGTATTGTACAGCATACTTATATTAAGTCATTTGTTACCCAGTACAGCCAGAAGAGGACTGGCCACTGCTCAGAGCCTGGTTCCTCTCTAGGTTTCTTCCTAGGTTCCTTCCTTCTAGGGAGTTTTTCCTAGCCACTGTGCTCCTAGATTTTCCCAATTCTATCAAAGCTAAAAAATTCACCTAAAAATACACACAGGAGATAATCTATTTCCCTGCTCTGATTGTGGGAAGAGCTGTAAAATATCAAGGGATCTGGTACTCCTGCTCTGACTGTTGGAAGAGTTTCTCTCAACATGGCCACATAAATGTGAGAATCCTCATCAGTTGTCTGACTAGCTAAGATTAAAATCATTCCATCACTTAATTCTCAAGAAATCGTAGCACACTCTATTGTAATCCTATTGTTTCTCACTGTGAGAGAACTGTTTTAGAGGAAAGGAACTGTTATAGAACGTTAGCCTCTCTTTACTTTATTGATCAGTGTTCACCTGGTCAGTTTTGGTGTGTTTTGTTAGCTTCTATTGTAAAGATATTGAGATAACCTTGGATTTGCCCTTAGGGTTGAATATCCTCTGTGAGGCTGGTTGACTGGGTGGTACTGATTTCCTCTGCAGTTTTCTATGGGAATGAGCTAGTAGACACAACATGTATCAGATAGAGATGGTGTGATGATCAGTTTTCACCATTAGTTTGGGTGGATACTTTTTGTTTATTAAATTGTATTTTAAAACTAGATAAGTTATTTTAGTAATGAATAGTCATTAAGGCTTAATTCTGTTTAATTTATCTACCAATGAAAAATAGTATGCATATGAATTTGTTCTAGTCAAGCTCTTCTCTTTTGTGTAATGAATTACCAAAAAACTATGTTTCAAGTGACATATTTACTGTTGTTCTGAAGCTGAACAAGACAGGACATTTAAATCAGCATCACGAAGCTAAATCTGACCTATTCACTAACATGCTTTGTCAGCATAAGCAGCTGTGAGACATGCTAGAGTACTGTAACATTACTGATCTACTGAATCATTGTAGTTGTTGGGGGTTATCTTTACAGTAAATATAATGCTGGTGGATAAGCCTTCAATGCAAGCTGCAGGGGTTGCCTTTCAACAAGATGATCCTGACATTTTAAAGGTTAAAAAGGTGGACTTTGTGGCCTTTATCGCAATGGTGATTAACGGCACTGCCAAGGTGGAGAAAAGATCTAGGAAGATATAAATCATTGTGGTTGCGGCAGAACGGTTCCTGGGGCTGAAAGATTTATTGGCAAAAGAGTTACATGGAATATTGTCAAAAGCCGTACCACCATCTCAGGTCCTAGAGACTGAGAAGGGAGATATGGAGATTTAAAGGAAGGAAGAAATGGGAGTTTTGTTTGTTTTGCCAATGTACTATTTTTATTAGGGTGGAGTAAGTTAGTATCACTATTAAGTATGGATGTATTTTTTATTTAATTTATTTTGTGGTTTCAAACCATCCAGTTGGTGGCGGCAATACAACTTTTGGAAGTAGTCTGCCATAAAACCCACAGAAGAAGAAGAAGATGTCGCTGTTGCATTGTGGTAGTTGGGGAACAGGAACTTCCGGCGAGGCGCGCAACATTCTTCAGAACAAAGAAAACGACACGACTGTGCTTTCCGTTTCTCTTTATTACTACAGGTATGTAACAGCACTTTTAAACTGTCTAATATCGAAATAACGTCATAACATGTTAGATAACAAATCAGTCAAGGTATTATCACGTTTGGCAAAGGTTTTGTGTAATTGTTGTGTCAAACCGAGTGATTGAAGAACGTGCTAAAAATATTTTACAATCACACGGCGCTGGGTCCATTACACGTTTTCATTTGTGAGGCTTTCCAGGTTCGTATATAGGTCAGTGCGTTTCGCCTGGGCATGTTCAGTACAAAAACGTTTTGGAAAGTTGCAGATAGAAATACCCTGAATAGAACTGACATGATTAATTAGAATCAGAGGCATGTTTGTTCTACATAATACATTTGTATCTGATCGTCGCCAACGTCTCCGTCCTCCTGCTGGACGCAGCCCTGGTACCCGCTTGTCCCTATGTATGTGAAGCTAGTCATAATAATGATTAGTCACAATAGTGGAATTTGCGGTTTGCCCTCAAAATAAAAGGCCTTCATTGAAAGTGATGCAAACTGATATAAAATATTGGAATCATGTCAAATGTTGTTACTTAATTTAAAATGAATTACAAAAACTAATTATTTAGAAAATAAACAGAAAGAAACGGTTGAAATCCCACTGTGGAGGTATTAGACCACATAATTGCTTTGGGGGTGTTCATATATGCACTTATGAAACGGGTTGGATTGTGCTCCCATGGAACGGGTGACACCCACAGAAAACAATTCTCAAGAGTTTATACAAATATTAGCGTCTTAGCTCTTATTGCAGGACTTTGACTGTGAAAAATCACCTTCCCAGTCAGTCTATTGCAGGGGAACTCCAGTACTATTTGAGAAGGTCCGATCACACACATTTCCTAGGTGGCAAAGGTCCGGATGGATATTGTCATTTATTGGCGTAGTAACAAACCCCCAACTTGCGACCCCAAACTGTTCACAACCCTCTTGTTGGCGGAGAGAACATTTAGCAGTTTTAAAGCGAATATCCTGTAATTCTACACATTTTACGACAGGGCTGAGATTATTTGTTGTTGCTGTTTTTAAGCAATTCTACATGTTTCCATGTCTTATGTGTGTTTATATGATACCAGGGGTTGAAGCCCAACCAAAACAGTATTATTATATACTTTTTTTGTGACCTGTGGTCCATATCGACCCCGTTCTTGGTCCTTACCGCGTTACGCCAGTTGAGTATGCTGTTTCTTTTGTTTGTGTTGGACGTTCATATTGCACTGTACAGCCCTACCTATGTATTGTTCAGCCTACTCAGTGACACCCACAGAACACAACTATGTAGAGTTTACACAAATATTAGCGTCTTCACTCTATTGCAGGACTCTGAAACCACTGTTGTCCTGGAGTTTAACCCTGTCAGCTAAATTGTCATGATAATCAGTGGTTTCAAGTTTGTCTCTGTACATTTTTGACGAGATGATCATAGCAAAAAATGTAATACTTCTGCATGTCCCGCTGTGCAAATGCATTGTTTCTCATTGCAAAGAGGCTCAGGATAACTCCTGATAAAGTTGGGTAGCTGATAGGCCTTTTCAGAGCTTAACTAGACAAAATGATTAGTCACAGGGCTCCCGAGTGGCACAGCGGTCTAAGGCACTGCATCTGGCACTACAGACCCTGGTTGGATTCCAGGCTGTATCACAATCTGGCCGTGATTGGGAGTCGCATAGGGCGGTGCAAAATTGGCCCAGCGTCGTCCGGTTTTGGCCGGGGTAAGCCATTATTGTAAATAAGAATTTGTTCTTAACTGACTTGGCCCAAACATTAGACCGGACCAAATCTGAACCAATCACTCAGACATCATTAGGCAGGTTTCCATTGACCCAGGTGCATTCGACAAAAGCAATGTTGCCCAAAAAAATATTTGTGACGTGTGTTATGGAGACGGCAGATATAGGAGAAATGTTCTAAAGCTCGACAACATTTTTAATCGTTGGACGGGTGGGTTTTTCTTTTGTCAAAGTTTCTTTATTCTGACAAGTGAGGATTGAAACAGTGTTTTTTAAATAAATGATTGCCAAATAATTTTGACGTTACAGGGTGAGTCATTACGTCCAGCTGTTTTTATCGACACAAGATAGTTACATGGAAACACACCCTAGAGGGCAATTGTCGTATCTATTTTCTATGCAAACTTTTTCTAAATGTCCAGAAAAAAATCAATGGACAAGTTATTGGAAACATAGCTACTGTTTCACAAGATTGGAAAGTACAGTACAGCAGAGTACAGGAAAGAAAAGTTCAGTATAGTACAGTATAACGTAATGTACTCTGTTAGGGCGGGGCGATATGGACTACAAATCATACAGCTGTATCTTGAGTTTTTTCAAACGTATGGGTGATTCAAGATTTCTCAATTTTGTTTTTCTCTAAGTAAGTGTTGTACAATTAAAGGTAAAATACACTGCATTTCAAACAGTCAGCTATAATCTAATGAATTCAGGGCTTGTGAAGTTATACCTAGGCTAAATATAAGCCATCCACAACCAATAAGACCCACTAATTATTGTATTATTTTATAAAAAATAGTTTAACCTGCTTTTTTTGTTGCAATAATCACTGATCTGACTTTCAAGTCTATGAAAATGCAATTTCTTGTTACAAATTGACTAACTTATTGTATCAGGCATTAGGCTATAGACAATTAACACAGGTCTCATCAACAATCTCTCAAGTGCTAGTGATTAACCAGCTAATCTTTGTTTCAAGTTTAGCCAACTTGGATCTGTTTTCTAACAAGGTTGAACCGTTTAGTTGTTATGAACACACCATTCTGTCTGTCTCCAACTGTTTGAAAAGCATGTTAGCCTGTCCACTTTGTTCAGATGTTGAAATCAAGTGGCCTACCTTATTTCTCAGAATGAGAACGAGTTGCCAATTCCTTACAGTGGATTCAGAAAGTATTCAGACCCCTCCCCTTTTTCCATATATTCAGACACATTCAGTTGTTTATATCTTTATCTATAATTGTTACTATGGTAAGAACTGGAAATACAATTGGTTTTTGATTGAAATAATACAGTGAAGACAACGTTATTCAGGAAAATATTACATAGTGCTGCCTAAAACAAACTGCAACCTTGTACTAAATGGTTTTTCAGTCATTTATGTGAATTTCTGAAATCTACTATAGGTTAAGTGCACTTACGTTGTTTAATTTAAAGTGTGCAATTTGTGTCTAATGTGAAATTAATAAATGGTTTGTTGTCAATGCTTAGCTACCTGATCTAATATATTTTTAGAGAATAAAGAAAGTGCCAGAACTGTCAAGACTAACTTTTGTGTCCATTTCTCTATATTACTACAGGACGACTAGAATTAAATCTGAGGCCGGTAACATCAACAGTGAGGACAAACCCAGCCTGCCTCTCTCCTTCCACACTGAGTCCAAACCTACAGTCACTGGGTCCTGATTGTGACAGTGGAGCCCAGTTTGCACTGCAGGATCCAGAGATGGCATCAGTGAAGCTGGAAGACTGCAGTCAAACACTGGAGCTGAATGTCAACATTAAAGATGAAGAAGAGGAGGATAATATTGGGAAATCTGTTAATCATGGTAAGAGCAGGTTCTATCTAACTATAAGTTATCTTCATAAGTTAGACCTCCATAAGTTATCACCCAGTCTATTGCTAGGTTGGATTCTGTAATTCTGACATCACACATCCCTGAACAACTGGGCTATGACTGGGTTATTTCATGCCACTGAGACTTGCATGGTTTGACACCAGTATTGTCAGCATTTGTTTTATTAACTGGGCTATCTGGAGTGATCAGAGAGTAGACTAAAGAATGGACATTGACAAACTGCCAGTGTTTTAAAGTTCTATGAAATGAGTCTGTGTAGTTACTATCCCTTGTGATAGTGAGTGGAGGATGATATGGCTCATAATTTTCACTCATTTTTGCCTTCAACTGTTGAATAGCTTTCAGGGCTGACCCCATTTAGTTGACTGGTCAATTGTTTGGTCAATAGATAGGCTGTTGGTCGACCAATATTTTTTTAGTCAAGCAGTGGCAAATATACCAGTCAAAAGTTTGGGCACACATTTACATTTACGTCATTTAGCAGACGCTCTTATCCAGAGTGACTTACAAATTGGTGCATTCACCTTATAGCCAGTGGGATAACCACTTTACAATATATATTTTTTTTGGGGGGGGGGGGGGGGGTAGAAGGATTACTTTATCCTATCCCAGGTATTCCTTAAAGAGGTGGGGTTTCAAGGGGTTTTCTTAATTTTTACTATTTTCTACATTGTAGAATAATAGTGAAGGCAGCATCTAAACTATGAAATAACACATATGGAGTCATGTAGTAACCAAAAAAAGTGTTAAACAAATCAAAATATATTTTAGATGTTAGATTCTTCAAAGTAGCCACCCTTTACCTTGATGACAGCTTTGCACACTCTGGGCATTCTCTCAACCAGCTTCACCTGGAATGCTTTTCCAACAGTCTTGAAGTGTTGTGGAAAATAATCACTATACTTTATTACAAATCAAAATACTTCCAGAGTTTTTGTAGAATTAAGAATGACTTTATTATAATTTCAACAAAGCCGATGCCAGTCTGCAGAGTAGCCCCTCCTCTTCCTGTCTCTCCATCTTATATAGTGCCCTCCACACACCCTAGCTTTAAAATACCTCCCTCTTCAGTTTTATTGCTCTGCCCACTCCCATTGTCTATGGTGGCGGCTAAATTCGACTTTCATTCAGTTCAGAATCACATAGTACTACAATCAATCACTCCCCTGTCTTGCAAAAACACTCATGTTTAGTTTAAACTCTGTTCAACCCTGGCGCCGAGAGAGACAAAATGCCACAGGCTAGTTTCAGTCTTTGATAAGATAGGACAGCCATGGATTTAAGTAAGAGCAATCAATTAGACCCTAAGTCAGATTCCCACATTACCCACACACACAGTGAAATGACCCAATTAAGTTCCTGGCCCATCAACAAAGAATTCTAACTATGTTTGTGATTAACCCAGTTTTATCTCTTAGTCCACTAAAAAATCTCCATCAGAAGCAGTTCACACACATGCTGAGCACTTGTTGGCTGCTTTTACTTCACTCTGCGGTCCAACTCATCCCAAACCATCTCAATTGGGTTGAGATCGGAGGATTGTAGAGGCCAGGTCATCTGATGCAGCACTCCATCACTATCCTTATTGGTCAAATAGCCCTTACACAGCCTGGAGGTGTGTTGTGTCATTGTCCTGTTGAAAAACAAATTATAATCCCACTATGCCCAAACCAGATGGGATGGCGTATCGCTGCAGAATGCTGTTGTAGCCATGCTGGTTAAGTGTGCCTTGAATTCTAAATAAATCACCAGCAAAGCACCATCACACCTCCTCCTCCTCCATGCTTCACGGTGGGAACCAAACATGTAGAGATAATCCGTTCACCTACTCTGCGTCTCACAAAGACACTGCGGTTGGAACCAAAAATCTCAAATTTGGACACATCAGACAAAAGGACAGATTTCCACCAGTCTAATGTCCATTGCTCATGTTGTTTGGCCCAAGCAAGTCTCTTCTACTTGTTGGTGTCCTTTAGTAGTGGTTTCCTTGCAGCAATTCGACCATGAAGACCTGATTCACGCAGTCTCCTCTGAACAGTTGATGTTGAGATGTGTCTGTTACTTGAAGTCTGTGAAGCATTTATTTGGGCTGCAATTTCTGAGGCTGGTAACTCTAATGAACTTATCCCCTGCAGCAGAGGTAACTCAGGGTCTTCCTTTCCTGTGGCGGTCCTCATGAGAGCCAGTTTCATCATAGCGTTTGATGGTTTTTGCGAATGCACTTGAAGAAACTTTCAAAGTTCTTGAAATGTTCCATATTGACTGACCTTCATGTCTTAAAGTAATGATGGACTGTTGTTTCTCTTTGCTTATTTGAGCTGTTCTTGCAATAATATGGACTTGGTCTTTTACCAAATAGGCCTATCTTCTGGATACCACCCCTACCTTGTCAAAACACAACTGATTGGCTCAAGCACATTAAGAAATTCCACAAATTAACTTTTAAAAAGTTGTTAATTGAAATGCATTCCAGGTGACTACCTCGAAGCTGGTTAAGAAAATGCCAAGAGTGTGCAAAGCTGTCATCAAGGCAAAGGTTGCCTACTTTGAAGAATCTCAAATATAAAATATATATTTTGATTGGTTTAACACTTTTTTGGTTACTACATGATTCCATATGTGTTATTTCATAGTTGTGATGCTTTCACTATTATTATAAAATGTAGAAAATAGTAACAATAAAGAAAACCCCTGGAAAGAGTAGGTGTTCTAAAACTTTTGACTGGTACTGTATGTGAATTTGGGAATATCTACTATAGGTTAAGTACCGGCACCTCAAATATCTAGTGCTTGAGCTCCTGTTCCTCTTATAGAATGTTAGCTCAAAAGTATTGTGGAGCTCCTGCACCTAAATATAAACAGTACCAGCACCCAAAATGAGTACAGGCACCTATTTCAGTCCAAGTCAAGCACTGAATTAGATGATTTAACAAGAAGAAACATAATATGTTTTTAGAGAATAAAGAAAGTGCCAGAACTGTCAAGACAATAACTTTTTGTGTCTGTTTCTCATTGTTACTACAGGACGACTAGAATTAAATCTGAGGCCGGTAACATCAATGGTGAGGGCAAACCCAGCGAGCCTATCTCCTTCCACACTGAGTCCAAACCTACAGTCAGTGGGTCCTGATTGTGACAGTGGAGCCCAGTTTGCACTGCAGGATCCAGAGACGGCATCAGTGAAGCTGGAAGACTGCAGTCAAACACTGGAGCTGAATGTCAACATTAAAGATGAAGAAGAGGAGGAGAAGATTGGGAAATCTGTTTCTCATGGTAAGAGCAGGTTCTATCAAACTAAGTTTGTTGTTCGTTCCAACTTCCCACTGTGCATGAAAAGTTGCAGTAGAACTGTTTCTTGATTAACTGTTTCAACAAGATGGTATGTTATTCCATGCTACTCAGACTTGCATGGTTTGACACCAATTTTGTCAGCATTTGTTTTATTCAATGGGCTATCTGGAGTGATCAGAGAGTAGACTAAAGAAGTGAAGTAGACAAACTGCCAGTGTTTTAAAGTTCTAGGAAATGAGTCTGTGTAGTGTCTAACCCCTGTTATAGTGAGTGCTCAGATGTAGCTCTGGATAAGCGCGTCTGCTAAATGACTAAAATGTAAATGTAAATATATAATTTTCATGACTGATGAGCATACACTCAATTAGTATTTGTTAGCATTGCCTTTAAATTGTTTAACTTGGATCAAACATTTCGTGTAGCCTTCCACAAGCTTCCCACAATAAGTTGGGTGAATTTTGGCCCATTCCTCCTGACAGACCTGGTGTAACTTAGTCAGGTTTGTAGGCCTCCTTGCTCGCACACACTTTTTCAGTTCTGCCCACACATTTTCTACAGGATTGAGGTCAGGGCTTTGTGATGGCCACTCCAATACCTTGACTTTGTTGTCCTTAAGCCATTTTGCCACAACTTTGGAAGTATGCTTGGGGTCATTGTCCATTTGGAAGACCCATTTGCGACCAAGCTTTAACTTCCTGACTGATGTCTTGAGATGTCGCTTCAATATATCCACATAATCTTCCTTACTCATGATGCCATCTAATATGTGAAGTGCACCAGTCCCTCCTGCTGCAAATATCCCCCTTTTTCCTCCAAACATAACGATAGTCATTATTTCTCTAAAAAGTACGATCTTTGTCCCCATTTGCAGTTGCAATCCGTAGTCTGGCTTTTTTATGGCGGTTTTGGAGCAGTGGCTTCTTCCTTGCTGAGCAGCCTTTCAGGTTATGTCAATATAGGACTTGTTTTACTGTGGATATAGATACTTTTGTATCTGTTTCCTCCAGCATCTTCACAAGGTCCCTTGCTGTTTTTCTGGGATTGACTTGCACTTTTCACACCAAAGTACGTTCATCTCTAGGAGACAGAACGCCTCCTTCCTGAGCGATATGACGGCTGCATGGTCCCATGGTGTACTTGCATACTATTGTTTGTACAGATGAACGTGGTACCTTCAGGCATTTGGAAATTGCTCCCAAGGATGAACCAGACTTGTGGAGGTCTACGATTTTTTTTTCCTGAGGTCTTGGCTTATTTCTTTTGACTTTCCCATGATGTCAAGCAAAGAGGCACTGAGTTTGAAGGTAGGCCTTGAAATACATCCACAGGTACATCTCCAATTGACTCAAATGATGTCAATTAGAATATCAGAAGCTTCTAAAGCCATGACATCCTTTTTTGGAATTTTCCAAGCTGTTTAAAAGGCACAGTCAACTTAGTGTATGTAAACTTCTGACCCACTGAAATTGTGATACAGTGAATTATGTGAAATAATCTGTCTTTAAACAATTGTTGGAAAAATTACTTGTGTCATGCACAAAGTAGATGTCCTAACCGACTTGCCAAAACTATAGTTTGTTAACAAGAAATGTGTGGAGTGGTTGAAAAACGAGTTTTAATGACTCCAACCTAAGTGTATGTAAACATCCGACTTCAACTGTAAATATTCAGACTCACCATTGAGCTCAGGTGGATCCTGTTTCCATTGATCATCCTTGAGATGTTTCTACAACTTGACTGGAGTCCACCTGTGGTACATTCAATTGATTGGACGTGATTTGGAAAGGCACACCTGTATATATGAGGTCCCACATTTGACAGTGCATGTCAGAGCAAAAACCAAGCCATGAGGTCGAATGAATTGTCCGTAGAGCTCCATGAAAGGATTTTGTCGAGGCACAGAACTGCGGGAGGGTACCAAAACATTTTTGCAGCGTTGCAGGTCCCCAAGAACACAGTAGGACAATCAACAATTACAGAAATACAATTGTTCTCATTATCCAATTGTATTGCAACAATCTCAGGCGGGTGTTTATGGTCTGTATCTGTGCTCTCGAGCATATCATACCCAGTCCTCTGCTGAAATATCTTCCTGCATATCTTGTATCCACTGAAGTCTCTTACTATCAGAGTTGTCTTCATCAGTAGCTACCATTTTCCAATATAATGATGTAATTTGACCTCTCCCATAACACATATTAACAGAGAGCATTTCTAAAGTGGTCAAAGTAGGATGTAGGGCAGATTGTTTTAGACTGGAAAAAATCAAGCTTCTCAATTGTAAGTATTTGAAGTAGTAGTTAAATCTTCCCTTTAGTTCTTCAAATGACATTAGCCCTTTTTTTTATTGTATAAGTCCATTACTTTAACAATACCTTTTCTTCGAAGTTCTTTAAACCCCAAGTCATTTTTACCAGGTGTGAAATTGTCATTTTCCCAAATTGGTGTAAAACTGGATAATACAGGGGATTCACCCAGATATTGCTGTACTTCCTGCCATATAGTTGGTGTTTTTAACAAAGGGATTAGTAGTCTTCTTCTTTAGTTTCTTAAAGGGAGCAGAGTACAAATATCCATCCAAAGTGAAGCCTTTTGTGGTTTCTTGGAGAACCAAAACATTGCAGCCCAGTAATACCACTGTAGGTTTGGAAGTTGCATCCCCCCTCTGTCATGGGGCAAATAAAGAAGAGAAAGTCTAAGCCTTGGTTTTCTGTTGCTCCAGATAACATTTGAGAGTATCTTTCAGATCTTTGGGGAAAATAAAGGTGGTGGAGCCAGAGGAATTGATTGAAATATATAAAGAAATTTGGGCAGAATATTCATCTTAATGATATTTATTCTACCAGTAATAGATATAGACAATGATGTCCATCTGTTGATGGATTCTGTTACACTCGTTACCAAGGGGACATCATTTGTTGAGCTCAAGGAGCTCATTTCTGGTGTGATTTTAATACCAAGATATGTGAAACCTTGTTCTGTATTCACAAATGGATGTTGTACAATTGGATTCAGTCTCTCGTTTGTTTAGGGAAAGTTTTAAACATTAAACCCAAAAAACTGACAAGTTATTAATTAAATTGGAGAGGAAAGAGAATTATTTAGATCTGTTAGGAATAAGAGGGTATCATCTGCATACAGGGCCACTCAATGTGCAAAATCTATTTTTATTCCTCTAATTGACGGGTGGGCCCTTACTGCAATGGCAAAGGGTTCTATAGCTAAAAGAAGGATGTCCGGCCAGTCCAGGACTCTTTCTCGTGCCCCAGAAAAGCTTAAAAGGTTGTGAAATCAAGTTGTTAGTGGCAACTTCTGCAGTGGGGTCGGTATATCATATCTTAATCCATTTTTACAGAAGTAGTTCCCAAACCCTAATTTCACATTTTGTTGGATTTATCAGGCATCAGAATAAGAGTGATTAAAGCCCTCCTTAGAGAGGAGGAGAAGCAACCTTGCTGAAAGGATTCAACATACAGTGCATTGGGAAATTATTCAGACCCCTTGACTTTTTCCACATTTTGTTACGTTACATCCTTATTCTAAAATAGATTACATTGTTTGTTAACCTCATCAATCTACACACAATATCCCATAATGACAAAGCAAAAACAGGTTTGTAGAAATTTTACCAATTTGTAATTTTTTATTATTTTTCTTTATACGTAAATATCACATTTACATAAGTATTCAGACCCTATACTCAGTACTTTTCTTTAAGCACCTTTGGCAGCGAATACAGCCTCAAGTTTTCTTTGGTATGACGCTACAAGCTTGGCACACCTGTATTTGGGGAGTTTCTCCCATTCTTCTCTGCAGATCCTCTCAAGCTCTGTCAGATTGGATGGGGAGCGTCGGTGCACAGCTATTTTCTGGTCTCTCCAGAGATGTTAGATCGGATTAAAATCCGGGCTCTGGCTGGGCCACTCAAGGACGTTCAGAGACTTGTCCTGAAGCCACTGCTGTGTTGTCTTGGCTGTGTGCTTAGGGTTGTTGTCCTGTTGGAAGGTGAACCTTCGCCCCAGTCTGAGATCCTGAGCGCTCTGGAGAAGGTTTTCATCAAGGATCTCTCTGTACTTTGCTCTGTTCATCTTTCCCTCGATCCTGACTAGTCTCCCAGTCCCTGCCGCTGAAAGACATCCCACAGCATGATGCTGCCACCACCATGCTTCATCGTAGGGATGGTGCCAGGTTTCCTCCAGATGTGATGCTTGGCATTCAGGCCAAGGAGTTCAATATTGGTTTCATCAGACCAGATAATCTTGCTTCTCATGGTCTGAGAGTCTTTAGGTGCCTTTTGGCAAATTCCAATTAGGCTGTCGTGCCTTTTACTGAGGAGTGGCTTCCGTCTAGCCACTAACATAAAGGCCTGATTGTTGGAGTGCTGCAGAGATGGTTGTCCTTCTGGAAGTTTCTCCTATCTCTACCGTGGAACTATGGAGCTCTGTCAGAGTGACCATCGGCTTGTTGTCACCAACGCCCTTCTCCCCCGATGGCTCACTTTAGCCAGGCGGCCAGCTCTAGGAAGAGTCTTGGTGGTGTGTGTGTATATATATATATATATACACACACACACTATGGTAGTGGGGGAATAGGATGTTCCGGGCAGGTATTCTTCAGAATAAAGAAAGCGCCAGAACTGTGCAGTCAAGAAGATAACCTTTGTGTCTGTTTCTGTTTATTACTAGAGGTATGTAATAGCACGTTTATTTGATATTTCTGAGTTCATTTAGCATGTTATTGGTTTTGTGTAAAATTCACGAGGTAAAATGGCGGTGCCCTCTCGTTCTGCTTCAACGGACTTCAGTGAGGACAGTGCCGGTGCAGAGAGAAAATGTCACGGTCACACTACAGATTTGAAGCTGAATGTAATGATTAGCAGTTTTCTACACGTGTACTAATATTCAGACACATTCAGTAGTTTCTGTCTTTATCAATAAATGTTGCTATGGTGTGAACAGGAAATACAATTGGTTTTTGAGTGAAATAATACAGTGAAGACAACGTTATTCAGGTACATATTACATAGTACTGCCTAAAACAAACTGTAACCTTGGACTAAATGGTTTTTGAGTCAATTGTGCATTTATGTGAATTTGGGAAACCACCTATAGGTTAAGTGCACTTTAGCAGCAGCACATTTTAGCAGACGCTCTTGTCCAGAGCGACTTACAATTAGTGAGTGCATACATTTTTCATACTGGCCCCCCGTGGGAAACGAACCCACAACCCTTGCGTTGCAAGCGCCATGCTCTACCAACTGAGCATGGCGCTAAGTTGGTGTACCTGCACCTATGTCAGTCCAAGGCAAACACTGAATTAGATAATTGAACAACAAAAAATATAATATATATTTTAGAGAATAAAGAAAGTGCCAGAACTGTCAAGACAATAACTCTTTGTGTCCGTTTCTCTTTATTACTACAGGCCGACTAGAATTAAATCTGAGCCCGGTAACATCAACAGTGAGGACAAACCCAGCCTGCCTCTCTCCTTCCACACTGAGTCCAAACCTACAGTTACTGGGTCCTGATTGTGACAGTGGAGCCCAGTTTGCTAAGCAGGATCCAGAGATGGCATCAGTGAAGCTGGAAGACTGCAGTCAAAAACTGGAGCTGAATGTCATCATTAAAGATGAAGAAGAGGAGGAGAAGGTTGGGGAATCTGTTTCTCATGGTAAGAGCAGGTTCGATCTAACTAAGTTTGTGTTTATTCCAATGTCTCACTGTGCATGAAAAGTTGCAGTAGACCTGTTTTATGATGAACTGTTTGTATGAAAAGGTAGATGTTATTTCGTGCTACAGAGACTTGCATGGTTTGACACCAGTATTGCCAGCATGTGTTTTATTCACTGGGCTATCTGGGATGATCAGAGAGTAGACTAAAGAAGTGAAGTAGACAAACTGCCAGTGTTTTAAAGTTCTATGAAATGAGTCTGTGTAGTTACTAACCCTTGTGATAGTGAGTGGAGGATGATATGGCTCATCATTTTAATGACTTTTGCCCCTTTTTAGCTTTTGACTCTTACCCACTTTTCGAATAGTTTTTTTCGAATAGTTTTTTCCCCCTTTTGTATTGTACAGCCTACTGATATGAATACATATGTCACCTGGTACAGCCAGAAGATTTTTAGTAGCCACGGTGCTTCTACACCTGCATTGCTTGCTCTTTCGTGATTTTAGGAAGGGTTTCTGTAAAGCACTTTGTGACTTTGCCGATTTGTAAAAAGGACTTTGTAAAATAAATGTATATGTACATTACCAGTCCAAAGTCTGGACACACCTACTCATTCCAGGGTTTTTCTTTATTTTTACTATTTTCTATGTTGTCGAATAATAGTGACGACATTTAAAACTATTCAATAACACATATGGAATCACGTAGTAACCAAAAAAAGTGTTAAACAAATCAAAATATATTTTAAGTAGCCACCCTTTGCCAGCTTTGCACACTCTTGGCATTCTGTCAACCAGCTTCATGAGGTAGTCACCTGGAATGCATTTCAATTAACAGGTGTGCCTTGTTAAAAGTTAATTTGTGGAATTTCTTTCTCAACATCAACTTTTCAGAGGAGACTGCGTGAATCAGGCCTTCATGGTCGAATTGCTGCAAAGAAACCACTACTGAAGGACACCAATAAGAAGAAGAGACTTGCTTGGGCAAAGAAACACGAGCAATGGATATTAGACCGGTGGTAATCTGTCTTTTTGTCTGATGAGTCCAAATTTCAGAATTTTGGTTCCATCAGCCTTGTCTTTGTGAGACACAGAGTAGGTGAACGGATGATCTCCACATGTGTAGTTTCCACCGTGAAGCATGGAGGAGATGGTGTGGGGGTGCTTTGCTGGTGACACTGTCTGTGATTTATTTAGAATTCAAGGCACACTTACCAGCATGGCTACCACAGCATTCGGCAGCGATATGCCATCCCATCTGGTTTGCACTTAGTGGGACTACCATTTGTTTTTCAACAGGACAATGACCCAACACACCTACCTACAGGCTGTGTAAGGGCTATTTGACCAAGAAGGAGAGTGATGGAGTGCTGCATCAGATGACCTGGCCTCCACAATCACCCGACCTCAACCCAATTGAGATGATTTGGGATGAGTTGGACCGCAGAGTGAAGGAAAAGCAGCCAACAAGTGCTCAGTATGTGTGGGAACTCCTTCAAGACTGTTGGAAAAGCATTCTAGGTGAAGCTGGTTGATAGAATGCCAAGCGTGTGCAACGCTGTCAAGGCAAAGGGTGGCTACTTTGAAGAGTCTAAAATATCAAATATATTTTGATTTGTATAACACTTTTTTTTGGTTACTACATGATTAAATTTGTGTTATTGAATTGAATGTCTTCACTATTAATCTAGGTAGAAAATAGTAAAAATAAATAAAACCCTTGAATGAGTAGGTGTGTCAACTTATGACTGGTACTGTATATTACACCAACTGACTGGTTCTTCTGATGTTGTTCACACAGGAGACCATGTTAAGACATTCTCTACATCCAGAGAGCAACAGCAGGAAGATCACAGAGCTAAGAGCTCTCACCATTGCCCACATTGTGAGGAGATTTTCCCAATTCTATCACAGTTAAAAATACACCTAAAAATACACACTGGAGAGAAGCCTTACTCCTGCTCTGATTGTGTAAAATGCTTCACAACACCAGCTAAGCTAAAACGGCACCAGAGAACACACACAGGAGAGAAGCCTTACTCCTGCTCTGACTGTGGAAATAGTTTCTCTCAACTGGGCCACTTAAAAACACATGAACGTATACACACAGGAGAGAAGCCTTACTCCTGCTCTAATTGTGTAAAATGCTTCACAACATCAGCTGAAATAAAACGTCATCAGAGAACACACACAGGAGAGAAGCCTTACTCCTGCTCTGACTGTGAAAAGAGTTTCTCTCAACAGAGCCACCTAAAACAGCATGAACGTATACATACAGGAGAGAAGCCTTACTCCTGCTCTAATTGTGTAAAATGCTTCACAACATCAACTATGCTAAAGGTTCATCAAAGAACACACACAGGAGAGAAGCCTTACTTCTGCTCTGACTGTGGGGCGAGTTTCTCTCAACCTGTTAACTTAAAACAACATGAACGTATACACACAGGGGAGAAGCCTTACTCCTGCGCTGACTGTGCTGCGAGTTTCTCTCAACCTGGCAACTTAAAACAACATGAACGTACACACACAGGAGAGAAGCCTTACTGCTGCTCTGATTGTGGAAAATGTTTTAAAACATCAGTTGAGCTAAAAGGTCATCGGAGAACACACACAGGAGAAAACACTTACTTATAAACACATCAACGTATACATTAAGGAGAGAAGCCTCAACAGTTGTCTCAGACCAGTTAAGAGTAAAGTCACTCATCACTTCATTCTCACCTCATAAAGGAAGTGGTAACAGTGCATTTGATAACAGTAAGAAAGCGTAACACTCTATTGTAATCCTATTGTTTCTCACTGTGAGAGAACTGTGCAGAGGAAAGGAAGCGTTATAGAATGTTAACCTCTCTTGACTTTACTGATCAGTGTTCACCTTGTCAGTTTTGGTGTGTTTTGTTATCTTCTACTGTAAAGATATTGAGATGACCTTGGATTTGCCCTTAGGGTTGAATACACTCAGTAAGGTCTGATAGATGACTGGGTGGTACTGCTTTCCTCTGCATTTTTCTGTGGGAATGAGCTAGTTCGGACACTCATCGGTACAACACAAGACATGCAGCAAGATCTTTCTTCACAGTCCCCAGGTCCAGAACAGACGCTGGGAAACTCACAGTATTAAATAGAGCCATGACTACATGGAACTCTGCCAGGTAACTCAAGCTAGCAATAAGACAAGATTAAAAAAAACATAAAATAACACCTTATGGCACAACAGGAACTTTTAGCTCAGCTGATGCTGATGCTGGCTTCCAGTTGAAGCTTGCATCTGTTACAAGACCATGGTGCTTGCCTACGGAGCTGTGAGGGGAACGGCACCTCCGTACCTTCAGGCTCTCATCAGTCCCTACACTCAAACGAGGGCATTGCGTTCATCCACCTCTGGCCTGCTGCACAGTTCCCGCTCAGCCCAGTCAAAACTGTTCGCTGCTCTGGCACCCCAATGGTGGAACAAGCTCCCTCACGACGCCAGGACAGCGGAGTCACTCACCACCTTCCAGAGACACTTGAAACCCCACCTCTTTAAGGAATACCTGGCATAGGATAAAGTAATCCTTCTACCCCCCCTTACCCCACCACACCCAAATTTTTTTTATATAATATTGTAAAGTGGTTATCCCACTGGCTATAAAGTGAATGCACCAATTTGTAAGTCGCTCTGGATAAGAGTGTCTGCTAAATGACGTAAATGTAAATGTGAAGCATTTTACACATCTCATATGTGTATATACTGTATTCTATAACATTCTACTGTATCTTAGTCCATGCCGCTCTGTCATTGCTTGTCCATATACAGTGAGGGAAAAAAGTATTTGATCCCCTGCTGATTTTGTACGTTTGCCCACTGACAAAGAAATTATTAGTCTATAATTTTAATGGTAGGTTTATTTGAACAGTGAGAGACAGAACAACAAAAAAATATCCAGAAAAACTAATGTCAAAAATGTTATAAATTGATTTACATTTTAATGAGGGAAGTAAGTATTTGACCCCCTCTCAATCAGAAAGATTTCTGTCTCCCAGGTTTATTTTATACAGGTAACGAGCTGAGATTAGGAGCACTCCCTTTAAGAGTCCACAGAAGCAATCAATCAATCAGATTCCAAACTCTCCACCATGGCCAAGACCAAAGAGCTCTCCAAGGATGTCAGGGACAAGATTGTAGACCTACACAAGGCTGGAATGGGCTACAAGACCATCGCCAAGCAGCTTGGTGAGAAGGTGACAACAGTTGGTGCGATTATTCGCAAATGGAAGAAACACGAAATAACTGTCAATCTCCCTCGGCCTGGGGCTCCATGCAAGATCTCACCTCGTGGAGTTGCAATGATCATGAGAACGGTGAGGAATCAGCCCAGAACTACACGGGAGGAGCTTGTCAATGATCTCAAGGCAACTGGGACCATAGTCACCAAGAAAACAATTGGTAACACACTACGCCGTGAAGGACTGAAATCATGCAGCGCCCGCAAGGTCCCCCTGCTCAAGAAAGCACATATACAGGGCCGTCTGAAGTTTGCCAATGAACATCTGAATGTTTCAGAGGAGAACTGGGTGAAAGTGTTGTGGTCAGATGATGTTGTGGTCAGATGAGACCAAAATGGAGCTCTTTGGCATCAACTCACCTCGCCGTGTTTGGAAGAGGAGGAATGCTGCCTATGACCCCAAGAACACCATCCCCACTGTCAAACATGGAGGTGGAAACATTATGCTTTGGGGGTGTTTTTCTGCTAAGGGGACAGGACAACTTCACCGCATCAAAGGGATGATGGACGGGGCCATGTACTGTCAAATCTTGGGTGAGAACCTCCTTCCCTCAGCCAGGGCATTGAAAATGGGTTGTGGATGGGTATTCCAGCATGACAATGACCCAAAACACACAGCCAAGGCAACAAAGGAGTGGCTCAAGAAGAAGCACATTAATGTCCTGGAGTGGCCTAGCCAGTCTCCAGACCTTAATCCCATAGAAAATCTGTGGAGGGAGCTGAAGGTTCGAGTTGCCAAACGTCAGCCTCGAAACCTTAATGACTTGGAGAAGATCTGCAAAGAGGAGTGGGACAAAATCCCTCCTGAGATGTGTGCAAACCTGGTGGTCAAGTACAAGAAACGTCTGACCTCTGTGATTGCCAACAAGGGTTTTGCCACCAAGTACTAAGTCATGTTTTGCAGAGGGGTCAAATACTTATTTCCCTCATTAAAATGCAAATAAATTTATAACATTTTTGATATGCGTTTTTCTGGATTTTTTTGTTGTTATTCTGTCTCTCACTGTTCAAATAAACCTCCCATTAAATGTATAGACTGATAATGTCTTTGTCAGTGGGCAAACTAATAAAATCAGCAGGTGATCATACTTTTTTCCCTCACTGTATGTATCTATATTCTTAAATTCCATTCCTTGCTTAGATTTGTGTGTATTGGGGTATATGTTGTGAAATTGTTAGATATTACTGCACTGTCGGAGCTAGAAGCACAAGCATTTCGCTACACCCACTATAACATCTGCTAAACACGTGTATGTGACAAATAAAATTTGATTTGAAGAGACGGATTTTTTCAAATGTATTTTATATTGTATTTTGCATTGTATTATGCTTGTGATACGTGGTTGGAATACCACTGTGATATGTGGATGTCTCTCCTGGCTATCATAAGATGAATGCACTAGCTTTCTGGATGGGAGTATCTGCAATGTTACTAAATTGTAAATGTAGTGCATGATGATGTATTTTTTGTGTTTCCTGTTTGTACCCCAGGAAGAGTAGCCGCTGGGGATCCTAATAAAATACTACATTGTACTGAATGTATCAGATAGAGATGATGTGATGATCAGTTTTCACCATTAGTCTGTTTTCGGGCCATTTATTAATGTGTTATTCAATGTGTTTCTATTGGATATAGTAGTAAAGGCCAAATTCAATATTTTATCAAATCATTTTTAAATATATATTTTTATAACACTTGGGGTCCTAAAATTCAAAATCAAAGGGAACGTTATAGAATGTCAGCCTCTCTTTACTTTACTGATCAGTGTTCACCTTGTCAGTTTTGGTGTGTTTTGTTAGCTTCTACTGTAATGATATTGAGATGACCTTGGATTTGTCTGATGGTTAACTGGGTGGTACATTACATTTACATTTTAGTAATTTAGCAGACACTCTTATCCAGAGCGACTTACATGAGCAATTAGGGTTAAGTGCCTTGCTCAAGGTCACATCTGCAGTTTTCTGTGGGAATGAGCTAGTAGACACAACATACACTGAGTGTACAAAACATTAAGGACACCTGCTCTTTCCATGACATAGACTGACCAGGTGAACCCAGGTGAAAGCTATGATCCTTACTGATGTAGTTGTGGTGTATTTATTATGGATCCCCATTAGCTTTCAGCAGAAAACAAGAAACTGCAGTGGGCTAAGGAATGAAAACACTGGACACTGGAGAATTTGAAAAACATTGCCTGGTCTGATGAATCCCGGTTCCTGCTGTTTCATGCTGATGAGAGGACTAGGGTATGGAGAAAACCATGAGTACATGCATCTATGCTGTGTGTCAGCATTGCAGGCTGGTGGTGATGGTGTGGGGTGGGATTTCATGGCACACAATGGGCCCCTTGATAAAAGTGGAGCAATGTTTGAATGCCACAGGATATCTAAACATCATTGCCAATCAGGTGCATCCCTTCATGGCAGCAGTTATCCATCTGCAAATATATTTTTTCAGCAGGATTATGCCCCATGCCACAAGGCTTGTCCAGGAATGGTTCCACGAACATGACAGTGAATTCAGGTTACTGCAGTGGCCTTCCGAGGCACCAGATCTCAATCCAATTGTGCATATGTTGTAGGAGATGGAACGAGCTATTCGGAGTAGAAATCCACTGCCAGTCAACTTGACACAACTGTGGGAAGCGTTGCAGTCAACATGGGCCAGCATCCCAGTGGAACGCTTTTGACACCTTGTAGAGTCCATGCCCCGACGAATTAAGGCTGTTCGGATGACAAAGACTATCAGCTGTTCAGAAATGACAGGTCCAGAGAGGGGATGCGAGGATGGGGCGTGGCTATGTATGTGAATCACAGTATGCAGGCAAAGAGAAGAATAACTGACCTAGAGAAAGAAGCGTTTGAGTGTTTTCAGCTCCGTCCTAAACAACACCCCAGCTCAGTTTCATCTCTGGTAGTGGAGTGCTCTAACATCCACCATGGGCACATGACAAAACACTGCAGCAGAAAATTGTGGATTATCTCATAATCACTGTCCATGTGATCAGGATGTCCTCTCCCCAAATGGGTCTCATCCTGTGTGGAGACTTTAATCACCTGCCCATCAAGATGCTGACAAACTCCCATCCAGACATGAAACAAGTGGCCAAAGACAAGACCACAGAGGGGACTCCATCCTAGATCTGATCAACACAACCCACTGTCCTTGCCCCTCTCGGATCCAGTGATCACAAATGTCTGCTGTTCTCTCCAAACACAACATCAGGAGGGAGAAGAAAGGTGCAGCGGAAAAAAGGACATCTGGTAACCCAGAACAGAAAGGAGACCTTTGCACGATGTATGGCCAGTACTGACTGTTCTGCCATATATGAGGTGGAGAGCATCGATGCAAAGGTGGAGACGTTCAACTCCTGCATTCAAACTGCACTTGATGTATACATGCCAATAAGAAAACAACAACAACACTGGACAAGCCCTGGATGACTGAAAGAATAAAGGCTGCCATCAGGAAAATACAGAATATTTTCAACAGATGGGGAGAAACAATGACATGGAGAAAATACAGAAACACAGTGCAAATGCTTATCAAGGAAGCAAAGACAAGCTACTACAAAACTGAAATCCAGGACCTAAAGAAGAAAAACCCTAAGGAATGGTGGGACTTCATTAACAATGGACTGGGACCAAAGAAAACATCAGGAGGGAGAATACAGGTCGAGGGAATTGAAGACGACAACGTGGCTGATGTTTTGAATTGCTTCTTTGCTGAGACATGGACAAGCACCACACCTCTTGCCATCTTCCCCCTGCCCATGTCTACAAAGTAGGTTGAGCTGTGCAGCATTGGCCAGTTAAAGCAAGCTCTGAACAGACTCAGAGCACGTAAAGCATGTGGGCCTGATGGAATTCCAGCCTGGCTACTAAAGAGCATGCAGAAGATCTAGCCCCTGTCATCAAACACATTGTTAAAACTGTCCCCTGCCAGTAGGAGGTGTTATCTGAGTGCACGATTCAGTATGACTACCTCCCAAAGTCCAGCACTACTACCGCCCTTGTGAAAGCCACATACTCCTGGCTGACAGCTACAGACTCCATAAACCCAACAATGGTGAGGGTGTTACTTGCTGATGTGTCCAAAGCCTTTGAACGAGTAGATCAAGCAAAGTTCCTGCAACATCTGTCTGACATTGAACTGTGTTGAAGGTTACTAGCCTGGCTCCACAGCTACACCACCGAAAGAGGGCAGAGGGTGATGGCAACTGGCACATTTAGCCCTTGGTCAGAGGACCATCCACAACCTGAACCACTAATCCTAGGAAGACAGGAAGTACCAGTGGTAACAACAACCAAGTATCTTGGTTTTCATCTAGACTCTAACCTCAGTGGTGACACCTGGAGCAGCCAGTGAGAATGGCCTCGATACGCCTTTTTGACTGTTCTTGCCAGTAATGTCCTACTGAAGGTCAATACTATACTGGCCAGGCCTTGTCTGGAATACAGTGGAGTGCTGTTAGTTGGATGCAGTAAAAAGCAGCAGGCCCAACTAGACAGGGTGCAGAGGAGGGCCTTGAGGATCATCTCCAGAGGTGGAGCAGTCCAACCACAGCTCCCGTCACTGCAGAGCAGGCGAGAACAGGCTGCAGTGCACCTGGTGAAGGACATGCACACTCTTGACCATCCACTGAAGGACCTGCTCCCTCCAAAAAGAGGTAACTGCACCACCAGGCTCCTGAGAAACAGCCACATACTGTCCTGTATAACTGCCCGTACAAACCGCCTGCGAAACGCCACTCTACCCACTGCTTTTTTAAAATCACATTTTAATATTTCAACTTCCATCATGAAACATGTCCTGTAATGTTTCAAGTGTTCTGTATTCTACTTATGTCACGTATTGTGTTATGTATTTAACAGGTAGCCTAGCGGTTAAGAGTGTTGGGCCAGTAACTGAAAGGTCGCTGGTTTGAATCCCGAGCCAACTAGGTCAAAAATCTGTCATTGTGGCCTTGAGCAAGGCAATTAACCCCAATTGGTCCTATAAGTCGCTCTGGATAAGAGCATCTGCTAAATTACAAATTTTTAATGAAAAATCATGTTTGTACATGAATTTGTGCTGGGTAACCTCTTCTTCTCTTGTGCATAAATATAACAAAGTGTTTAAAGTGAAATAGTTAGTGTCTATACAGTGCATTCTGAAAGTATTCAGACCCCTTGACTTTTTCAACAAAAAAATAAGTTTCAGCCTTATTGTAAAAATTATTATTATTTTTACAAACAACAAAAATCCGTCATCAATCTACACACAATACCCCATAATGACAAAGTTGAAACAGGTTTAGACATTTTTGCAAAACCTTATTTACATTAGTATTCCAGACCCTTTGCTATGAATCTCGAAATTTAGCTCAGGTGCATCAGGTTTCCATTGATATTCCCTTAACCTGGCGGCCTCCTCTGCACACCCGCTGGACCGCTCCATCGCGGCCTCCTGCTGCCCCGTCGTCCACGTCGTGAGCCCCCCCCTAAAAATTTTCTGGGGTTCTCTCCTCCCCGTGGGCCAGGCCTCTATAATTCTCGCCCAACTCTCGCTCCTCTGCTTCCAACTCCCGCTATTCAGCTCCTTGTTCCCAAGTCCACTCTCTCTGCTCTTCCCTCGGCTTGACCCAGTCGAGGCTGCCACGGAGATCTGCTAGGGATCTCCCTGGCGATGGCTCCTCGACTCGCTGCTTGGTCCAGTTTTGGTGGGTTCTTCTGTCACGATCGTCAGGAACAGATGAGGACCAAGACGCAGCGTTGCAGGGAAACATACTCTTTTATTAAGCGAAACGCGATCAAAACAACAAAGACGGTAACGTGACAGTACACGGTCAAACACAACCAACTTTTGAAACAAGAACCCACAAAAAACAAAGGAAAAACCGACAGTTTAAATATGGCTCCCAATCAGAGACAACCAGCAAACAGCTGACACTCGTTGCCTCTGATTGGGAGTCACTCAGGCCAACATAGAAATAGGGAACATAGATCTACACACCCTGGCTCAACATAACAGTGTCCCCAGAGCCAGGGCGTGACAGTCGGCCCTGCATTAAAGACCAAAATTGGTTAAAGAAAATGTTGAAAAAAATTTTTTAGACCAGTTTCAAGGACATAACAATTGACAGCTGTGCTGTATAGATGCAAAATTGTTGGGAAGACATTTTCCATTCCATGGCACATGGTGTATGAACTGACATGCAAAACCACGCCGGATTCAAAACGTAGAATTGTTCAATTTAAATTATTATATACAATTCTTGCAACCAATAGAATGTTATACAGTGGTCTGTAATTTTTATCATAGGTACACTTCAACTGTGAGAGACGGAATCTAAAACAAAAATCCAGAAAATCACATTGTATGATTTTTAAGTAATTAATTTGCTTTTTATTGCATGACATAAGTATTTGATACATCAGAAAAGCAGAACTTAATATTTGGTACAGAAACCTTTGTTTGCAATTACAGAGATCATACGTTTCCTGTAGGTCTTGACCAGGTTTGCACACACTGCAGCAGGGATTTTGGCCCACTCCTCCATACAGACCTTCTCCAGATCCTTCAGGTTTCGGGGCTGTCGCTGGGCAATACGGACTTTCAGCTCCCTCCAAAGATGTTCTATTGGGTTCAGGTCTGGAGACTGGCTAGGCCACTCCAGGACCTTGAGATGCTCCTTACGGAGCCACTCCTTAGTTGCCCTGGCTGTGTGTTTCGGGTCGTTGTCATGCTGGAAGACCCAGCCACGACCCATCTTCAATGCTCTTACTGAGGGAAGGAGGTTGTTGGCCAAGATCTCGCGATACATGGCCCCTTCCATCCTCCCCTCAATACGGTGCAGTCGTTCTGTCCCCTTTGCAGAAAAGCATCCCCAAAGAATGATTTTTACACCTCCATGCTTCACGGTTGGGATGGTGTTCTTGGGGTTGTACTCATCCTTCTTCTTCCTCCAAACACGGCGAGTGGAGTTCAGACCAAAAAGCTCAATTTTTGTCTCATCAGACCACATGACATTCTCCCATTCCTCCTCTTGATCATCCAGATGGTCATTGGCAAACTTCAGACGGGCCTGGACATGCGCTGGCTTGAGCAGGGGGACCTTGCGTGCGCTGCAGGATTTTAATCCATGACGGCGTAGTGTGTTACTAATGGTTTTCTTTGAGACTGTGGTCCCAGCTCTCTTCAGGTCATTGACCAGGTCCTGCCGTGTAGTTCATTAAATGTCCAGCCCCAAAGGGGTTACTTTGTTCAACCAAAGTTCCTCAGAGGATCTGATGATATAGGCCCTAGGTCTAGATATTGGTTTTGTCTTTGGGTTTTAGGTTTTCCCTAATTGTAATCTACTACCTTTAGTACTTTAAGTTAATAAAATATTTAATAGCAACAGTAGACAATGTAATACTGTTAATGGTGTGCCTAATCAGGTAACCTGGTGAGATAATGTTCAGAGAATCCATTTTGGCAATTTGGTGAAAGTATTCCTTTTCTAAATATATGTAACTACATGAGACTGAAAAGGGACGGTGGGTCACATATTTGGTTGTGATAGTTGCAAAATATGTATTTTGGATGCAGCACTTGTTAGCTTGAATGCTAACGCTCATTAACAGGCTGGTAGCAAAGCTAGCCAAAGAGCATTTTACTGGTTGAAGTTTAAATGTTTTTTAAGGTATAAAGCAGTTGATTTGAGACAATGACACAAACGTTATATTAAGCAGGACGTTCAAATGAGCCTTACAATTATAATCCAAAAGTAGTGTAAAATGCACTCATAAGCAACCTGTAAATGGAGGCTATTTTTAATGGCAGCCTCTGAGAACTCCCCTAAGTTTTCCCCCACGGTGGTGAAATTGGCAGCCTACCAGAACTCCCCTGAGTTTTCCCCCACGGTGGTGAAATTGGCAGCCTACCAGAACTCCCCTGAGTTTTCCCCCACGGTGGTGAAATTGGCAGCCTACCAGAACTCCCCTGAGTTTTCCCCCACGGTGGTGAAATTGGCAGCCTACCAGAACTCCCCTGAGTTTTCCCCCACGGTGGTGAAATTGGCAGCCTACCAGAACTCCCCTGAGTTTTCCCCCACGGTGGTGAAATTGGCAGCCTACCAGAACTCCCCTGAGTTTTCCCCAACGGTGGTGAAATTGGCAGCCTACAAGAACTCCCTCAAAAGTCGTGTGGCAAACTGTTTAGGGTTTCAGCAACTTTAAGAACTGATTTTTTGTCTAGAATCATCCAAACAAATTGGTGTACAACATAATGGTCATCACCTTTTAGCTCAAATAAACTGGATTTCTGCTGTTGTGGACCTTTAACCATCTGTCTGACTTTGTTGTTCACACAGGAGGGAGACGTGACTATCGTGGATCCTCTGGGGAGCCTCAACAACATCTTGAAGCTGACAAGGCAGAGAAGAGTCTCTCCACATCAGAACACCTCAAGAAACACCAGCAGAAACCCACAGGGAAGAAACCTCACCATTGCTCTGACTGTGGGAAGAGTTACTCAAGCTCAGAGTTACTAAAAGCACACCAGAGACATCACACTAGAGAGAAACCTTACTGCTGTGATCAATGTGAGAAGAGTTTTTTTTAAACCTAGCCATCTTAAAATACATCAGAGAACACACACCGGAGAGAAACCTTTCCACTGCTCTGACTGTGGAAAGAGTTTTGTTACATCAGGATGTTTAAAATCACACCAGAGAACACACACAGGAGAGAAATCTTATAGCTGTAATCAATGTTTGAAGAGTTTTTTTAAAGCTAGCCATCTTAAAATACATCAGAGAACACACACCGGAGAGAAACCTTTCCACTGCTCTGACTGTGGAAAGAGTTTTATTTCATCAGGATGTTTAAAATCACACCAGAGAACACACACAGGAGAGAAATCTCACTGCTGCTCTGACTGTGGGAAGAGATGCACCTGTTTAGCAACCCTCAAAATACATCAGAGAATCCATACAGGAGAAAAACCTTATAGCTGTGATCAGTGTGGGAAGAGTTTTAGTCACTCAAACAGCCTGAAATCACACCAGAGAACACAGACAGGAGAGAAACCTTTTAGCTGTGATCAATGTGGGAAGAGTTTTAGTCACTCAAACAGCCTGATAGTACATCAGAGAACACACACAGGAGAGAGACCTTATAGCTGTGGTCAATGTGGGAAGAGTTTTACTGGATCTAGGCCGCTGACTATACACCAGAGAACACACACAGGAGACAAACCTTATCGCTGTAATCAATGTTTGAAGAGTTTTTTTTACAGCTAGTGGTCTTAAAATACATCAGAGAACACACACCGGAGAGAAACCTTTCCACTGCTCTGACTGTGGAAAGAGTTTTGTTTCAGCAGGATGTTTAAAATCACACCAGAGAACACACACAGGAGAGAAACCTCATAGCTGTGATCAATGTGACAAGAGATTCTCTTGTAAAATATCTCTGATTAAACATCAGAAAATTCATACATGAAGGAGTTGTTTCATGATATCAATGAAATAATGTCACAATGTAGAACGTCTTTAACATTTTTAGTAGGAGTACTTTAATTAATAATGTCACAATGTAGAACGTCTTTAACATTGAAAGTGTTGTGTTACACTTACCCCGTTGGCGACCCACTTGAATCAAAATGCAACACTTCAAAATGTAGCTAGCTGTTTTCTACAAATTGTCCTCTGACCAGTGATGTACAAATTATTCCCAGATTCCGTGTGGTTTTTGAGCTATTAGGTTTAACAGGAACCTCATCTCCCCCCTCTCGCGCAATTGATTTCAGTATATAATAAGTGTTGCGTTTTTCTTAGTTTTGGGGACCCTTACATTGAAATGCATCACTCCAAAATGTAGCTGACTGTCTTCTGCAGGTTGTCCTCTAACCAGTGAGGTAAAAGATATCTTCCATTTCCATGTGTTTTTTTTAGTTGTGTTAGTTTCAACAGCACGTACAACCTGATTTCTCCCCTAATCGATATCAGTGACTTATTGCCACTTGTCAAATCAACAGCGTTTTTGGTGCTTGTGCAGTTTAATAAGGTGCTCGTTTAAACAAAAATACCAGTAATTTAATTACTATTGTGGCACGTTTTTTAAATAATTTTTTTATAGGGTAGATCAGCTTAATATTGCAGATAGATTGTAACTTCCATCAATGTAATTGTCTGCATCACTTCCAATCGCCTGTTATATATATATATATATATATATATATATATATATATATATATATATATATATATACACACATATACATACACATTTACATCCATCCATCCATACATACACATACATACAAAAGTTCTGAACCTTTCTATTCTCATTGTTTCTACAGATTGTAAATTGAAAATAAACATTTTTGCTAAAAGTATTATTATATTATTGATCGATTGACTATGACTTTTCAGCACATGTTTGTGTAGATAGTACATTTTATGTTTTAAATATACAGTTGATGTCGGAAGTTTACGTACAGGTTGGAGTCATTAAAACTAATTTTTCTAACCACTCCACACATTTCTTGTTAACAAACTATAGTTTTGGCAAGTCGGTTAGGACATCTACTTTGAGCATGACACAAGCCATTTTTCCAACAATTGTTTACAGATTAATTCACTTATAATTCACTGTATCACAATTCTAGTGGGTCAGAAGTTTACATACACTAAGTTGTCTGTGCCTTTAAACAGCTTGGAAAATTCCAGAAAATGATGTCATGGCTTTAGAAGCTTCTGATAGGCTAATTGATATCATTTGAGTCAATTGGAGGTGTACCTGTGGATGTATTGCAAGGCCTACCTTCAAACTCAGTGCCTCTTTGCTTGACATCATGGGAAAATCAAAATAAATCAGCCAAGACCTCAGGAAAAAAATGGTATACCAAGTCTGGTTCATCCTTGGGAGCAATTTCCAAACGCCTGAAGGTACCACGTTCATCTGTACAAACAATAGTACGCAAATATTAACACAATGGGACCACGCAGCCGTCATACTACTCAGGAAGGAGACGCGTTCTGTCTCCTAGAGATGAACGTACTTTGGTGCGGAAAGTGCGAATCAATCCCAGAACAACAGCAAAGGACCTTGTGAAGATGCTGGAGGAAACAGGTACAAACGAAACAGGTACAAAAGTATCTATATCCACAGTAAAACGAGTCCAATATCGACATAACCTGCAAGGTCGCTCAGCAAGGAAGAAGCCACTGCTCCAAAACCGCCATAAAAATGCCAGACTACGGTTTGCAACTGCACATGGGGACAAAGATAGTACTTTTTGGGGTAATGTCCTCTGGTCTGATGAAACAAAAATAGATCTGTTTGGCCATAATGACCATCGTTGTGTTTGTAGGAAAAGGGGGTTGCTTGCAAGCCGAAGAACACCATCCCAACCGTGAAGCACGGGGTTGGTAGCATCATGCTGTGGGGGTGCTTTGCTGGAGGAGGGACTGGTGCACTTCACAAAATAGATGGCATCATAAGGAAGGAAAATGATGTGGATATATTGAAGCAACATCTCAAGACATCAGTCAGGAAGTTAAAGCTTGGTCGCAAATGGGTCTTCCAAATGGACAATGACCCCAAGCATACTTTCAAAGTTGTGGCAAAATGGCTTAAGGACAACAAAGTCGAGGTATTGGAGTGGCCATCACAAAGCCCTGACCTCAATCCTATAGAAGATGTGTGGCCAGAACTGAAAAAGCATGTTCGAGCAAGGAGGCCTACAAACCTGACACAGTTACACCTGCTCTGTCAGGATGAATGGGCCAAAATTCACCCAACTTATTGTGGGAAGCTTGTGGAAGGCTACCCGAAACGTTTGACCCAAGTTAAACAATTTAAAGGCAATGCTACCAAATACTAATGAACTTCTGACACACTGGGAATGTGATGAAAGAAAGAAAAGCTTAAATAAATCATTCTCTCTACTATTATTCTGACATTTCACATTATTAAAATAAAGTGGTGATCCTAACTGACCTAAGACAGGGAATCTTAACTAGGATTAAATGTCAGGAATTGTGAAAAACTAAGTTTAAATGTATTTGGCTAAGGTGCATGTAAATGTCCGACTTCAACTGTATCACAAACTGTTTTTGCATATTGGTTATTGATTTGGTCACATTACAACTGTGTTTTGATATTGTGCTATCCCACCTAGCAAAATGTCATTGAAAATACGTTGAAAATAAGACAATGCCCGATGTCCAATCTACATTTTGGTTGAAAGTGAAAGTTGAAAGGATGTATTTTTCAGGTCGTTTTTTCAACGACTTGAAAACAACTAAATGTAACGTACTTGCAGCCTATAAACGCAATTTAAAAAATTGGATAAATAAACAAATTAAATGTATAAATAAAGCTTGATTTGAACAAATTGCTAAACTAATTAACCCAATGACTGACTTCAACCAATCCAGTGCATTTGTGTTGAAAATGAAAAATGTTGAAGTCAACAATACGTCAAAGGATTCAACTACTGAAAACTGAAACAAACAAATGGATCAAACAGATCAATCCCACTTTTCAAGCCTGCTGAAGGCGTGGTGGCCTTGGTAAACACCACCCCCGGCCCTACCAGGGGCATGCTTGAGGTGGTCTCCCACAGCTCTGCATATGTTCTGTGGCCGTGGTAAACACTACCCCCGGCTCTATTGTCATCAGTAACGTAACTGTTGGATTCCCCAAACTCAGTATCGTAATCTCATTACTTTCAGTAATTTTTAAGATGACTTTCCCCTTAAGAGCACAGGTTAGCACCACCGTCATAAAATCTGATTTAACCTGGCAGATTGAACTCTTAGGCCTGAATTCCAAGCGTCATGTCTGGAGGAAACCAGGCACCATCCCTACGGTGAAGCATGGTGGTGGAAGCATCATGCTATAGGGATGTTTTTCAGCGGCAGGGACTGGGCGACTAGTCAGGATCGAGGGAAAGATGAACGGAGCAAAGTACAGAGAGATCCTTGATGTTAACCTGCCAATAGTACAATGACCTTGAGCACACAGACAAGACAACGCAGGAGTGGCTTCTGGACAAGTCTCTGAATGTCCTTGAGTTGCCCAGCCGGAGGCCGGACTTGAACCAGATGGAACATCTCTGGAGAGACCTGAAAAGAGCTTGAGAGGATCTACAGAGAAGAATGGGGGAATCTCCCCAAATACAGGTGTGCCAAGCTTGTAGGGTCATACCCAACATGACTCGAGGCTGTAATCGCTGCCAAAGGTGCTTCAACAAAGTACTGAGTAAAGGGTCTGAATACTTATGCAAATGAAATATTTCAGTTTTTTATTTTGAATTCATTTGCTAAAATAATTAAACGTATTTTGCTTTGTCATTATGAGGTATTGTGTGTAGATTGATGTGGGAAAAAACAATATAATCAATTTTAAAATAAGGCTGTAACGTAACAAAATGTAGGAAGAGTCAAGGGGTCTGAATACTTTCTGAATGCATTGTACATACTGTATCAAGGGTTGGATAGGTTACTTTCTAAATGTAATCCATTAGTTACTAGTTATCTGTTCAACATTGTCATCAGTAACACACATGTTGGATTACCCTATCTCAGTAACGTAATCTGATTGCTTTTAGATTACTTTCCCCTTAAGAGCACAGGTTAGTACCACAGTCATAAAATCTGACTTTAAATCTAATTTTAACCACACTGCTAACCCTAATACCTAACCCTAACCTTAACCACACTGCTAACCCTAATGCCTAACCCTAACCTTAACCACACTGCTAACCCTAATACCTAACCCTAACCTTAACCACACTGCTAACCCTAATACCTAACCCTAACCTTAACCACACTGCTAACCCTAATACCTAACCCTAACCTTAACCACACTGCTAACCCTAATACCTAACCCTAACCTTAAATAACCCCAACCTTAACCACACTGCTAACCCTAATGCCTAAACCTTAACCACACTGCTAACCCTAATGCCTAAACCTTAACCACACTGCTAACCCTAATGCCTAACCCTAACCTTAAATAACCCTAACCTTAACCACACTGCTAACCCTAATGCCTAACTCTTACCTTAAATAACCCTAACCTTAACCACACTGCTAACTCTTACCTTAAATAACCCTAACCTTAACCACACACCCCCTCAGTAACCTGGCTTGTCTGAGCGCGTCCAGCACTGCCTGGAGGCGCGTCAGGTGCTCCTCCCAACCTCGGCTGTGGGTGATATCGTCCAGATAGGCCGCCTGGAGGCGCGTCAGGCGCTCCTCCCAACCTCGGCTGTGGGTGATATCGTCCAGATAGGCCGTCAGGCGCTCCTCCCAACCTCGGCTGTGGGTGATATCGTCCAGATAGGCCGTCAGGCGCTCCTCCCAACCTCGGCTGTGGGTGATATCGTCCAGATAGGCCGTCAGGCCGCTGCGTACTGCTGGTGGGGTCGAAGCACTCTGTTCATCAGTCGCTGGAATGTGGGCGGGGCTCCGTGGAGACCGAACGGGAGCACCCGGTACTGGTACAGACCGTGTGGTGTCGAGAACGCCGTCTTCTCCCGGGAGGAGTTCAAACGGGGAAAACCCAGTGGAGGATTGTGGGTACTTCTCGGATTGAGAACATTAGGTGGGGTAGCAGCTGGTCCCAGTTCCTCCCGTCCTGCTCGATGACCTTCCGCAGCATCTGTTTGAGCGTTTTTGTTAAAGCACTCGACGAGCCCATCCGTCTGCGGGTCAAAAACGGAGGTCCGGATCTGCTTGATCTGCATGAGGGCACACAACTCTTTCATGAGGCGGGACATAAACTCTGTAACTTGGTCTGTCAGGATCTCGTTTGGGATGCCCACCCGGCTAAAGAGGTGGAACAGCTCTCGGGCGATTCCCTTGGATACAGCCGCCCGTAGGGGAATGGCCTCGGGATACCGGGTGGCATAGTCTACTATTACCAAGATGTACCTGTGTCCTCGTGCAGCCTTTACCAGGGGTCCCACTATGTCCATGGCGATGCGTTCAAAGGGCACCCCGATGATCGGCAGGGGGACCAGAGAGTTTCGGAAGTGTGCTTTCGGGGCAGTGAGTTGACACTCCGGGCAGCTGCGACAGTAGTCTTCCACGGCCCTCCTCATCCCGGGCCAGTGGAACCAGGCGGCGACCTGTTCCCGGGTCTTCACCATTCCCAGGTGCGCCCCCAACAGGTGGGTGTGGCCCAGCTGAAGAACGGTTCCTACATACCGTCGGGTCAGCAACAATACCTCTCAAAGTTCCCCCTGTTGGCGCGAACCTGATACAAAAGGTTATTCTTAATTTGGAAATATTGCCAGTCACTCACCCACGGAAGTAGCTGTCCGTCCACCACTATCGCTTGGGCTGCGGCAGCTTTCAAATTCGGATCCCCCCACTGGGCCGTCCCGAATTGTCCCCTCAGTTGGCCCCAAACGGGGGTCTCGACTTGCCCCTCGAAATCGAGAAGGGGGAGGCTGGGCTACTCCTCCAGTGGTTCCCCAGGGGGTTCGGGTTCCGGCTCCCCCTCCGACTCCGGACCCGTAGAGTCAGGTTGGTTAACCGGTGGCGTCCTGGCCGTACAGGCGAAGGGTCGTACCTGCTCTCTTCTTCGGCCGGCTCGTATCTTTTTTTTTTTTCGTTCGGTCTCCTGGTTCAGCAGGGCAATTCCAGGCAATGTGCCCCCGGGCGCCACACTCAAAACACCTCCGTTGGTCTCCATCTACCGGGGGTCATCGGTGGCGGGTCGGCCCTTCCCCAGCCATCTCTCCACTCAAAACACCTCCGTTGGTCTCCATCTACCGGGGGTCATCGGTGGCGGGTCGGCCCTTCCCCAGCCATCTCTCCACGGGTTTGCGGTCCCATGGCCCTGCCGACTGTCGGTTTAGAGTAAATTGTACTGCAAGGTATGCTATATGTGTAGGCTATGGCATATGTATTGGCTAATATGCAGCTATGGTTTTTAAATTTCCATTCTAGCAGACATGACACACACACTTCTTTCTATATACATGCTTTTATTTGGGTTTCTGTGCAAAGTATATGATTGAAATGTTTCTTTAAGCCTGCAGCTAGTTACTTGAAATGAGATATATAATCATGGCAAAACATGACTCAAAATGTAATTCACTGACAGAGAGAGCACTAGATAATGAAACACACATTGACATTTACAGTAGCTGGCTAGGCTATTCAAACTGTAACATTGACTAGCTTTCAATACATTTGATAAATGGTCCATGGAGTTACCTCTTCATTCTATCAAGACAATTCGTATTGCATGCTGGATATTTCAAGTGCACTCGAAACATTATATTTATCTTATTTCAGTCTTAGGGAGCTAGATATATCTGTTTCTCTTCATCAAACAGCAGTTTTCACAAGAGGCTGTATTTACATCGTAGATAGAAGCAGGCCATTGGCTGCCTCCATCACCAGGGATATGTACGGGACCTCTGATTGGTTCCGAGTTTAGGAGTTCGGCAATGTTGCATGAGCAGTTGAAATATATTTTTTATGAGAAAATGTGCAAGAATTGAAGGTGACAACAATATTTTACTGTCATATACAAAAAATTATGTTCTTCCTCGACTGGGATCAATTAATTTAACTATTTTCGGCATCTGCCCACCATTTAATAACACAACCACACCACAGATAGAACAATGAGCCAGATATTTCACCTGATGTATAATATGAAGCATCCGGTTGCTGTTTCCACTCACTACCAAATATGGTGATGAGAGGAAGCTCACTGGGAGAGGAAGTAGCCAGATGGATTCTGAAGACATTCTGCTAATTTTCTCATTGATGAAACGTTTGATCTCAATACAGTTTTCAGTTTCCATAACTACAATCTGTAACAAACAGAGTGGACTACGTTTTGTAGACTTTACCCTTTGCCAAAGTTTTAAAAAAAAATTGCATTGTGGAGTTCAAGGGCGAATTTAGTTATTGCAGACATCACAGCATAGGCGTTCCCTAAAGGAAATATGCAAATAAATGCTAGAACGGGCCAATAGGAGCTCGCTTGCACCTGCTTGGCTCTGCCCACCTCCTTGCTTGTTCTGCCACTATGATTAATTTGCTCCCATTGGAAACGACAGGCTCTGGTCTATCTTGGGTTAGTTATAAAAGTATTTGGCCACACAGTCCATGAAGAGCATGAGGTGTGGCTAACATTAGTCAGCTTGAGCTAGCTACGGAGTTAGCATAGGATCTCGGTAGCACAGAGTAGATCAATTTGACATTTCAAAATCGTGCATTGTGGGTAGTTTAGAAGATATCCGGAAATAAGTTAATAAATATGTAATAACGCAAAAACATAACTGTAGGTAACCCAATCCTGAAAACAAAACAAAAACATAACTGTTTGTACTTAATAGGTAACCAGATCGTGACTACAATTAAGTTACTAAGTCTTTAACCACAAAGTGTTGTTAAATTGGTGAGTAAAAACTCATGCTTCCTACCCTTTAACCTTTTGTCTGAAAATAAAATCTACATTTTACTCAACTTCGTTACCCACTCCAGTCAGCAGATGGCGATGTGGGACTTTAAGGCTATGCTGCTAGTGTGACGTATAATCTAGTGGACGGGACGCTTCTTTCAACAGCAGCAACAGTCAGTCAGACACTTGCTAGCCAAAATAGCCCAACCAATAAAGCTCTTTAGACGCTTTCGTGTATATTAGCCACTGTGTTTTAAACCAACTTCTGTCGTCTAGTTAGTTATCCCATTTAATTTCATATTTACGGTGTTGTTGTTATTGGTCAGCTAGCTGGCTGGTTAAGTTAGCACTAGCCTAGCTAGCTAACATCCCCGACCATGAGCTCACTAAGCTACTCTCCTCCTGCTAAAGAAGAGGAGGTCTGCTGGACGGAGAAAGAGGCTCTAGTGAAAGAGGAGGAGGAAGAGGAGGATGTTACAATACAAAAACAAGTAGAGGGTGAAGCTGTTACCGTTAAAGAAGAAGAGAAAGACGTTACAGTGAAAGAAGAGGAAGACGCGTTCAGAGTGAAAGAGGAATAGGATGTTACAGTGAAAGAAGGGGAAGACACGTTCAGAGTGAAAGAAGAGGAGGATGTTACAGTGAAAGAGGAGGAGGGGGAGATGACTGTCACATCGAAAAAGGAGGAGGAAGAAGAGGAGGAAACTGGATATCTGGTTCCGGCTTCCCAAAGGCATCTTAAGGCATCCAATGGTTCTAATGATGAATTTAGCAGTAAGATGGTTTTGAGAAACCGGGCCCTGATTAACACTAGTAAGTACTGTCTTAAAAACAGAGGCACAAACTCTGCAGTTGTTGAACTGATGTGTGGTGTTAAAGGGGAAATCTGCAGTTGCTACATCCATATTTGGACTTTTAAATTATTTATATATAGCCATTGATTCTTGAAGAATATAACACATGCCTCATGAGCTTAGTTCAACTGTCGTACCCCATCAGATCCCAAAATAAGCTTTTTTTACTCCAATGTTTAGAAACAATGTAAATGTAAACCAACACTGTATAGCCTCAACATGGTTAAAACTATAATGGTGATATCATGGATGGTCAGTCCTTGCATCCATAGGTCTGTCTATGATTTTGAGAGTAGTTACATTTCTCCAGTCCCATCTATCATTTTATTACCAAAACAGTGGCGGAACTGCAGCTTTGTTATTGTTTGAATTGCAGATTGGTTGATTGATTGATGTGTGGCTTTTTTTAAAGGGACATCCTAGGTTTTAAACAGCAACAAAATGGCTGCCCAGAGACTTGGTTTGGTAAACAGCTGAGGGATGGGGACTGGAGAAATAGTGTGGTGTAATCCTCAATGCCATCGGATGAATCCCGGAACATATTCAAGTCTGTGCTATTGGGAAACAGTCCTGTAGCTTACAGTTCTTAATGTCCCGTTGATAGAATAGTCTCAAACGGACCTGGTCCGGTTTATTCTCCAGTGATTTGCACATTCGCCAATAGAACAGAGGGTAGAGGTGATTTATTCACTCTAGCCTCATCATGGTGCCCCCGCGCCGGCCTCTAGATCGCCTTCTTTTTGGCCTGGTCCGGGACTATCAATATGTGTTTCGCTCATTTGAAGTAGAAGTCCTCGTCCAAATCAAGGTTAGTGAAAACTGTTCTGATGTCTAGAAGCTCTTTTCGGTCATAGGAAACGATGGCGGAAACATTATGTCAAAAAAAAAGTTCTGGTCAGCGTAAAAAAACATACAAAATAGCACAATTGATCAGGAGCCCATAAAACGTCCGCTTTCCAATGCAGCGCCATTCTTAATAACATTCTTAATAACATTCTTAATAACATTAGCATGAATTAGCCTACGTGAACAAGAAGCAAAACACATTTTCAGAGTTGTGAGATAATTAACTTCTCTTTAATATAGTGTAACTTTGAAATTGTGAAATTACGTTCCTTCGAGGAAAACAGGCAGGTTTCTCGACTGATTTTTAGAAGGGATTTCGTTACTATTAGCTTAGCATTACATTTTACATTTTAGTCATTTAGCAGACGCTCTTATCCAGAGCGACTTACAGGAGCAATTAGGGTTAAGTGCCTTGCTCAAGGGCACATTTACGTCATTTAGCAGACGCTCTTATCCAGAGCGACTCACAAATTGGTGCATTCACCCTATAGCCAATTGCGTTTGACGCAGCATGACAACGCAAACGCAATTGGTCGACAGTCTGTTGGACGGGCGTTAGACGTTTGGAAAGTTTTGAAACTTTCTGGAGAAAGTTGTTCCTTGAAAAAATGTTTGTTTACCAGCCTGTTTAATTAGGATCCCGTGATGCGGTTAGCCTCAGTTAGTCCCGGGCTTGTGTCTGTTTAAATCCCTGCTGTTTGTTGCGGTTTCCATCGGCTTTACGAGCTGGCTGGAATTGTGTGGAGTACCAGCGTTAGCCTACGTTGCTACCATCATGCCGCCCAAAGTTAAAGAAGGCTGGAGTAATGGAGAGGACAGTGTTTCGCTATCACAGGTGGTAATCTATCACAGGTGGTAATCTATCACAGGTGGTAATCTATCACAGGTGCGTGATCTTTTAAATCAACAACAATATGTCTACAAGCAATTGTTACAGCAACAGGAAATTAGCTTTAAGAGCCTTGTCCAAATACTGGTGGACTCAACTAACAAAAGAAGAGACGATCTGACCAGAGAGGTTCAAGACCTTAAGAACAGTTTGTAGTTCTCCCAGGGAGGGGTGGATTATTATTACAGATGACTACAAGTCCCAGCATCGGAACATCTGACCAGAGAGGTTCAAGACCTTAAGAACAGTTTGTAGTTCTCCCAGGGAGGGGTGGATTATTATTACAGATGACTACAAGTCCCAGCATCGGAACATCTGACCAGAGAGGTTCAAGACCTTAAGAACAGTTTGTAGTTCTCCCAGGGAGGGGTGGATTATTATTACAGATGACTACAAGTCCCAGCATCGGAACATCTGACCAGAGAGGTTCAAGACCTTAAGAACAGTTTGTAGTTCTCCCAGGGAGGGGTGGATTATTATTACAGATGACTACAAGTCCCAGCATCGGAACATCTGACCAGAGAGGTTCAAGACCTTAAGAACAGTTTGTAGTTCTCCCAGGGAGAGGTGATGTCCTGAAAGAGACTTGCAACAAACTGTAAGTCACCGTGAGATGACATCTTCACTGTCTGTGAATTATTATTACAGATGCCTATCTAGAGCAGGTGTCAAACACAAGGCCAGCAGGCCCAATCCGGCCCGGGACACATTTCCATCCGGCCCGCAAAGTTATTTGGGTTGTCAATTAATTTTGGCCCGCTTCCAAACCGCCCGCGATGCTGCACTACAACTCCCAGCAAGCACTGCTAACGTGCTGCACGCCAAACATCAGTGGATTGCCACAGACACACCCCTCCTCCCAGATCCACACACAGACCAACACACGATCCAGCCAGTGCACTGTATCACATCACTAATGCTATCTACCAGAACGAAAGTTTTAAACATGTTGTAGGATAAATGTCCGTGCCAAGTTTTCAGTTCCAACAGGACATTGCTGTAGCCTACAGAAAATGTCATCTTGGTTGTCAAAAAGTTATAAAGTTATGAGATAAAGGATTCACACACGGGTATAAATTACTACTGAAGGACAATATGACACACAAGCGAGCAGTGGTGTAAAGTATTTAAGTAAAAATACTTTTAAGTACTACTTAAGTCGTTTTTTGGGGTATCTGTACTTTACTATTTATATATTGGACAACTTTTACTTTTACTTCACTACATTCCTAAATAAAATGATGTACTCCATACATTTTCCCTCACAACCAAAAGTACTCCCCCTCCTACATTTCCAAAGCTTAGCAGGACAGGAAAATGGTCCAATTCATGCACTTATCAAGAGAACATCCCTGGTCATCCCTACTGCCTCTGATCTGGCGGACTCACTAAAACACACATGCTTAATTTGTAAATGATGTCTGAGTGTTGGAGTGTGCCCCTGGCTTTCCAAAAACTAAAATAAAACTAAAATGGTGCCGTCTGGTTTGCTTAATATAAGGAATTTGGAATACGTTTTACTTTGACTTTTGTCCTTCAGTATATTTTAAACCAAATACTTTGACTTTTGTCCTTAAGTATATTTTAAACCAAATACTTTGACTTTTGTCCTTAAGTATATTTTAAACCAAATACTTTGACTTTTGTCCTTAAGTATATTTTAAACCAAATACTTTGACTTTTGTCCTTAAGTATATTTTAAACCAAATACTTTTACTTTTGTCCTTAAGTAGTGTTTTACTGGGTGACTTACACTTTTACTTGAGTAATTTTCTATGAAGGAATCTTTACTTTTACTCAAGTGTGACAATTGGTTACTTTTTCCAGCACTGCAAGCGAGTATAAATGAGTCAAAAGTTGAGTCATCTACTTTATGAAATTACAGCCTGTTGTGTTCGCATCGGTGAATTCAATCACCTACTCATATTTCAAACGTCCAGCCTAACAAAATATACCTTTTTAATTATTCCATGCCTCACCATTAAGTGAATTATTGCCAATAGATATTAACAAAGGGGTGTACATTCGATTTTTATATTTAATATTTCATAATACTTAAATGTAATGTAACATTTAGACATCATAATTATTTATGCAACTAACTTACAATTTCTGTACAATTATATTGTTTACAAACAGTGTAGTAAAACCAGTTTATATTTTGGCCTGGATATTACATCATATTCTTACTGTTTTAACCAATGTTATTTTCTTAGATGCTCTTTAGTCTTTCAGCTTTTATTGATATTCTTTAGTTTTTTATCCACTTGTGTTTGTTGTCTAGTAAATATTTATGTTTTTATTTTCATCGTTTTTATTAGTTTTTTCTTCTTCTGTTAAGCCATTGTGTTGCATCCATGTCTGAAATGTGCTTTATAAATAAAGCTTTGATTTGATTTGAACATATTGTCAAAACAAATTAATCCAATGAACGGACCAATCAATAGACTCTTGCAAAACCAATGAACAAAATAAAAATTGTGCACGGTATGTACGTTTATTATCTCTTTTCAAACAGTCCGGTACATTTTTGTTGAAAATAAAAAATGTTGAAATCAACAATAAGTCAAAGAGAGAGAGAGAGAGAGAACAGATTTAGAGGGATTATACGTAAATTCACACAGGACACCAGATAAGACCCACAGGAGAGAAACCTTACCACTGCTCTCTCTCTCTGGCTGTAGAAGTGTTCTTCCTAACCAGTCCCTCAACAGCTCTCTGGCTGTAGAAGTGTTCTTCCTAACCAGTCCCTCAACAGCTCTCTGGCTGTAGAAGTGTTCTTCCTAACCAGTCCCTCAACAGCTCTCTGGCTGTAGAAGTGTTCTTCCTAACCAGTCCCTCAACACCTCTCTGGCTGTAGAAGTGTTCTTCCTAACCAGTCCCTCAACAGCTCTCTGGCTGTAGAAGTGTTCTTCCTAACCAGTCCCTCAACAGCTCTCTGGCTGAGCTCCACCCTCACTGGGTCTTCAGAGGAGAGGAAGGCTGAGGAGGGGTGGAAGGATGAATGGATCACACAGGACACCAGATAATACCGCTCTCTGACTGTAGAAGTGTTCTTCCTAACCAGTCCCTCAACACCTCTCTGGCTGAGCTCCACCCTCACTGGGTCTTCAGAGGAGAGGAAGGCTGAGGAGGGATGGAAGGATGAATGGATCAATCTGATTACAGATTACTTTTAGATTACAAGAGGCACAGGTTAGTACCACAGCCATAAAATCAGATTTAACCGTAACCACACTGCTAACCCTAATGCCGGTTGAGAGCTTCAAGTTCCTTGGTGTCCACATCACCAACGAACTATCATGGTCCAAACACACCAAGACAGTCGTGAAGAGGGCACGACAAAGCCTATTCCCCCTCAGGAGACTAAAAAGATTTGGCATGGGTCCTCAGATCCTCAAAAAATTCTACAGCTGCACCATCGAGAGCATCCTGACTGGTTGCATCACCGCCTGGTATGGCAACTGCTTGGCCTCTGACCGCAAGGCACTACAGAGGGTAGTGCGTACGGCCCAGTACATCACTGGGGCAAAGCTCCCTGCCATCCAGGACCTCTATACCAGGCGGTGTCAGAGGAAGGCCCTCAAAATTGTCAAAGACTCCAGTCACCCTAGTCATAGACTGTTCTCTCTGCTACCGCACGGCAAGCGGTACCGGAGTGCCAAGTCTAGGTCCAAAAGACTTCTCAACAGCTTCTACCCCCAAGCCATAAGACTCCTGAACAGCTAATCATGGCTACCCGGACTATTTGCACTGCCCCCCCACCCCATCCTTTTTACGCTGCTGCTACTCTGTTAAGTATTTATGCATAGTCACTTTAACTCTACCCACATGTACATATTACCTCAACTACCTCAACTAGCCGGTGCCCCCGCACATTGACTATGCAACGGTACCCCCCTGTATATATAGCCTCCCTACTGTCACTTTATTCTATTGTATATATAGCCTCCCTACTGTCACTTTATTTTTTACTTCTGCTCTTTTTTTCTCAACACTTTTTTGTTGTTGTTTTATTCTTACTTTTTTGTTTAAAATAAATGCACTGTTGGTTAAGGGCTGTAAGTAAGCATTTCACTGTAATGTCTGCACCTGTTGTATTCGGCGCATGTGACCAATAAAATTTGATTTGATTTGATTTGCCTAAACCTTACCTTAAATAACCCTAACCTTAACCACACTGCTAACCCAAATGCCTAAACCTTACCTTAAATAACCCTAACCTTAACCACACTGCTAACCCTAATGCCTAAACCTTACCTTAAATAACCCTAACCTTAACCACACTGCTAACCCTAATGCCTAAACCTTACCTTAAATAACCCTAACCGTAACCACACTGCTAACCCAAATGCCTAAACCTTACCTTAAATAACCCTAACCTTAACCACACTGCTAACCCTAATGCCTAAACCTTACCTTAAATAACCCTAACCGTAACCACACTGCTAACCCTAATGCCTAAACCTTACCTTAAATAACCCTAACCGTAACCACACTGCTAACCCTAATGCCTAAACCTTACCTTAAATAACCCTAACCTTAACCACACTGCTAACCCTAATGCCTAAACCTAACCTTAAATAACCCTAACCGTAACCACACTGCTAACCCTAATGCCTAAACCTTACCTTAAATAACCCTAACCTTAACCACACTGCTAACCCTAATGCCTAAACCTTACCTTAAATAACCCTAACCTTAACCACACTGCTAACCCTAATGCCTAAACCTTACCTTAAATAACCCTAACCTTAACCACACTGCTAACCCTAATGCCTAAACCTAACCTTAAATAACCCTAACCGTAACCACACTGCTAACCCTAATGCCTAAACCTTACCTTAAATAACCCTAACCTTAACCACACTGCTAACCCTAATGCCTAAACCTTACCTTAAATAACCCTAACCTTAACCACACTGCTAACCCTAATGCCTAAACCTTACCTTAAATAACCCTAACCGTAACCACACTGCTAACCCTAATGCCTAAACCTTACCTTAAATAACCCTAACCTTAACCACACTGCTAACCCAAATGCCTAAACCTTACCTTAAATAACCCTAACCTTAACCACACTGCTAACCCTAATGCCTAAACCTTACCTTAAATAACCCTAACCTTAACCACACTGCTAACCCTAATGCCTAAACCTTACCTTAAATAACCCTAACCGTAACCACACTGCTAACCCTAATGCCTAAACCTTACCTTAAATAACCCTAACCTTAACCACACTGCTAACCCTAATGCCTAAACCTTACCTTAAATAACCCTAACCGTAACCACACTGCTAACCCTAATGCCTAAACCTTACCTTAAATAACCCTAACCTTAACCACACTGCTAACCATAATGCCTAACTCTTACCTTAAATAACCCTAACCTTAACCCAAATGCTAACTCTAATCTTAAATAACTCAAATGTTGACTGCAGGGAAAAATAAACTATTGCAGCAGCTGCCCATGGGAGATAGGAGGAACTCAAATGGTTCTGTTCCAAAACGTTTCTTAGTCGGAAATAAAACGGTGTAACGTATTACATGTCGTAGCCTCCCCAACCCTGCCTGTATCTAACCATCCGGACAGTCTTGGAGGTAGTGAGGTGGTGTGGCTCCCCAACCCTGCCTGTATCTAACCATCCAGACAGTCTTGGAGGTGGTGAGGTGGTGTGGCTCATCTCCTGGTCAGCTGACATGTCTGTTTGACCCAGTGATTGATGTTTATTTACAAAAACCTATTAGTCCTCACTCCCCCCCTATCTGAGATACCTACTGCAGCCCTCATCCTCCACATACAACACCTGTTCTGCCAGTCACATTCTGTTAAAGGTCCCCAAAGCACACACGTCCCTGGGTCTCTCCTCTTTTCAGTTCGCTGCAGCTAGCGACTGGAACGAGCTGCAAAGAAAACTCAAACTGGACAGTTTTATCTCCATCTCTTCATTCAAAGACTAAATCATGGACACTCTTACTGACTGTTGTGGCTGCTTCGCGTGATGTATTGTTGTCTCTACCTTCTTGCCTTTTGTGCTGTTGTCTGTGAAAAATAATGTTTGTACCATGGGACACAGAGCCTAGTTAATACATCACTACTATACCATGTCTTCTGACAGGGACACAGAGCCTAGTTAATACATCACTACTGTACCATGTCTTCTGACAGGGACACAGAGCCTAGTTAATACATCACTATTATACCATGTCTTCTGACAGGGACACAGAGCCTAGTTAATACATCACTACTACTATACCATGTCTTCTGACAGGGACACAGAGCCTAGTTAATACATCACTACTACTATACCATGTCTTCTGACAGGGACACAGAGCCTAGTTAATACATCACTACTACTATACCATGTCTTCTGACAGGGACACAGAGCCTAGTTAATACATCACTACTATACCATGTCTTCTGACAGGGACACAGAGCCTAGTTAATACATCACTACTACTATACCATGTCTTCTGACAGGGACACAGAGCCTAGTTAATACATCACTACTATACCATGTCTTCTGACAGGGACACAGAGCCTAGTTAATACATCACTACTATACCATGTCTTCTGACAGGGACACAGAGCCTAGTTAATACATCACTACTGTACCATGTCTTCTGACAGGGACACAGAGCCTAGTTAATACATCACTACTATACCATGTCTTCTGACAGGGACACAGAGCCTAGTTAATACATCACTACTATACCATGTCTTCTGACAGGGACAGATGTGGTCCTCTGTAGCTCAGCTGGTAGAGCACGGCGCTTGTAACGCCAAGGTAGTGGGTTCAATCCCCGGGACCACCAATGCACAAAAAAAAATGTATGCACGCATGACTGTAAGTCGCTTTGGATAAAAGCGTCTGCTAAATGGCTTATTATTATTATTATTATTATTAATACATCACTACTATACCATGTCTTCTGACAGGGACACAGAGCCTAGTTAATACATCACTACTACTATACCATGTCTTCTGACAGGGACACAGAGCCTAGTTAATACATCACTACTATACCATGTCTTCTGACAGGGACACAGAGCCTAGTTAATACATCACTACTATACCATGTCTTCTGACTAGTCACTTTAATAATGTTTACATACTGCTTTACTCATTTTCATATGTAGATACTGTATTCTATTCTACTGTATTTTAGGCAATGTCACTCCGACATTGCTCGTCCTCGTCACGACTTCCGCCGAGGCTGCCTCCCCTCCTTGTTCGGGCAGGCTTCGGCGTTCGTCGTCACCGGCTTACTAACCACTGCCGCCCACAATTATCATCACATTTGTCTTGTCTTGTCAATCACACACACCTGGTTCATATCCCCTCATTAGACCGTGTATAAGTGTTCCCTATGCCCCCCTTGTCCTTGTGGGTGGTTGTTTGTTTGTGAGAGTAGTGGAGCTCGGTGGAGCTACTCGTAGCATTTTGTTGCCAGGGTAGATGTTTCCCCTGTGCCTGTGTATTGTATGGAGATACCGTTACAGTGTGTTGCCAGGGTAGATGTTTCCCCTGTGTATTGTATGGAGATACCGTTACAGTGTGTTGCCAGGGTAGATGTTTCCCCTGTGTATTGTATGGAGATACCGTTACAGTGTGTTGCCAGGGTAGATATTTCCCCTGTGTATTGTATGGAGATACCGTTACAGTGTGTTGCCAGGGTAGATATTTCCCCTGTGTATTGTATGGAGATACCGTTACAGTGTGTTGCCAGGGTAGATGTTTCCCCTGTGCCTTATGTATTGTATGGAGATACCGTTACAGTGTGTTGCCAGGGTAGATGTTTCCCCTGTGTATTGTATGGAGATACCGTTACAGTGTGTTGCCAGGGTAGATATTTCCCCTGTGCCTGTGTATTGTATGGAGATACCGTTACAGTGTGTTGCCAGGGTAGATGTTTCCCCTGTGTATTGTATGGAGATACCGTTACAGTGTGTTGCCAGGGTAGATATTTCCCCTGTGTATTGTATGGAGATACCGTTACAGTGTGTTGCCAGGGTAGATGTTTCCCCTGTGTATTGTATGGAGATACCGTTACAGTGTGTTGCCAGGGTAGATGTTTCCCCTGTGTATTGTATGGAGATACCGTTACAGTGTGTTGCCAGGGTAGATATTTCCCCTGTGTATTGTATGGAGATACCGTTACAGTGTGTTGCCAGGGTAGATATTTCCCCTGTGTATTGTATGGAGATACCGTTACAGTGTGTTGCCAGGGTAGATGTTTCCCCTGTGCCTTATGTATTGTATGGAGATACCGTTACAGTGTGTTGCCAGGGTAGATGTTTCCCCTGTGTATTGTATGGAGATACCGTTACAGTGTGTTGCCAGGGTAGATATTTCCCCTGTGCCTGTGTATTGTATGGAGATACCGTTACAGTGTGTTGCCAGGGTAGATGTTTCCCCTGTGTATTGTATGGAGATACCGTTACAGTGTGTTGCCAGGGTAGATGTTTCCCCTGTGTATTGTATGGAGATACCGTTACAGTGTGTTGCCAGGGTAGATGTTTCCCCTGTGTATTGTATGGAGATACCGTTACAGTGTGTTGCCAGGGTAGATATTTCCCCTGTGCCTGTGTATTGTATGGAGATACCGTTACAGTGTGTTGCCAGGGTAGATGTTTCCCCTGTGTATTGTATGGAGATACCGTTACAGTGTGTTGCCAGGGTAGATGTTTCCCCTGTGTATTGTATGGAGATACCGTTACAGTGTGTTGCCAGGGTAGATGTTTCCCCTGTGTATTGTATGGAGATACCGTTACAGTGTGTTGCCAGGGTAGATATTTCCCCTGTGTATTGTATGGAGATACCGTTACAGTGTGTTGCCAGGGTAGATGTTTCCCCTGTGCCTGTTTCGTTTGTCGCTATTCCAGCGTAGTTTGTGTAACAAAGGAATAAACTCTGTATTCACTGATTACCCTCCTGCGCCTTACTCCTTCCATCACACTCATCACAGTCCTAATATTTATATATTTCTTCATTCCATTCTTTTACTTTTAGATTAGGTGTGAATTGTTAGATACTACTGCACTGTTGGAGCTAGGAACACAAGCATTTCCCTACACCCGCAATAACATCTGCTAAATATGTGTATGTGACCAATAAATATTTGATTTGATTTGATCAGGACCTAACGTAAGGACAACTCAGAGTCTGATATTCTGTTCTTCTGAAATAGACTACATTTTCTTCATATCATGCTTCTTTAGACCTGTGTAAAATAAATAATGGATTTATTTATAAATGTGAAGCATCCTGTTGGCGTTTCCACTCATGTAAAAACTACTGATTAACTATACTATTTTTTTAGTTATTGCACATGTGCACTTCACACAGTAGGCGTTCCCTAACGACAATATGCAAATAAATGCTAGAACGGGCCAATAGGAGCTCGCTTGCACCTGCTTGGCTCTGCCCACCTCCTTGCTTGTTCTGCCCACTAGGATTAATTTGCTCCCATTGGAAACGAGAGGCTCTGGTCTATCTTGGGTTAGTTATAAAAAATATTTGGCCACACAGTCTGAGAAGAGCATGAGAGGTAGGTACCGAGCTAGCATACGAATTCGGCAGATCAGAGTAGATAAATATGACGTTGCAAAATAATGCATTGTGGGTAGTTTAGAAGATATCCGGAAATAAGTTAATAAATATGTAATAATGCAAAAACATAACAGTTTGTACTTAATAGGTAACCCAATCCTGACTACAATTAAGTTACTAAGTATTTAACCACACTGTGTTGTTACATTGGTGAGTAAAAACTAATGCTTCCTACCCTTTAACTTTTTGTCTGAAAATAAAATCTACATTTTACTCAACTTCGTTACCCACTCCAGTCAGCAGATGGCGATGTGGGACTTTAAGGCTATGCTGCTAGTGTGACGTATAATCTAGTGGACGGGACGCTTCTTTCAACAGCAGCAACAGTTAGTCAGACACCTCGGTAGCTTGCTAGACAAAATAGCCGAACCAATAAAGCTCTTTAGACGCTTTCGTGTATATTAGCCACTGTGTTTTCAACCCACTTCTGTCGTGTAGTTAGTTATCCCATTTAATTTCATATTTACGGTGTTGTTGTTATTGGTCAGCTAGATGGCTGGTTAAGTTAGCACTAGCCTAGCTAGCTAACATCCCCGACCATGAGCTCACTAAACTACTCTCCTGCTAAAGAAGAGGATGTCTGCTGGACGGAGAAAGAAGCTCTAGTGAAAGAGGAGGATGAAGAGGAGGATGTTACAATACAAAAACAAGTCGAGGGTGAAGCTGTTACCGTGAAAGAGGAGGAGGAAGACATTACAGTGAAAGAAGAGGAAGACGCGTTCAGAGTGAAAGAGGAGGAGGATGTTACAGTGAAAGAAGAGGAAGACGCGTTCAGAGTGAAAGAGGAGGAAGATGTTACAGTGAAAGAAGAGGAGGATGCAGTTTTTGGAGTGAAAGAGGAGGAGGAGGAGATGACTGTCACATCGAAAAAGGAGGAGGAAGAAGAGGAGGAAACTGGATATCTGGATCCGGTTTCCCAAAGGCATCTTAAGGCATCCAATGGTTCTAATGATGAACTTAGCAGAAAGATGCTTTTGAGAAACCGGGCCCTGATTAACACTAGTAAGTACTGTCTTAAAAACAGAGACACAAACTCTGAAGTTGTTGAGCTGATGTGTGGTGTTAAAGGTGAAATCTGCAGTTGCTACATCCATATTTGGACTTTTATATTATTTAAAAATATCAATTGATTCTTTACATTTTAGTCATTTAGCAGACACTCTTATCCAGAGCGACTTACAGTTAGTGAGTGCATACATTTTCATACTGACCCCACGTGGGAATCAAACCCACAACCCTGAGCTTAGTTCAACTGTCGTACCCCATCAGATCCCAAAATAAGCTTTTTTTACTCCAATGTTTAGAAACAATGTAAACCAACACTGTATAGCCTCAACATGGTTAAAACTATAATGTTGATATCATGGATGGTCAGTCCTTGCATCCATAGGTCTGTCTATGATTTGAGAGTAGTTACATTTCTCCAGTCCCATTCTCATCTTATTACCAAAACAGTGGCAGAATGACAGCTTTGTTATTGTTTGAACTGCAGATTGGTGGATTGATTGATGTGGCTTTTTTAAAGGGACAACCTAGGTTTTAAACAGCAACAAAATGGCTGCCCAGAGACTTGGTTTGGTAAACAGCTGAGGGATGGGGGCTGGAGAAATGTAACCACTCTCAAATTCATAGAGAAAGCGATTGTAGCAACCTTAACCCAAAACCTAGCGACCTCATCAAGAAGTTCAGACATCTTGGTATAACAGTTATAAGGTGTTGGCTTGACAGTCTCTGGACCCAGGTTTGAGTCCAGCTCAGGGCTACCCCTGGAATACACTACACTATGAATACAAGGACTGGCCGTCCATAAGGTCAAAATTATAGTTTTAACCAGATTGATTAATGGACATACACAAAATAGTCAAAATTGGTGAAGTGAAATGAAAAAAATAACTTGTTTCAAGAAATTCTATAAAATTAATAACGGAAAAGTGGTGCATGCATATGTATTCACCCCCTTTGCTATGAAGCCCCTAAATAAGATCTGGTGCAACCAATTACCTTCAGAAGTCACATAATTAGTTAAAGTCCACATGTGTGCAATCTAAGTGTCACATGATCTCATAATATATACACCTGTTCTGAAAGGCCCCCATAGACCAGCTCAGGGCTACCCCCTGGAATTCACTACACTATGAATACAAGGACTGGCCATCCATAAGGTCAAAATCATAGTTTTAACCTGGTTTTGAAGCTATACAGTGTTTGTTTACAACCAGTGGCGTTATACAAGCTTATATTTTGGTTTGTGATGGAGTAGTACAGTTGAAACATATGAGGCATGTATAAGTTTGATTCTTCAAGAATCAATGGCTGTTAGGGCTGACCCCATTTAGTCGACTGGTCGATTGTTTGGTCGATAGGCTGTTGTTAGACCAATATATTTTTGTTGAGCAGTCACAAATATATAGGTATGTACGTACTGGGGCGAGGACGTCGCCGATTGCACTTATTGATGAAGCCGTTGACTGATGAGGTAAACTCCTCAATGTCATCAGATGATTCCCGGAACATATTCCAGTCTGTTGCTAGAGAAACCGTCCTGTAGCTTAGCATCCTCAATGTCATCAGATGAATCCCGGAACATATTCCAGTCTGTGATAGCGAAACAGTCTTGTAGCTTAGCATCCGCTTTATCGGACCTCTTCCGTATTGACCTGGTACTTTCCTGTTTGAGTTTTTACTTGTAAGCAGGAGTCAGGAGGAAAGAGTTATGGTCAGATTTGCCAAATGGAGGGTGAGGGAGAGCTTTGTATGTGTCTATGTGTGGAGTAAAGGTGATCTAGAGTTTTATTCCCCTCTAGTTGCACAGTTAGAAATGACTCCAAATGGATTCCAGTTTTCCTGCATTAAAATCACCGGCCGCTACATTTACATTTTAGTCATTCAGCAGACGCTCTTATCCAGAGTGACTTACAGGAGCAATTAGGGTTAAGTGCCTTGCTCAAGGGCACGTCGACAGATTTTTCACCTAGTCGGCTCGGGGATTAGAACCAGCGACCTTTCGGATACTGGCACAACGCTCTTAACCACTAAGCTACCGGCCGCTAGGAGCTCCGTCTCTGGCGTTGAGTGATAGCTAGTGATACACATTTAAATGTTTCCCCTTAAACCACTCGAGTGTTGCTTTAGCAGTATGCTTAGGGTCATTGTCCTGCTGGAAGGTGAACCTTTGTCCCAGTCTCAAATCTCTGGAAGACTGAAACAGGTTTCCCTCAAGAATTTCCCTGTATTTAGCGCCATCCATCATTCCTTCAATTCTAACCAGTTTCCCAGTCCCTGCCGATGAAAAACATCCCCACAGCATGATGCTGCCACCACCATGCTTCACTGTGGGGATGGTGTTCTCGGGGTGATGAGAGGTGTTGGGTTTGCGCCAGACATAGCGTTTTCCTTGATGGCCAAAAAGCTCAATTTTTGTCTCATCTGACCAGAGTACCTTCTTCCATATGTTTGGGGAGTCTCCCACATGCCTTTTGGCGAACACCAAACGTGTTTGCTTATTTTTTTCTTTAAGCAATGTCTTTTTTCTGGACACTCTTCCGTAAAGCCCAGCTCTGTGGAGTGTACGGCTTAAAGTGGTCCTATGGACAGATACTCCAATCTCCGCTGTGGAGCTTTGCAGCTCCTTCAGGGTTATCTTTGGTCTCTTTGTTGCCTCTCTGATTAATTCCCTCCTTTCCTGGTCCGTGAGTTTTGGTGGGCGGCCCTCTCTTGGCAGCTTTGTTGTGGTGCCATATTCTTTTCAATTTTTTAATAATGGATTTAATGGTGCTCCGTGGGATGTTCAAAGTTTCTGATATTTTTTTATAACCCAACCCTGATCTGTACTTCTCCACAACTTTGTCCCTGACCTGTTTGGAGAGCTCCTTGGTCTTCATGGTGCCGCTTGCTTGGTGGTGCCCCTTGCTTAGTGGTGTTGCAGACTCTGGGGCCTTTCAGAACAGGGGTATATATATACTGAGATCATGTGACAGATCATGTGACACTTAGATTGCACACAGGTGGACTTTAACTAATTATGTGATTTCTGAAGGTAATTGGTTATTTTTTTCCTTTCACTTCACCAATTTGGACTATTTTGTGTATGTCCATTACATGAAATCCAAATAAAAATCCATTTAAATTACAGGTTGTAATGCAACAAAATAGGAAAAACGCCAAGGGGGTTGAATACTTTTGCAAGGCACTGTACCAGACTGAAAGCTGTATCCTATCACTAATGGTATCTACCAGACTGAAAGCTGTATCATATCACTAATGGTATCTACCAGACTGAAAGCTGGATCATATCACTAATGGTATCTACCAGACTGAAAGCTGGATCATATCACTAATGGTATCTACCAGACTGAAAGCTGGATCATATCACTAATGGTATCTACCAGACTGAAAGCTGTATCGTATCACTAATGGTATCTACCAGACTGAAAGCTGTATCGTATCACTAATTGTATCTACCAGACTGAAAGCTGTATCGTATCACTAATGGTATCTAACAGACTGAAAGCTGTATCATATCACTAATGGTATCTACCAGACTGAAAGCTGTATCGTATCACTAATGGTATCTACCAGACTGAAAGCTGTATCGTATCACTAATGGTATCTACCAGACTGAAAGCTGTATCATATCACTAATGGTATCTACCAGACTGAAAGCTGTATCATATCACTAATGGTATCTACCAGACTGAAAGCTGTATCATATCACTAATGATATCTACCAGACTGAAAGCTGGATCATATCACTAATGGTATCTACCAGACTGAAAGCTGGATCATATCACTAATGGTATCTACCAGACTGAAAGCTGTATCATATCACTAATGGTATCTACCAGACTGAAAGCTGGATTATATCACTAATGGTATCTACCAGACTGAAAGCTGGATCATATCACTAATGGTATCTACCAGACTGAAAGCTGGATCATATCACTAATGGTATCTAGCAGACTGAAAGCTGTATCGTATCACTAATGGTATCTACCAGACTGAAAGCTGTATCATATCACTAATGGTATCTACCAGACTGAAAGCTGGATCATATCACTAATGGTATCTACCAGACTGAAAGCTGGATCATATCACTAATGGTATCTACCAGACTGAAAGCTGGATCATATCACTAATGGTATCTACCAGACTGAAAGCTGTATCATATCACTAATGGTATCTACCAGACTGAAAGCTGTATCGTATCACTAATGGTATCTACCAGACTGAAAGCTGTATCGTATCACTAATGGTATCTAGCAGACTGAAAGCTGTATCGTATCACTAATGGTATCTACCAGACTGAAAGCTGTATCATATCACTAATGGTATCTACCAGACTGAAAGCTGGATCATATCACTAATGGTATCTACCAGACTGAAAGCTGTATCATATCACTAATGGTATCTACCAGACTGAAAGCTGGATTATATCACTAATGGTATCTACCAGACTGAAAGCTGGATCATATCACTAATGGTATCTACCAGACTGAAAGCTGGATCATATCACTAATGGTATCTACCAGACTGAAAGCTGTATCGTATCACTAATGGTATCTACCAGACTGAAAGCTGTATCGTATCACTAATGGTATCTACCAGACTGAAAGCTGTATCGTATCACTAATGGTATCTACCAGACTGAAAGCTGTATCATATCACTAATGGTATCTACCAGACTGAAAGCTGTATCATATCACTAATGGTATCTACCAGACTGAAAGCTGTATCGTATCACTAATGGTATCTACCAGACTGAAAGCTGTATCGTATCACTAATGGTATCTACCAGACTGAAAGCTGTATCATATCACTAATGGTATCTACCAGACTGAAAGCTGTATCATATCACTAATGGTATCTACCAGACTGAAAGCTGTATCATATCACTAATGGTATCTACCAGACTGAAAGCTGGATCATATCACTAATGGTATCTACCAGACTGAAAGCTGGATCATATCACTAATGGTATCTACCAGACTGAAAGCTGGATCATATCACTAATGGTATCTACCAGACTGAAAGCTGTATCATATTACTAATGGTATCTACCAGACTGAAAGCTGTATCGTATCACTAATGGTATCTACCAGACTGAAAGCTGTATCGTATCACTAATGGTATCTAGCAGACTGAAAGCTGTATCATATCACTAATGGTATCTACCAGACTGAAAGCTGTATCATATCACTAATGGTATCTACCAGACTGAAAGCTGGATCGTATCACTAATGGTATCTACCAGACTGAAAGCTGTATCGTATCACTAATGGTATCTAGCAGACTGAAAGCTGTATCATATCACTAATGGTATCTACCAGACTGAAAGCTGTATCATATCACTAATGGTATCTACCAGACTGAAAGCTGGATCGTATCACTAATGGTATCTACCAGACTGAAAGCTGTATCGTATCACTAATGGTATCTACCAGACTGAAAGCTGTATCGTATCACTATTGGTATCTACCAGACTGAAAGCTGGATCATATCACTAATGGTATCTACCAGACTGAAAGCTGGATCATATCACTAATGGTATCTACCAGACTGAAAACTGTATCATATCACTAATGGTATCTACCAGACTGAAAGCTGTATCATATCACTAATGGTATCTACCAGACTGAAAGCTGTATCCTATCACTAATGGTATCTACCAGACTGAAAGCTGTATCATATCACTAATGGTATCTACCAGACTGAAAGCTGTATCATATCACTAATGGTATCTACCAGACTGAAAGCTGTATCATATCACTAATGGTATCTACCAGACTGAAAGCTGTATCATATCACTAATGGTATCTACCAGACTGAAAGCTGTATCATATCACTAATGGTATCTACCAGACTGAAAGCTGTATCATATCACTAATGGTATCTACCAGACTGAAAGCTGTATCATATCACTAATGGTATCTACCAGACTGAAAGCTGTATCATATCACTAATGGTATCTACCAGACTGAAAGTTTAAACATGTTGTAGGCTTAACAATTAATAACCAAAAAACAAAAAACTAAACTATTTTATTTTACATATTAAATATATATATGTTTACCAGGTTATATATATTTTACATATGAAATATATATATATTTACCAGGTTATATATACAGTGGGGGGGAAAAGTATTTAGTCAGCCACCAATTGTGCAAGTTCTCTCACTTAAAAAGATGAGAGAGGCCTGTAATTTTCATCATAGGTACACGTAAACCATGACAGACAAATTGAGAAATAAAAAATCCTGAAAATCCATTGTAGGATTTTTAATGATTTTATTTGCAAATTATGGTGGAAAATAAGTATTTGGTCACCTACAAACAAGCAAGATTTCTGGCTCTCACAGACCTGTAACTTCTTCTTTAAGAGGCTCCTCTGTCCTCCACTTGTTACCTGTATTAATGGCACCTGTTTCCACTTGTTATCAGTATAAAAGACACCTGTCCACAACCTCAAACAGTCACACTCCAAACTCCACTATGGCCAAGACAAAAGAGCTGTCAAAGGACACCAGAAACAACATTGTAGACCTGCACCAGGCTGGGAAGACTGAATCTGCAATAGGTAAGCAGCTTGGTTTGAAGAAATCAACTGTGGGAGCAATTATTAGGAAATGGAAGACATACAAGACCACTGATAATCTCCCTCGATCTGGGGCTCCACGCAAGATCTCACCCTGTGGGGTCAAAATGATCACAAGAACGGTGAGCAAAAATCCCAGAACCACACGGTGGGACCTAGTGAATGTCTACTCAACCCAGAGTGAAACTAAAACACCCCATGCAGCCCATGGCAACCTGATGACTCAGAGTCACGTCATAAACAAGTACAACGGCCACCGTGGGGGAAAACAACTGCTGTTCACCATCTGGGACCATTCAACATCCTAGATTTACCAGGTTATTACTTCTAAATAAACTGCTGTTCATCATCTGGGACCATTCAACATCCTAGATTTACCAGGTTATTACTTCTAAATAAACTGCTGTTCACCATCTGGGACCATTCAACATCCTAGATTTACCAGGTTATTACTTCTAAATAAACTGCTGTTCATCATCTGGGACCATTCAACATCCTAGATTTACCAGGTTATTACTTCTAAATAAACTGCTGTTCATCATCTGGGACCATTCAACATCCTAGATTTACCAGGTTATTACTTCTAAATAAACTGCTGTTCACCATCTGGGACCATTCAACAGTCTATATTTACCAGGTTATTACTTCTAAATAAAAACACTTTTTGGGGTTCTCATAGGCTTAAAATTGTTGTTTTGATTATTGCTTGAACAGTCGCTAAGATATTTGGTTGTGATAGTTGCAAAATACCTATTTTGGATGCAGCACTTGTTAGCTTGAATGCTAACGCTCATTAACAGGCTGGTAGCAAAGCTAGCCAAAGAGCATTTTACTGGTTGAAGTTGAAATATTTTTTAAGTATAAAGCAGTTGATTTGAGACGATGACACAAATATTATATTAAGCAGGACATTCAAATGAGCCTTTGACAATTATAATCCAGAAGTAGTGTGAAATGCACTCATAAGACAACCTGTAAATGGAGGCTATTTTTGCTGGCAGCCTCTGAGAACTCCCCTGAGTTTCCCCCCACGGTGGTGAATTAGTGAATAGCGACACAGAGCTTAATGTGAGTTTCCTTGAGTAGCACTCCTGATCTTCCACTGATAGTGCGCTGTAATATTCAGAATACGTTGTGAAAACTAAATTCTTTGCTCACCATTTTTGCTCCACGCAGATATACTACATCCATAACTAGAGGTTATTAGCATGGAGGAGTTCAGATATACTACATCCATAACTAGAGGTTATTAGCATGGAGGAGTTTAGATATACTACATCCATAACTAGAGGTTATTAGCATGGAGGAGTTCAGATATACTACATCCATAACTAGAGGTTATTAGCATGGAGGAGTTCAGATATACTACATCCATAACTAGAGGTTATTAGCATGGAGGAGTTCAAATATACTACATCCATAACTAGCGGTTTCTGTATTAACAGGGAGGAGTTTCTGCAGCCAAATTGCGTGTGCATCGCCCTCGTGCGGCAATTTTAGCAAACACAGAAAGGGGTCTATATTGGTGACCAAAAGTGGTATGGTGCATTGCCTAAGGTTCCTTCAACTTTAATAACTTATTTCTAGCCTAGAATCATCAATTTTACTACTAATGTGAAAAAAATAAGATTAAATAGGACTGTTGTTGATCACTGACTGTCAAAAATAAATTATTGTACAACATCATGGGCATCACCTTTCAGCTGAAATAAAAAGTGGATTTCTGCTGTTGTGGGTCTTTAACCATCTGTCTGACTTTGTTGTTCACACAGGAGAGAGACATGACTATGGTGGATCCTCTGGGGAGCCTCAACAACATCATGAAGCTGAGGAGGCAGAGAAGAGTCCCTCCACATCAGAACACCTCAAGAAACACCAGCGGAAACCCACATGGAAGAAATCTCACCTCTGCTCTGACTGTGGGAAGAGTTACTCAAGATTAGATTCACTAAAAGTACACCAAAGAATTCACACAGGCGATACAGCTCACTGCTCTGACTGTGGGAAGAGATTCACCTCTTCAGCAGACCTCAAAAGACATGAGAGAATCCACACAGGAGAGAAACCTTATAGCTGTAACCAATGTGGGAAGAGTTTTACTCACTCAAGCTGCCTGAAGGTTCATCAGAGAACACACACAGGGGAGAAACCTTTTAGCTGTGATCAATGTGGGAAGAGATTTGTTACATCTAGCCGTCTGACTATACACCAGAGAACACACACAGGAGAGAAACCGTATAGCTGTGATCAGTGTGGGAAATGTTTTAATGTTCCAAGCAGCCTGAAAGCACACCAGAGAACACACACAGGGGAGAAACCTTTTAGCTGCTCTCACTGTGAGAAGACCTTTTCAAAATTATATACATTACAATTACACCAGAAAATTCACACTGGAGAGAAAATGTATAGCTGTTATCAATGTAGGAAGAGTTTTAATCACTCAAGCTTGCTGAAGGTACATCAGAAAACACACACTGGAGATACATCTTTTATAGCTGTGATCAATGTGGGAGCAGATTTGTTACATCTAGCAGTCTGACTATACACCAGAGAACACATACAGGAGACAAATCTGATAGCTGTGATCAATGTGGAAAGAGATACGCTGGGAAAATATCTCTGATTAAAAATCAGAAAATACATACATGAATAATAATAATAATAATATTCCATTTAGCAGACGCTTTTATCCAAAGCCACTTACAGTCATGTGTGCATATTTTTTTTAAACGTATGGGTGGTCCCGGGGAACGAACCCACTACCCTGGCGTTACAAGCGCCGTGCTCTACCAATTGAGCTACAGAGGAACGTTCTATCCTACAGATACAGCAATAAAATTATGTAGAATGTTTTTAATATTGTAGTAGGAGTATTTTAATTATTGTCACGGTTTAGAATGTTTTTAACATTGTAGAAGGAATACTTTAATTAATAATGTCACAATGTAGACCCTTAAATGTTTGCCCCCTGTTCTATTGATTTCAGCGTGATATGGATATTAGCCTCATCAGGGGAAAAATCCAGTCTCTGAAATGAAAGAATACTATTTGTGATTAACAAAAAGTGATTAACCAAAAAAGTATTGCGTTACACTTACCACGTTGGCGACCCACTTGAATCAAAATGCAACACTTCTAAATGTAGCTAGCTGTTTCCTACAAATTGTCCTCTGACCAGTGATGTACACATTATTCAAAGTAAAATATATCTACCATTTTTTTGTTGTCAAAAACCTCATCTCCCCCCTCTCCTGCAATTGATTTCAACGTGATATCGATATGAGTAATGACAAATAAATGTTGCGTTTCTCTTCGTTTTGGGGACCCCTAAATGTAAATGCATCACTCCAAAATGTAGCTGACTGTCTTCTGCAGGTTGTCCTCTAACCAGTGAGGTAAAAGATATCTCCCATTTCCATGTGTTTTTTTAGTTGTGTTAGTTTCAACAGCACGTACAACCTGATTTCCCCCCTAATAGATATCAGTGATTTATTGCCACTTGTCAAAACAACAGCGTTTTTGGTACTTGTGAGGTTTTATAAGATGTGTGTTTAAATAAATACAAGTATTATGATTACTATTGTGGAACATGTTTGTGTCGATAGTACATTTTAGGTTTATGTTTTCAATTTATCACAAACTGTTTCTGCATATTGGTTATTGATTTGGACACGTTAAAACGGTGTTTTGACATTGGGCAGTATCCCACCTTGCAAAATGTTGTTGAAAAGACGTTGAAAATAAGACTATGCTCGAGGTCCAATCTACCTTCGTTTTATTTTTATAAGTTGAAAATACTTATTTATTTCTACGTTATTATTATAATTATTTGTAATTATTGCCAATACAATAATGGGTTGGAAAATAAACAGTGTAGTAAAACCAGCTTATATTTTGGGCTGGATATTACATCATATTCTTACTATTTTAACCAATGTTATTTCCTTAGATGCTCTTTAGTCTTTCAGCTTTTATTGATATTCTTTAGTTTTTTATCCACTGTTTGTTGTCTAGTAAATATTTCCGTTTTTATTTTCATAGTGTTTATTAGTTTTTTCCTGTGAAGCGCATTGTGTTGCATCCATGTCTGAAATGTGCTGTATAAATAAAGCTTGATTTGATTTGAACATATTGCAAAACAAATGAACCCAATGACCAACCAATCAACAGACTCTTGCAAAACCAATTAACAAATGCAGTACCAGTCAAAAGGTTGGACACACCTACTCATTCAAGCGTTTTTCTTTATTTTTTACTATTTTCTACATTGTAGAATAATAGTGAAGACATCAAAACGATGAAATAACACATGGAATCATGTTGTAACCAAAAAAGTGTTAAACAAATATATTTTATATTTGAGAATCTTCAAAGTAGCCACCCTTTGACTTGATGACAGCGTTGCACACTTGGCATTCTCTCAACCAGCTTCATGAGGTAGTCACCTGGAATGCATTTCAATTAACTGGTGTGCCTTGTTAAAAGTTAATTTGTGGAATTTCTTAATTTCCTTAATGCATTTGAGCCAATGAGTTGTGTTGTGACAAGGTAGGGGTGGTATACAGAAGATGGCCCTATTTGGTAAAAGACCAAGTCCATATTATGGCAAGAATAGCTCAGATAAACAAAGAGAAACGACAGTCCATCATTACTTTAAAACATGAAGGTCAGTCAATACGGAACATTTCAGGAACTTTGAACGTTTCTTCAAGTGCAGTTGCAGAAACTATCAAGCGCTATGATGAAACTGGCTGTCATGAGGAACGTCACAGGAAAGGAAAGACCCAGAGTTAACTCTGCTGCAGAGGATAAGTTAATTAGAGTTACCAGCTTCAGAAATTGCAGCCCAAATAAATGCTTCACAGAGTTCAAATAACATACACATGTCAACATCAACTGTTCAGAGGAGACTGTGTGAATCAGGCCTTCATGGTCGAATTGCTGCAAAGAAACCACTACTAAAAGGACACCAATAAGAAGAAGAGACTTGCTTGGGCCAAGAAACACGAGCAATGGACATTAGACCGGTGGAAATGTGTCCTTTGGTCTGATTAGTCTGATGCAGATGTTCCAAAGGTCAGCATCAGTGGCTTGTAGTCTGTGTGGAAGCCAGGAGATGCTAAATGTGTTTATGTTAATTAATGGTCAATTACCGTGAGACCGACAGTTATTTGCTTGACAATCACCGGCTGACGAAATTTCGTGAACGCCACAGCCCTAGTTCAATTCTTACACATTTTCTCAAGAAAAATATATTTCAGGCAAATTTGACGAACTCCTAACTCCTAAACTTGGAACCAATCGGAAGTCCCTACATACCCTTCGTGATGGAGGCAGCCAATGGACTGCTTTTTATCTATGATGTAACTACAGCAACGAAAACGTGAGCTGATGAAGAGAAACATATATATCTAAAAGATCCCAAAGACTGAAATAAGATAAATATATGTTTTTTGACTGCAATACTAAAATAACTGTGCTATCAAAGCTCTCCCTTGCCTCCATTTGGCAAATCTGACCATAATTATATCCTCCTGATTCCTGCTTACACCCAAAAACTAAAGCAGGCAGTACCAATGACTCGCTCAATACGGAAGTGGTCAAATGACGCGGATGCTAAGCTACAGGACTGTTTTGCTAGCACAGACTGGAATATGTTCCGGGATTCATCCAATGGCATTGAGGAGTATACCACCTCAGTCACCGGCTTCATCAATAAGTGCATCAACGAAGTCGTCCCCACAGTGACCGTACGTACATATCCCAACCAGAAGCCATGGATTACAGGCAACGTCGGCACCGAGCTAAAGGATAGAGCTGCCGCTTTTCAAGGAGTGGGACACTAATCCGGACGCTTATAAGAGATCCCGCTATGAACCATCAAACAGGCAAAGCGTCAATACAGGACTAAGATTGAATCCTACTACACCAGCTCTGACGCTCGTCGGATGTGGCAGGGCTTGCAAACTATTACGGACTACAAAGGGAAACCCAGCCGCGAGCTGCCCAGTGACGCGAGCCTACTAGACGAGTATAAGTACACCATAATTTGCAAATAAATTCATAAAAAATCCTACAATGTGATTTTCTGGATTTTTTTATCTCAATTTGTCTGTCATAGTTGACGTGTACCTATGATGAAAATTACAGGCCTCTCTCATCTTTTTAAGTGGGAGAACTTGCACAATTGCTGGCTGACTAAATACTTTTTTTTCCCCACTGTAAATATTAGGATGAGCAATGTGGGAGTGGCATTGTAAAAATACAGTAGAGGTGAAAAATCTGTCGATGTGCCCTTGAGCAAGACACTTAACCCTAATTGCTCCTGTAAGTCGCTCTGGATAAGAGCGTCTGCTAAATGACAATATATATATATATATATATATATATATATATATATATATATATATATATAGAATACATAATTCATCTCCCAGTGTCTGTTGGAAAGCAGACTGAACCAGGTTTTCCTCTAGGATTTTAACTGTATTTCGCTCCATTTCGTTTCTTTTTTATCCTGAAAAACTCCCCTGTCCTTAACGATGACAAGCATACACATAACATGATGCAGCCATCACTATGCTTGAAAATATGGAGAGTGGTACTCAGTAATGTGTTGTTTTGGATTTGCCCCAAATATAACACTTGGTATTCAGGACAAAATGTTAATTGCTTTGCAAAATTATTTGCAGTATTGCAAACAGGATGCATGTTTGGGAATATTTGTATTCTGTACAGGTGTCCTTCTTTTCATTCTGTCAATGTTGTTGATCCATTCTCAGTTTTCTCCTATCACAGCCATTAAACTCTGTAACTGTTTTAAAGTCACATTTTAGTCATTTAGCAGACACTCTTATCCAGAGGTACTTACAGTTAGTTACAGTTTTTATTTATTTTTTATATTGTTTATTAATTTTTTTTTTTATGTTTTTTTTTTTTATTATATATTTTTTTTATTCACACTGGCCCCCCGTGGGAATCGAACCCACAACCCTGGCGTTGCAAACGCCATGCTCTACCAACTGAGCTACATCCCGGCCGGCCATTCCCTCCCCTACCCTGAATGACACTGGGCCAATTGTGCGCCGCCCCATGGGTCTCCCGGTCGCGGCCGGCTACGACAGAGGCTGGATTCGAACCAGAATCTCTAGTGGCACAGCTAGCACTGCGATGCAGTGCCTTAGACCACTGCACCACTCAGGTGCCATTGGCTTCACAGTGAAATCCCTGAGCGGTTTCCTTCTTCTCTGGCAACTGAGTTAGGAAGGACGCCTGTATCTTTGTAGTGACTGGGTGTATTGATACACCATCCAAAGTGTAATTAATAACTTCACCATGCTCAAAGGGAAATTCAATGTCTGCTTTTTTATTTTTTACCCATCTACCAATAGGTGCCCTTCTTTGTGAGGCATTGGAAAACCTCCCTGGTCTTTGTGGTTCAATCTGTGTTTGACATTCCCTGCTCGACTGAGGGACCTTATAGATAATTGTATGTGTGGGGTACAGAGATGAGTTAGTCGTTCAAAAATCATGTTCAAGACTATTACTGCACACAGAGTGAGTCCATGCAACTTACTGTGTGACTTGTTAAGTGAATGTTTACTCCTGAACTTAATTTAGGCTTGCCATAACAAAGGGGTTGAATACTTGGTGGTCCTCTGTAGCTCAATTGGTAGAGCATGGCGCTTGTAACGCCAGGGTAGTGGGTTCGATCCCCGGCACCACCCATACGTAAAAATGTATGCACACATGACTGTAAGCCGCTTTGGATAAAAGCATCTGCTAAATGGCATATTATTATTCTTACTTATTGACTCAAGACATTTCAGATTTGTAATTAATTAGTAAAACATTTCTAAAAACATGATTCCACTTTGACATTCTGGGGTATTGTGTGTAGGCCAGTGACCAAAAATCTCAATTGAATCCATTTAAAATTCAGGCTGTAAAGCAACAACATTTGGAAAACATCAAGGGGTGTGAATACTTTCCAAAGGCAACAATGCTTATTTTATCATAACCATTACAGATAAATCCTAATTGCTAAATGGTGACGAATTAAGGCCAATACATCTGTTTGGTAAGTAGGCTTAATGATCTTGATTAAAATACGCTCTGTCTTTATCAAACTAATGTTTTAGCATATTTTCAGTGTGGAACCTGTCTACGTTCAGGGGGGTAATATGCTATGCTAGGCTAACCCACAGGACGGTTGATAGGTTGTCTGTCTTTATCAAACTAATGTTTTAGCATATTTTCAGTATGGAACCTGTCTATGTTCATGGGGGTAAGAGGCTAACCCACAGGATGGTAGATAGGTTGTATGTCTTTATCAAACTAAAGTTTTAGCATGTTTTCAGTGTGGAAACCTGTCTACGTTCAGGGGGGTAATATGCTATGCTAGGCTAACCCACAGGACGGTAGACAGGTTGGGCAGCCCTGTGCTAGGCTAACCAATTCTAAATGCCACTAGCTGTCACGTCTCCTCCCGTTGCTCCCCTCCGGCGCTCTGATTCGCCAGTCTACTGAGCCACTGGTCTGAGCGCACCACCTCGGCAAAACACAGGAATGGAAACCCAGCGCACCTGCACCTCATCACCACCAATATACAGCCCTGGACTGTTAGTTCATTGTTGCGTGTGATAGTTAAGCGTCGTGTCGTTTGCTCGCTCTTTGTTATTCTCTTTCTCATTGTTAAGTAAACCTTTACCTTTGTTAATTGCTGCGTCTGCGTCCTGCCTCTTCGTATACTCAGTACTCATCGCACTAGCAGCTTGCAAAGTAGCCAAAAGGAAAATAGCCGGAACGCAGTTATTCAAAAACTGCTGTGGTATCGAGTAAATGTTGCTAGTCATTGCTGATAAACAAAGGAGTCCGCTCATACTGAACCTGGATCATAAGTTTATTCATATCACAAGCTTTCAGCATGAGTTACAGACTTGCAGGGTCTGGAGAGCAGTGTCCTCGAATTCTAATGGCTGCTCTGCTTTCCTGTTCGTCTAGCTTATAAACAAAGCAGAATATGGGTGGCTCCCTCTTTCGTCCAATCACCTATCCCCCCTGGGGCGTCACCCTACAACTGCTACATTTGAACTAACATAAACAACATTCCATTTCTTCATGAAAAACATTTAACAAAGGCATAATCCTAATACACTACATTTCCCCCCTTCGAGACTAACTAAAAGTCTCGAAAACAAACAGAATAGGATTATGATCAGTAACAATTTATCTTATTGAGTATTTTTAACATTAAACCAAAAACATTCTCCTCTAGAGTGTAAATACCTTTCTATGAAATATGAATAACTGTTTATGAAGTGTGAATACATTACTATGAAATATGAACAAATCTTTATGGAGTGTGAGAGCGAAAAACTGTCCGGCAACCTTCGTTATCAATCAAGACAGTAAAATTCTCTCACGGTCCCTCTGCCCCAGGCAACCACCTAGGTACTCCCGATAAACTCATAAATCCCTATCAATGCATTTGAAACTATGATGCAATTAAATACACATGTAAGCCCCTGCAAACAAAATCCTATCCAAAAAATGTCCACTCTAAGGCGGGTCAATCCATTGGACCCTACAGTGGACCTCTCCCTGCCTAGACTCCCTGTCCCTAAGCATTCACGAAATAAACAAAAACATCTAAGATCCCCACATGTATCCAATAACATCAAATATCCTTCTCCAAAAATCAATACCTAAGAATATGACACAAATTATGTATTACACATGCAAATATGCCTATATTTCATTGCCGACACTGGAATGTAGTCCACTACACTTCATCTCCTCCGTAGTCCCGACTTCCAATGGATTGTTGATGATGGAATGGGAACCTTTCCACACCCTCCTTGTTCAATCTCCTCCAGTCATTGTCCTTTCATATTGTCCTTGTTTGAGTATTTCAATCTCCACATATTCCCCCAAATGCTTCTGGAAGAAAAGAAAAGACCAAACAGTATATTTTGCAAACCAACACTTTCAAATTAAACATCAATATCAACTAAGAATATAAAAATGATATATAAATGATGTATGAATCAATATAAATGATAGAATAATGAAATAGGATAATGTGATTCATTCATACACTTCCCCCCTTTGATTAATAAAATCATACTAAAATCACACTAATATTGAAAAAAAAAAAAAATTTTAATGATCAAATCATCAAAAAGGATATTTATCCATCCAGTTCTACTTGTCCATCTTCATCCAGATCAGGAACAGTCAACACCGGCATCTGAGTGTTGTCTCCAGGCATCACTACTCCAACCTGTCTCAATATCATAGCTTTCTCAAAGGTCAGCAACAAATTACAAACATCACACACAGTGTTATCAAAGCTGCTATTAAAATCTGAACCATCACTGCTCCTACTGGCCTAACTGATCTTGCAACCAAGTCTTCGCTGACCATCCAGCTCCTTCAGATCTACCAAATGCATCCCTTATATTCTTCAATGCATATATAACCCTAGTGATAATATTTGAACTATCTGGACTCAAAGTATAACTAATATTATCAATATGATCTTCCCAAATGTTTCACCATACCATGGATAAAGTCCCCCCTTCTCTCTTAGACTTATCCTTCAATGATAGGCTTGAAGACTATGACATGTCGCCATGTCTCTTTTCATCCAATTTCAAACCTAGCTTCAGATTTATCTGTGTCCGGTGCTACCCCTCTTTTAATGGTAAAAGCCTCATATGGAAGCTTCAATGTTGACATGTAACAACATCCTGTCCATCCATAGGGTAAGAATCTATATGCTTTATCACCACAAACCCTCCAAATATCTCTAAAATTCCCAATAGTCACAATGTCAGGCAAAAGCTAATATTTTAACCATCAAAGTCCTGCTCTTCTTATTAACTGGAACATAAAAAGTAACATTATATTTCTCATTACTACCCTTAAGGTCATGCATACCCAAAGTCATCATATAATCATCACAATCTGATATTCCCATAAACATACCCCTTACATAATATGTTTTATTAGAACAAAAACAACTTTTAGCCCTCACTGGTTTCACCTCCAATACTTCAGGGTTTGCTGTTACCTGATTTTTCTTCACATCTAACAAATTCACACAAGTTAATTCACTTAACCCAATAACCCTTAAACCTAGGTTTAAACAAATGTTTTGACAATGACATTATTTTATCTGTTACTGACTGTTGCTGATACCACAGTCATGACAAAGCATAAGATTGACACATACTTGATAGAGGTCGAGCGACCGTCTCTAAAATGTTTGGTGCTGGAATTCTCAACAGACATGGAACCAAAGATTCCTACCTGCCCATCTATCTCAAATTTTTCACAACAGAAGAATCAAACCACATGCATTTAGTTTCTCTCTTCCCTAACGAGCGTTACTGATCAGATACCTGTCACACTCTGGCTCCGGGACTTGTATTTGAGCCAGGGTGTATTCGTTTTGTTGGGGTTTGTTTTGGTTAGGTTGGTAATAGGGTGTGTTCATTTGGGTGTGTGTGGTTTTGGTTAGTTCTTGTGTAGTCATGTGACTCCCAATCGGAGGTAACGAGTGTCAGCTGTCGGCTCGTTATCTCTGATTGGGAGCCATATTTAATCTGTATGTTTTCCTTTGGGTGTTGTGGGTTTTTGTTTCCGTTTCGGTCAGTGTAACCGTGGACTTCATGAGTCGTCTTTTGTTTGTAGTTCGAAACTTTAATTAATAAAGTCATGTTTCTTGGACACGCTGCGCCTTGGTCTCCTTCGCTCCTAGACGACCGTGACAGAAAAACCCACCCTTCTAGGACCAAGCGGCGTGTCAAGCGGCAACAGGATCCACCTCCAAAGGATTCATGGACATGGGAGGAGATACTGGATGGAAGGGGTCCTTGGGCACAACCGGGAGAATATCGCCGTCCTCGTGAAGAGCTGGAGGCAGCGAAAGCCGAGAGGAGGCAATATGAGGAGGCAGCACGGAGGCAAGGCTGGAAGCCCGTGAGCACTAGCCAAAAATTTCTTGGGGGGGGCCTTAAAGGGAGTGTGGCGAGGTCAGGTAGGAGACCTGCGCCTACTCCCTGTACTTACCGTGGAGAGCGAGAGTACGGGCAGACACCGTGTTACGCAGTAGAGCGCATGGTGTCTCCTGTACGCGTGCATAGCCCGGTTCGGTACATTCCAGCTCCACGTATCGGCTGGGCTAGATTGAGCGTTGAGCCGGATGTCATGAAGCCGGCCCAACGCATCAGGCCACCAGTGCGTCTCCTCGGGCCGGCTTACATGGCACCAGCCTTACGCATGGTGTCCCCGGTTCGCCTACATAGCCCGGTGCGGGTTATTCCTCCTTCCCGTACTGGTCGGGCGACGGGGAGCATACAACCAGGTAAGGTTGGGCAGGCTCAGTGCTCAAGGGAGCCAGTACGCCTGCACGGTCCGGTATTTCCGGCGCCACCTCCCCGCTCCAGCCCAGTACCACCAGTGCCTACACCACGCACCAAGCCTCCTGTGTGTCCCCAGAGTCCTGTGCGTCCTGTTGCTGCTCCCCGCACTAGCCCTGAGATGCGTGTCCTCAGCCCGGGACCACCAGTTCCGGCACCACGCAATAGGCCTTATGTGCGTCCCCAGGGTCCAGCATGCCCTGTTGCTACTCCCCGCACTAGCCCTGAGATGCGTGTCCTCAGCCCGGGACCACCTGTTCCGGCACCACGCACCAGGCCTATAGTGCGTCTCGGCCGGCCAGAGTCTGCCGTCTGCCCAACGGCGCCTGAACTGCCCGTCTGCCCAACGGCGCCTGAACTGCCCGTCTGCCCAACGCCGTCTAAGCCGCCCGTCTGCCATGAGCCTTCAGAGCCGTCCGCCAGACCGGAGCCGCTAGAGCCTTCCGCCAGACAGGAGCAGCCAGAGCCTTCCGCCAGACAGGATCAGCCAGAGCCTTCCGCCAGACAGGATCAGCCAGAGCCTTCCGCCAGACAGGACCAGCCAGAGCCTTCAGCCAGCCATGAGCAGCCAGATCCGTCAGCCAGCCATGAGCAGCCAGATCCGTCAGCCAGCCATGAGCAGCCAGATCCGTCAGCCAGCCATGAGCAGCCAGATCCATCAGCCAGCCATGAGCAGCCAGATCCGTCAGCCAGCCATGAGCAGCCAGATCCGTCAGCCAGCCATGAGCAGCCAGATCCGTCAGCCAGCCATGAGCCGTCCAGCCGGGATCCGCCAGAGCCGTCCAGCCGGGATCCGCCAGAGCCGTCCAGCCGGGATCCGCCAGAGCCGTCCAGCCGGGATCCGCCAGAGCCGTCCAGCCGGGATCCGCCAGAGCCGTCCAGCCGGGATCCGCCAGAGCCGTCCAGCCGGGATCCGCCAGAGCCGTCCAGCCGGGATCCGCCAGCCAGCCGGGATCCGCCAGAGCCGTCCAGCCGGGATCCGCCAGAGCCGTCCAGCCAGGATCCGCCAGCCAGCCAGGATCCGCCAGCCAGCCAGGATCCGCCATTCAGTCCGGTGCTGCCCCTTAGTCCGGTGCTGCCCCTTAGTCCGGTGCTGCCTCTTAGTCCGGTGCTGCCCCTTAATCCGGGTGGGTTAAGTTGGAGGGTGGTCAGTTGGAGGAGGCTACGGAAGCGGGTAGTGACTATGGTGGGGTGGGGACCACGACCAGAGCCAGAACCACCGCCGAAGAGGTATGCCCACCCAGCCCTCCCTTGGTTAGCCCTAGTTGAGGCGCGGTCGCAGTCCGCGCCTTTAGGGGGGGGTACTGTCACACTCTGGCTCCGGGACTTGTATTTGAGCCAGGGTGTATTCGTTTTGTTGGGGTTTGTTTTGGTTAGGTTGGTAATAGGGTGTGTTCATTTGGGTGTGTGTGGTTTTGGTTAGTTCTTGTGTAGTCATGTGACTCCCAATCGGAGGTAACGAGTGTCAGCTGTCGGCTCGTTATCTCTGATTGGGAGCCATATTTAATCTGTATGTTTTCCTTTGGGTGTTGTGGGTTTTTGTTTCCGTTTCGGTCAGTGTAACCGTGGACTTCATGAGTCGTCTTTTGTTTGTAGTTCGAAACTTTAATTAATAAAGTCATGTTTCTTGGACACGCTGCGCCTTGGTCTCCTTCGCTCCTAGACGACCGTGACAATACCTCTCCTTGTCTGTCATTAAAATTAAAGACCTCATCCTGTACCTCCATGATAGTATCCTTCACCATTCCAGATGAATCTATATTCTCTATTCCACTATCTGCTCTCCTATTTTAACCCTATCCTTACTACCATTGACAGCACTCTCTATCCGTACCATTTCAGAAAAGACGTTGTTTGTGTCTGTGTCATACTTCCTACATTTGCTATTGCCATCGTACCATTAATCCCTTCCAAAGTTACCATTAAAGTAGTTGATTTAGTTGATATATTAACCTTAACTACTTCTAGTGGGAAAGCTAACCCTAACAACAGTCTTTTTCCCCCTAAAATTGGTGCTGGAGCTATTGGTTCCCTTATAATCAAATGCGATATATTTATGGCTTTAATAACTATCAATGTTGAAAGAGTTAAATTGCTTCTCACTGTTGTTATAATAGACTGAAGTGTTGATGTCATTGTTGTTACTTCATCCATTTTCCCCAAAGCTTTGAAGTCTTTGCTTGTACTTCCATCTATCACCACTAGTGTCAAATGATGTAAATGTACCTTACATTCACTCTCTCTTCCTACTCTAAACCCTAACTTTCAAACTTTTGATTATAAAAATACACCTACAATTACCTTGATTTTCCTACTCTAAAATGTCCTTCACCACTGTTCTCTCTCTTACTTAACTTTGAAACTTAGCTTACTGTCTTAGAGTTCCTTCAACCTAGTTCTCCTAACTTTTTAATCTAATCTTTTCTCCTAACCTTTAAAAACCGTTTCCCACTGATTTATTCACAAAATCCTTTACCACCAATTTTTAGAATATGTGATTGGGAAGTCCCCACCTGTTTCTGACTTCTTTACACACAGACTTGGCAAACGACTAAACACCTTTTAGCCTAGCCTGAAATCTCTTGGTGTAAGAATGTAACCCAGAATAACAGTCACCCCTTTTAACTTTATTTTTCAGACAGATTGTCTAATAGGCAGTCTAATAGATTATCATCCTTCCTATGATATTATCTTTTTAAGCCAATATGATTCCCAAAAACCCTATTATTTTAAAATCTTCTACCAGACAGCCGTTTAGTGTACATCTTATTGTACAGTCCAATTTACACAATGCATCTCTTTCCAACAATGCAATAGGTATATGTTCTAATATTAGTATGTCTATTTTAATTTCTCCTTGATTTTTATAGCAGAGCTCAATTGGTTCCTTAAGAGTAATTTGCTGTTTTACTACCTCAAATCCCTATCCTAATTAGTTAATTTTACATAGTGAGATGTTTAACCTCTTTAGGCTGAACACAGATAAAAGCTTTTACACTATTCACCTCTCCTAGTCCTTTGTTTTTACTTCAATTGTTGGATATTTTCTCTTCTTCTCTAATCGGTGCTATCAGCTGACACCCCCCTTTGTATCTTCTAGGCTCTAGAATCCTTGCTCCTTTATCTTCCTTAGAAATGTTCTCTGTTGTTTCCTCCTGGCCCATTGCACTCACAGGTAAAGTGACCAACCTGTCCATAATTATAACAGTCTTCTGAAAGTTGCTGGAAGTGTAGCGGAAATCTTCCTCCTCCTTCTAAGCCTTCTCGTCCTCTTCCTCACCAATTCTGCGTCTGTCCAGAACCTGTCTGTGGATATGACACACCTGGTACCGCCCTTGGTGGCTGGTACAATTGCATTTGACCTTGTTCAGTTGAAGCTGTAGCAGTGATTGTTGATTTGGTTCACTATGATTCTTCATAACCAAAGCTTCTCTTCTCCTTCTCCACCAGTTGTATGATTGAGGTTTTTGAGAGTTTCTTCGTCCTGTTCTTTGTTGTTGACATATCAGGATTCTTCAACAGCTTATATTCTAAGTTCTGTCCTCGAAATATCATCTTCCATCATCTTCTTACAATTGGCCTTTCCTTGACCTCAATGTATTCTTCTCCTCCAATTCTTGGGATCCTTTTCTCAGCAGTTTTTCTTCTCTTCTGTATCTTATCGCTGGAATCTTTTATCAGTTTTTGTTTGAGAATGAAGGGCAACTTTTGTTTCACTTGCCGGATAACCTCGCAATACCCTTAACTAAATGATTACTATTTTGTACTATATCAACCGGTGTAATGACTTTCATAGCCTTGCTGTCCTTTCTCCCCATTGTAACAACCCTTTTATATTCCTTTATCGTGGATTATTTTATTTTAGACTATATAGCCTATGGCTTCCCCCCCTTTAATTATTAAGATAAACTAAACAACCAACTGCTACATTTGATCTAACATAAAAGATACACTGCCGTGCTTGTTGTTGGAACATATTTCCCTACTTCAGTCAACCAGTCCATTTAGAATTTGTGAAAACACTGTCGTTATTTGGCAATGAATGTATCTTGTGTATCCCATCAGATTGATATGTTTTTATAGGCATTTATTTCTGTAGACACACACAGCACGCGTGTGTACAGGGAGGGGAACGGGCATTTAGGGAGCAGAACTGTGTGTTGCTTGGCTGGGTTTATTTTTTATATAAATGGAACACTAGAGTCAAAGCAAATTAACGTTGTCTTTAAGACAATTTTTTTTTTTTTTTCAGGACAAAATTTAACTTGCCCATTCGGGCAGCCACAAAGCACATTCCACCAAATAGTTTTACATTATTAGAAAAAAATTTGATCTCTGGTTAAAGATCAAGTTTTGACATCCTTTCGAGTACTTCAGTACTCGATTACTCATGTCCATCCCTAGTGTGGCTAGTCAATGCAGCCAATAAATCCCTTGGGAAGTCCTAGGTCCGGATGGAACCTCCCACACTGAACTACGATTGACCCCATTTAGTAGACTACACTGTACTAAGACAGACCCCATTTAGTAGACTACACTGAACTAAGACAGACCCCATTTAGTAAACTACACTGTACTAAGACATACCCCATTTAGTAGACTACACTGTACTACGACTGACCCCATTTAGTAGACTACACTGTACTAAGACAGACCCCATTTAGTAGACTACACTGAACTACGACTGACCCCATTTAGTAGACTACACTGAACTACGACTGACCCCATTTAGTAGACTGGTCGTTTGTTTGGTTGATAGGCTGTTGGTCGACTGAGATTATCAAATGTATTTAAAAAAAATAAACATGCACAAGTCTGATTGGACTGATCCATTGTGGAGGCCTGTCTGAGTGGACTGATCCATTATGGAGGCCTGTCTGAGTGGACTGATCCATTGTGGAGGCCTGTCTGAGTGGACTGATCCATTGTGGAGGCCTGTCTGAGTGGACTGATCCATTGTGGAGGCCAGTCCGAGTGGACTGATCCATTGTGGAGGCCTGTCTGAGTGGACTGATCCATTGTGGAGGCCTGTCTGAGTGGACTGATCCATTGTGGAGGCCTGTCTGAGTGGACTGATCCATTGTGGAGGCCTGTCTGAGTGGACTGATCCATTGTGGAGACCTGTCTGAGTGGACTGATCCATTGTGGAGGTCTGTCTGAGTGGACTGATCCATTGTGGAGGCCAGTCCGAGTGGACTGATCCATTGTGGAGGCCTGTCCGAGTGGACTGATCCATTGTGGAGGCCTGTCTGAGTGGACTGATCCATTGTGAAGGTCGTGGGGATGGCACAGTCCATCACTCTAAGACATTGTATATGGTTAGAACAATGGTGCAAAACTAATAAAAATAATATTATTTCATAACAAATGTGCTTTCTCCCTCGTTGGATAGCAGTCGCTGTCCACGGTTCTGAAACAGTCTTCAGTGCGACGTTGAACAGGCGCCTTTCCCTAGACCATGTTGCATGTGCATAATAGGGCATCTAATGGTGGAAATACATAACGCCATCTAACCAAAATATCATAGAACGTTATCTATATGCAGTTATCTTAGCCAGCCAGCTAACTTTAGCTATTTAGCCAACTAGCTATGTTATCTATATACAGTTATCTTAGCCAGCCAGCTAACGTTAGCTATTTAGCCAACTAGCTATGGTCTACGAGCTGGAGCCCAACTTCCGGAGACCCAGTTAGAACCCAACTAACAAAACCCAACTGAAACATAACTGCAGATCAAAAGAGCAGAGATATACAGAATGATGGCAGGGGAAAATCCCCAACATCCAAAATAGACAGATTCCAGATGTCAGTCAGCTAGCGCGCTAGCAGTAAAGCCAAAAGTGGGAAAAAGTTACAAAAACTCCCGTAGTCTACTTCCCAGAGAACATGCTGAGAAGTAGTGATGAGGGGGAAACGAAGCTTCCTGTAGCATTGACGCTTTCCAGCCAAATGTGTCAAAAATAGGTTCATTACTCAAGGCTTTGAGCAACACAGAATTTAGAACAGCCACATTTTTATAGATGACATCCCACACGCCCTACTGACTGTGCAGCGTCGCCTTTATGTCTTCTACTAAACCACTGGCCGTGTTGGAGAGCATCAAATCCATGCTGCATTGTGGGTAAATGTTGACTGATTTATAAATAATATAATGAGTAGGTATTTATGATGCAAGGTGATTTGTAGATCAGTCAATCGGCAGTCGCCTGCATTTTGTCGGCTGCATTGTCGAACAAGCCTATTACTAAACCAATCAGGTGGTTGTTTGACGAAATGAAGCTTCAGACGTCATTGATCACGTGCTGCTGATAAAGTGATACAGGAATCGGCACACTGCTTTGAAGTATACTGCTTAGGGATTTCAACGCATTCCTTGTAGCTCCGGTATCAAACCTAACATCCCTACTGAAAAGTTAACAAAACAAAAAGGAACAAGCAGGTCTGATTTTCTCTTTTCTTTTGATTTTCTCTTTCTTTTCACACACTGTTGCTGGTATTTTGGCCCATTCCTCCATGCAGATATCCTCTAGAGCAGTGATGTTTTGGGGCTGTCGCTGGGCAACACAGACTTTCAACTCCCTCCAAAGATTTGCTATGGGATTGAGATCTGGAGACTGGCTAGGCCACTCCAGGACCTTGAAATGCTTCTTACGAAGCCACTCCTTCGTTGCCCGGGCGGTGTGTTTGGGATCATTGTCATGCTGAAAGACCCAGCCACGTTTCATCTTCAATGCCCTTGCTGATGGAAGGAGGTTTTCACTCAAAATCTCACGATACATGGCCCCATTCATTCTTTCCTTTACACGGATCAGTCGTCCTGGTCCCTTTGCAGACAAACAGCCCCAAAGCATGATGTTTCCAACCCCATGCTTCACAGTAGGTATGGTGTTCTTTGATGCAACTCAGCATTCTTTGTCCTCCAAAAAAACGACGAGTTGAGTTTTTACCAAAAAGTTATATTTTGGTTTCATCTGACCATATGACATTCTCCCAATCCTCTTCTGGATCATCCAAATGCACTCTAACAAACTTCAGACGGGCCTGGACATGTACTGGCTTAAGCAGGGGGACACATCTGGCACTGCAGGATTTGAGTCCCTGGCGGCGTAGTGTGTTACTGATGGTAGGCTTTGTTACTTTGGTCCCAGCTCTCTGCAGGTCATTCACTAGGTCCCCCCGTGTGGTTCTGGGATTTTTGTTCACCGTTCTTGTGATCATTTTGACCCCACGGGGTGAGATCTTGCGTGGAGCCCCAGATCGAGGGAGATTATCAGTGGTCTTGTATGTCTTCCAATTCCTAATAATTGCTCCCACAGTTGATTTCTTCAAACCAAGCTGCTTACCTATTGCAGATTCAGTCTTCCCAGCCTGGTGCAGGTCTACAATTCTGTTTCTGGTGTCCTTTGACAGCTCTTTGGTCTTGGCCATAGTGGAGTTTGGAGTGTGACTGTTTGAGGTTGTGGACAGGTGTCTTTTATACTGATAACAAGTTCAAACAGGTGCCATTAATACAGGTAACGAGTGGAGGACAGAGGAGCCTCTTAAAGAAGAAGTTACAGGTCTGTGAGAGCCAGGAATCTTGCTTGTTTGTAGGTGACCAAATACTTATTTTCCACCATAATTTGCAAATAAATTCATTAAAAATCCTACAATGTGATTTTCTGTAATTTTTTTCCTCAATTAGTCTGTCATAGTTGACGTGTACCTATGATGAAAAGTACAGGCCTTTCTCATCTTTTTAAGTGGGAGAACTTGCACAATTGGTGGCTGACTAAATACTTTTTTCCCCCACTGTACAAGCTTATGTTTTGGTTTTTGATGGGGAAATACATTTGAGACATTTATAAGTTATATTCTTCAAGAATCAATGGCTATACAGTATATGGGTCTTTCTATAACTGCCAGTGAGGATTTCCTTGCATTTATGGCAGTGTGGTTCCCTTAAGGGTCAGTCAACTTTGGTACAACATACTATGGGGAGTCACACTCTCGCGACTTCGAGGCTATATACAGGTGGTACCGGTACCGAGGTAATGGGCTGGGGGCTATATACAGGGGGTACCGGTACCGAGGTAATGTGCCGGGGTACAGGTTAGTCCAGATAATAATGAGGCTATACACAGGGGGTACCGGTACCGAGGTAATGTGCTGGGGTACAGGTTAGTCCAGGTAATAATGAGGCTATATACAGGGGGTACCGGTACCGAGGTAATGTGCCGGGGTACAGGTTAGTCCAGGTAATAATGAGGCTATATACAGGGGGTACCGGTACCGAGGTAATGTGCTGGGGTACAGGTTAGTCAATGTAATAATGAGGCTATATACAGGGGGTACCGGTACCGAGGTAATGGGCTGGGGTACAGGTTAGTCCAGGTAATAATGAGGCTATATACAGGGGGTACCGGTACCGAGGTAATGGGCTGGGGTACAGGTTAGTTCAGGTAATTTGTACATGTCGGTAGGGGTAAAGTGACTGTGCTTAGATGATAACAGCGAGTAGCAGCAGTGTAAAAACAAAGGAGGGAGGGGATTAATTGTTCAGCAGTCTTATGGCTTGGGGGTAGAAGCTGTTAAGGAGCCTTTTGGTCCTAGACTTGGCGCTCCGGTACCGCTTGCTGTGCGGTAGCAGAGAGAACAGTCTATGACTTGGGTGACTGGAGTCTTTGACGATTTTCCTCTGACATGCCTAGTATCTAGGTCCTGGATGGCAGGAAGCTTGACCCCAGTGATGTAAAAAACAAACAAAATATAACTATTGTAAAATAGATTGTGTCCGTAAAATGTTGGAAATAGAAGCCTAAGTGTTGTTGTTCATTAGTTTGCTGCAATTATGGGAGAGGTGGTAGGGTTAGTGGAAAATAATACATTTAAGTCATTTAGCAGACGCTCTTATCCAGAGCGAATTACAGGAGCAATTAGGGTTAAGTGCCTTGCTTAAGGGCACATCGACAGATTTTTCACCTAGTCGGCTCGGGGATTAGAACCAGCGACCTTTCGGTTACTGGCACACCGCTCTTAACCACTAAGCTACCTGCCGCCATAATAAAGGAAAATATATTTTTAAAAGATATATATATATATGTCTGTGTATATTTATATGTGTATATTTACATTTGAGTCATTTAGCAGACTCTCTTATCCAGAGCAACTTACAGTTAGTGTACACTATGTACACTACCAGTCAAAAGTTTGGACACACCTACTCATTCAAGGGTTTTTCTTTATTTTTTACTATTTTTTACATTGTAGAATAATAGTGAAGACATCAAAACTATGAAATAACACATATGGAATCATGTAGTAACCAAAAAAGTGTTAAACAAAGAGATTCTGTAAAGTAGCCACCCTTTGCCTTGATGGCAGCTTTGCACTCTTGGCATTCTCTCAACCAGCTTCATGAGGTAGTCACCTGGAATGCATTTCAATTAACAGGTGTGCCTTAAGTTAATTTGTGGAATGTATTTCCTTCTTAATGCATTTGAGCCAATCAGTTGTGTTGTGACAAGGTAGGGTTGGTATACAGAAGATAGCCCTATTTGGTGAAAGACCAAGTCCATATTATGGCAAGAACAGCTCAAATAAGCAAAGAGAAACGACAGTCCATCATTACTTTAAGACATGAAGGTCAGACAATACGGAACATTTCAAAAACTTTGAAAGTTTCTTCAAGTGCAGTCGCAAAAACCCTCAAGTGCTATGATGAAACTGGCTCTCATGAGGACCGCCACAGGAATGGAAGACCCAGAGTTAGCTCTGCTGCAGAGGATAAGTTCATTAGAGTTACCAGCCTCAGAAATTGCAGCCCAAATAAAGACTTCACAGATTTCAAGTCACAGACGTATCTCAACATCAACTGTTCAGAGGGGACTGGGTAAATCAGGCCTTCATGGTTGAATTGCTACAAAGAAACCACTACTGAAGGACACCAATAAGAAGAAGAGATCTGCTAGGGCCAAGAAACACGAGCAATGGACATTAGACCGGTGGAAATTGAGATATTTGGTTCCAACCGCCGTGTCTTTATGCGATGCGATGTGGGTGAACGGATGATCTCCGCGTGTGTAGTTCCCACCGTGAAGCATGGAGGAGGAGGTGTGGTGATGTGGGGGTGCTTTGATGGTGACACTGTCTGTGATTCATTTAGAATTCAAGGCACACTTAACCAGCATGGCTACCACAGCATTCTGCAGTGATACGCCATCCCATCTGGTTTGGGCTTAGTGGGACTATCATTTTGCTTTTCAACAGGACAATGACCCAACACACCTCCAGGCTGTGTAAGGGCTATTTTACCAAGAAGGAGAGTGATGGAGTGCTGCATCAGATGACCTGGCCTCCACAATCCCCCGACCTCAACCCAATTGAGATGGTTTGGGATGAGTTGAACCGCAGAGTGAAGGAAAAGCAGCCAACAAGTGCTCAGCATATGTGGGAACTCCTTCAAGACTGTTGGAAAAGCATTCCAGATGAAGCTGCTTGAGAGAATGCCAAGAGTGCAAAGTTGTCTTCAAGGCAAACGGTGGCTACTTTGAAGAATCTAAAATCTAAAATATTTTGATTAGTTTAACACTATTTTGGTTACTACATGATTCCATATGTGTTATTTCATAGTTTTGATGTCTTCACTATTGTCCTACAATGTAGAAAATAGTAAAAATAAAGACCAACCCTTGAATGAGTAGTTGTGTCCAAACTTTTGACTGGTACTGTATGTTATTGTTAGATGAAGTTATGGGCCAATTTGGCATACACTTAGTGTGTAAAGGTAGCCAAAGAGCATTTTACTGAATTAGTGGTGAATTAGTGAATAGCGACACAGAGCTTAATGTGAGTTTCCTTGAGTAGCTCCCGATCTTGCTCTGATAATGTGTGGTAATATTCAGAATACATTGTGAAAAACTAAAATCTTCGCTCACCATTTTTGCTCCATGCAGATGTACTACATCCATAACTAGAGGTTATTAGCATGGAGGAGTTCAGATATACTACATCCATAACTAGAGGTTATTAGCATGGAGGAGTTCAGATATACTACATCCATAACTAGAGGTTATTAGCATGGAGGAGTTCAGATATACTACATCCATATCTAGCGGTTATTAGCATGGAGGAGTTCAGATATACTACATCCATAACTAGAGGTTATTAGCATGGAGGAGTTCAGATATACTACATCCATAACTAGAGGTTATTAGCATGGAGGAGTTCAGATATACTACATCCATAACTAGAGGTTATTAGCATGGAGGAGTTCAGATATACTACATCCATAACTAGAGGTTATTAGCATGGAGGAGTTCAGATATACTACATCCATAACTAGAGGTTATTAGCATGGAGGAGTTCAGATATACTACATCCATAACTAGAGGTTATTAGCATGGAGGAGTTCAGATATACTACATCCATAACTAGAGGTTATTAGCATGGAGGAGTTCAGATATACTACATCCATAACTAGAGGTTATTAGCATGGAGGAGTTCAGATATACTACATCCATAACTAGAGGTTATTAGCATGGAGGAGTTCAGATATACTACATCCATAACTAGCGGTTATTAGCATGGAGGAGTTCAGATATACTACATCCATAACTAGAGGTTATTAGCATGGAGGAGTTCAGATATACTACATCCATAACTAGAGGTTATTAGCATGGAGGAGTTCAGATATACTACATCCATAACTAGAGGTTATTAGCATGGAGGAGTTCAGATATACTACATCCATAACTAGAGGTTATTAGCATGGAGGAGTTCAGATATACTACATCCATATCTAGCGGTTATTAGCATGGAGGAGTTCAGATATACTACATCCATAACTAGAGGTTATTAGCATGGAGGAGTTCAGATATACTACATCCATAACTAGAGGTTATTAGCATGGAGGAGTTCAGATATACTACATCCATAACTAGAGGTTATTAGCATGGAGGAGTTCAGATATACTACATCCATAACTAGAGGTTATTAGCATGGAGGAGTTCAGATATACTACATCCATAACTAGCGGTTATTAGCATGGAGGAGTTCAGATATACTACATCCATAACTAGAGGTTATTAGCATGGAGGAGTTCAGATATACTACATCCATAACTAGAGGTTATTAGCATGGAGGAGTTCAGATATACTACATCCATAACTAGAGGTTATTAGCATGGAGGAGTTCAGATATACTACATCCATAACTAGAGGTTATTAGCATGGAGGAGTTCAGATATACTACATCCATAACTAGCGGTTATTAGCATGGAGGAGTTCAGATATACTACATCCATAACTAGAGGTTATTAGCATGGAGGAGTTCAGATATACTACATCCATAACTAGAGGTTATTAGCATGGAGGAGTTCAGATATACTACATCCATAACTAGAGGTTATTAGCATGGAGGAGTTCAGATATACTACATCCATAACTAGAGGTTATTAGCATGGAGGAGTTCAGATATACTACATCGATAACTAGAGGTTATTAGCATGGAGGAGTTCAGATATACTACATCCATAACTAGAGGTTATTAGCATGGAGGAGTTTCTACAGCCAAATTGTCTTGCATATCAACAAGCAGCAAACACAGAAAGGGTCCTATATTGGAGAGTAAAAGTCGTCTGGCACTCTGCTTAGGATTTCAACAACTAAACTTATTTCTAGCCTAGAATCATCGATGTTACTACTAATGTGGAAAAATGACAAAATATGACTTTTTGCTCACTTGATGTCAAATAATTTAAGATGTCAATTGTTGTACAATTTCATGGGTATGCTCTGGGTATCACCTTTTTACCTCAAATAAACAGTGTATTTCTGCTGTTGTGGTTCTTTAACCATCTGTCTGACTTTGTCGTTCACATAGGAGAGAGACGTGGCTATCGTGGATCCTCTGGGGAGCCTCAACAACATGATGCTGACGAGGCAGAACGGTCTCTCTCCAGATCAGAACACCTTAAGAAAAACCATCTGAGACCCACTGGGAAGAAATCTCACTGCTGCTCTGACTGTGGGAAACGTTGCAAGTTTTCATCAGAACTTAAAATACACCAGCGAGTACACACAGGAGAGAAACCTTATAGCTGTGATCAATGTGGGAAGAGTTTTACTCGGTCAAGCTACCTGATAGTGCACCAGAGAACACACACAGGAGAGAAACCTTACGACTGCTCTGACTGCGGAAAGACTTTTGTTAGTTTAAGAGATTTAAAATCACACCAGAGAACACACACAGGAGAGGAGCCTTATAGCTGTGATCAATGTGGGAGGAGTTTTACTCGGTCAAGCTCCCTGATAGTGCACCAGAGAACACACACAGGAGAGAAACCTTATAGCTGTGATCAATGTGGGAAGAGTTTTACTGGGTCAAGCTACCTGATAGTACATCTGAGAAGACACACAGGAGAGAAACCTTACGACTGCTCTGACTGCGGAAAGACTTTTGTTAATTTAATAGATTTCAAATCACACCAGAGAACACACACAGGAAAGAAACCTTTTAGCTGTGATCAATGTGGGAAGAGTTTTGGTACATCTGTGTATCTGACGATACACCAGAGAACACACACAGGAGAGAAACCTTATGGCTGTACTCAATGTGGGAAGAGTTTTACTCAGTCAAGCGGCCTGGTATCACACCAGAGAACACACACAGGAGAGAAACCGTATAGCTGTACTCAATGTGGGAAGAGTTTTACTCAGTCAAGCACGCTGATAGTACATCTGAGAACACACACAGGAGAGAAACCTTACGACTGCTCTGACTGTGGAAATACTTTTGTTAGGTTAAGATATTTAAAATCACACCAGAGAACACACACAACACAGGAGAGAAACTTTATAGCAGGAGATAAATGATATAGCTGTACTCAATGTGGGAAGAGTTTTATGCAGTCAAGTGGCCTTATAGTACATCTGAGAACTCACACAGGAGAGAAGACGTATAGCTGTGATCATGTGACAAGAGATACTCTGATAAAATATCTCTGATCAAACATCAGAAAATACATACATGAAGGAGTTGTTTCATGATATCAATGAAATGATGTCACAATGTAGAATATTTAAACATTGTAGTAGGAGTATTTTAATTAATATCATAATGTAGAACCCTAAACGTTTCCCCCTGTTCAATTTATTTCAGCATGATATGGATATTAGCCTCTGGGAAAAATCCAGGCTCTGAATTGAAAGAGTTTTTATGTGATTTAACAAAAAGTGAAAGAAAAAAAAAGTTGTGTTACACTTACCTTGTTGGCAACCCACTTGAATCAAAATGCAACACTTCAAAAAGTAGCTAGCTGTTTTCTACAAATTGTCCTTCAACCAGTGATGTACACATTATTCACAGATTCCATGTTGTGTTTGAGCTGTTAGTTTTAACAGGACGTGCAACCTCATCTCCCCCCTCTTGCGCAATTGATTTCAACATGATATCGATGAAATAAGTGTTGCGTTCCTTTGTTTAGCGACCCATAAATGTAAATGCATCCCTCCAAAATGTAGCTGACTGTCTTCTGCAGGTTGTCCTCTAACCAGTGAGGTAAAAGTTATCTCCCATTTCCATGTGTTTTTTTAGTTGTGTTAGTTTCAACAGCAGGTACAACCTGATCTCCCCCATAATCGATATCAGTGACTTATTGTTGGTGCTTGTGCAGTTTATAAGGTGCTTGTTTTAATATGATTATTGTGGCACATTTGTGTAGATAGTACAGTTTAGGTTTCGGTTTTCAATATATCACAAACTGTTTTTGCATATTGGTTATTGATTTGGACATGTTAAAACTGTGTTTTGACATTGAGGTTTCCCACGTAGCAAAATGCCATTGAAAAGTCATTGAAAAGAAGACTATGCCTGATGTCCAATATAAACTCAGCAAAAAAAGAAACGTCCCTTTTTCAGGACCCGGTCTTTCAAAGATAATTTGTAAAAATCCAAAATAACTTCACAGATCTTCATTGTAAAGGGTTTAAACACTGTTTCCCATGCTTGTTCAATGAACCATAAATAATTAATGAACATGCACCTGTGGAACAGTCGTTAAGACTTACAGATGGTAGGCAATTAAGGTCACAGTTATGAAAACTTAGGACACAAAAGAGGCCTTTCTATTGACTCTGGAAAACACCAAAAGAAATATGCCCAGGGTCCCTGCTCATCTACGTGAACGTGCCTTATGCATGCTGCAAGGAGGCATCCTCCCTCATGTGGTACCCTTCCTTCAGGCTCATCCTGACATGACAATGCCACCAGCCATACTGCTCATTCTGTGCGTGATTTCCTGCAAGAAAGGAATGTCAGTGTTCTGTCATGGCCAGTGAAGAACCCGGATCTCAATCCCATTGAGCACGTCTGGGACCTGTTGGATCGGAGGGTGAGGGCTAGGGCAATTCCCCCCAGAAATGTCCGGGAACTTGTATGTGCCTTGGTGGAAGAGTGGGGTAACATCTCACAGCAAGAACTGGCAAATCTGGTGCAGTCCATGAGGAGGAGATGCACTGCAGTACTTAATGCAGCTGGTGGCCACACCAGATACTGACTGTTACTTTTGATTTTTTTTTTTAATTTATGCAATGAACTGACCATTTTGGGGTACAATTATATTGACATTGTTGCCCTGCTTGTAGAATATCAGGGTTCATTCTCAGATGTGCCAACCCAAATGTACTAGAGTATGACATTGGGGACTCGGCCCCGATCCAACAACATGCATATCGAGTGAACCCTGAAAAGAGAGAGAAGCTCCGCAGTGAGGTGGAAAGTTACTACGGATATTGCAGGAGTTTCCTCTTGAAATCAGACATGTCCGTGGTAAGGACAACTTGGTTTCTGATTGTCTCAAGGGTGGGCAGTCAAAAGGATTTGTGTTTTGCATTTAGCCAGTGCGTTGTCATGGATCACAATTTATTTTGACTGCACGTTTTTCTGTATTGGAGATGAGTTTTGTTTGGGCTCGTTCCAAGGGGGCGAGAGTTCTAGAAGCTAATGAGTTTTAGGAAGACCAGAGTTCTAGAAGCTAGTGAGTTTTAGGAAGACCAGAGTTCTAGAAGCTAGTGAGTTTTAGGACGACCAGAGTTCTAGAAGCTAGTGAGTTTTAGGAAGACCAGAGTTCTAGAAGCTAGTGAGTTTTAGGAAGACCAGAGTTCTAGAAGCTAGTGAATTTTAGGTCAGTAACTTATAACCACGGAACCACCCCAGACCTTTCATGCATGACTTAAAGCACCTGAGTATTAGATTTACTGCCAGGGTCTAGTATGTCACTGCCAGGTCTGATTTTCTCTTTGGGTTTGAGCCCACGGCAAGAAGGCACCAGAGCCTATTGTGGTAACAGGTTCACACTAGATAACACAACCACACAGTGCATGAAAAACATGAGGTGTGGCTAACGTTTGCAAGCTTGAGCTAGCTACCGAGCTAGCATACAAACTCGGTAGCACAGAGTAGATCCTCCATATGACGTTGAGAAATAGTGCATTGTGGGTAGTTTAGAAGATATCTGGAAATAAGTTAATAAATATGTAATAACGCAAAAACATAACTGTTTGAACTTAATAGGTAACCAGATCGTGACTACAACTAAGTTACTAAGTCTTTAACCACACTGTGTTGTTACATTGGTGAGTAAAAACACATGCTTCTTCCTACCCTTTTTCTTTAACTTTTTGTCTGAAAATAAAATCTACATTTTACTCAACTTCGTTACCCACTCCAGTCAGCAGATGGCGATGTGGGACTTTAAGGCTATGCTGCTAGTGTGACGTATAATCTAGTGGACGGACGCTTCTTTCAACAGCAGCAACAGTTAGTCAGACACCTCGGTAGCTTGCTAGACAAAATAGCCGAACCAATAAAGCTCTTTAGACGCTTTCGTGTATATTAGCCACTGTGTTTTCAACCCACTTCTGTCGTGTAGTTAGTTATCCCATTTAATTTCATATTTACGGTGTTGTTGTTATTGGTCAGCTAGCTGGCTGGTTAAGTTAGCACTAGCCTAGCTAGCTAACATCCCCGACCATGAGCTCACTAAGCTACTCTCCTCCTGCTAAAGAAGAGGAGGTCTGCTGGACGGAGAAAGAAGCTCTAGTGAAAGAGGAGGAGGAAGAGGAGGATGTTACAATACAAAAACAAGTAGAGGGTGAAGCTGTTACCGTGAAAGAAGAAGAGAAAGACGTTACAGTAAAAGAAGAGGAAGACGCGTTCAGAGTGAAAGAGGAGGAGGATGTTACAGTGAAAGAAGAGGAGGATGCAGTTTTTGGAGTGAAGGAGGAGGAGGAGATGACTGTCACATCGAAAAAGGAGGAGGAAGAAGAGGAGGAAACTGGATATCTGGTTCCGGTTTTCCAAAGGCATCTTAAGGCATCCAATGGTTCTAACGATGAATTTAGCAGTAAGAGGGTTTTGAGAAACCGGGCCCTGATTAACACTAGTAAGTACTGTCTTAAAAACAGAGGCACAAACTCTGCAGTTGTTGAACTGATGTGTGGTGTTAAAGGTGAAATCCATTTTTACATATCCAATTTTACTCCAATGTAAATGTAAACCAACACTGTATAGCCTCAACATGGTTAAAACTATAATGGTGATATCATGGATGGTCAGTCCTTGCATCCATAGGTCTGTCTATGAATTTGAGAGTAGTTACATTTCTCCAGTCACATCCATCATCTTATTACCAAAACAGTGGTGGAATGACAGCTTTGTTATTGTTTGAACTGCAGACTGATTGATGTGTGGCTTTTTTAAAAGGGGAAACCCAGCAACAAAATGGCTGCCTTGAGACTTGGTTTGGTAAACAGCTGAGGGATGGGGGCTGGAGAAATGTAACCACTTTCAAATTCATAGAGAGAGCTATTGTAGCAACCTTAACCCAAAACCTAGCGATCTCATCAAGAAGTTCAGACATCTTGGTATAACAGTTATAAGGTGTTGGCTTGACAGTCTCTGGACCCAGGTTTGAGTCCAGCTCAGGGCTACCCCCGGAATTCACTACACTATGAATACAAGGACTGGCCATCCATAAGGTCAAAATCACAGTTTTAACCTGGTTTTGAAGATATACAGTGTTTGTTTACAACCAGTGGCATTATACAAGCTCATGTTTTGGTTTTTGATGGGGAAATACATTTGAGGCATTTATAAGTTATATTCTTCAAGAATCAATGGTTATACAGTATATGGGTCTTTCTATAACTGCCAGTGAGGATTTCCTTGCATTTATGGCAGTGTGGTTCCCTTAAGGGTCAGTCAACTTTGGTACAACATACTATGGGGAGTCACACTCTCGCGACTTAAGTTGAAGGATCTAAAATCACACCTGCCAAGGCCAATGAAATCCGCGCCTCGCTGGAAGCCCCGCCTTCCACAGGTGATGAGCGTTAGGCTGGGATTCATTCCTTCAATTATTCCGCTCTTTACCTTGTTGGGAACAGGAACGATTCATTCTACAGGTGTAGACCTTACTTACAAGCTACTTGCCCGAATACATAGTGCCAACTGTAAAGTTTGGTGGAGGAGGAATAATGGTCTGGGGCTGTTTTCATGGTTCAGGCTCCTTAGTTCCAGTGAAGGGAAATCTTAATGCTACAGCATACAAATTCAAATCAAATTTTATTTGTCACGTGCGCCAAATACAACAGGTGTAGACCTTACCGTGAAATGCTTACTTACAAGCCCTTAACCAACAATGCAGTTCAAGAAATAGAGTTAATTAAATTAAATATTAAATAAATAATATCATTAAATAACAATAATGAGGCTATATACAGGGGGTACCGGTACTGAGTCAATGGGCTGGGGTACAGGTTAGTCCAGGTAATAATGAGGCTATATACAGGGGGTACCGGTACCGAGTCAATGGGCTGGGGATCCTCTCTAAGCTTTACAGGAATGTGGTTCTGAATACAAACAGCCACACCTCCACCTTTGGCATTTCTGTCTTTTCTGTAGATCTTATAACCTTGTATTGCTACCACTGTATCATCAAAGGTATTATCTAAGTGAGTTTCAGAGTTTGTCAGAATATGAATGTCATCTGTTACTAGCAAATTATTGATTTCATGAACCTTGTTTCTTAAGCTACATATGTTAACGTTGGCTATTTGTAACACTTTTCTGGGATGCTTGATAATTGTCTTTGCTTTACTGGGAAGCTTAGCAGAGGTAGACATGCTCATGTTATTTATGTTAGTGCAGGGTGAGCTGAACACAGTGGGCTTCCTACTAGACACACCGCCTCAGTGCTAACAGTATTACTCTGGTTCATGGGCATATAATTACTGCATACAATAGCTGTAGGATCATCAGAGGTATTCAGGGCAGTAAGAGGGACATACATTAGGTTATTTACATTGTGTCTACCAACGCCCCTGGGATAATGTACATTTGCTGAAGCATTGCGACAACTCAGCAACACAATGGTAGGGATTAAATGAGCTGGACTTCGGTCATTGATAAGTTATTGTCTCAACGCAGCCTCATAATGCTGTGAAAGGATCCAGAAACCCAAATGATTTGGGTGGATCCCATCCTCCTTATAATACGAGCTTTGTTTCCAGAAGGCATCAAAATTGTCAATAAATGTTACACCCACAGAGCTGCAATAATCTTGTAGCCAGTTATGGAAGTAAAGTCTGCTGAACCGTTCAATGGCACGATTTAGGAAGGGCAGAGGGACAGATATTATGGGACATTTGTTAGTGTCATGTAGGGACCCAATCAGTTCCTTAAAATGACTGACTATCAGCCAAACAATGTTTTCATTTTTATTTATTTATTTTCTCAGTCAGCTACCCAGGAAAGGGCTGAGAATAGCCCTTATTAATATATGTAGCCTTAGAAATGAGGTGCATGAAATCAATAACTTGATAACATTCATATAATAATAATAATAATATGCCATTTAGCAGACGCTTTTATCCAAAGCGACTTACAGTCGTGCATACATTTTTTGTGTATGGGTGGTCCCGGGGATCGAACCCACTACCTTGGCGTTACAAGCGCCGTGCTCTACCAGCTGAGCTACAGAGGACCACCATATACTGGCCAAATATTGAAACTTGATTCACAACACCAAAGTATATACTGTCATTAACGCGGTTCTTCAATAATTACACATAATACTTAATACTGTAGCTGATTAGTTACAGTCACATGTTCAACTATCATCAGCTGATCCAGGAAATAATTTTATGAATGACAGTCAAATGACAAACATCACGACATGCAACAACAACCAAAGTACTTCTACATTCATTACTCTGGTAACAGTTAGTCCCCGTTGGATCCAACATCCCTAACAAATGTATGTTTTATAATGTCTTATTGTCTGCTTGATTTACAGTAGGCTCTCGTTAGTCTGTTTGGACATGGAGCTGCTTTGCTCATTATGTGTAGAGAACTGTTCCTTGATTTACAGTAGGCTCTCGTTAGTCTGTTTGGACATGGAGCTGCTTTGCTCATTATGTGTAGAGAACTGTTCCTTGATTTACAGTAGGCTCTCGTTAGTCTGTTTGGACATGGAGCTGCTTTGCTCATTATGTGTAGAGAACTGTTCCTTGATTTACAGTAGGCTCTCGTTAGTCTGTTTGGACATGGAGCTGCTTTGCTCATTATGTGTAGAGAACTGTTCCTTGATTTACAGTAGGCTCTCGTTAGTCTGTTTGGACATGGAGCTGCTTTGCTCATTATGTGTAGAGAACTGTTCCTTGATTTACAGTAGGCTCTCGTTAGTCTGTTTGGACATGGAGCTGCTTTGCTCATTATGTGTAGAGAACTGTTCCTTGATTTACAGTAGGCTCTCGTTAGTCTGTTTGGACATGGAGCTGCTTTGCTCATTATGTGTAGAGAACTGTTCCTTGATTTACAGTAGGCTCTCGTTAGTCTGTTTGGACATGGAGCTGCTTTGCTCATTATGTGTAGAGAACTGTTCCTTGATTTACAGTAGGCTCTCGTTAGTCTGTTTGGACATGGAGCTGCTTTGCTCATTATGTGTAGAGAACTGTTCCTTGATTTACAGTAGGCTCTCGTTAGTCTGTTTGGACATGGAGCTGCTTTGCTCATTATGTGTAGAGAACTGTTCCTTGATGGATGTGCAACACACACAGCTATTCTCCTTTATTCAGGGCGTTTAGAATGACAACACATTACAGAGTCTAGTGGGATTATTCATACAATTATCTGGTGAACAGGTTATGAAATGTCATGACAAAAACAGTTTCACCTGAAATATTAAAGGATTTATAGTCCTAGGTCTATGTTATTGTTAGGTGAAGTTATGGGTCCTACAGTAGGTCTATGTTATTGTTAGGTGAAGTTATGGGTCCTACAGTAGGTAAATATTGTTGTTAGGTGAAGTTATGGGTCCTACAGTAGGTCTATCTTGTTGTTAGGTGAAGTTATGGGTAACTACAGTAGGTCTATGTTATTGTTAGGTGAAGTTATGGGTCCTACAGTAGGTCTGTGGTATTGTTAGGTGAAGTTATGGGTCCTACAGTAGGTCTATGTTATTGTTAGGTGAAGTTATGGGTCCTACAGTAGGTCTATGTTGTTGTTAGGTGAAGTTATGGGTCCTACAGTAGGTCTATGTTGTTGTTAGGTGAAGTTATGGGTCCTACAGTAGGTCTATGTTGTTATTAGGTGACGTTATGGGTCCTACAGTAGGTCTATGCTGTTAGGTGAAGTTATGGGTCCTACAGTAGGTCTATGTTGTTAGGTGACGTTATGGGTCCTACAGTAGGTCTATGTTGTTAGGTGAAGTTATGGGTCCTACAGTAGGTCTATGTTCTTAGGTGAGGTTATGGGTCCTACAGTAGGTCTATGTTATTGTTAGGTGAAGTTATGGGTCCTACAGTATGTCTATGTTGTTGTTGTTAGGTGAAGTTATGGGTCCTACAGTAGGTCTGTTGTTAGGTGAAGTTATGGGTCCTACAGTAGGTCTGTTGTTAGGTAAAGTTATGGGTCCTACAGTAGGTCTATGTTATTGTTAGGTGAAGTTATGGGTCCTACAGTAGGTCTGTGTTATTGTTAGGTGAAGTTATGGGTCCTACAGTAGGTCTGTGTTGTTAGGTGAAGTTATGGGCCAATTTGGCATACACTTAGTGTACAAACCCGTATTGTCAGGGTAATGGAAAAGCTAGCCAAAGAGTTTTTCTGGTTGAAGTGTTTTTTAAGTATAAATCAGTTGATTTGCGACAATAACACTCATTATATTAAGCAGGACATTCAAACGAGTCTTACAATTATAATCCAAAAGTAGTGTGAAATGCAGTCATAAGCCAACCTGTAAATGGAGGCTATTTTTGCTGGCAGCCTCTGAGAACTCCCCTGAGTTTTCCCCCACGGTGGTGAATTAGTGAATAGTGACACAGAGCTTAATGTGAGTTTCCTTGAGTAGCACTCCTGATCTTCCACTGATAGTGCGCTGTAATATTCAGAATACGTTGTGAAAAACTACAATCTTCGCTCACCATTGTTGCTCCATGCAGATATACTACATCCATATCTAGAGGTTATTAGCATGGAGGAGTTCAGATATACTACATCCATAACTAGAGGTTATTAGCATGGAGGAGTTCAGATATACTACATCCATAACTAGAGGTTATTAGCATGGAGGAGTTCAGATATACTACATCCATAACTAGAGGTTATTAGCATGGAGGAGTTCAGATATACTACATCCATAACTAGAGGTTATTAGCATGGAGGAGTTCAGATATACTACATCCATAACTAGAGGTTATTAGCATGGAGGAGTTCAGATATACTACATCCATAACTAGAGGTTATTAGCAGGGAGGAGTTTCTGCAGCCAAATTGCGTGTGCATCGCCCTCGTGCCGCAATTTTAGCAAACACAGAAAGGGGCCTATATTGGTGACCAAAAGTCATCTGGCACGCTGTTTAGGAATTCAGCAACTTGAATAACTTATTTCTAGCCTAGAATCATCGATGTTACTACTAATGTGAAAAAATGACCATTGTTGCTCACTTGACTGTCTTAAGACAATAATAATAATTTAACAGTCGTTTTGTCAATTGTTGTACAACATCATGGGCATTACCTTTTTTAGCTTAAATAAACAATGGATTTCTGCTGTTGTGGGCCTTTAACCATCTGTCTGACTTTGTTGTTCACACAGGAGAGAGATGTGACTATTGTGGATCCTCTGGGGAGCCTCAACGACATCATGATGCTGACGAGGCAGAGAAGAGTCTCTCCAGATCAGCACACCTCAATAAACACCAGCAGAGACCCACAGGGAAGAAATCTCACCACTGCTCTGACTGTGGGAAGAGTTACTCAAGACCAGATTTACTAAAAGTACACCTGAGAATACACACTGGAGAGAAACCTCACTGCTGCTCTGACTGGGAAGAGATTCACCTGTTCATCAAACCTTTAAATGCATCAAAGAATTCACACTGGAGAGAAACCTTTCAGCTGCTCTGACTGTGGGAAGAACTTTTCAAAATTACATACATTACAAGCACACCAGAGAATTCACACTGGAGGGAAACCTTATGGCTGTGATCAATGTGGGAAAAGTTTTACTCAGCCAAGCTGCCTGAAATCACACCAGAGAGTACACACTGGAGAGAAACCTTATAGCTGTGATCAATGTGGGAAGAGTTTTATAGTACATCTGAGAATACACACTGGAGGGAAACCTCACTGCTGCTCTGACTGTGGGAAGAGATTCACCTGTTCAGCAACGCTTAAAATACATCAAAGAATTCACACTGGAGAGAAATCTTTCAGCTGCTCTGACTGTGGGAAGAACCTTTCAAGTTTATATACATTACAATCACACCAGAGAATTCACACTGGAGAGAAACCTTATGGCTGTGATCAATGTGGGGAGAGTTTTACTCAGCCAAGCTTCCTGAATACACACTGGAGAGAAACCTTATAGCTGTGATCAATGTGGGAAGAGTTTTACTCAGCCAAGCTATCTGATATCACACCAGAGAACCCACAAAGGAGAGAAACCTTACCACTGCTCTGACTGCGGAAAGAGTTTTGTTAGTTCAAGAAACTTAAAATCACACCGGAGAACACACACAGGCGAAAAAGCCTATAGCTATAATCAATGTACGAAGAGTTTTACTTGGTCAAACAACCTGATATCACACCAGAGAACCCACACAGGAGAGAAACCTCATAGCTGTGATCAATGTGACAAGAGATACTCTGATAAAAGATCTCTGATCAAACATCAGAAAAAACATACATGAAGGAGATGTTTCATGATATCAATGAAGTAATGTCACAATGTAGAATGTTTTAACATTGTAGTAGGAGTATTTTAATTAATAATGTCACAATGTAGAATGTTTTAACATTGTAGTAGGAGTATTTTAAGTAATAATGTCACAATGTAGAATGTTTTAACATTGTAGTAGGAGTATTTTAATTAATAATGTCACAATGTAGAACTCTAGTCGTTTGCCCCCTGTTCTATTGATTTCAGCATGATATGGATATCAGGGGGAAAATATCTGTACTTTGCTCAGTTCATCTTTCCCTCGATCCTGACTGATCTGCCAGTCCCTGCCACTGAAAAACATCCCCACAGCATGATGCTGTTGCCACCACCATGCTTCACCGTAGGGATGGTGCCAGGTTTCCTCCAAAGGTGACGCTTGGCATTCAGGCCAAGTTTCAGCAGACCAGAGAATCTTGTTTCTCATGGTCTGAGAGTCCTTTAGGTGCCTTTTGGCAAACTCCAAGCAGGCTGTCATGTGCCTTTTACTGCGGAGTGGCTTCCGTCTGGCCACTCTACCATAAAGGCCTTTGGTGGAGTGCTGCAGAGATGGTTGTCCTTCTAGAAGGTTCTCCCATCTCCACAGAGGAACTCTGGCGCTCTGTCAGAGTGACCATCGGGTTCTTGGTCACCTCCCTGACCAAGGCCCTTCTCGCCCGATTGCTCAGTTTGGCCAGGCAGCCAACTCTATGAAGAGTCTTGGTGGTTCCAAACTTCTTCCATTTAAGAATGTTGGAGGCCACTGTGTTCTTGGGGACCTTCAATGCTGCAGAAATGTTTTGGTACCCTTCCCCAGATCTGTGCCTCGACACAATCCTGTCTCGGAGCTCTACGGACAATTCCTTTGACCTCATGGCTTGGTTTTTGCTCTGACATGCACTGTCAACTGTGGGACCTTATATAGACAGGTGTGTGCCTTTCCAAATCATGTCCAATCAATTGAATTTACCACTGGTGGACTCCAACCAAGTTTTAGAAACATCTCAAATATGATCAATGGAAACAGGATGCACCTGAGCTCAATTTTGAGTCTCATAGCAAAGGGTCTGAATACTCATTTAAATAAGGTATTTCTGTTTTTAATTTTTAATGAATTTGCAAAACAAATCTACAAACCTGTTTTTGCTTCGTAATTATGGGGTATTGTGTGTAGATTGATGACGAAAACAATTTATTTAATTAATTTTAGAATAAGGCTGTAACGTAACAAAATGTGGAAAAAGTCAAGGGGTCTGAATACTTTCTGAATGCTCTATATATGCTATTGGTTTACTGTTAGAATTGGTTGTATGACTACAACAATACTGTTAAAGCAACAATGTATAGACCTAGAACATGCATGGCCAACCTTGCTGCTGTAGGACTACAACAATACTGTTAAAGCAACAATGTACAGACCTAGAACATGCATGGCCAACCTTACTGCTAGAGATCTAGCAACTGGGTGGGCAGGTTTCTGTTCCAGCCCTGACATTGTGCTGATTATTTGGATTACACACTATTCATTCAACTATTCATTCTCTTCTTTTGGAGTTAGATGAATGTCTTAACCCGCCAAACCATTTACATAGGCGTTCTTTGTATGATATGAAATAAAGTGTTGATTCTTTGAATGAGGTATAGTGTCTTTTTTTGGTCCTTGAACATTCCCTGTTTGTCTGTTTTATTTGGTTGTTACTCGCTCTAATTTTGTCTGATGATATTGATGTTCAGCTGCAGATGATGTCTGATCATTGGTGTAACAATCCCTGTATGGCTGACCTAGGATGAAACCCCTTTCCACAACAGCACTTCATACCCCAAAAGCAGCAGCCATTATCCTACCAAAACCCTGATCTTGGTTGGGCAGGATAACAGTAGTGTAGGTCTCAGGGTGGGTGACATCACCACAAGATGGCTACTAGGGCTTTCTCGCGTTGTCTTTCCTTAATTCGCATCCTGTCTCCTCACCTGTATTGGATCAACTGTATTGGAGGAGAAGGTACAAGGTCCCTCCCCTCTGACCTTCTTCTCCAATGGGTTTTAGAAGGAATCGAGGAGAGGAATCGAGGAAGAATGATTTGAGAAAGAGCCTAGAACTCACCTGTCAACTAGCTTTCCACAATGAGAGCAGTGGTATGTCTTCTCCTGTGTGAGAGCAGTGGTATGTCTTCTCCTCCTGTGTGAGAGCAGTGGTATGTCTTCTCCTGTGTGAGAGCAGTGGTATGTCTTCTCCTCCTGTGTGAGAGCAGTGGTATGTCTTCTCCTCCTGTGTGAGAGCAGTGGTATGTCTTCTCCTCCTGTGTATTAGTATGTTGGTAGGGATAGTCTTGTGTGTGTGTCCTCTCATGCTCTTTCAGGTTCCCTGACTGGGTACATCGTGTAGTGTAGCCTTTATGTCTACTAAACCACTGGCCGTGTTGGAGAGCATCAAATCCATGCTGCATTGTGGGTAAATGGTGACTGGCTGACTGATTTATGAATAATAAATAGTAGTTATTTATGATGCCAGGTGATTTAATGTACTAAATACCCAATACTAAACCAATCAGGTGATTTAAGATACTAAATACCCAATACTAAACCAATCAGGTGATTTAATATACTAAAACCCAATACTAAACCAATCAGGTGATTTAATATACTAAATACCCAATACTAAACCAATCAGGTGATTTAATATACTAAATACCCAATACTAAACCAATCAGGTGATTTAATATACTAAATACCCAATGCGGAGTAGCAGTGCGGTCGTGGTTTTATTCTGTGTCCTAGTGTAAATATCAAATTTCTTGTTTTTTTTGGTCTATTTTGTATATATTTCTCAATTCTACTTTTCATTCTTTAACTAAATATACTTTCCTGCAACCCGCCTCACCCAATGTGGAAAGGATTCTATTATTTCTTTATAACTTTCATCAAGAACCTTAAGCTGAAACTAGTGTAGCTGCAACTGAATGGCTACTTGCTATTAGTCACCGTTAGCGTCTTCACCATTGTCCGTGGCCTACACTACCTACCAGCCAGCTCTAGCTCTAGCCTGGACAATTCGTCGGCCAGTCTGCACAGCGTGCTATCGACCCAGAGCATATCGGACTTTCTGCCGGAATCACTGGACCCTAGCGCCGGATCATCGCAACCAGCTAGCTGCAACCTGTTGTTGGCTAATTACCATTGCCCCATAGCAAGCACCAGTTAGCCTTGAGCTAGCCTCGAGCCAGGCCTATCTCCCGGCTATCTACCTCTCTGTCAACCGGACGGGACCTCCTAGTGTTGACACTGAGCCCCGCTGATCCAACACGACTGGTTCGCCGACGAAATCGTCTGATGTGGTTTCAACAGGCTTCCCGTTGCGACAACCACGAAGATCCATCTGCTAGCCCCGGCCCGCTAGCACACGCAAACTACAACTGTGCTTCCTGCTAGCTGTGCTGAAGCACCAATTTGAACTGTTCTCGGACTCACATATTGCTGTTCACTGGATCTTATGATCACTCAGCTGCACAGCTGATGCCTGCTGGACTGTTCCTTTACACGGTACCCTGTCCTGTTTATTCTGTTTAGCCTCAGCCCAAACTTTATCGCTATTACCAGTTGTTGTCTTAGCTCTCTCTAATAACACCTCTGATTGCTTTATGCCTCTCTCCCATGTCAATATGCCTTGCCTATTGCTGTTTGGGTTAGTTCTTATTATACAATTTCACTGTAGAACCCCAAGTCCCTCTCAAACTGCCTCAAATAGTTCCTTTGTTCCACCCCCCATACACGCCGAGACCGGCTCAATCGGTGCCTCCAGTGATGCTATCTCTTTCATTGTTACCCAACGCTTAGGTTTACCTCAACTGTACTCATATCCTTCCATATCCTTTTCTGTACATAATGCCCTGAATCTTTTCTACAACGCCCGGAAATCTGCCCCCTTTATTCTCTGTACCCAACGCACTAGAAGACCAGTTCTTAAAGCCTTTAGTCATATCCTTATTCTACTCCTCCTCTGTTCCTCTGGTGATGTAGAGGTTAACCCAGGCCCTGCAGCCCCCAGTATCACTCCTACTCCCCAGGAGCTATCATTTGTTGACTTCTGTAACCGTAAAAGCCTTGGTTTTCTGCACGTAAATATCAGAAGCCTCCTTCCTAAGTTTGTTATTCACTGCGTTAGCACACTCCGCCAACCCTGATGTTCTAGCAGTGTCTGAATCCTGGCTTAGGAAGGCCACCAAAAATTCTGAAATGTCCATCCCCAACTATAACATTTTCCGTCTAGATAGAACTGCCAAAGGGGGTGGAGTTGCAATCTACTGTAGAGAGCCTGCAGAGCTCTATCATACTATCCAGGTCCGTGCCCAAACAGTTTGAGCTTCTACTTCTACAAATCCACCTTTCCAGAAATAAATCTCTCACTGTTGCCGCTTGCTACAGACCCCCCTCAGCCCCCAGCTGTGCCCTGGACACCATATGTGAATTGATTGCCCCCTATCTATCCTCAGAGTTCGTACTGCTTGGTGACCTAAATTGGGATATGCTTAACACCCCGGCCATCCTACAATCTAAACTAGATGCCCTCAATCTCACACAAATTATCAACGAACCTACCAGGTACAACCCTAAATCCGTAAACATGGGTACCCTCATAGATATCATCCTGACTAACTTACCCTCTAAATACACCTCCGCTGTCTTCAACCAGGATCTCAGAGATCACTGCCTTATTGCCTGCGTCCGTAACGGGTCCGCGGTCAAACGACCACCCCTCATCACTGTCAAACGCTCCCTAAAACACTTTAGCGAGCAGGCCTTCCTAATTGACCTGGCCCAGGTATCCTGGATGGATATATATCTCATTCCGTCAGTAGAGGATGCCTGGTTGTTCTTTAAAAGTAATTTCCTCTCAATCTTAAATAGACATGCCCCATTCAAAAAATACAGAACTAAGAACAGACATAGCCCCTGGTTCTCCTCAGACTTGACTGCCCTTGACCAGCACAAAAACATCCTGTGGCGTACTGCATTAGCATCAAATAGCCCCCGTGATATACAACTTTTCAGGGAAGTTAGGAACCAATATACACAAGCAGTTAGGAAAGCAAAGGCTAACTTTTTCAAACAGAAATTTGCATCCTGTAGCACTAACTCCAAAAAGTTTTGGGACACTGTAAAGTCCATGGAGAATAAGAGCACTTCCTCCCAGCTGCCCACTGCACTGACGCTAGGAAACACTATCACCACCGATAAATCTACAATAATCGAGAATTTCAACAAGCATTTTGCTACTGCTGGCCATGCTTTCCACCTGGCTACCACTACCCCGGCCACCAGCTCTGCACCCTCCGCTGCAACTTGCCCATGCCCCCCCCCCCCCCCCCCCGCTTCTCCTTCACACAAATCCAGACAGCTGATGTTCTGAAAGAGCTGCAAAATCTGGACCCCTACAAATCATCTGGGCTAGACAATCTGTACCCTTTCTTTCTAAAAACTAGCCGCCAAAATTGTTGCAACCCCTATTACTAGCCTGTTCAACCTCTCTTTCGTAACATCTGAGATCCCCAGAGATTGGAAAGCTGCCGCGGTCATCCCCCTCTTCAAAGGGGGTGACACTCTAGATCCAAACTGTTACAGACCCATATCCATCCTGCCCTGCCTTTCAAAAGTTTTTGAATGCCAAGTCAACAAACAGATCACCGACCATTTCGAATCCCACCGTACCTTCTCCGCTATGCAATCCGGTTTCCGAGCTGGTCATGGGTGCACTTCAGCCACGCTCAAGGTCCTAAACGATATTATAACCGCGATCGATAATAGACAGTACTGTGCAGCCGTTTTCATTGACCTGGCCAAGGCTTTCGACTCTGTCAACCACCGCATTCTTATTGGCAGACTAAATAGCCTTGGTTTCTCAAATGACTGCCTCTCCTGGTTCACCAACTACTTCTCAGATAGAGTTCAATGTGTCAAATCGGAGGGCCTGTTGTCTGGACCTATGGCAGTCTCTATGGGGGTGCCACAGGGTTCAATTCTTGGGCCGACTCTTTTCTCTGTGTATATCAATGACGTCGCTCTTGCTGCTGGTGACTCTCAGATCCACCTCTACGCAGACAACACCATTTTGTATACATCTGGCCCTTCATTGGACACTGTGTTAACAAACCTCCAAACAAGCTTCAATTCCATACAACACTCCTTCAGTAGCCTCCAACTGCTCTTAAACACTAGTAAAACTAAATGCATGCTCTTCAACCGAACGCTGCTTGCACCCGCCCACCCGACTAGTATCACTACACTCGACGGGTCTGACCTAGAGTATGTGGACAACTACAAATATCTAGGTGTCTGGTTAGACTGTAAACTCTCCTTCCAGACTCACATTAAGAATCTCCAATCCAAAGTTAAATCTAGAATCGGTTTCCTATTTCGAAACAAAGCCTCCTTCACTCATGCTGCCAAACATGCCCTCGTAAAACTGACTATCCTACCGATCCTTGACTTCGGCGATGTCATTTACAAAATAGCCTCCAACACTCTACTCAGCAAATTGGATGTAGTCTATCACAGTGCCATCCGTTTTGTCTCCAAAGCCCCATATAATACCCACCACTGTGACCTGTACGCTCTTGTTGGCTGGTCCTCACTACATATTCGTCGCCAAACCCACTGGCTCCAGGCCATCTATAAATCACTGCTAGGCAAATTCCTGCCTTATCTTAGCTCATTGGTCACCATAGCAACACCCACCCGTAGTCTGCGCTCCAGCGGGTATATCTCACTGGTCATCCCCAAAGCCAACACCTCCTTTGGCCGCAATTCCTTCAAGTTCTCTGCTGCCAATGACTGGAACAAATTGCAAAAATCTCTGAAGCTGGAGACACTTATCTCCCTCACTAACTTTAAGCATCAGTTGTCAGAGCACCTTACCGATCACTGCACCTGTACACAGCCCATCTGAAATTAGCCCGCCCAACTACCTCATCCCTATATTGTTATTTATTTTGCTAATTTGTACCCCAGTATCTCTATTTGCACATCATCTCTTGCACATCTATCATTCCAGTGTCAATACTAATTGTAATTATTTTGCACTATAGCCTATTTCATTGCCTTACCTCCATAACTTGCTAAATTTGCACACACTGTATATACAGTGGGGAAAAAAAGTATTTAGTCAGCCACCAATTGTGCATGTTCTCCCACTTAAAAAGATGAGAGAGGCCTGTAATTTTCATCATAGGTACACGTCAACTATGACAGACAAAATGAGAAAAAAAAATCCAGAAAATCACATTGTAGGATTTTTAATGAATTTATTTGCAAATGATGGTGGAAAATAAGTATTTGGTCACCTACAAACAAGCAAGATTTCTGGCTCTCACAGACCTGTAACTTCTTCTTTGAGGCTCCTCTGTCCTCCACTCGTTACCTGTATTAATGGCAACTGTTTGAAGTTGTTATCAGTATAAAAGACACCTGTCCACAACCTCAAACAGTCACACTCCAAACTCCACTATGGCCAAGACCAAAGAGCTGTCAAAGGACACCAGAAACAAAATTGTAGACCTGCACCAGGCTGGGAAGACTAAATCTGCAATAGGTAAGCAGCTTGGTTTGAAGAAATCAACTGTGGGAGCAATTATTAGGAAATGGAAGACATAAAAGACCACTGATAATCTCCCTCGATCTGGGGCTCTACGCAAGATCTCACCCTGTGGGGTCAAAATGATCACAAGAACGGTGAGCAAAAATCCCAGAACCACACGGGGGGACCTAGTGAATGACCTGCAGAGAGCTGGGACCAAAGTAACAAAGCCTACCATCAGTAACACACTACGCTGCCAGGGACTCAAATCATGCAGTGCCAGACGTGTCCCCCTGCTTAAGCCAGTACATGTCCAGGCCCGTCTGAAGTTTGCTAGAGTGCATTTGGATGATCCAGAAGAGGATTGGGAGAATGTCAGATGAAACCAAAATATAACTATTTGGTAAAAACTCAACTCGTCGTGTTTGGAGGACAAAGAATGCTGAGTTGCATCCAAAGAACACCATACCTACTGTGAAGCATGGGGGTGGAAACATCATGCTTTGGGGCTGTTTTTCTGCAAAGGGACCAGGACGACTGATCCGTGTAAAGGAAAGAATGAATGGGGCCATGTATCATGAGATTTTGAGTGAAAACCTCCTTCCATCAGCAAGGGCATTGAAGATGAAACGTGGCTGGGTCTTTCAGCATGACAATGATCCCAAACACACCGCCCGGGCAACGAAGGAGTGGCTTCGTAAGAAGCATTTCAAGGTCCTGGAGTGGCCTAGCCAGTCTCCAGATCTCAACCCCATAGAAAATCTTTGGCGGGAGTTGAAAGTCCGTATTGCCCATCGACAGCCCCAAAACATCACTGCTCTAGAGGAGATCTGCATGGAGGAATGGGCCAAAATACCAGCAACAGTGTGTGTAAACCTTGTGAAGACTTACAGAAAACGTTTGACCTGTGTCATTGCCAACAAAGGGTATATAACAAAGTATTGAGAAACTTTTGTTATTGACCAAATACTTATTTTCCACCATAATTTGCAAATAAATTCATTAAAAATCCTACAATGTGATTTTCTGGATTTTTTTTCCTCATTTTCTCTGTCATAGTTGACGTGTACCTATGATGAAAATTACAGGCCTCTCTCATATTTTTAAGTGGGAGAACTTGCACAATTGGTGGCTGACTAAATACTTTTTTTCCCCACTGTATATGTATTTCTGTTGTATTTTTTTTTGACTTTGTTTTGTTTTACCCCATATGTAACTCTGTGTTGTTGTTTTTATCGCACTGCTTTGCTTTATCTTGGCCAGGTCGCAGTTGTAAATGAGAACTTGTTCTCAACTGGTTTACCTGGTTAAATAAAGGTGAAATAAATAAAATAAAATAAATCTAGCTGGTTAAGTTAGCACTAGCCTAGCTAGCTAACATCCCCGACCATGAGGTCACTAAGCTACTCTCCTCCTGCTAAAGAAGAGGAGGTCTGCTGGACGGAGAAAGAAGCTCTAGTGAAAGAGGAGGAGGAAGAGGAGGATGTTACAATACAAAAACAAGTAGAGGGTGAGGCTGTTACCGTGAAAGAAGAAGAGAAAGACGTTACAGTGAAAGACGAGGAAGACGCGTTCAGAGTGAAAGAGGAGGAGGATGTTACAGTAAAAGAAGAGGAAGACGCGTTCAGAGTGGAAGAGGAGGAGGATGTTACAGTGAAAGAAGAGGAAGACGTGTTCAGAGTGAAAGAGGAGGATGATGTTACAGTAAAAGAAGAGGAGGAAGCAGTCTTTGGAGTGAAAGAGGAGGAGGAGGAGATGACTGTCACATCGAAAAAGGAGGAGGAAGAAGAGGAGGAGGAGAGATATCTGGATATCTGGTTCCGGTTTCCCAAAGGCATCACAATTTATTTTGACTGCACGTTTTTCTGTATTGGAGATGAGTTTTGTTTGGGCTCGTTCCAAGGGGACGAGAGTTCTAGAAGCTAATGAGTTTTAGGAAGACGAGAGTTCTAGAAGCTAGTGAGTTTTAGGAAGACCAGAGTTCTAGAAGCTAGTGAGTTTTAGGACGACCAGAGTTCTAGAAGCTAGTGAGTTTTAGGACGACCAGAGTTCTAGAAGCTAGTGAGTTTTAGGAAGACCAGAGTTCTAGAAGCTAGTGAGTTTTAGGAAGACGGGAGTTCTAGAAGCTAGTGAGTTTTAGAAGCTAGTGAGTTTTAGAAGCTAGTGAGTTTTAAGACGACCAGAGTTCTAGAAGCTAGTGAGTTTTAGGAAGACCAGAGTTCTAGAAGCTAGTGAGTTTTAGCAAGACGAGAGTTATAGAAACGAGTGAGTTTTAGGTCAGTAACTTATAACCACGGAACCACCCCAGACCTTTCATGCATGACTTAAAGCACCTGAGTATTAGATTTACTGCCAGGGTCTAGTATGTCACTGCCAGGTCTGATTTTCTCTTTGGTTTTGAGCCCACGGCAAGAAGGCACCAGAGCCTATTGTGGTAACAGGTTCACATTAGATAACACAACCACACAGTGCATGAAAAACATGAGGTGTGGCCCATGGCAAGAAGGCACCAGAGCCTATTGTGTTAACAGGTTCACACTAGATAACACAACCACACAGTGCATGAAAAACATGAGGTGTGGCTAACGTTTGCAAGCTTGAGCTAGCATACAAACTCGGTAGCACAGAGTAGATCCTCCATATGACGTTGAGAAATAGTGCATTGTGGGTAGTTTAGAAGATATCTGGAAATAAGTTAATAAATATGTAATAACGCAAAAACATAACTGTTTGAACTTAATAGGTAACCAGATCGTGACTACAACTAAGTTACTAATTCTTTAACCACACTGTGTTGTTACATTGGTGAGTAAAAACACATGCTTCCTACCCTTTAACTTTTTGTCTGAAAATAAAATCTACATTTTACTCAACTTCGTTACCCACTCCAGTCAGCAGATGGCGATGTGGGACTTTAAGGCTATGCTGCTAGTGTGACGTATAATCTAGTGGACGGGACGCTTCTTTCAACAGCAGCAACAGTTAGTCAGACACCTCGGTAGCTTGCTAGACAAAATAGCCGAACCAATAAAGATCTTTCGACGCTTTCGTGTATATTAGCCACTGTGTTTTCAACCCACTTCTGTCGTGTAGTTAGTTATCCCATTTAATTTCATATTTACGGTGTTGTTGTTATTGGTCAGCTAGCTGGCTGGTTAAGTTAGCACTAGCCTAGCTAGCTAACATCCCCGACCATGAGCTCACTAAGCTACTCTCCTCCTGCTAAAGAAGAGGAGGTCTGCTGGACGGAGAAAGAAGCTCTAGTGGAAGAGGAGGATGTTACAATACAAAAACAAGTAGAGGGTGATGCTGTTACCGTGAAAGAAGAAGAGAAAGACGTTACAGTGAAAGAAGAGGAAGACGCGTTCAGAGTGAAAGAGGAGGAGGATGTTACAGTGAAAGAAGAGGAAGACGCGTTCAGAGTGAAAGAGGAGGAGGATGTTACAGTGAAAGAAGAGGGGGCTCCCGTTTTTGGAGTGAAAGAGGAGGAGGAGGAGATGACTGTCACATCGAAAAAGGAGGAGGAAGAAGAGGAGGAAACTGGATATCTGATTCCGGTTTCCCAAAGGCATCTTAAGGCATCCAATGGTTCTAATGATCAACTTAGCAGTAAGATGGTTTTGAGAAACCGGGCCCTGATTAACACTAGTAAGTACTATCTTAAAAACAGAGGCACAAACTCTGCAGTTGTTGAACATATGTGTGGTGTTAAAGGTGAAATCTGCAGTTGCTACATCCATATTTGGACTTTTAAATTATTTATATATAGCCATTGATTCTTGAAGAATATAACACATGCCTCATGAGCTTAGTTCAACTGTCGTACCCCATCAGATCCCAAAATAAGCTTTTTCTACTCCAATGTTTAGAAACAATGTAAATGTAAACCAACACTGTATCGCCTCAACATGGTTAAAACTATAATATTGATGTCATTGATGGTCAGTCCTTGCATCCATAGGTCTGTCTATGAATTTGAGAGTAGTTACATTTCTCCAGTCACATCTATCATATTATTACCAAAACAGTGGTGGAATGACAGCTTTGTTATTATTTGAACTGCTGATTGATTGATGTGTGGCTTTTTTTAAAGGGGCAACCTAGGTTTTAAACAGCAGCAAAATTGGGGGCTGGAGAAATGTAACCACTGTCAAATTCATAGAGAAAGCTATTGTAGCAACCTTAACCCAAAACCTAGCGACCTCATCAAGAAGTTCAGACATCTTGGTATAACAGTTATAAGGTGTTATGGGTCCTACAGTAGGTCTATGTTGTTAGGTGAAGTTATGGGTCCTACAGTAGGTCTATGTTGTTAGGTGAAGTTATGGGTCCTACAGTAGGTCTATGTTGTTAGGTGAAGTTATGGGTCTTACAGTAGGTCTATGTTGTTGTTAGGTGAAGTTATGGGTCCTACAGTAGGTCTATGTTGTTAGGTGAAGTTATGGGTCCTACAGTAGGTCTATGTTGTTAGGTGAAGTTATGGGTCCTACAGTAGGTGTATGTTGTGAAGTGAAGTTATGGGTCCTACAGTAGGTCTATGTTGTTGTTAGGTGAAGTTATGGGTCCTACAGTAGGTATATGTTGTTAGGTGAAGTTATGGGTCCTACAGTAGGTCTGTGTTGTTGTTAGGTGAAGTTATGGGTCCTACAGTAGGTCTATGTTGTTGTTAGGTGAAGTTATGGGTCTTACAGTAGGTCTATGTTGTTAGGTGAAGTTATGGGTCCTACAGTAGGTCTATGTTGTTGTTAGGTGAAGTTATGGGTCCTACAGTAGGTCTATGTTGTTGTTAGGTGAAGTTATGGGTCCTACAGTAGGTCTATGTTGTTAGGTGAAGTTATGGGTCCTACAGTAGGTCTATGTTGTTGTTAGGTGAAGTTATGGGTCCTACAGTAGGTATATGTTGTTAGGTGAAGTTATGGGTCCTACAGTAGGTCTATGTTGTTAGGTGAAGTTATGGGTCCTACAGTAGGTCTATGTTGTTGTTAGGTGAAGTTATGGGTCCTACAGTAGGTCTATGTTGTTGTTAGGTGAAGTTATGGGTCCTATAGTAGGTGTATGTTGTGAAGTGAAGTTATGGGTCCTACAGTAGGTCTATGTTGTTGTTAGGTGAAGTTATGGGTCCTACAGTAGGTCTATGTTGTTGTTAGGTGAAGTTATGGGTCCTACAGTAGGTCTATGTTGTTGTTAGGTGAAGTTATGGGTCCTACAGTAGGTATATGTTGTTAGGTGAAGTTATGGGTCCTACAGTAGGTCTATGTTGTTGTTAGGTGAAGTTATGGGTCCTACAGTAGGTCTATGTTGTTGTTAGGTGAAGTTATGGGTCCTACAGTAGGTATATGTTGTTAGTTGAAGTTATGGGTCCTACAGTAGGTCTATGTTGTTAGGTGAAGTTATGGGTCCTACAGTAGGTCTATGTTGTTGTTAGGTGAAGTTATGGGTCCTATAGTAGGTGTATGTTGTGAAGTGAAGTTATGGGTCCTACAGTAGGTCTATGTTGTTGTTAGGTGAAGTTATGGGTCCTACAGTAGGTCTATGTTGTTAGGTGAAGTTATGGGTCCTACAGTAGGTCTATGTTGTTGTTAGGTGAAGTTATGGGTCCTACAGTAGGTCTATGTTGTTGTTAGGTGAAGTTATGGGTCCTACAGTAGGTATATGTTGTTAGGTGAAGTTATGGGTCCTACAGTAGGTCTATGTTGTTGTTAGGTGAAGTTATGGGTCCTACAGTAGGTCTATGTTGTTGTTAGGTGAAGTTATGGGTCCTACAGTAGGTCTATGTTATTAGGTGAAGTTATGGGTCCTACAGTAGGTCTATGTTGTTAGGTGAATTTATGGGTCCTACAGTAGTTTATGTTGTTAGTTGAAGTTATGGGTCCTACAGTAGGTCTATGTTGTTAGGTGAAGTTATGGGCCTACAGTAGGTCTATGTTGTTAGGTTAAGTTATGGGTCCTACAGTAGGTCTATGTTGGTAGGTGTAGTTTGGGTCCTACAGTAGGTGTATGTTGTTAGGTGAAGTTGTGGGTCCTACAGTAGGTCTAGGTTGTTGTTTGGTGAAGTTATGGGTCCTACAGTAGGTCTATGTTGTTAGGTGAAGTTATGGGTCCTACAGTAGGTGTATGTTGTTTGGTGAAGTTATGGGTCCTACAGTGGGTCTATGTTGTTGTTAGGTGAAGTTATGGGTCCTACAGTAGGTCTAGGTTGTTAGGTGAAGTTATGGGTCCTACAGTAGGTCTGTGTTATTGTTAGGTGAAGTTATGGGTCCTACAGTGGGTCTATGTTGTTGTTAGGTGAAGTTATGGGTCCTACAGTAGGTCTATGTTGTTGTTAGGTGAAGTTATGGGTCCTACAGTAGGTCTATGTTGTTAGGTGAAGTTATGGGTCCAACAGTAGGTCTATGTTATTGTTAAGTGAAGTTATGGGTCCTACAGTAGGTCTATGTTGTTGTTAGGTATAGTTAAGTGTCCTACAGTTGGTCTATGTTGTTGTTAGGTGAAGTTATGGGTCCTACAGTAGGTATGTGTTATTGTTAGGTGAGGTTATGGGTCTGACAGTAGGTCTATGTTGTTAGGTGAAGTTATGGGTTCTACAGTAGGTCTATGTTGTTGTTTGGTGAAGTTATAGGTCCTACAGTAGGTCTATGTTATTGTTAGTTGAAGTTATGGGTCCTACAGTAGGTCTATGTTGTTAGGTGAATTTATGGGTCCTACAGTAGGTCTATGTTGTTGTTTGGTGAAGTTATAGGTCCTACACTAGGTCTATGTTATTGTTAGTTGAATTTATGGGTCCTACAGTAGGTCTATGTTAGGTGAAGTTATGGGTCCTACAGTAGGTCTATGTTGTTAGGTGAAGTTATTGGTTCTACAGTAGGTCTATGTTGTTAGGTGAAGTTATGGGTCCTACAGTAGGTCTATGTTGTTAGGTGAAGTTATGGGTCCTACAGTAGGTCTATGTTGTTAGGTGAAGTTATGGGTCTTACAGTAGGTCTATGTTGTTGTTAGGTGAAGTTATGGGTCCTACAGTAGGTCTATGTTGTTAGGTGAAGTTATGGGTCCTACAGTAGGTCTATGTTGTTAGGTGAAGTTATGGGTCCTACAGTAGGTCTATGTTGTTAGGTGAAGTTATGGGTCCTACAGTAGGTCTATGTTGTTAGGTGAAGTTATGGGTCCTACAGTAGGTCTATGTTGTTGTTAGGTGAAGTTATGGGTCCTACAGTAGGTCTATGTTGTTGTTAGGTGAAGTTATGGGTCCTACAGTAGGTATATGTTGTTAGGTGAAGTTTTGGGTCCTACAGTAGGTCTATGTTGTTGTTAGGTGAAGTTATGGGTCCTACAGTAGGTCTATGTTGTTGTTAGGTGAAGTTATGGGTCCTACAGTAGGTCTATGTTGTTGTTAGGTGAAGTTATGGGTCCTACAGTAGGTATATGTTGTTAGGTGAAGTTATGGGTCCTACAGTAGGTCTATGTTGTTGTTAGGTGAAGTTATGGGTCCTACAGTAGGTCTATGTTGTTGTTAGGTGAAGTTATGGGTCCTACAGTAGGTCTATGTTGTTAGGTGAAGTTATGGGTCCTACAGTAGGTCTATGTTGTTGTTAGGTGAAGTTATGGGTCCTACAGTAGGTATATGTTGTTAGTTGAAGTTATGGGTCCTACAGTAGGTCTATGTTGTTAGGTGAAGTTATGGGTCCTACAGTAGGTCTATGTTGTTGTTAGGTGAAGTTATGGGTCCTATAGTAGGTGTATGTTGTGAAGTGAAGTTATGGGTCCTACAGTAGGTCTATGTTGTTGTTAGGTGAAGTTATGGGTCCTACAGTAGGTCTATGTTGTTAGGTGAAGTTATGGGTCCTACAGTAGGTCTATGTTGTTGTTAGGTGAAGTTATGGGTCCTACAGTAGGTCTATGTTGTTGTTAGGTGAAGTTATGGGTCCTACAGTAGGTATATGTTGTTAGGTGAAGTTATGGGTCCTACAGTAGGTCTATGTTGTTGTTAGGTGAAGTTATGGGTCCTACAGTAGGTCTATGTTGTTGTTAGGTGAAGTTATGGGTCCTACAGTAGGTCTATGTTATTAGGTGAAGTTATGGGTCCTACAGTAGGTCTATGTTGTTAGGTGAATTTATGGGTCCTACAGTAGTTTATGTTGTTAGTTGAAGTTATGGGTCCTACAGTAGGTCTATGTTGTTAGGTGAAGTTATGGGCCTACAGTAGGTCTATGTTGTTAGGTGAAGTTATGGGTCCTACAGTAGGTCTATGTTGGTAGGTGTAGTTTGGGTCCTACAGTAGGTGTATGTTGTTAGGTGAAGTTGTGGGTCCTACAGTAGGTCTAGGTTGTTGTTTGGTGAAGTTATGGGTCCTACAGTAGGTCTATGTTGTTAGGTGAAGTTATGGGTCCTACAGTAGGTGTATGTTGTTTGGTGAAGTTATGGGTCCTACAGTGGGTCTATGTTGTTGTTAGGTGAAGTTATGGGTCCTACAGTAGGTCTAGGTTGTTAGGTGAAGTTATGGGTCCTACAGTAGGTCTGTGTTATTGTTAGGTGAAGTTATGGGTCCTACAGTGGGTCTATGTTGTTGTTAGGTGACGTTATGGGTCCTACAGTAGGTCTATGTTGTTGTTAGGTGAAGTTATGGGTCCTACAGTAGGTCTATGTTGTTAGGTGAAGTTATGGGTCCAACAGTAGGTCTATGTTATTGTTAAGTGAAGTTATGGGTCCTACAGTAGGTCTATGTTGTTGTTAGGTATAGTTAAGTGTCCTACAGTTGGTCTATGTTGTTGTTAGGTGAAGTTATGGGTCCTACAGTAGGTATGTGTTATTGTTAGGTGAGGTTATGGGTCTGACAGTAGGTCTATGTTGTTAGGTGAAGTTATGGGTTCTACAGTAGGTCTATGTTGTTGTTTGGTGAAGTTACAGGTCCTACAGTAGGTCTATGTTATTGTTAGTTGAAGTTATGGGTCCTACAGTAGGTCTATGTTGTTAGGTGAAGTTATGGGTCCTACAGTAGGTCTATGTTGTTGTTTGGTGAAGTTATAGGTCCTACACTAGGTCTATGTTATTGTTAGTTGAATTTATGGGTCCTACAGTAGGTCTATGTTAGGTGAAGTTATGGGTCCTACAGTAGGTCTATGTTGTTAGGTGAAGTTATTTGTTTTACAGTAGGTCTATGTTGTTAGGTGAAGTTATGGGTCCTACAGTAGGTCTATGTTGTTAGGTGAAGTTATGGGTCCTACAGTAGGTCTATGTTGTTAGGTGAAGTTATGGGTCTTACAGTAGGTCTATGTTGTTGTTAGGTGAAGTTATGGGTCCTACAGTAGGTCTATGTTGTTAGGTGAAGTTATGGGTCCTACAGTAGGTCTATGTTGTTAGGTGAAGTTATGGGTCCTACAGTAGGTCTATGTTGTTAGGTGAAGTTATGGGTCCAACAGTAGGTCTATGTTGTTAGGTAAAGTTATGGGTCCTACAGTAGGTCTATGTTGTTGTTAGGTGAAGTTATGGGTCCTACAGTAGGTCTATGTTGTTGTTAGGTGAAGTTATGGGTCCTACAGTAGGTATATGTTGTTAGGTGAAGTTTTGGGTCCTACAGTAGGTCTATGTTGTTGTTAGGTGAAGTTATGGGTCCTACAGTAGGTCTATGTTGTTGTTAGGTGAAGTTATGGGTCCTACAGTAGGTGTATGTTGTGAAGTGAAGTTATGGGTCCTACAGTAGGTCTATGTTGTTATTAGGTGAAGTTATGGGTCCTACAGTAGGTCTATGTTGTTAGGTGAAGTTATGGGTCCTACATTAGGTCTATGTTGTTGTTAGGTGAAGTTATGGGTCCTACAGTAGGTCTATGTTGTTAGGTGAAGTTATGGGTCCTACATTAGGTCTATGTTGTTGTTAGGTGAAGTTATGGGTCCTACACTAGGTCTATGTTATTGTTAGTTGAATTTATGGGTCCTACAGTAGGTCTATGTTAGGTGAAGTTATGGGTCCTACAGTAGGTCTATGTTGTTAGGTGAAGTTATTGGTTTTACAGTAGGTCTATGTTGTTAGGTGAAGTTATGGGTCCTACAGTAGGTCTATGTTGTTAGGTGAAGTTATGGGTCCTACAGTAGGTCTATGTTGTTAGGTGAAGTTATGGGTCTTACAGTAGGTCTATGTTGTTGTTAGGTGAAGTTATGGGTCCTACAGTAGGTCTATGTTGTTAGGTGAAGTTATGGGTCCTACAGTAGGTCTATGTTGTTAGGTGAAGTTATGGGTCCTACAGTAGGTCTATGTTGTTAGGTGAAGTTATGGGTCCAACAGTAGGTCTATGTTGTTAGGTGAAGTTATGGGTCCTACAGTAGGTCTATGTTGTTGTTAGGTGAAGTTATGGGTCCTACAGTAGGTCTATGTTGTTGTTAGGTGAAGTTATGGGTCCTACAGTAGGTATATGTTGTTAGGTGAAGTTTTGGGTCCTACAGTAGGTCTATGTTGTTGTTAGGTGAAGTTATGGGTCCTACAGTAGGTCTATGTTGTTGTTAGGTGAAGTTATGGGTCCTACAGTAGGTGTATGTTGTGAAGTGAAGTTATGGGTCCTACAGTAGGTCTATGTTGTTATTAGGTGAAGTTATGGGTCCTACAGTAGGTCTATGTTGTTAGGTGAAGTTATGGGTCCTACATTAGGTCTATGTTGTTGTTAGGTGAAGTTATGGGTCCTACAGTAGGTCTATGTTGTTGTTAGGTGAAGTTATGGGTCCTACAGTAGGTATATGTTGTTAGGTGAAGTTATGGGTCCTACAGTAGGTCTATGTTGTTGTTAGGTGAAGTTATGGGTCCTACAGTAGGTCTATGTTGTTGTTAGGTGAAGTTATGGGTCCTACAGTAGGTCTAGGTTGTTAGGTGAAGTTATGGGTCCTACAGTAGGTCTGTGTTATTGTTAGGTGAAGTTATGGGTCCTACAGTGGGTCTATGTTGTTGTTAGGTGAAGTTATGGGGCCTACAGTAGGTCTATGTTGTTAGGTGAAGTTATGGGTCCTACAGTATGTCTATGTTATTGTTAAGTGAAGTTATGGGTCCTACAGTAGGTCTATGTTGTTAGGTAAAGTTATGGGTCCTACAGTAGGTCTATGTTGTTAGGTGAAGTTATGGGTCCTACAGTAGGTCTATGTTGTTAGGTTAAGTTATGGGTCCTACAGTAGGTCTATGTTGTTGTTAGGTGAAGTTATGGGTCCTACAGTAGGTCTATGTTGTTAGGTGAAGTTATGGGTCCTACAGTAGGTCTATGTTGTTAGGTGAAGTTATGGGTCCTACAGTAGGTCTATGTTGTTAGGTGAAGTTATGGGTCCTACAGTAGGTCTATGTTGTTAGGTGAAGTTATGGGTCCTACAGTAGGTCTATGTTGTTGTTAGGTGAAGTTATGGGTCCTACAGTAGGTCTATGTTGTTGTTAGGTGAAGTTATGGGTCCTACAGTAGGTATATGTTGTTAGGTGAAGTTTTGGGTCCTACAGTAGGTCTATGTTGTTGTTAGGTGAAGTTATGGGTCCTACAGTAGGTCTATGTTGTTGTTAGGTGAAGTTATGGGTCCTACAGTAGGTCTATGTTATTAGGTGAAGTTATGGGTCCTACAGTAGGTCTATGTTGTTAGGTGAATTTATGGGTCCTACAGTAGTTTATGTTGTTAGTTGAAGTTATGGGTCCTACAGTAGATCTATGTTGTTAGCTGAAGTTATGGGTCCTACAGTAGGTCTATGTTTTTAGTTGAAGTTATGGGTCCTACAGTAGGTCTATGTTGGTAGGTGTAGTTATGGGTCCTACAGTAGGTGTATGTTGTTAGGTGAAGTTATGGGTCCTACAGTAGGTCTAGGTTGTTGTTTGGTGAAGTTATGGGTCCTACAGTAGGTCTATGTTGTTAGGTGAAGTTATGGGTCCTACAGTAGGTGTATGTTGTTTGGTGAAGTTATGGGTCCTACATGGGGTCTATGTTGTTGTTAGGTGAAGTTATGGGTCTTACAGTAGGTCTATGTTGTTAGGTGAAGTTATGGGTCCTACAGTAGGTCTATATTGTTGTTAGGTGAAGTTATGAGTCCTACAGTAGGTATATGTTGTTGTTAGGTGAAGTTATGGGTCCTAGAGTAGGTGTATGTTGTGAAGTGAAGTTATGGGTCCTACAGTAGGTCTATGTTGTTAGGTGAAGTTATGGGTCCTACAGTAGGTCTATGTTGTTAGGTGAAGTTATGGGTCCTACAGTAGGTCTATGATGTTAGGTGAAGTTATGGGTCCTACAGTAGGTCTGTGTTATTGTTAGGTGAGGTTATGTGTCTGACAGTAGGTCTATGTTGTTAGGTGAAGTTATGGGTTCTACAGTAGGTCTATGTTGTTGTTTGGTGAAGTTATAGGTCCTACAGTAGGTCTATGTTATTGTTAGTTGAAGTTATGGGTCCTACAGTAGGTCTATGTTGTTAGGTGAAGTTATGGGTCCTACAGTAGGTCTATGTTGTTGTTTGGTGAAGTTATAGGTCCTACACTAGGTCTATGTTATTGTTAGTTGAAGTTATGGGTCCTACAGTAGGTCTATGTTGTTAGGTGAAGTTATGGTTCCTACAGTAGGTCTATGTTGTTAGGTGAAGTTATTGGTTCTACAGTAGGTCTATGTTGTTAGGTGAAGTTATGGGTCCTACAGTAGGTCTATGTTGTTAGGTGAAGTTATGGGTCCTACAGTAGGTCTATGTTGTTAGGTGAAGTTATGGGTCCTACAGTAGGTCTATGTTGTTAGGTGAAGTTATGGGTCCTACAGTAGGTCTATGTTGTTAGGTGAAGTTATGGGTCCTACAGTAGGTCTATGTTGTTGTTAGGTGAAGTTATGGGTCCTACAGTAGGTCTATGTTGTTAGGTGAAGTTATGGGTCCTACAGTAGGTCTATGTTGTTAGGTGAAGTTATGGGTCCTACAGTAGGTCTATGTTGTTAGGTGAAGTTATGGGTCCTACAGTAGGTCTATGTTGTTAGGTGAAGTTATGGGTCCTACAGTAGGTCTATGTTGTTGTTAGGTGAAGTTATGGGTCCTACAGTAGGTCTATGTTGTTGTTAGGTGAAGTTATGGGTCCTACAGTAGGTATATGTTGTTAGGTGAAGTTTTGGGTCCTACAGTAGGTCTATGTTGTTGTTAGGTGAAGTTATGGGTCCTACAGTAGGTCTATGTTGTTGTTAGGTGAAGTTATGGGTCCTACAGTAGGTCTATGTTATTAGGTGAAGTTATGGGTCCTACAGTAGGTCTATGTTATTAGGTGAAGTTATGGGTCCTACAGTAGGTCTATGTTGTTAGGTGAATTTATGGTTCCTACAGTAGTTTATGTTGTTAGTTGAAGTTATGGGTCCTACAGTAGGTCTATGTTGTTAGCTGAAGTTATGGGTCCTACAGTAGGTCTATGTTTTTAGTTGAAGTTATGGGTCCTACAGTAGGTCTATGTTGGTAGGTGTAGTTATGGGTCCTACAGTAGGTGTATGTTGTTAGCTGAAGTTATGGGTCCTACAGTAGGTCTATGTTTTTAGTTGAAGTTATGGGTCCTACAGTAGGTCTATGTTGGTAGGTGTAGTTATGGGTCCTACAGTAGGTGTATGTTGTTAGGTGAAGTTATGGGTCCTACAGTAGGTCTAGGTTGTTGTTTGGTGAAGTTATGGGTCCTACAGTAGGTCTATGTTGTTAGGTTAAGTTATGGGTCCTACAGTAGGTGTATATTGTTTGGTGAAGTTATGGGTCCTACATGGGGTCTATGTTGTTGTTAGGTGAAGTTATGGGTCCTACAGTAGGTCTATATTGTTGTTAGGTGAAGTTATGGGTCCTACAGTAGGTATATGTTGTTGTTAGGTGAAGTTATGGGTCCTAGAGTAGGTGTATGTTGTGAAGTGAAGTTATGGGTCCTACAGTAGGTCTATGTTGTTAGGTGAAGTTATGGGTCCTACAGTAGGTCTATGTTGTTAGGTGAAGTTATGGGTCCTACAGTAGGTCTATGTTGTTAGGTGAAGTTATGGGTCCTAAAGTAGGTCTATGTTGTTAGGTGAAGTTATGGGTCCTACAGTAGGTCTATGTTGTTGTTAGGTGAAGTTATGGGTCCTACAGTAGGTCTATGTTGTTAGGTGAAGTTATGGGTCCTACAGTAGGTCTATGTTGTTAGGTGAAGTTATGGGTCCTACAGTAGGTCTATGTTGTTAGGTGAAGTTATGGGTCCTACAGTAGGTCTATGTTGTTAGGTGAAGTTATGGGTCCTACAGTAGGTCTATGTTGTTGTTGTTAGGTGAAGTTATGGGTCCTACAGTAGGTATATGTTGTTGTTAGGTGAAGTTATGGGTCCTACAGTAGGTATATGTTGTTAGGTGAAGTTTTGGGTCCTACAGTAGGTATATGTTGTTGTTAGGTGAAGTTATGGGTCCTACAGTAGGTCTATGTTGTTGTTAGGTGAAGTTATGGGTCCTACAGTAGGTCTATGTTATTAGGTGAAGTTATGGGTCCTACAGTAGGTCTATGTTGTTAGGTGAATTTATGGGTCCTACAGTAGTTTATGTTGTTAGTTGAAGTTATGGGTCCTACAGTAGGTCTATGTTGTTAGGTGAAGTTATGGGTCCTACAGTAGGTCTATGTTGTTAGGTGAAGTTATGGGTCCTACAGTAGGTCTATGTTGGTAGGTGTAGTTATGGGTCCTACAGTAGGTGTATGTTGTTAGGTGAAGTTATGGGTCCTACAGTAGGTCTAGGTTGTTGTTTGGTGAAGTTATGGGTCCTACAGTAGGTCTATGTTGTTAGGTGAAGTTATGGGTCCTACAGTAGGTGTATGTTGTTTGGTGAAGTTATGGGTCCTACAGTGGGTCTATGTTGTTGTTAGGTGAAGTTATGGGTCTTACAGTAGGTCTATGTTGTTAGGTGAAGTTATGGGTCCTACAGTAGGTCTATGTTGTTGTTAGGTGAAGTTATGGGTCCTACAGTAGGTATATGTTGTTGTTAGGTGAAGTTATGGGTCCTACAGTAGGTGTATGTTGTGAAGTGAAGTTATGGGTCCTACAGTAGGTCTATGTTGTTATTAGGTGAAGTTATGGGTTCTACAGTAGGTCTATGTTATATAAATACCTATTTTGGATGCAGCTCTTGTTAGCTTGAATGCTAACGCTCATTAACAGGCTGGTAGCAAAGCTAGCCAAAGAGCATTTTACTGGTTGAAGTTTAAATGTTTTTTAAGTATAAATCAGTTGTTTTTTGACGATGCCACAAACATTATATTAAGCAGGACATTCAAACGAGCCTTACTTACAATTATCATCCAAAAGTAGTGTGAAATGCAGTCATAAGACAACCTGTAAATGGAGGCTATTTTTGCTGGCAGCCTCTGAGAACTCCCCTGAGTTTTCCCCCACAGTGGTGAATTAGTGAATAGCGACACAGAGCTTAATGTGAGTTTCCTTGAGTAGCACTCCTGATCTTCCACTGATAGTGCGCTGTAATATTCAGAATACGTTGTGAAAAACTACAATCTTCGCTCACCATTGTTGCTCCATGCAGATATACTACATCCATAACTAGAGGTTATTAGCATGGAGGAGTTCAGATATACTACATCCATAACTAGCGGTTATTAGCATGGAGGAGTTCAGATATACTACATCCATAACTAGAGGTTATTAGCATGGAGGAGTTCAGATATACTACATCCATAACTAGCGGTTATTAGCATGGAGGAGTTCAGATATACTACATCCATAACTAGCGGTTATTAGCATGGAGGAGTTCAGATACACTACATCCATAACTAGAGGTAATTAGCATGGAGGAGTTCAGATATACTACATCCATAACTAGAGGTTATTAGCATGGAGGAGTTCAGATATACTACATCCATAACTAGAGGTTATTAGCATGGAGGAGTTCAGATATACTACATCCATAACTAGAGGTTATTAGCATGGAGGAGTGCAGATATACTACATCCATAACTAGAGGTTATTAGCAGGGAGGAGTTCAGATATACTACATCCATAATTAGAGGTTATTAGCATGGAGGAGTTCAGATATACTACATCCATAACTAGAGGTTATTAGCATGGAGGAGTTCAGATATACTACATCCATAACTAGAGGTTATTAGCATGGAGGAGTTCAGATATACTACATCCATAACTAGAGGTTATTAGCATGGAGGAGTTCAGATATACTACATCCATAATTAGAGGTTATTAGCATGGAGGAGTTCAGATATACTACATCCATAACTAGTGGTTATTAGCATGGAGGAGTTCAGATATACTACATCCATAACTAGAGGTTATTAGCATGGAGGAGTTCAGATATACTACATCCATAACTAGCGGTTATTAGCATGGAGGAGTTCAGATATACTACATCCATAACTAGCAGTTTCATTATTAGCAGGGAGGAGTTCAGATATACTACATCCATAATTAGAGGTTATTAGCATGGAGGAGTTCAGATATACTACATCCATAACTAGCGGTTATTAGCATGGAGGAGTTCAGATATACTACATCCATAACTAGAGGTTATTAGCATGGAGGAGTTCAGATATACTACATCCATAACTAGCGGTTATTAGCATGGAGGAGTTCAGATATACTACATCCATAACTAGCGGTTATTAGCATGGAGAAGTTCAGATATACTACATCCATAACTAGAGGTTATTAGCATGGAGGAGTTCAGATATACTACATCCATAACTAGAGGTTATTAGCATGGAGGAGTTCAGATATACTACATCCATAACTAGAGGTTATTAGCATGGAGGAGTTCAGAAATACTACATCCATAACTAGCGGTTATTAGCATGGAGGAGTTCAGATATACTACATCCATAACTAGCGGTTATTAGCATGGAGGAGTTCAGATACACTACATCCATAACTAGAGGTTATTAGCATGGAGGAGTTCAGATACACTACATCCATAACTAGAGGTTATTAGCATGGAGGAGTTCAGATACACTACATCCATAACTAGAGGTTATTAGCATGGAGGAGTTCAGATATACTACATCCATAACTAGAGGTTATTAGCATGGAGGAGTTCAGATATACTACATCCATAACTAGAGGTTATTAGCATGGAGGAGTTCAGATATACTACATCCATAACTAGAGGTTATTAGCATGGAGGAGTTCAGATATACTACATCCATAACTAGAGGTTATTAGCATGGAGGAGTTCAGATATACTACATCCATAACTAGAGGTTATTAGCATGGAGGAGTTCAGATATACTACATCCATAACTAGAGGTTATTAGCATGGAGGAGTTCAGATATACTACATCCATAACTAGAGGTTATTAGCATGGAGGAGTTCAGATATACTACATCCATAACTAGAGGTTATTAGCATGGAGGAGTTCAGATACACTACATCCATAACTAGAGGTTATTAGCATGGAGGAGTTCAGATATACTATATCCATAACTAGAGGTTATTAGCATGGAGGAGTTCAGATATACTATATCCATAACTAGAGGTTATTAGCATGGAGGAGTTCAGATATACTACATCCATAACTAGAGGTTATTAGCATGGAGGAGTTCAGATATACTACATCCATAATTTGAGGTTATTAGCATGGAGGAGTTCAGATATACTACATCCATAACTAGAGGTTATTAGCATGGAGGAGTTCAGATACACTACATCCATAACTAGAGGTTATTAGCATGGAGGAGTTCAGATATACTACATCCATAACTAGAGGTTATTAGCATGGAGGAGTTCAGATATACTACATCCATAACTAGCGGTTTCAGTATTAGCAGGGAGGAGTTTCTGCAACCAAATTGCATGCGCATCACCCTTGTGCAGACATTTTAGCAAACACAGAAAGGGGCCTACATTCTAGCCTAGAATCATCCATTTTACTACTAAATTGAAAAAAGAAAGACTAAATATGACTGTTGTTGTCACTGACTGTCATATTAAGACAATTGTCAAATAAGAATGTAAAAGCATTTAAACATTCATTACAGATGTAAATTGGACAACATCATGGGCATCACCTTTTAGCTAAAAGAAACAGTGGATTTCTGCTGTTGTGGGTCTTTAACCATCTGTCTGACTTTGTTGTTCACACAGGAGCGAGACGTGACTATCATGGATCCTCTGGGGAGCCTCAACAACATCATGAAGCTGAGGAGTCAGTGAAGAGTCCCTCCAGATCAGAACACCTCAAGAAACACCAGCGGAAACCCACAGGGAAGAAATATCACCACTGCTCTGACTGTGGGAAGATATTCAACTATTCTACAGACCTTAAAAGACATCAGAGAATCCATACAGGAGAGAAACCTTATAGCTGTAATCAATGTGGGAAGAGTTACTCAAGATCAAATTCACTAAAAGTACACCAGAGAATTCACACAGGTGATAAATCTCACTGCTGCTCTGACTGTGGGAAGAGATTCAACTCTTCAACAGACCTTAAAAGACATCAGAGAATCCATACAGGAGAGAAACCTTATAGCTGTGATCAATGTGGGAAGAGTTTTACTACATCTAGCCATCTGACTATGCACCAGAGAACACACACAGGAGAGAAACCTTATAGCTGTGATCAATGTGGGAAGAGTTTTACTACATCTAGCCAGCTGACTATACACCAGAGAACACACACAGGACAGAAACCATACCACTGCTCTGACTGTGGAAAGAGTTTTGTTTCTTCCCAATATTTAAAATCACACAAGAGAAGACACACAATAGCGAAACCTTACCACTGCTCTGACTGTGGAAAGAGTTTTGTTTCATCCCAATATTTAAAATCACACCAGAGAACACACACAGGAGAGAAGCCTTATAGCTGTGATCAATGTGGGAAGAGTTTTAGTCAATCAAACAACCTGTTGGTACATTTGAGAATGCACACTGGAGAGAAACCTCATAGCTGTTATCAATGTGGGAAGAGTTTTACTTCATCTAGCCAGCTGACTACACACCAGAGAACACACACAGGAGAGAAACCTTGTAGCTGTGATCAATGCGGGAAGAGTTTTACTACATCTAGCCAGCTGACTACACACCAGAGAACACACACAGGAGAGAAACCTTATAACTGTGATCAATGCGTGAAGAGTTTTACTACATCTAGCCAGCTGACTATTCACCAGAGAACACACACAGAAGAGAAACCACACCACTGCTCTGATTGTGGGAAGAGTTTTGTTTCGTCCCAATATTTAGAATCACACCAGAGAACACACACAGGAGAGAAGCCTTATAGCTGTGATCAATGTGGGAAGAGTTTTAGTCAATCAAGCTACCTGATGGTACATTTGAGAACGCACACTGGAGAGAAACCTTATAGCTGTGATCAATGTGGGAAGAGTTTTAGTGATTCAAGCAACCTGAGGGCACATTTGAGAACACACACTAGAGAGAAACCTTATAGCTGTGATCAATGTGGGAAGAGTTTTAGTGATTCAAGCATCCTGATGGTACATTTGAGAACACACACTAGAGAGAAACCTTATAGCTGTGATCAATGTGGCAAGAGATACGCTGCTAAAAGAACTCTGATTCAACATCAGAAAGTACATACATGAAGGAGTTGTTTCATGATATCAATTAAATAATGTCACAATGTTTTAACATTGTTGTATGAGTATTTTAATGCATTTTACAATGTAGAACCATTTACATTTTACATTTTTAGTCATTTAGCAGACGCTCTTATCCAGAGCGACTTACAGTTAGTGAGTGCATACATTATTTTTGTATTTTTCATACTGGCCCCCCGTGGGAATCGAACCCACAACCCTGGCGTTGCAAACGCCATGTTCTACCAACTGAGCTACATCCCTGCTGGCCATTCCCTCCCCTACCCTGGACGACGCTGGGCCAATTGTGCGCCGCACCAACCGTTTTCCCCCTGTTCTATTGATTTCAGCGTGATATGGATATTAGCCTCATCAGAGGGAAAATCCAGGCTCTGAAATGAGTTGTGTTACACTTACCACGTTGGCGACCCACTTGAATCAAAATGCAACACTTCTAAATGTAGCTAGCTGTTTTCTACAAATTGTCCTCTGACCAGTGATGTACACATTATTCCCAGATTCCGTGTGGTTTTTGAGCTGTTAGTTTTAACAGGACGTGCAACCTCATCTCCCCCCTCGCGCAATTGATTTCAACGTGATATCGATATGAGTGATGACAAATAAGTGTTGCGTTTCTCTTCGTTTTGGGGACCGCTAAATTTAAATGCATCACTCCAAAATGTAGCTGAATGTCTTCTGCAGGTTGTCCTCTAACCAGTGAAGTAAAAGATATCTCCCGTTTCCATGTGTATTTTTTTGTTGTGTTAGTTTCAACAGCACGTACAACCTGATTTCCCCCCCTAATCGATATTAGTGATTTATTGCCACTTGTCAAAACAACAGTGTTTTTGGTGCTTGTGCAGTTAATAAGGTGGTTGTTTAAATAAATACAAGTATGATTACTATTGTGGAACATGTATGTGTCGATAGTACATTTTATGTTTAGGTTTTCCATTTATCACAAACTGTTTCTGCATATTGGTTATTGATTTGGACACGTTAAAACTGTGTTTTGACATTGGGCAGTATCCCACCTTGCAAAATATAGTTGAAAAGAAGACTATGCTCGAGGTCCAATCAACGTTTGGTTTTGGTTGAAAGTTAAAGTTAAAAATATGTATTTTTTAGGTCGTTGTTTCAACGACTTGAAAACAACTTCATTTCAACGTACTTGCAGCCTATAAACATGGACGCAGGATAACACATGCGTCTATGAACTGTTTTATTAACAATCTTACATCACTCCAGTATTTCTTTACAACATTCAAGTGCTAATTGTCTTTATTCCACTACTGAAGGAGCATGACTCAAAACACCTACTCATATTTCAAACATCCAGCCTGACAAAATATACATTTTTAATTATTCCATGCCTCCCTATTGGAAATGAATTATTGCCAATACATAGGGACAAAGGGGGTGTACATTCGGTTTTGATATTTCATAATATTTCCATTTCATGTAACATTTAGTAATCATAATAATTTATGTGACTAAATGAAAAAAAAATTTTGCACAATTATATTGTTTATAAACAGTGTAGTAAAACCAGCTTATATTTTGGGCTGGATATTACATCATATTCTTACTGTTTTAACCAATGTTATTTCCTTAGATGCTCTTTAGTCTTTCAGCTTTTATTGATATTCTTTAGTTTTTTATCCACTGTTTGTTGTTTAAATATTTCAGTTTTTATTTTCATAGTTTTTATTCATTTTTTCCTGTGAATTGCGTTGCATTTCATGTCTGAAATGTGCAATATAAATAAACTATACTGAACAAAAATATAAACGCAACAACGTAAAGTGTTGGTCCCATGTTTCATGAGCTGAAATAAAAGATCCCAGAAATGTTCCATACTCACAAAAAGATTATTTCTCTCAAATGTTGTTCACATCCCTGTTAGTGAGCATTTCTCCTCCTTTGCCATAATAATCCATCCACTTCACAGCTGTGGCATATCAAGAAGCTGATTAAACAGCATGATCATTACACAGGTGCATCTTGTGCTAGGCACAATAAAAGGCCACTTTAAAATATGCAGTTTTATCACACAATGCAATGCCACAGATGACTAGAGTTTTGAAGAAGCGTGCAATTGGCGTGCTGACTGCAGGAATGTCCACCAGAGTTGTTGCCAGAGAATTGAATGTTAATTTCTCTACCATAATCCGCCTCCAACGTTGTTTTAGAGAATTTGGCCGTACGTCCAACCGGCCTCACAACTGCAGAGCACGTGTATGGCGTCGTGTGGGGGAGCGGTTTGCTGATGTCAACAGAATGCCCCATGGTGGGGTTATGGTATGGGCAGGCATAAGCTACGGACACAATTGCATTTTACCGATGGCAATTGAAATGCCAAAGATACCGTGACGAGATCCTGACGCCAATTTTGAGGCCCATTTTTTTTGCGCCGCCTCATGGGTCTCACAGTCACGGCAGGATGTGACACTGCCTGGGATCGAACCCGGGTCTGTAGTGACACCTCATGGGTCTCACAGTCACGGCAGGCTGTGACACCGCCTGGGATCGAACCCGGGTCTGTAGTGACGCCTCATGGGTCTCACAGTCACGGCAGGCTGTGACACCGCCTGGGATCGAACCCGGGTCTGTAGTGACGCCTCATGGGTCTCACAGTCACGGCAGGCTGTGACACCGCCTGGGATCGAACCCGGGTCTGTAGTGACGCCTCATGGGTCTCAAAGTCACGGCAGGCTGTGACACCGCCTGGGATCGAACCCGGGTCTGTAGTGACGCCTCATGGGTCTCACAGTCATAACTCTTAATAAAAATGTGAAATGGAACAATTAAATACATTACAATCAACAGAGGTTCATAAATTATACTGACTTTTTATTAAGAGTTATCCAAAGAAATATTGATTCAAATCCTGACACTGAGTCAGTATAATTTATGAACCTCTGTTGATTGTAATGTATTTAATTGTTCCATTTCCAGTGTTGCTTCCGTCCCTCTCCTCGCCCCTACCTGGGCTTGAACCAGGGATCCTCTGCAAACATCGACAACAGTCACCCTCGAAACACCGTTACCCGTCGCTCCACAAAAGGCCGCGGCCCTTGCAGAGTGACGTCACCGATTGAAACGCTACTAGTGCGCACCGCTAACTAGCTAGCCATTTCACACCGGTTACATCAGCATTGTCAACGCTGGGAGAACAAGTACAGGGAACAAGTAAGATGACCTGGCAGAATAGACAGGCTCTGGATTGGCTCCTAGCAGAAAAAGGCAGAGTCTGTGTTATGTTCGGAAGCGAGGGCTGCACTTTTAGTCCTAATAATACTTCCCCCAGGAGGAATATTCTCTGAGGCAATGATCAAGCTTAAAGGATTGAGACAGGAAGTCAAGATAATACTGCCCCCAGGAGGAATATTCTCTGAGGCAATGATCAAGCTTAAAGGATTGAGACAGGAAGTCAAGATAATACCTCCCCAGGAGGAATATTCTCTGAGGCAATGATCAAGCTTAAAGGATTGAGACAGGAAGTCAAGATAATACTGCCCCCAGGAGGAATATTCTCTGAGGCAATGATCAAGCTTAAAGGATTGAGACAATGCTGGGCAGGACACGTGTGCCTGGGATTGGCTGGTTCTTGACATTTGGAAAACGGGGAGCAATGTTCACTAAAAATGGCAATGATAATAAGCATAGCACTGGTAGTAATGGGAATAGTATTGTTGCTGTTTGTTGCCATTGCTGAAAACCCAGTTGATCAGAACCACGGTGAAACTGTCAGGTGTTGCTGTAGGTAGGTGTGGTGTGGAATCAGGCGCAGGACGCAGAAGTTAAGTCCAACAAAGACTTTTAGTAGTGTCGTAGTAAATATATTTGTTATAGTGAATATGGAATATGATATGTTGAGTAAAATGTTGTGCTAAGATCTATTTGGGTCAAGAGCTGGTTATAAGTTCTGTTCCTATCCAATAACAATGGACAAAAGGGTCCTATCTTGTCAGCCTTGTCAGCAGGTGGCCAAGGACAACACCCACGCCATAGGCCTCTCAGTTCTTCCAACTCACGAGTTCTTGCTCTGAGGACACACACACACACACACACACACACACACACACACACACACACACACACACACACATACACACATCATCACTGATAACACACACACACACACACACACACATCATCACTGTTAAACACACACACACACACACACACACACACACACACACACACACACACATCATCACTGTTAAACACACACACACACACACACAAAAATCCCCTCTCTTAGGCTGAACATTTGTGACACTAGCCTGGAGGGGACCTCGCCCAACTCATCAGGACCAATCAGAAGATCCGAACTACTAGATTCAACCTACTTCATTTATTGCATAAAATGTCTGCACACAATGTTTCGGGGCTCTCTCTTCAGATAGCTCCCTAAGAGTTTGACGAACGAGTCCGTGCACGCGATTCCAGATATCTTTACCTCTGAATAAACTGCCTTTATTATATCATATCCACCCTGTCCAAAGTCTCTACTTGGTCTCAGTTCTCCAGTAAGCTTGTGATCATCAACAAAATTGGTAGCAGAGGATGGTTTTCTAACTCTGAATTCGGTCCATAAAAGTTGATAGAGAAAAGAGACAAGTAAGAGACGGATCAGAAAGGACGGGTGACCTGTTCGCAGGAGCAGCCGGGAATCCAGCTCACCTCAGGAAACTGATCTAGACGGCCGACAATATACAAAGGTAAGCAGAACCTGTTAAAACAAAATCTGCATATTGTATTATAGGATAAACCAAAATTAAGATCAGTAGTACTGAGCGTGAGTATGGATTACTGTTAAATTTATAACATATCTATTATGACTCAAAAGGCATATATGTAAAGATATCTGAAATCTTTAGGTTTTTACTGTTGAAATGTGACTCTCTAGGTGAGGAGTCTAGTTACAGAGGTTGTGGTTCACAAGAGAAGGACCCTTTTATTTTTACTGTTGAATTGTGACTCTCTAGGTGAGGAGTCTAGTTACAGAGGTTGTGGTTCACAAGAGAAGGACCCTTTTATTTTTACTGTTGAATTGTGGCTCTCTAGTGAGGAGCCTATTTACAGAGGTTTTGGTTCACAAGAGAAGGACCCTTTTATTTTTACTGTTGATATCTGAAATCATAGGTTTTTACTGTTGAAATGTGACTCTAAGAGAAGAAGTCTAGTTACAGTGGTTCACAAGAGAAGGACCGACTTTTATTTTCTGTTGAATTGTGGCTCTCTAGTGAGGAGCCTATTTACAGAGGTTTTGGTTCACAAGAGATGGACCCTTTTATTTGATCCACAAGAGAAGGATCTGGTGGCTTGATAAAAAGATTCAGATAGTCGGGTTGAGTTAATTCCGTGAGAATCCAAGTCCAGAAAAGGTTCTCCCGACTAGACGTCAGTTGAATGGTTAAAACGACTGGGAGTCTTGGTTGAGGAGAATCAATAAAATAAAATAAAAATACAAGTTCAGATAGTCGGGCAATGGTTGACTTGGCACTCAACTAGATGTACTGTGAAGAACTCAAACTGAATTCATGTGTTGATGTTGATATGTAATGCAAAATGTAAATGTTGGAATGTTAACCTGAATGTTGTGTAAGATTGGCCGTTTCATGAGACTAACTAGTTGATAACTTTTAAGAGGACCACCGAGTCCTATTCGGCCTGTTGTGCAGCCGCTACGCTGAAAGCTGACTTGTACTTTTTCCCTCTTGTGGTGTTGGTATTTCCCTAAATTCTAAAATTAAATTGATAATTATTTTAGGAGCGCTCGAGTTTGTTAATATATTGTTCCAAAATTGCAATTCTGATACCTTTTGGGAAAATATATAATAACTCGAATACCTGAAAAACAATAATAACTTTTGCAAATAATTCCTAAAATTAAATTGATAATTATTTTAGGAGCGTTCGAGTTTGTTAATATATTGTTCCAAAAGGGCGATTCTGATACCTTTTGGGAAAATATATAATAACTTGAATAACTGAAAAACAATAATACCTTTTGCAAAATAATTCCTAATAATAAATTATTTAAAATTCTTTGTGTACGAGGGTGGGACATCAGAGATAAGTCTGAGTCAGCGCCAAGAATACATTGCTGGTTTCGGCCAGTGACGGGATAAGTGTATAAAGATAGTAAAGCAAAATGGCAGGGCCAAACCCAACCATACCCAAATTTAATGAATACTTAGAACAACGAATGACAGGGAGAGTAATGCCAGAGTCCACCAAGGGAGGGAGGTTATATGCCCGCCCTTGATGTAAAACAGATAGAAATGACTGATTATGTGTAGAAATTGACGGAATTTTCTGCAGCACTCTCTTCTCAGGTGTGGAAGGCCCAGGAGGGGGAGCTGTCAGGAAACACGCCACCACTGAAGGTAAAAGTGGGAGACTGGGTGAGGGTGAAAGTCCACAAAAGAAAGTGGCTGGAACCCAGGTGGACTGGACCGTACGAAGTGAAGGAGCTTACTTCACACTCAGTCCAGGTCAGAGGTAAATCAGGCGCACCCTGGCACCATCTAACACACTGCACTCCAGCCCCCACTCCTTCCAGACTATTGTCTGAAGTAAGAGCTGATTTGAGCAGCGAGAACCAATCCTGACAACACAATGAAGAAACCCTTATGGGAACAACAATCTCACCCAGGGTGAAGAACTTTTTCCCCCTGGGAGAGATTGGGAGTGTCTGAATGTTTGTATGTATGTTTTCTGATAGGAATTGGACTCCTGCTGGGCACTCCTTATGAGGTGTTGTTGTGTGAAGCTATTTTGAATTACTTGTTAAATTGACTTGTAATATAGAAGAGGTGGCTAAGGGATTTTTAACAGTACCAACCATGGGGGGGGGGGGCAAATCCTCACAAGAGGTCCCAGAATTTACTGGGGACGAGAAATGCTTGATGTAATTCAAATGGAATCCAGGGATAGAAGAAATCTCCATTATATAACCAGGTGGAGGGAGAGGTATGGTTTTGAGGGACGTCTGGACGCAGATAAACTCGAATCCATGCTTAAACAGATACATAAGGTGTGTAAAGGAGAAATAAGCAGTGAGAGAGAGAGAGAGTAGGAGGGGGCCAGTACCCACTGATAGCCTTACCTAATCTATGGGGGGGGAATGAAAGGGGCCCCAGCAACCTTAGATGTATACAGTAATAATAATAATATGCCATTTAGCAGACAGGCCATGAACACAGAGGACGTGGCCAGAGCGGTAGAAAGAATGACCCACCCCAAGACAGGAATAGTAAGGTTTGGGCTGCCGTTAGAGGGCAGTGGGTTTCAGGGGATGCCCATAGGACACTTTTGCCATGGGCCGATTACGGAGAGTATGTTGGGAAAATAACTGAATTGTGTAATAGCCTCAGAGAGACATGCAATCCATCAGACAGGAGAGAGGAGAGAGAAGTCCATCCCCCAGCTTTGAGCGTGAGAAAGAGGAAGATAAGGCGTGACTAGTCCTTGAGGGAGAAATAGTAGACTCTAGTGGGGGGAAGACTAAGGAACCCTTTTGATCCAAATTGTGAGGTGTTTGAATTGGCTACTATTGACTCAGCACTTCAACAGGAACAGAGAAACCTAATTTGGCATTGACAGTAATGGGTATGAAAATTAAATGGATGATGGGGTTTTGTATTGAATTAGAGACAGTGAGACTATTAGTCAATACCTAGGAGAGAAGAGAGGTTACGGTAGCAAAGACAGACAAGAAGGAAATAGTAATAGTGGAGACAGGAGTGAGTGGAAGTGTTACAATTGTGACAAAACGGGACATTTTGCTAGAGAATGTGAGGAACCGTGTAGTTACTGCAAGGAAAGGGCACCAGTTAAGAAACTGTAGGCAGAAGGGGAAGAGAGAAATCAGGAGTCCTCATGACCTTGCTGTTTGGTTGTTGTTTTTTAATTGGGGTTTTCAAATAGAAAACAACACACCTAGTATGATGTTAATAAAGTCTTGTTGTTTCAATTTTGGAGGGTTTTCAGCAGGTCAAGGGTTATAGGTCTTAGAGGAGCACACAGTGAATTTTATGGAGTTTTTTAGGTTTGGGCTGAGTTTGGGGTATATATGATCTCTTATGAGAATGAATGTCATGAGGACTTAATGAACACTTGGGATAACTAACATTTATGAAATATTTAGAATAATGGTAATTGTTTAGTATACTATGGGATTAAACAGTTCGTTAAATGATTTCAATGGCCTCTGAACTCTGTTTTAACATTCTGGTGTTATTTTAATCATCCACACTAGTAAATTATAAAGGCATGAGAGGAGGACTTTAAGATAGTTTATTTTACTAAGTTGAGGGTAAAATAGGTAGGTGGTAATATTGACACATGGCCATGTGTCAAAGAGGGGGATGGTTGGATTAAATATTAAATATATACGAAGGAGAGGACAAAATACTTAAAAAAAATAAATAAACTTGTATGATAGTTTATTAACCACACCTGTATGTCAGAGGTTTTGTGCCCCACAGGTGAACTAAAGGAGAAGGTGACCTACTCTATCTAACCAGGAGACTGAATCAGGCCTGGCGGGAAGGGCCCTACCAAGTACTGCCTTTGCCAGCAGAATAGCTGAGAGATCCATCTGGGTACATGTCACACACTGTAAAAAGGCAAAACCAGCTACACCTGACGAACAAACACAGAGTTAGGAGAAAGATCCGATTACCACTAGGGCTCGGGGGTTGGCTCCTTAACGAAGATTCCCTTACCCTGTCTGATCATCCCTGTGTGAGTTCGATAGAAGGTAAAGCAATGGGTTGGCCTCTGGCATCTGACATGTTCTCAGGGCAAGGGTGGGGATTCACAGGTCTCCCGACGGTAGGTAACTGTCTGATTGTGGGGGCCATATTCCTAACACACACGGACCTGTCACGATCGTCTGGGTAAGGAGTAGTAGACCAAGGCGCAGCGTGTGAAATAAACATGACTTTATTTAATTAAAGTTCCTAAATATAAACAAAACACGATTCGTGAAGTCCACGGTTAAAACATACCGTCACGGAACAAAAACCCACAAACACATGGTGAACACAGACAGTTTAAATATGGCTCCCAATCAGAGACAACGAGCCAACAGCTGACACTCGTTACCTCTGATTGGGAGTCACTCAAACAAAGAAATACAACAACCTAGAAATAGACACAACAGAACTACCCACATAGAAATAAACACATAGAATGCACACACCCTGGCTCAACATAATGAGTCCCAGAGCCAGGGTGTGACAGTATCCCCCCCCTAAAGGCGCGGACTGCGACCGCGCCTCAACTAACCAAAACAGGGGAGGGCTGGGCGGGCATACCTCCTCGGTGGCGGTTCTGGCTCCGGCCTTGACCACCACCCTTCAATACACCCCCCAATGCGCCCCTGGTCCAGTCTGGCCCCCCCGGCTGGAGCAGCACTGGACTTAACAGGAGCGGTCCTTTCCAGGCTGTCGACTCGCACCCCTGGCCCGGTGCGCTGAGGAGGAACGGGCCTTACCAGGCTGACTTCTCGCACCCCTGGCTTAGTGCGAGTGGCAGGAACAGGCCGGACCGGGCTGGCGACGCGCACCGTAGGTTTGGTGCGGGTGGCAGGAACAGGCCGGACCGGGCTGGCGACGCGCACCGTAGACTTGGTGCGGGTGGCAGGAACAGGCCGGACCGGGCTGGCGACGCGCACCGTAGACTTGGTGCGGGTGGCAGGAACAGGCCGGACCGGGCTGGCGACGCACACCGTAGACTTGGTGCGGGTGGCAGGAACAGGCCGGACCGGGCTGGCGACGCGCACCGTAGACTTGGTGCGGGTGGCCGGAACAGGCCGAACCGGGCTGGCGACGCACACCGTCCATTTGGTGCGAGGGGCCGTAACAGGCCGGACCGTACTGGGGACACACACCACTGGCTCTACTTTGACCAGTGGCCCCCGTAACCTGGTGGCCTTCTGAATGCGCCCCTTTTCTGCCTCCGTCAGCCCCGTCGTCCATGCCCTGTGCCCCCCCCTAAAAATTTCTTGGGGTTGCCTCTCGACCCTCCGACGCTGCTCCCACGTCCAGGTTGCCTGTTCCTGGACACGCTGCTTGGTCTTGGTATGGTGGGTTTTTCTGTCACGATCGTCTGGGTAAGGAGTAGTAGACCAAGGCGCAGCGTGTGAAATAAACATGACTTTATTTAATTAAAGTTCCTAAATATAAACAAAACACGATTCGTGAAGTCCACGGTTAAAACATACCGTCACGGAACAAAAACCCACAAACACATGGTGAACACAGACAGTTTAAATATGGCTCCCAATCAGAGACAACGAGCCAACAGCTGACACTCGTTACCTCTGATTGGGAATCACTCAAACAAAGAAATACAACAACCTAGAAATAGACACAACAGAACTACCCACATAGAAATAAACACATAGAATGCACACACCCTGGCTCAACATAATGAGTCCCAGAGCCAGGGTGTGACAGGACCCTCCTGTTTCAGCCAGAAGTGGTAGTTAACCTAACACAAGTTGAAAAGGCATAGGAGACAGCTAGACGTAGGGAAAGGGGAAATTCTAGAGTAAACCTCTCTGAGGGAGGTAGTGAGACCGGGGCTGTGATAAAGATAGTGCAAAACTATAGACCTGGAGGAAGTAGTACAGGTGGAAACGGGGTATAGAAATCTTAACCTGTGGTTGGAATGGATTCAGTATACGGAAAAAAACTATGTCTAAAGAGGACTGTTTTGCCTGTGGGACAGCCAAACCAGGGTTAACAACTACTCCGTTCCCCTTGACAGGCTTTAACTCTCTGTCAGGTTTATCCTCCATGCAAGCCCGATAACAAAGTCATCCCGACCTGGGTTGCCTCAATTTGAAGTCACAGGGGATTCTAAATTGTTTTTCTAGTCTAATCTCTCCTCATCCCGACCTGGGTTGCCTCAATTTGAAGTCACAGGGGATTCTAAATTGTTTTTCTAGTCTAATCTCTCCTCTCTGTTGCAGCCAGAGGATTTTAGGAGCCAAAAAACCAGACCCGTGCTGACATCTGATGGATATGTGGTGATAACTGATTGTGAACTCACCTACATAAGCAAACAGTCAAACGTGTCAGAGACTGGTGAGTTGTCACATAGAATGTAGGACCTCCTCCCGGGATCCTTTGATGAAAGGACATATATTGATGGGATCCACAATCAGATCGCAGCTGGGTTTGAATCAAGTATTTTCTGGTGGTCAACAATTAATAAAAATTTAGATTGGATAAATTATATTTAATATAACCAGCAAAATATTTATAACCCACACTCGTGATGCAATAAAGGGATTAGCTGAGCAGACAGCGGCAACTAGCTTAATGGCATGGCAGAATAGAATAGCTTTAGATATGCTTTTGGCTGAGCAGGACGGGGTTTGTGTTCTGTTTGGATATATGTGCTGTATTTTCATCTCCAACAATATAGCACCGGACGGGCCCGTGACAAAAGCACTTGAGTGACCATCACCACGCTGGCGAACGAACTGGTTAAGAACTCTGGTATTGATAGCTCCATAAACGGTTGGTTTGATAACATATTTGGTAAATGGAAAACTATTGTTGTGACAATTCTGGGTGAAGTTATGGCTTCTATGGGTATACTTGTTCTTTGTGGATGTTGCCTTGTATCCGCTTTTGGGAACTAATGATTTGGAACTGGACGATTTTGAAAGTGACTATCCTCCCTTATATAATATTAAAGGTGGATGGGCCTGTCATGATTACAAACCTGAACAACGACAATTGGAGGTTAGCAATTTCGAAGACCAACTCTGATTGTTGTGTTCACTCACTAGAGGGGGACTAACATTGTTTAATTAACTGCCCATATAATTAGTATGCTAGAGGGGGAATGGTAAAAAAAAAAAAAAAAATTTACAAATTGCATTATGCGTTATCATGTGTTGTTTTTCTTTTCTACATTATTGTTTTTCTTTTAAGACTGATTCAACTATGCTTCATGTACCATAAATAATGGATCACGTCTGGGAGACGTGAAGAGGGGGACTCAAAACTTTCTCTCTGAGAAAGTTTCCCTTTGGTTTGTTTTTTACTTAGTTTATGTCACGCCTTTCCCTATATGACACGTCTTTAGAGACGTGTAGAGGGGGATTTGTAAGAAATGCTATTTTTATAAATAGCTTATTGCTATTACATTGCTATAACTAATTCTTTTTTTCAAGACAAGTTTTGTCAAGAACTCGAAGGCACATATATTGCAGAAAACATGTTCTGCATTGCACAAGAGGCACATGATGCTGAACACACACTCAGAGACAGAATGCCGACACCAACCTTGCATAGACATTGATAAAACAGGTAACGCCTGACCACAGGATGTTAGGGTCATTGCTGATTATAGACAACAACATCTCGTGACTCTTGCCACAGATGCACTCACACACACAGACTCACTCAAGATAAGAGATAACTAAACGCACACACCATATCTCCTACTTTGCTGAAACATTCGGAACAAAGGGCCTGAGCTACAGTGTGTAGATCTCCTAGACCCAATCACAGAGGACGACGCCCGAGCAGCATGGACCAACCAGAAGACCAGATCTGCCAGACTCAACCTACTTTACAACCAGTATAAAAACATATGTGTACTGTTTTTTGGCGCTTTTTTCTGGAGGTTCCCTATGAGCTGAAAGAACGAGACCGTGCACGTTTTGTACCAGACATTTTTACTCTGAATAAACTGCCGCTTGTCATACAATTTACCACCTAGTCTGAATCGATCCTTGACCGGCTCACCCTTCTCCATATCCCGTTATCAACAATGTACATCATTTCGTCAAGATAATCTAATAAAGAATCAATTTATTTGAGATTTCTGAGTTCGTTTTACATCAACGGACTTCACTGCAGACAGTGTGTATGCATCAGAGAGACAGAGAAGTTGACGGTTGCACTACTATTTTGAAGCTGCCTTAATGTAATGTCCAGCAGTTTTCTACATGTGTTGTAATCTAGGGTTGGAACCGGTTCAGGGAACAGAACCGAAAAAGAACGTAAAAAAGAACCGGAAACTAAAGTGTTCTATACTTTTCAGGAACAGCAGTTATTTTAAAAGCATGTAATCCAGGTAATAACCTTATTTTACTTTCCGGGAATTTTTTCCCAGTCCCACAAAAATCGCAACAAAGCTCACTCTAGAAACGTATTCCAGTTTCTGCCTGCCAGCTGGAATGGAAATCTTTGTCAGTGGGTGTGCGTGTGGAAACTACCGGCTCCTCCCCTCTGAAACATAGGTTACTGTATCCTACTGACAACGTTACAAGCATGATTCAGAAATTAGGGAGATATGTTTAATTTGAGAAGAATGGATTAACTTTTTCAATGATAGTTAAGGATACTATAGTCACCACGTTTCACATTGGATTTATTAACGACAAAAAGGTAAGACCTGTTTTTAATTCTAGTGCTGCACTGCACTGCACAAACAAGGTTGTTAGCTAGCTAGCTAACATCTGCTCTGTTCCAACATTAAACAAACTCTGAAGTTCAAAGACATTCAAAGTACCTCCATAGAAGCCGCTCCTCCGTAGGTATAATTCTGTGGGCCTAATTCAGATAATGCAGGTCATAACACGATGCCCAGCGCTTCAAGGCAAGCTTCCTCTATCCTCTAACGAGCTCTCCACACCCGCAAAATGTCGCACCTTACACTGTGATTGGCAGCACAGTGTGCTCTGAATGATTTTCTTATACAGATACTCTGTGGTGTACTAGTGTATTTATTCTCCCACTTGGATGTCACTTCCACAAGCTTTAAATTGAGGGGCAGGTTGTCAGGATGGGTAATGTCCTGTACACATTAATTACAAGTACTCCTAAAGATACACTTCATTTTAACTAGCTAACTCCTGTGTAACAACTAATAATTACATTGTACTTGGCTAACATTACATGTACTATGCTTTGAAATAGTGTCTTATTCTTCATCTGGGATTTGTATTTATTATGGATACTGTCAAAGTCGCGTCAATTCAAATCTGGTATCAGGAACAAAAGAGGTCAACACGACTTCTAAGGTATACTAGTTATTTTAATTAATGCAAAAACCTTCAATGGTAAATATGATGTTTCGTATATACGGGCTCTCTGATATGCCTCGCAGGACACTCCAGAGAACTAACACATTGCTCCAGAAACAATACCCAAATACTAGACAGAGGAAGTTTCCCACTTCTCTGCTGGCCAATTAGAGTAAAGACTTGAGCGTGGTTTAAACTATCTCAGCCAATCCGTTGATGCAGGGGGTTGGTCTCATCTCTTCGGCGCCCTTTGTTACACACTTCAGGCAGGCACAAGATTATCATAACAACCTGTCATAGTGAGAAGAGCCAGCTCCCTTAGACATCATTCCCATGTCAAAGGAAGACTCATAAATCACAATGAACTATTATAGTCTAGCATTTGAAGACACAATCCTTATCTTCTCTTCACATCAATCACAGCCTGCCAGGTGTCACAGCCTACATTAGCCCAGTCAAGACTGCATTATTTCTAAGTTAGTCATCCCATCAGTTTAGGAGAATAATAAATCCCCAATAATACTCTTCCTGGGGTCCACCAAAATTGAGGCAGTTCATACAATTTTAAAAACATGACAATACATTCACAGATTTCACAACACACTGTGTGCCCTCAGGCCCTTACTCCACCACTACCACATATCTACAGTACAAAAATCCATGTGTACGTGTGTGTATAGTGCGTATGTTATCGTGTGTGTGTGCATGTGTCTGCGCCTATATTTGTGTTGCTTCACAGTCCCCGCTGTTCGATAAGGTGTTTTTTAAATCTGTTTTTTTAAATCTAATTTTACTACTTGCATCAGTTACTTGATGTGGAATAGAGTTCCATGTAGTCATGGCTCTATGTAGTACTGTGCGCCTCCCATACTCTGTTCTGGACTTGGGGACTGTGAAGAGACCTCTGGTGGCATGTCTTATGGGGTATATGCATGGGTGACCGAGCTGTGCGCCAGTAGCTCAAACAGACAGCTCGGTGCACCCAACATATCAATACCTCTCATAAACACAAGTAGTGATGAAGTCAATCTCTCCTTCACTTTGAGCCAGGAGAGATCGACATGCATATTATTAATATTAGCTCTCTGTGTACATCCAAGGGCCAGCCGTGCTGCCCTGTTCTAAGCCAATTGCAATTTTCTTAAGTCCTTTTTTGTGGCACCTGACCACACGACTGTACAGTAGTCCAGGTGTGACAAAACTAGGGCCTGTAGGACCTGCCTTGTTGATAGTGCTGTTAAGAAGGTAGAGCAGCGCTTTATTATGGACATACTTCTCCCCATCTTCGCTACTGTTGTATCAATATGCTTTGACCATGAAAGTTTAAAATCCAGGGTTACTCCAAGCAGTTTAGTCACCTCAACTTGCTCAATTTCCACATTATTTATTACAAGATTTAGTTGAGGTTTAGGGTTTAGTGAATGATGTGTCCCAAATACAATGCTTTTAGTTTTAGAAATATTTAGGACTAACTTATTCCTTTCCACCCACTCTGAAACTAACTGCAACTCTTTGTTAAGTGTTGCAGTCATTTCAGTCGCTGTAGTAGCTGACATGTATAGTGTTAAGTCATCCGCATACATAGACACTTGTATTAGATCTGTTTTCGTAAACTCAACCAAGTTAACCCAGATAGGAACACTTTATTTTGGAGGCAAATGCTAGCAACAACATTGACTGGAGATATATTTTGAACAGTCCACATTAATGTTTAAGTAATTCAATGTTTTATTTTACCAGGTAAGTTGACTGAGAACACATTCTCATTTACAGCAACAACCTGGGAAATAGTTACAGTGGAGAGGATGGGAGATGAATGAGCCGATTGGAAGCTAGGGATGATTAGGTGGCCATGATGGTATGAGGGCCAGATTGGGAATTCAGCCAGGACACTGGGGTTAACACCCCTACTCTTACAATAAGTGGCATGGGATCTTTAGTGACGGCAGACAGTCAGGGCACCCGTTTAACGTCCCATCTGAAAGACGGCACACAGGGCAATGTCCCCAATCAATGCCCTGGGGCATTTTTTTTTTTTTTAGACCATAGGATAGAGTCCCCCTTCTGCTGGCCCTTCAACACCACTTCCAGCAGCAGCTGGTCTCCCATCCAGGGACCGACCAGGACCAACCCTGCTTAGCTTCAGAGGCTAGCTAGCAGTGTGATGAAGGGGAGTATATTGCTGGCAAATATTAATTAGAGCCCATTGAGCATAGGCTATAATATCTCAGACACCCAGAGCACCCACAAGGGATCCCAACCTTTGTCACAGTTGTTAATAAATCGGATGCAGCTGAGAAGCGAAAAAAGAAGATGGTGAATTTAGTGGAAACTTGCCCATTTGTAACAAGCATGGTAACAAGCATTCATTGGTACACTTCTGTAATTACAGACCACAATTACTACCTGGTACATGTTATTACATTGTAACTATGTGTTGTTACATTTAACTACAATACTTGTTTACAGTGTAGTTACACATGTAATTACACTGTAATAAGGATCCCATAAAAGGAAGTGTTACCGGCATCTCTTCTTTATGTATACGTTGATGTGCTTTAAGAAATCCTAGAGCACCCCTGTGGAAATCAAATTAGCATCATAATAACAATCCCCATCAAAATCTGTCTGTTTAAGATAGATTTATTTTTTGCATCCTCTGAGGTCGGCTTTCCTCATCTGCGGTGGAAGAACTACAGTGTTGTTTGTCAGACCAGGAGACTTCTGTCTGTAGCGTCCGAGAAGTTTGGCCTACACATCTAAAGGTGAGACTCACCAACAAGTTCATGTCTGTTGTTTCGCTCTAGGACGCCTACAAGTGTCTGAAGGTAGCAGGTACCAGTTTAAAACATTTGTGGAAGTAAATATTGAAGTACTTTAGTGCCCAAAAAAGGTGTTAAATATGTTTGACTTATCTTTCTTAATATAGAACATAAACTTAAAAACCAACTTCCCTTTGAAAATGATTAGCAATATAACCCCCACTCACTGTCACAAGGGTAAGCAAATGTCAGGGTCAATTCCATTTCAATTACAGTCAATTCACAAAGTAACCCAAATTCCAATTCCCCATTTTCCTCATTCATTTACAGATGGATACATTGCTGCCATGAAGAGATGCAACTGATTGGCAATGATGTTTAGATATCCTGTGGCATTTAAAAGTTGCTGCACTTTTATCAAGAGAACCAATATGTGCCATGAAAACACACCATCACCACCAGCCTGAAACACTGACACACAGCATGGATGCATGTACTCATGTTTTTTTCCCCATACCCTAGTCCTCCCATCAGTACAAAACTCATCAAATCAGGCAATGCTTTTCAAATTCTCCAGTGTCCAGTGTTCATTCCATAGCCCACTGCAACTGCCGTTTCTTGCTGAAAGCTAATGGGGATCTATAATAAATACACAAAAACTACATCATTAAGGATCATAGCGTTCAGTCAATGTCATGGAAATAGCTGGTGTCCATAATGTTTTGTACACACAGTGTATGTTGTGTCTAACAGCTCATTCCCACAGAAAACTGCAGAAGGAATCAGTACCACCCAGTCAACCATCAGACTCTATTGTGAGACGCCTCAAAAGAGGATATTCAACCCTAAGCTAACAAAACACACCAAAACTGACCAGGTGAACACTGATCAGTAAAGTAAACAGATGCTAACATTCTATAACGCTCCCTTTCCTCTGCACAGTTCTCTCACAGTGAGAAACAATAGGATTACACTAGTGTCCTACGCTTTCTTCATTTGATCCAATTCAACGTTGCCAATTATTTTATGAGATGAGAATTAAGTGGAGTGACTAATCTTAGCTGGTCTGAGAGAACTGATGAGGATTTCACCTTTATACATTGGTGTCGTTTTAAAATGGCCCAATCTGTAAAATTTCGTCTCACAGTCAGTGCAGTGATGAGGCTTCTCTCCAGTGTGTATCCGTTGGTGTGTTTTTACGTTGCCCAAATCAGGATAAACTCTTGCCACATTAAGATCAGTGGTAAGGCTTATCTCTTTTATGTTTACCTTGGTGTCTTTTTAAGTTGCCCAGTTGAGAGAAACTCAGCCCACAGTCAGAGCAGAAGTAAGGCTTCTCTCCTGTGTGTATAAGTTCATGTTGTTTTAAGGTGCCCATTTGCGAGAAACTCTTTCCACAGTCTGAGCAGGAGTAAGGCTTCTCTCCTGTGTGTGTTCTCTGATGAACTTTTAGCTCAGTTGATGTTGTAAAGCATTTTACACAATCAGAGCAGGAGTAAGGCTTCTCTCCTGTGTGTGTTCTCTGATGAACTTTTAGCTTAGCTGATGTTGTGAAGCATTTTACACACTCAGAGCAGGAGTAAGCCTTCTCACCTGTATGTATAGGTTCATGTTGTTTTAAGTGGTCCAGTCGAGAGAAACACTTTCCACAGTCAGAGCAGGAGTAAGGCTTCTCTCCTGTGTGTTTACCTTGGTGTCTTTTTAAGGTGCCCATTTGCGAGAAACTCTTTCCACAGTCAGAGCAGGAGTAAGGCTTCTCTCCTGTGTGTGTTCTCTGATGAGCTTTTAGATCAGTTGATGTTGTGAAGCGTTTTACACAGTCAGAGCAGGAGTAAGGCTTCTCTCCTGTATGTATATGTTGATGTTGTTTTAAGTTGCCCAGTCGAGAGAAACTTGCCCCACAGTCAAAGCAGGAGTAAGGCTTTTCTCCTGTATGTATAGGTCCATGTTGTTTTAAGTGGCCCAGTTGAGAGAAACTTGCCCCACAGTCAGAGCAGGAGTAAGGCTTCTCTCCTGTGTGTGTTCTCTGATGAACTTTTAGATCAGTTGATGTTGTGAAGCGTTTTACACAGTCAGAGCAGGAGTAAGGCTTCTCTCCTGTATGTATACGTTGATGTTGTTTTAAGTTGCCAGGTTGAGAGAAACTTGCCCCACAGTCAAAGCAGGAGTAAGGCTTTTCTCCTGTGTGTATACGTTCATGTTTTTTTAATATGCCCAGTTGAGAGAAACTTGCCCCACAGTCAAAGCAGGAGTACGGCTTCTCTCCTGTGTGTATTCTCTGATGAACTTTTAGCTCAAATGATGTTTTGAAGCACTTTACACAGTCTGAGCAGGAGTAAGGCTTCTCTCCTATATGTATACGTTCATGTGTTTTTAAGTGGCCCAGTTGAGAGAAACTCTTTCCACAGTCAGAGCAGGAGTAAGGCTTCTCTCCTGTGTGCAATCTCTGATGAACTGTCAGAGCCTTTGATGTTGTGAAATCTTTCACACAGTCAGTACAGGAATACAGATTCTCTCCTGTGTGTATTTGTAGGTGTATTTTTAACTTTGATAGAATTGGGAAAATCTCCTCACAATGTGGGCAGTGGTGAGACCTCTTAGCTCTGTGATTTTCCTGCTGTTGCTCTCTGGATGGAGAGAACGTCTCAACATGGTGTCCTGTGTGAACAACATCAGAAGAACCAGTCAGTTGGTGTGATATACATGTCAATCAAATGTATTTTATGAAGCCCTTTTTACATCAGAAGTTGTCACAAAGTGCTTTACAGAAACCCAGCCTAAAACCCCAAAGAGCAAGCAATGCAGATGTAGAAGCCATATCATCCTCCACTCACTATCACAAGGGTTAGTAACTACACAGACTCATTTAATAGAACTTTAAAACATTGGCAGTTTGTCTACTTCACTTCTTTAGTCTACTCTCTGATCACTCCAGAATGCCCAGCGAATAAAACAAATGCTGGCAATACTGGTGTCAAACCATGTAAGTGTCAGTAGCATGAAATAATATCTACCTTCTCATTGAAACAGTTCATCATGAAACAGTTCTACTGCAACGTTTCATGCACAGTGAGAAGTTGGAATGAATAACACAAACTTAGTTAGATAGAACCTGCTCTTACCATGAGAAACAGATTCCCCAATCTCCTCCTCCTCTTCTTCATCTTTAATGTTGACATTCAGCTCCAGTGTTTGACTGCAGTCTTCCAGCTTCACTGATGCCATCTCTGGATCCTGCAGTGCAAAGTGGGCACCACTGTCACAATCAGTACCCAGTGACTGTAGGTTTGGACTCAGTGTGGAAGGAGAGAGGCAGGCTGGGTTTGTCCTCACTATTGATGTTACCGGCCTCAGACTTAATTCTAGTCGTCCTGTAGTAACAATGAGAAACACACAAAAGTTATTGTCTTGACAGTTCTGGCACTTTCTTTATTCTCTATAAATATATTTTATTTCTTCTTGTTAAATCATCTACTTCAGTGCTTGACTTGGACTGAAATAGGTGCCGGTACTCATTTTGGGTGCCGGTACTGTTTATATTTAGGTGCAGGAGCTCCACAATACTGTTGAGCTAACATTCTATAAGAGGAACATGAGCTAAAGCACTAGATATTTGAGGTGCCGGAACTTAACCTATAGCAGATTTTCACAAATTCTTTATTTTTACTATTTTCTACATTGTAGATTACAAAGATTCTACAAAGCTGTCATCATGGCAAAGGGTGGCTACTTTGAAGAATCTAAAATCTAAAATATATTTTGATTTGTTTAACACCTTTTTGGTTACTACATGACTCCATATGTGTTATTTCATACTTTAGATGTCTTCACTATTATTCTACAATGTAGAAAATAGTAAAAAATTAAGAAAAACCCTTGAATGAGTAGGTGTGTCCAAACTTTTGACTGGTACTGTAAATGCATAAATGACAAAAGCCATTTAGTACAAGGTCACTGTTCGTTTTAGGCAGCACTATGTACTATGTTCCTGAATAACCTGGTCTTCACTGTATTATTTCAATCAAAAACCAATTGTATTTTCCGTTCACACAATAGTAACATTTATCGATAAATACAGAAACAACTGAATGTGTCTGAATATTAGTACACACGTAGAAAACTTATAATCATTACATTCAGCTTCAAAACAGTAGTGCAACCCTGAAATTGTCTCTCTGCTGCACTGAAGTCCATTGACGCTGACCGCGTGGGCGGCGCCATTTTTACCAACTCGTTAATTTTACACAAAACCAAAAATGCTAAACAAACTCGGAAATCTAAAATAAATGGATTCTTTATGAAATCACCTTGAGGAAATGATGTACATCCATTCAGACAAACCCAAAGTATCTAGCCATGTGACTTGTAAAATAGTTACCAGGTTTACTCAGTTTGACATAAAAATAACACACCAAACGTGATAATACCTTAATGGATTTGTTACCTAGCATGGTATGACATGTTCTTTCCATATTAGAACGTTTAAACGTGCTATTACATACTGATATTACGTCTTTTATAAAGTATTAGTTAATGTTTGGAATATTGAGAGCTGAATAAGGATTTGGAGGATGACATACATTCCATGTATTTATTTCTGTCACTGGTGGGTGCCAGAAGGTATGCGGGCCAAGATAGCTGGGGGGCCACTGGTGCTAATCTTAGAAGGAGTACGTGATGGAATATCCTGACGAGGGTGCAACGCGATACCTACCATATAGGGTGATCCTATATGTGGCGAGGAGTGACACTCAATAATGGTTGGCAACTGTTGGATGGAATTAGCTCGGAAAAGCATTATATAAACTAAGAATTAGCTTTCTTTATACTGAAGAATGGTGCGTGCCTTCCTGGAACTTCCTGTTCCCCCACTACCACAGTGCAGCCACAGATAGAACAATGAGACAGATATTTCACTGGATGTATAATTGTGAAGCATCCGCTTGGCGTTTCCACTCACTACCAAATATGGCAGTGAGAGGAAGCCCACTGGCCGGCAGTGGGAGAAGATGGAAGGAGATGGATTTTGGCCGATATTCTGCAAATGTTCCAATCGATGAAACATCTGATCTTAATACAGTTCTGTTCCCAAATCTAAAATATGTTATGCACAGAGTGGACTAAGTTGTCGACTTACCTGTTGCAAATATTTTTTTAAATCACGTTATTTAGAAGGAACGCAACGGCGAATTGAGTTATTGCACACAAGCACTTCACAGAGGAGGTGTTCCCTAACAGAAATATGCAGATGTTTGCTAGAACACGCCAATAGGATCTCGCTAGCTCGTGCTTGGCTCTGCCCACTATGACTCATCTGTTCCCATTGGAAACAACCAGCTGTGGTCTATCTTGGTTTAGTTATAAAAAATATTTGGTAAGTTCAGGGATCCTTGGGATGGTCCTACCCCATTATATGAGAAGGGCGGTGCTTAATTTGAGCTGGATCCTCCGGTACCTCTCAGTTTTGTAGTCGATCGTTCCGGAACCCATTTGCCAGGATCAGGTAGCCTACCTCTTGTGGCATGAAAAATATTTTCCACTGTTTGCAATATAAAAATCCTAATAAAAGCAATCAGAGAAATTACATTTCGATTCCTCTGTAATTGTCATGCCCCCTAAAAAAACAAGGCATGCCTAATGTGTGGCAAATCTGTCAGTTAACAGCATGCAGCCAAAACAGGCCTTTCGCAAATATTTATAATACAATCGCTGGAAAACAGAGGTTGTAAAGCAAATGGATCCTGCTGAAAATAAAATACTAATGTCTGTATGTTACCAAGTTAACAACTTCCAAATAGGCCTATTGAGCGAACAGCATTGTTTAAAAAAGTAAAGCAAGAGAGAGATAAGCTTTTGGCCGGTGAGTGAGCTGCTCATCATTGGGTGAGTCAGTGAAACCGGAAAGCTTTTTTAGGACTATATCTTCCTCCTCATATTGTACAATGTGTTTCTCTGCACACTTAGGGGCCTCGGCTATTGATGGATTCAAGACAAGGTCGTTTTTATTGAACTCAGATTCTCAGTGTCAAAGTAGCCTGTCATTTTGGTCATTTGTGAGGTATTAAAAAAGATTCTGCGAAAGTCTCCAGTCATCTAAAATGATGTAGAATTGCATGAAATCCATTTATAAAAAGAACACATTTTTCCCGGACTCTAGGCTACAAAAAATGTGTAACTTCTGCAAGCGGCTCCACACCACTGCTCTATGCCCGTACGCGAAAGCCATGATAATGCATGCAATGCTTTGTTATAAAGGTTGTTTGTTTTTATCCGTTCTGGTACCTCAGAGCCCCCCAGGTCACCCCCCTCTCGGGCTCACTTTTGGTTCCGGCACCGCCCAATTTACAAATGAAGCACTGGAGAAGTGGGTAGCTGCCGCTGCCTCCTCCGGGACACTTCTCCTTTGCATAAAGTTAATCAGGCTGTTGATTGTGGAATGTTGTCCCACTCCTCTTCAATGGCTGTGCGAAATTCCTGGATATTGGTGGGAACTGGAACAAGCTGTGTTAGACGTCGATCCAGACCATCCCAAACATGCTCAAAGGGTGACATGTCTTGTGAGTATGCAGGCCATGGAAGAATTGGGACATTTTCAGCATGTTCAATTGTGTGCAGATCCTTGCGACATGGGGCCGTGCATTATCATGCTGAAACACGAGGTGATGGAGGTGGATGAATGGCAGGACAATGGGCCTCAGGATCTTGTCATGGCATCTCTGTGCATTCAAACTGCCATCGATAAAATGCAATTGTGTTAGTTGTCTGTAGCTTATGCCATCCCATTCCATAACCCCGATACCACCATGGGGCACTCTGTTCACAACATTGACATCAGCAAACCGCACGCCCACACAACGTCATTACACGGTGGTCAGCAGTTGTGAGGCTGGTTGGGCATACTGCAAAATTCTCTAAAACAACATTGGAGGCAACTAATGGTAGAGAAATTAACCTAACATTCTCTAGCAACAGCTCTGGTGGACATTCCTGCAGTCAGCAGGCCAATTGCATGCTCCCTCAAAACTTGAGACCTCTGTGGCATTGTGTTGTGTGAAAGAAACTGCACATTTTAGAGTGGCATTTTTGTATTTGTTAGGGATCCCCTTTAGATGCTGCCAAGCACATACTCAGCTACTCTTGTCCCCAGCACAAGGTGCACCTGTGTAATGATGATCATGCTATTTAATCAGCTTCTTGATATGCCACACCTGTCAGGTGGATGGATTATCTTGGCAAAAGGAGAAATGCTCACTAACAGGGATGTAAACAAATTTGTGCACAACATTTTAGAAATAAGTTTGTCTGGAACATTTCTGGGATCTTTTATTTCACCTCATGAAACATGGGACCAACACTTTACATGTTGTGTTTATATGTTTGTTCAGTGTATACAGTATATATTTTTTAAATCATACAAACTATCAATAACAAAATTGAAATTAAATCAGCCTGCTTTTCTGTTCTAATCAGGTCCCTACACAGGCTCAGAAGGATCCTGTGAGGGCGGAACATTTTCTGGCAACAGTAGTCCTTGCAGGGCTTCTGCCGTGAAGTCTTGGAGGCCCAAAAACGTCTCAGCTGCAGATATAATGATGTCTAGCTTCTTGGACTTCTTGTGCAGTACAATTAATAACTGTGGCTGTAAATACTAAAAAATCCACCTTCAAAATAAGTGTATCCAGATCACTTGATTGACGTATAACATTTGCAACTGGTTGCAGTGCATCCACCGCCATATCTTCTTCAGAACTGTGGCCTCTTGCTACTATAACTCTCTTCACTGCCTCCACATAGGAGATTTGCTGTACAGCCCTGATCCTTGACACCTCAACCTCTTTCACCCTAACAGGGCACTCTGGGAATTCAGGAATATGACCCCCACCACAGTTACAACAGTTTACATTCACATGCTCTTCAATAACATATTCCTTCCAACTGCAAACACTTGACATGTGGCCAAACTTTTTACATTTCTTGCATTGCATCAGGTTTTACACAAACTCTCTTATGGGGTATATTATATATCCCAGCTTTACATAGGGTGGTAGATACTCTTCATCAAACATCAATAATAAAGATGAACTTAGCTCCTTTTTCACATTCTCCATATGGGTCAAGTGACGTGCATTTGCATCCTTCTTCTTCTTTGGGATTTGGTTGGCGGAGCGCATCCAACTTTTAGGTGCATACACCGCCACCTACTGTACTGGTGTGCGAGGCCAATCACAGACTACATACAATAAATTCATTGATAAGGTAATTAATACAAAATTGCCCTGCCAAGTATTAGCCTGCTCTAAAAAAGGTGAGGGAAAATGTTCTTGGTTCGTGCAGGTGACTGACCTCCTCAGACCAATTGGCAGTACGCCCAGAACATTGTTCTGGGAACCAAAAGGGATATCTCAGTTTCAAGGTCTCAGCTTGGAGAGAAGAAGCCTTGTGAGGTACTGGTCGGTCACATGCAGGAAACAAATGTTAATGATGAATTAATTATTAATAAAGCTAAAATCATGCAAATATAACTTGTCTGTGTAAGCAGTATATAGGACAACTAGCGGGACTGCACCGGCAGAGCTTCCGACCGACGTGTTCTATGGTGCTTTTAGGTTTGTTGGAACATCTCCAGCTTGCTGATAAAAAATTATAATAATTGAGTCCTTTCGTGGCGATTTTCCACGACAAAAACCCACCACCCCATTCCACTATTTAACCCTATCTAGTCCTACGCCAGACCACTACCATTCAACACCCCCTGCAGCTGTTCTGCAGTAAATCCTCGCAATCCCAAGTACTTCTCTGCCGCTGTCTTGTGCAAGTTTTAAATTGACACAATACCTGTTAGCAAAGGTATCAGCTAGAAATGACGTGCAGGAGCTTGCAGTGATTTGTTGTTTTGCATAATGTCTACTTTGATGATAATTAGTGTTTTATAATCTGAGAGGAAATAGAGCCGAATATGTTGCTAAAAGTCACGCCAGGGTAAGCCTACACGATACACAGCCCTTATTTTAAGTGTTTCTAAAATGAATAAAAATATAAAATGATTGGAACCATTTCCCTGTTTGACCGCTAGGTTTTATGACACCATTTTTGTTTCTCCTCTCATTCTCATGGTGTTATGGCTTTAATTCACTAATCTGTTCCGTTTCAAGTGGATACTATTATAACTGATACAGCTGGTAGATACATTTAGATACAGGGAACTCTTTTGAATGAGCATATTAATCTGGTTAATGTTTATGTTCCTAATGATGATAATCCCAAATTCTTTGAAAATGTATTTCTATTGATAGCCTCCATTCCTGTTAAAGTCCTAATGGCAGGGGACTTTAATTGCACTCTTGATCCTCATCTAGATCGCTCCTCTGGTTTAGACACTTCCCACTCGCAGAGTAGAAAAAATAACAGCATTTCATTATGGACTTAAATCTATGTGAACCTTGGAGGACTCAGAACCCGAGTAAAAGGGAGTATTCATGTTACTCATCAACATTTAAATCATATTCTCATGTAGACTACTTTTTAGTTTCTTGCTTATTGCTTCCCAACGTAGCAGGAAGTGGATATGATACTATTGTTTTGAATGACCATTCCCTTGTGTGATTATTCTATAGGGATACAAAACTAGTAAAAGGATCCTCTAGATGGCGTTTTCATCTCAGATGGTTACAGGACCCAGACTTCTTACATTACATTGGAGTGCATATACAGTGGGGAAAAAAAGTATTCAGTCAGCCACTATTTGTGCAAGTTCTCCCACTTAAAAAGATGAGAGAGGCCTGTAATTTTCATCATAGGTACACGTCAACTATGAAAGACAAATTGAGAAAAATAATTCCAGAAAATCACATTGTAAGATTTTTAATGAATTTATTTGCAAATTATGGTGGAAAATAAGTATTTGGTCACCTACAAACAAGCAAGATTTCTGGCTCTCACAGACCTGTAACTTCTTCTTTAAGAGGCTCCTGTGTCCTCCACTCGTTACCTGTATTAATGACATCTGTTTGAACTTGTTATCAGTATAAAAGACACCTGTCCACAACCTCAAACAGTCACACTCCAAACTCCACTATGGCCAAGACCAAAGAGCTGACAAAGGACACCAGAAACAAAATTGTAGACCTGCACCAGGCTGGGAAGACTGAATCTGCAATAGATAAGCAGCTTGGTTTGAAGAAATCAACTGTGGGAGCAATTATTAGGAAATGGAAGACATACAAGACCACTGATAATCTCCCTCGAACTGGGGCTCCACGCAAGATCTCACCCCGTAGGGTCAAAATGATCACAAGAACGGTGAGCAAAAAACCCAGAACCACACGGGGGGACCTAGTGAATGACCTGCAGAGAGCTGGGACCAAAGTAACAAAGCCTACCATCAGTAACACACTACGCCGCCAGGGACTCAAATCCTGCAGTGCAAGACGTGTCCGCCTGCTTAAGCCAGTACATGTCCAGGCCTGTCTGAAGTTTGCTAGAGTGCATTTGGATGATCCAGAAGAGGATTGGGAGAATGTCATATGGTCAGATGAAACCAAAATAGACCTTTTTGGTAAAAACTCAACTCGTCGTGTTTGGAGGACAAAGAATGCTGAGTTGCATCCAAAGAACACCATACCTACTGTGAAGTATGGGGGTGGAAACATCATGCTTTGGGGCTGTTTTTCTGCAAAGGGACCAGGACGACTGATCCGTGTAAAGGAACGAATGAATGGGGCCATGTATCGTGAGATTTTGAGTGAAAACCTCCTTCCATCAGCAAGGGCATTGAAGATGAAACGTGGCTGGGTCTTTTAGCATGACAATGATCCCAAACACACCGCCCGGGCAATGAAGGAGTGGCTTCGTAAGAAGCATTTCAAGGTCCTGGAGTGGCCTAGCCAGTCTCCAGATCTCAACCCCATAGAAAATCTTTGGAGGGAGTTGAAAGTCCGTGTTGCCCAGCGACAGCCCCAAAACATCACTGCTCTAGAGGAGATCTGCATGGAGGAATGGGCCAAAATACCAGCAACAGTGTGTGAAAACCTTGTGAAGACTTACAGAAAACGTTTGACCTGTGTCATTGCCAACAAATGGTATATAACAAAGTATTGAGAAACTTTTGTTATTGACCAAATACTTATTTTCCACCATAATTTGCAAATAAATTCATTAAAAATCCTACAATGTGATTTTCTGGATTTTTTTTTTCTCATTTTGTCTGTCATAGTTGACGTGTACCTATGATGAAATTTACAGGCCTCTCTCATCTTTTTAAGTGGGAGAACTTGCACAATTGGTGGCTGACTAAATACTTTTTTTCCCCACTGTAGATGTTTATTTGACATTGAACACTGACCAAACGTCAGCGAGTACCAAATGGGAGGCTTTCATAGCACATATTTGGGGGCAAATTATACGTTTTACCAGTTTCAAATCTAATAAATCAGAAAAGGAGAGAGATGGACAACAAAATCAGAGAATTTGAGAGGGAAGCTTTTTTGGATAACTCAGTAGAAGTAAACAAGGAATGATTTGGTCTTAAAGCTCAGTATGAAGAACTTCCCACCTCAAAGGCTGCAAACAGCTTAACTAGGCTGAAACAGTCCTATGATCAAGGTGATCATGGTTTAGACACTCGCAGAGTAGAAAGACATTTTGTAAATGTGATCGTTCAGTTTTTGCTTCATCATTATGGGGTATTGTGAGTAGAATGATGAGGGAAAAACTATTTAATATATTTTACAATAAGGCTGTAACGTAACAAAATATCAAAAAAGTCCAGGGGTCTGAATACTTTCCGAATGCACTGTATATAGACAGGTGTGTGCCTTTCCAAATCATGTCCAACAAACTTAATTAGATAGAACCTGCTCTTACCCTGAGAAACAGATTTCCCAATCTTCTCCTCCTCTTCTTCATCTTTACTGTTGACATTCAGCTCCAGTGTTTGACTGCAGTCTTCCAGCTTCACTGATGCCATCTCTGGATATTGCGATGCAAACCGGGCTCCACTGTCACAATCAGGGCCCAGTGACTGTAGGTGTATTTCCTCCAGTGACAGGCATGAGGCAAGAGGTCTTGATTTGAATACAGGGCTTTAATGCTGGTCAACCCGTGAGAACTGGTTTAAAGAAAGAAAAAATACATTAACAAAATAATGCCATATGCATGTCTCACACATCGGTGCGTTGCTTAAAGGCGCTCGGGTGACAACACTCGGGCGGAACAAATAATTAGTTCCGTCTTGCTGTAAACGTACAATTCAGAAGAAATTAAATAATAAAAAGTGCAAATACATGAAATAAACTGGCGACAGAGGCAGTTACACGTAGTGTTCTAAAGATTGAAAATGTCTTCAAAAAAGGTAAACCTATGTGTTGTCTAACTGGTTATTCATTTTAAATGGACAAGTAAGGCAGTTCAATTTCATTTTGTACTGTATGTGTAGAGCCATTGTCATATCATTGTTTAATCATTTTCAGACTGTTAAATCCTCTGGTGTAATACGGATGTCGAGTACTTCAAGAAAGAGAGAATCTGGATTAAATTGTCATGGGAGAAAACCAACCGTAAGAAAAAAAGGGTAGAGAAGGAAGTCAATGACAATGAAAGTGGATCTAGTCTCATCAGCTAGTCTGACACCAAGAGTGAAGATACGAGTAATACTGAATCTGAGAGCAAAATTGAGTCAGATGGTGAACTCCAGGCAGTAGGTGGTACTCCTCCAAGACTGCCAACACACGTTGAGGAAGAGTCAGATGGTGAACTCCAGGCAGTAGGTGGTACTCCTCCAAGACTGCCAACACACGCTGAGGAAGAGTCAGATGGTGAACTCCAGGCAGTAGGTGGTACTCCTCCAAGACTGCCAACACACGCTGAGGAAGAGTCAGACGGTGAACTCCAGGCAGTAGGTGGTACTCCTCCAAGACTGCCAACACACGCTGAGGAAGAGTCAGATGTCTGTAGAGCCTTGTACGATAAGACCACGGTGAAGAGGCCTTCATAAAGTTGCCGTCCTAAATTACTAGAGGCCAAACTTCAAAGATGTCCATGGCACTGGACTGCAGTAAGAGCTAGGCCTACAGTGCGGCCTACGGAGCGGTCCTGGTGTATGGTCCTGGCTGCCTAAATGTTTCCTCCACATAATAAACTGTACAAACATGGCACTTTAGAGGGTTACTTTTACAATTAGCCTTACTGAGTCACTACAACAAACTTCCTATCATGGACATGAAATGCCATTAGGCCTAATGAAGATACCGTATATGTAAGTTACTTAGTTGGTGTCTTGTGAATCAACTGGTATGCGCAATAGCGTTTAATATTTCCCCTGTGTTTTACAAATGTTCCATCCCGAGAATAAATCACTCTTCTCCCGGGTAACCCGGTATTTTCCGCCAAAACCGGAAGTGTCATTCAAAAGCATTATAACGCTTATAAATGTCTGGATTTGATTAGAGCTTTGATCAGCATAAAAATACAAACCTGATGCTACCTGAGCCTGATCAGACATATATTAAATACATTTTATAATACATTTTACAAATCCAAATCCCAGGTGAAGAATAAGACACTATTTCAAAGCATAGTACATGTAATGTTAGCCAAGTACAATGTAATTACTAGTTGTTACACAGGATTTAGCTAGTTAAAATGAAGTGTATCTTTAGGAGTACTTGTAATTAATGTGTACAGTACATTACCCATCCTGACAACCTGGCCCTCAATTAAAAGCTTGTGGAAGTGACATCCAAGTGGGAGAATTAATACACTAGTACACCACAGAGTATCTGTATAGGAAAATCATTCAGAGCACACTGTGCTGCCAATCACAGTGTAAGGTGCGACATTTTGCGGGTGTGGAGAGCTCGTTAGAGGATAGAGAAAGCTTGCCTTGAAGCGCTTTTTCTCAAATTAAATATATCTCCCTAATTTCTGAATAATGCTTGTAACGTTGTCAGCAGTGGCGGCTCCTGAAAAAATTCTCAGGAGGGGCAATTTTTCTGATGATTTAGGTGACCTACACACGTGCACGAGTCCACGAGTCCGTGCACGCGATTCCAGATATCTTTACCTCTGAATAAACTGCCTTTATTATACCATATACACCCTGTCCAAAGTCTCTACTTGGTCTCAGTTCTCCAGTAAACTTGTGATTATCAACAGTACACAACGGTAACAAACAATTGGGGGAACTCACGGGGCAGATAGTAACCACTTAAAAGGAAGCGATTCCCAAACCTTCCATAACAAAGCCATCACCTACAGAGAGATGAACTTGGAGAAGAGTCCCCTAAGTAAGCTTGTCCTGGGCCTCTGTTCACAAACACAAACAGACCCCACACAGCCCCAGGACAACAACAACAACAACAACAACACAATTAGACCCAACCAAATCATGAGAAAACAAAAAGAGAATTACTTGACACATTGGAAAGAACAAACAAAAAAACAGAGCAAACTAGAATGCTATTTGGCCCTAAACAGAGAGTACACAGTGGCAGAATACCTGACCACTGTGACTGACCCAAACTTAAGGAAAGCTTTGACTATGTACAGACTCAGTGACCATAGCCTTGCTATTGAGAAAGGCCGCCATAGGCAGACCTGGCTCTCAAGAGAAGACAGGCTATGTGCACACTGCCCACAAAATGAGGTGGAAACTGAGCTGCACTTCCTAACCTCCTGCCAAATGTATGACCATATTAGAGACACATATTTCCCTCAGATTACAGCGATCCACAAAGAATTCGAAAACAAACCCAATTTTGATAAACTCCCTTATCTACTGGGTGAAAAACCACAGTGTGCCATCACAGCTGCAAGATTTGTGACCTGTTGCCACAAGAAAAGGGCAACCAGTGAAGAACAAACACCATTGTAAATACAACCCATATTTATGTTTATTTATTTTCCCATTTGTACTTTAACTATTTGCACATTGTAACAACACTGTATATATACATAATATGACATTTGAAATGTCTTTATTCTTTTGAAACTTCTGAGTGTAATGTTTACTGTTAATATTTATTGTTTATTTCACTTTTGTTTACTATCTACTTCCCTTGCTTTGGCAATGTTAACACACGTTTCCCATGCCAATAAAGCCCTTAAATTGAATTGAATTGATAGTAAGGTCGCAATGACACAGAAAGCAGTTCAATGTCGGGGTACAGAGTCGCTCTCTTACCAGGATCGCGGTCCGCTCTGACCAGGGTGAAGGTGGCCGGCTCCACTTCTCTGTCCGGGACTCTGTCATCCAGCCAAGTCTCCCAGCTGTATTGGGATTCAGCTGCCAGCAGCGTTTTCATTATTTAGTCCGTTCGTAGTGGGTATGTACACGATCAACAAGATCAGTCCAAAACCAACCACTGGAAATCCATGGTTGGCAGAATGTTTGTAAACTAAGTCTACAAATTAAAAACATAAAATAACGCCGCACTGCAGGTCGCAACAGAGACTCTGCTAGCCGCCATTGTCTTAGTTACGTTCAACGTTACGTCACGTATGACGAAAGCGCGTAAGTGCAAGCCCACAGACACCCATAGAGAATGTATTGAAAGCTTTGAAATGTGAAAAAAATAGATTTTACATGACAGGCTATGAGAGACTTCTGGGCGATTTTCAACTTGACTGAAATCGCCCCAAAAACGGGCGGGGCCATTTGAAGCACGACTTTAGCCTGATTTGACATTTAGTGGCTGGCAGATCAGACGTTTTTTTTTGTGAACACTGATAACTGCTGTTGCCGTGATATAATTTATTAGAAAAAAAATCCCTTCCTTTTCCCGTTTGGCAGTGCGTCGCCCATATCGCCCTATTGAACAAGCCGTCCCTGGTTGTCAGTAGGATACAGTTACCTATACTTCAGAGGGGAGGAGCAGGTAGTTTCCACACGCACACCCACTGGCAAATATTTCCATTCCAGCTGGCAGGCAGAAACTGGAATATGTTTCTAGAGTGAGCTTTGGAAAAAAATACCCGGAAAGTAAAATAAGGTTATTACCTGGATCCCATGCTTTTAAAATAACTGCTGTTCCTGAAAAGTATAGAACACTTTAGTTTCCGGTTATTTTTGACGTTCTTTTTCGGTTCTGTTCCCTGAACCGGTTCCAATCCTAGAGAAATTATTTGGATGAAGGTCATGCTTAGGCTAATAAACTATAAAGGGAAATAAATGGCTACAGTTTACACTTTTTTAGTAATTTAATGAAATGTTGTAATCTGATCTCGGAATGCACGGACCGTTAGTAGTGGGGGAACAGGAAGTTCCGGGCAGGCGGGCACCATTCTTCACAATAAAGAAAGCGTCTGAACTGTGCAGTCAAGAAGATAACCTTTGTGTCCGTTTCTATTTATTACTAGAGGTATGTAATAGCACGTTTAAACTTTCTAATATCGAAAGAACATGTCATAACATGCTAGTTAACATATACGTCAAGGTATTCTCCCGTTTGGTAAAGGTTTGATGTGTTATTTTTGTGTCAAACGGAGTGAGTGAAAGAACGTGAAAAAAACTATTTTACAAGTCACATAGCTAGAGATTTGCGATTTGTCTGAGTGAATGTACATAATTTCGTCAAAGTAAATTAATAAAATAAACCATTTGAGATTTCTGTGTTCGTTTGACATGTTATTGGTTTTGTGTAAAAATTTATAATCTTACGAACTGTTAAAATGGCGTCGTCCATTCTGCTGTTCGTTTAAAGTCCACGTAGAAGATAATGGCCCCTATCAGATATTTATGTAGTTGGTGCAGTATATTATTTTACTGTAGTAAATATACATTGGGTGGTCGGGGTTGTCCGAGCCCTGAATGCTGATTGGCTGAAAGCCGTGGTATATCAGACATACACCACAGGTATGACAAAATATATATATATATATATTTTTTTACTGTTCTACATATGTTGGTAACCAGTTTATAATAGCTATTAGGCGACTGAGGCATTGCATCGTGCCTAACAGCCCTTAGCCGTGGTATATTGACTATATAACACACCCCCTCTGGCCTTATTGAATAAATATACATGAGTTCTATCTTGGAAAAGTATTTATTAGCTTACAATGGTACAATTTATGCTTCCTGCATATAACCACGAAGACGGCCGGAAAGGCCCTAAAGCAAGATCGTAAATGGTGAGCCTACTGTAGCCTACAGTCCATGGTAAACTGGTGCGCACCAAGTTGGACTATATGTTTTAGTATTTGATTTGGAGAACCTCAAACCCAACTTTTAGAACAATATTACAGTATTATAAAAATGGATTTATGAGTTTGTAATTTGTGAATGTTTTCTGAGGGTGCTCAAAGTTACTATTATATGCATTTCAAGCATTGAGAAATAGCTGCTATGTGCCCATTAACGGACTTCAGTGCAGTAGCTCTCTAAATCCCTTCTCCGTATGTAGGGTTTTCAGCCATTACATTCGTCCACATTTGGCTCTGTGTAAACTACAATTCCGATGCTCTGTTTTAACATTGAGAAACATCAATACTCATTAATTAATTAATAATATTAATATTAATATTAATATGCCATTTAGCAGACGCTTTTATCCAAAGCGACTTACAGTCATGCGTGCATACATTTTTGTGTATGGGTGGTCCCGGGGATCGAACCCACTACCTTGGCGTTACAAGCGCCGTGCTCTACCAGCTGAGCTACAGAGGACCACATCACTTTCACAAACATACAGTGAGGGAAAAAAGTATTTGATCCCCTGCTCATTTTGTACTTTTGCCCACTGACAAAGAAATGATCAGTCTAATTTAATGGTAGGTTTATTTGAACAGCGAGAGACAGAATAACAAAATGAATCCAGAAAAACGCATGCCAAAAATGTTATAAATTGGGAAATAAGTATTTGACCCCCTCTCAAACAGAAAGAGTTCTGGCTCCCAGGTGTCTTTTATACAGGTAACGAGTTGAGATTAGGAGCACACTCTTAAGGGAGTGCTCCTAATCTCAGCTTGTTACCTGTATAAAAGACACCTGTCCACAGAAGCAATCAATCAATCAGATTCCAAACTCTCCACCATGGCCAAGACCAGAGAGCTCTCCAAGGATGTCAGGGACAATATTGTAGACCCACACAAGGCTGGAATGGGCTACAAGACCATCGGCAAGCAGCTTGGTGAGAAGTTGACAACAGTTGGTGCGATTATTCGCAAATGGAAGAAACACAAAATAACTGTCAATATCCCTCAGCCTGGGGCTCCATGCAAGATCTCACCTCGTGGAGTTGTAATGATCATGAGAACGGTGAGGAATCAGCCCAGAACTACACGGGAGGATCTTGTCAATGATCTCAAGTCAGCTGGGACCATAGTCACCAAGAAAACAATTGGTAACACACTACGCCGTGAAGGACTGAAATCCTGCAGCGCCCGCAAGGTCCCCCTGCTCAAGAAAGCACATATACAGGGCCGTCTGAAGTTTGCCAATGAACATCTGAATGATTCAGAGGAGAACTGGGTGAAAGTGTTGTGGTCAGATGAGACCAAAATCGAGCTCTTTGGCATCAACTCAACTCGCCGTGTTTGGAGGAGGAGGAATACTGCCGTCAAACATGGAGGTGGAAATATTATGCTTTGGGGGTGTTTTTCTGCTAAGGGGACAGGACAACTTCACCACATCAAAGGGACGATGGACGGGGCCATGTACCGTCAAATCTTGGGTGAGAACCTCCTTCCCTCAGCCAGGGCATTGAAAATGGGTCGTGGATGGGTATTCCAGCATGACAATGACCCAAAACACACGGCCAAGGCAACAAAGGAGTGGCTCAAGAAGAAGCACATTAAGGTCCTGGAGTGGCCTAGTCAGTCTCCAGACCTTAATCCCATAGAAAATCTGTGGATTGAGCTGATGGTTCGAGTTGCCAAACGTCAGCCTCGAAACCTTAATGACTGGGAGAAGATCTGCAAAGAGGAGTGGAACAAAATCCCTCCTGAGATGTGTGCAAACCTGGTGGCCAACTACAAGAAACGTCTGACCTCTGTGATTGCCAACAAGGGTTTTGCCACCAAGTACTAAGTCATGTTTTGCAGAGGGGTCAAATACTTATTTCCCTAATTTAAAATGCAAATCAATTTATAACATTTTTGACATGCGTTTTTCTGGATTTTTGTTGTTGTTATTCTGTCTCTCACTGTCCAAATAAATGCAGGTGCAGCAGAAAATTATATTTAGCTGATATGAAAGTTAAAGATATGTTCCTTATGTTTCCAAAAACGTACCGCAAGCGATGCGTGTTAATGTTGAGGCTCTTAACAAAACTCCCCCGGTCAGAAGATACTATCATCAAGAGGCACTAAAGCAGTTAGCGTCTATGAATGGGGTAGCAGTGCAGGTGCATGAGAGAGAGACAATTTCACGGTTGCACTACTGTTTTGAAGTTGAATGTAATGTTTATCAGTTTTCTACATGTGTACTAATATTCAGAGGCATTCAGTTGTTTCTACCTTTATCTATAGTCGTTACTATGGTGTGAACGGGAAATACAATTGGCAGTGGTGTAAAGTTACTAAGTAGTCCTGTGTGGCTCAGTTAGTAGAGCATGGTGCTTGCAACGCCAGGGTTGTGGGTTCGATTCCCACTGGGGACCAGTATGAAAAATGTATGCACTCACTACTGTAAGTCACTCTGGATAAGAGCTTCTGCTGAATGACTGAAATGTAAAAGTAAAAAGGCTTTGAAGTACTACTGAAGTAGTTTTGGGGGGATTTGTACTTGACTATTTATATTTTCTGACAACTTTTACTTCACTACATTCCTAAAGAAAAGTTGTACTTTTTACTCCCATACATTTTCCCTGACACCCAAAAGTACTCGTTACATTTCGAATGCTGAGGCAGGACAGCAATATGGTCCAATTCACTCACCTATCAATATCACGCATTGTCACCCCTACTGCACCTGATCTGGCGGACTCACTAAACACAAATACTGCGTTTGTAAATTACGTTTGAGTGTTGGAGTGTGTCCCTGGCCGTCCGTGAATATTATTATTTTTGAGTGAAAAAATACAGTGAAGATAAGGTTATTAAGGAAAATAGCTCATAGTGCTGCCTAAAACAAACTGTAACCTTGTCCTAAATAGTTTTTGAGTCATTTATTCATTTCTGCAGTTGCTTTGTATAATTTTTGTGCACTTGTCTAATGTGAATGAATGTTGTTTTGTCATTGTTTAGCTACCTGATCTGTTGAAATTAGGTAATTGAACAAGAAGAAATATAATATCTTTTTTGAGGATAAAGAAAGTTCCAGAACTGTCAAGACTGTTGTCTGTTTCTCTTTATTACTACAGGCCGACTAGGATTAAGTCTGAGGCCTGTAACATCAACAGTGAGGACAAACCCAGCCTGCCTCTCTCCTTCCAGTCCAAACCTACAGTCACTGGGTCCTGATTGACAGTCGAGTCCAGTTTGCACCGCAGGTACCAGAGATGGCATCAGTGAAGCTTCAAGACTGCAGTCAAACACTGGAGCTGAATGTCAACATTAAAGATGAAGAAGAGGAGGAGAAGATTGGGAAATCTGTTTCTCATGGTAAGAGCAGGTTCATTCCAACTTTCCACTGTGCATGAAAAGTTGCAGTAGAACTGTTTCATGATGAACTGTTTCATTGAGAAGGTAGATGTTATTTAATGCTACTGAGACTTGCATGGATGACACCAGTATAGTCTGTTTTGGTATGGGTGGCCAGTAATAAACTGGCCCTGAACATCTAAAACTAAGAGCACTGTATTTGGTACAAATCATTTCCTAAATTCTAGAACTCAGCTGAATCTGGTAATGAATGGTGTGGTTGTTGAACAAGTTGAGGAGACTAAATTACTTGGCATTACCTTTGATTGTAAACTGTCATGGTCAAAACATATACAGTGGGGAAACAAAGTATTTAGTCAGCCACCAATTGTTCAAGTTCTCCCCCTTAAAAAGATGAGAGGCCTGTCATTTTCATCATAGGTACACGTCAACTATGACAGACAAATTGAGAAAAAAATCTCCAGAAAATCACATTGTAGGATTTTTAATGAATTTATTTGCAAATTATGGTGGAAAATAAGTATTTGGTCACCTACAAACAAGCAAGTTTCTGGCTCTCACAGACCTGTAACTTCTTCTTTAAGAGGCTCCTCTGTCCTCCACTCGTTACCTGTATTAATGGCACCTGTTTGAACTTGTTATCAGTATAAAAGACACCTGTCCACAACCTCAAACAGTCACACTCCAAACTCCACTATGGCCAAGACCAAAGAGCTGTCAAAGGACACCAGAAACAAAATTGTAGACCTGCACCAGGCTGGGAAGACTGAATCTGCAATAGGTAAGCAGCTTGGTTTGAAGAAATCAACTGTGGGAGCAATTATTAGGAAATGGAAGACATACAAGAACACTGATAATCTCCCTCGATCTGGGGCTCCAAGCATGATCTCACACCGTGGGGTCAAAATGATCACAAGAACGGTGAGCAAAAATCCCAGAACCACACGGGGGGACCTAGTGAATGACCTGCAGAGAGCTGGGACCAAAGTAACAAAGCCTACCATCAGTAACACACTACGCCGCCAGGGACTCAAATCCTGCAGTGCGAGACATGTCCCCCTGCTTAAGCCAGTACATGTCCAGGCCTGTCTGAAGTTTGCTAGAGTGCATTTGGATGATCCAGAAGAGGATTGGGAGAATGTCATATGGTCAGATGAAACCAAAATATAAATTTTTGGTAAAAACTCAACTTGTCGTGTTTGGAGGACAAAGAATGCTGAGTTGCATCCAAAGAACACCATACCTACTGTGAAGCATGGGGGTGGAAACATCATGCTTTGGGGCTGTTTTTCTGCAAAGGGACCAGGACGACTGATCCGTGTAAAGGAAAGAATGAATGGTGGCGAATCGCATCTCTGCATGTCTGGCAGACATATCAGTATGGATGACGGATCACCACCTCAAGCTGAACCCTGGCAAGACGGAGCTGCTCTTCCTCCCGGGGAAGGACTGCCCGTTCCATGATCTCGCCATCACGGTAGACAACTCCGCTGTGTCCTCCTCCCAGAGTGCGAAGAGCCTAGGCGTGACCCTGGACAACACCCTGTCGTTCTCCGCCAACATCAAGGCGGTGACCCGCTCCTGCAGGTTCATGCTCTACAACATTCGGAGAGTGCGACCCTGCCTTACACAGGAAGCGGCGCAGGTCCTGGTCCAGGCACTTGTCATCTCCCGTCTGGACTACTGCAACTCGCTGTTGGCTGGGCTCCCTGCCTGTGCCATTAAACCCCTACAACTCATCCAGAATGCCGCAGCCCGTCTGGTGTTCAACCTTCCCAAGTTCTCTCACGTCACCCCCCTCCTCCGCACACTCCACTGGCTTCCAATTGAAGCTCGCATCCGCTACAAGACCATGGTGCTTGCCTTTGGAGCAGTGAGGGGAACGGCACCCCTGTACCTTCAGGCTCTGATCAGTCCCTACACCCAAACGAGGACATTGCGTTCATCCACCTCTGGCCTGCTGGCTCCCCTTCCTCTGCGGAAGCACAGCTCCCGCTCAGCCCAGTCAAAACTGTTCGCTGCTCTGGCACCCCAATGGTGGAACAAGCTCCCTCACGACGCCAGGACAGCGGAGTCACTCACCACCTTCCGGAGACATTTGAAACCCCACCTCTTTAAGGAATACCTGGGATAGGCTAAAGTATTCCTTCTAACCCCCCCCCCCCACCCCCCCCCCCCAAATTGTAAAGTGGTTATCCCACTGGCTATAGGGTGAACGCACCAATTTGTGAGTCGCTCTGGCTAAGAGCGTCTGCTAAATGACGTTAATGTGCCCTTGAGCAAGGCACTTAACCCTAATTGCTCCTGTAAGTCGCTCTGGTTAAGAGCGTCTGCTAAATGACTAAAATGTAAATGTAAATGAATGGGGCCATGTATCGTGAGATTTTGAGTGAAAACCTCCTTCCATTAGCAAGGGCATTGAAGATGAAACGTGGCTGGGTCTTTCAGCATGACAATGATCCCAAACGCACCGCCCGGGCAACGAAGGAGTGGCTTCGTAAGAAGCATTTCAAGGTCCTGGAGTGGCCTAGCCAGTCTCCAGATCTCTACCCCATAGAAAATCTTTGGAGGGAGTTGAAAGTCTGTGTTGCCCAGCGACAGCCCCAAAACATCACTGCTCTAGAGGAGATCTGCATGGAGGAATGGGCCAAAATACCAGCAACAGTGTGTGAAAACCTTGTGAAGACTTACAGAAAACGTTTGACCTGTGTCATTGCCAACAAAGGGTATATAACAAAGTATTGAGAAACTTTTGTTATTGACCAAATACTTATTTTCCACCATAATTTGCAAATAAATTCATTAAAAATCCTACAATGTGATTTTCTGGATTTTCTTTTCTCATTTTGTCTGTCATAGTTGACGTGTACCTATGATGAAAATTATAGGCCTCTCTCATCTTTTTAAGTGGGAGAACTTGCACAATTGGTGGCTGACTAAATACTTTTTCCCCCACTGTAAATAAGAATTTGTTCTTAAATTGACTTGCCTGGTTAAATACATTTTAAAAAGTGTGTGTGCGAGCGTCTGTGTCTGTGAGTCTTCATTAGGCTATCATCTGTTGCTCCTGTTCAGCCTTATAATGAAGATCACCTTTCTTGTATCCCAAATAACACCCTATTCTCTTTATAGTGCACTACTTTTGAAACCCACAGGGCTCTGGTCAAAAGTAGTACACTACATAGGGAATAGGGTGCTATTTGGGACATTGTCAAAGTCCTCAGAGTTTCACGTCGCCGACTGAAACACCAACGCACTGAGATGTCGAGCGTGTTCGGGTGTTCTCTACGTTTGCTTGTGGCTAATCATGAGTGACGTGTACCTATGATGAAAATTACAGGCCTCTCTCATCTTTTTAAGTGGGAAAACTTGCACAATTGGTGGCTAACTAAATACTTTTTTCCCCCACTGTATATATATGTATGTGAAAAAAATGGGGGATTGGAAGTGATGCAGACAATTAGATTGATGGAAGTTACAATCTATCTGCAATATTAAAGCTGATCTACCCCCCCCATAAAATAAAAATGGTATAAAAATTAATAAATAAAAGTACCTATTTAAGCTGCAGCTGGCCCAGAACAGAGCGGCATGTCTTGCTCTTCATTGTCATCAGAGGGCCAATGCATGCCAAATTGTTTGCATAGTCAACTTACACACAGCTCTGACACACACACTTACCCCACCAGACATGCCACCAGGGGTCTTTTCATAGTCCCCAAATCCAGAACAAATTCAAGAAAGTGTACAGTATTATATAGAGCCGCTATTGCATGGAACTCCGCTCCATCTCATATTGCTCAAATAAACAGCAAACCTGCTTTCAAAAACAGATAAAGCAACACCTCACGGCATAACACCTCTTCCCTATTTGACCTAGATAGTTTTTGTATGTATTGACAAGTAGGCTATGTGTGCCTTTTAAAATGTTTTTATGTAGTTCTGTCCTTGAGCTGGTCTTGTCTATTATTTTGATGTATTATGTCATGTTTCATTTTTTGTGTGGACCCCAGGAAGAGTAGCTGATGCTTTTGCAACAGCTTATCGGGATCCTAATACAATACCAAAGAACCAAAATACACAAATACCAGCATGTGTTTTATTAACTGGGCTATCTGGAGTGCTCAGAGAGTAGACTAAAGAAGTGACGTAGACAAACTGCGAGTAATTAGAACTTCTATTAAATGAGTCTGTGTAGTTACTAGGCTTGGGTGGTATACTGTATACCAGGTTATTTGGAAAAAGCCACTGGATGGGTTTTCAATACAGCTGAAACTATTTCTTTTGAAGTTTTTATTTATTCATTTGAATATTTGTAGCTACTTTTTAAGTAAATACCTGCAGTCAACTTGTGCAATACGTTATGAGTTAAAGAACGTTACGTCACATTATTATGTAGCTTACGGTAGTCCCCAGTCAACGAGAAGAGACCGGAGCCTGGTGAGTCACTCTCTGTTGTGCAGCATGTGCCAGGTGATCTAATTGCAGTATGGAATTCACAACTAAATGTTTGCCAGCTAGATATCTTATAACTATTAAGTAAACTTTCTACAATGTGTTAAATGCTCTGCAGTTGCCCATTTGGTTTTCTAATTTAGTAGTTAGTTAGCTATCTAGCTAAGTGGATAGCTTCTTCCAAAATCAAGCATTCGCTTGGTAACAGCAGAGAATCCCCTCCTGGATCAAGAGCCTTGCTAACAGCAGAGAATCCCCTCCTGGATCAAGAGCCTTGCTAACAGCAGAGAATCCCCTCCTGGATCAAGAGCCTTGCTGGATAATATTAGGTTTGTGCGTGCAGCAAACTGTGAGAAGCGTTTGAGTTACTTGTATAGTTGAGGTCAGCAACTGTACAAAATGTTCGCAATGCACTCGTTAGCATTTAGTTAGCGTTCTCTATGATGTTTCCTTAGTACTAGTTAGCATTTTGTTAGCATTCTGCTTAGTGACGTTTTTTGGGCTTTGAATATTAGTACTATTTAAATAAAGACCTGTAGTCAACTTGTGCACTAGGTAATAGATAAAGCACATCGCGTTCATAATTTTGCCCGTTTGATAATTTTTCATTATGAACCTTTTTCATTATGAAGCATTCTGTTAGGTTCTAAACAAACTAAAATGGACATCTAGGAAAGCTCAAACTAAGTTTATTCACCCACAGGGTCAAACAGCTGCAAAGACAAAGCATGATTACACAAGCACATATATATTTATAACCTCCTACTAGACGGGGTCAATACATCTCTGATGCTAGTCAGGAACTTAATTGGTTCTTCTCACTGGTGTAGTCATGGCCCTGCCTGATGCTAGAACCTTCGTGGGCGTGAAAGTGTATGCGTGTGAGATAGGACTGTAGTAGGAGGGTCGTTGTGGTGGGCCCCTCTGGCCCCCCTCCCAGAGGGTTCTTCTCACTTCATCTGTTGACATGACCTCGAGCCAGATTCCTTGCTCCTCCCTAGTTCCGCAACTGGCCTGCCTTATCAGGAACTGAAACTAGACTGTTGCCCTTTGCCTCCCTCCTTAAGAACAGAATATTTCTGCACTTCCCCTTGACAGGTTTTTAGACATTTTAGCTAAATAATAAAAAATTGAAATATCACATTTACATAAGTATTCAGACCTTTGACAGCGATTACATCATTGAATCTTCTTGGGTATGATGCTACAAACTTGGCACATCTGTATTTGGAGAGTTTCTCCCATTCTTCTCTGCAGATCCTCTCAAGCTCTGTCAGGTTGGATGGGGAGTGCTGCTGCACAGCTATTTTCAGGTTTCTCCAGAGATGTTCGATTGGGTTCAAGTCCGGGCTCTGGCTGGACCACTCAAGGACATTCAGAGACTTGTACCGAAGACACTCCTGCTTTGTCTTGTCTGTGTGTTTAGGGTCGTTGTCCTGTTGGAAGGTGAATCTTTGCCCCAGTCTGAGGTCCTGAGCGCTCGGGAGCAGGTTTTCATCAAGGATCTCTCTCTGTACTTTGCTCAGTTCATCTTTGCCTCGATCCTGACTAGTCTACCAGTCCCTGACGCTGAAAAACATCCCGACAGCATGATGCTGCCACCACCATGTTTTACCGTAGGGATGGTGCCAGGTTTCCTCCCACGGGGCGCTTGGCATTCAGGCCAAAGAGTTCAATCTTGGTTTCATCCAACCAGAGAATCTTGTTTCTCATGGTCTGAGAGTGTTTAGGTGCCTTTTGGCAAACTCCAAGCGGGCAGTCATGTGCCTTTTACTGAAGAGTGGCTTCCGTCTGGCCACTCTACCATAAAGGCCTGATTGCTGGAGTGCTGCAGAGATGTTTATCCTTCTGGAAGGTTCTTCCATCTCCAGAGGATCGCTAGAGCTCTGTCAGTGACCATCGTGGTCTTGGCCACCTCGCTGACCAAGGCCCTTCTCCCCCGATTGCTCAGTTTGGCCGGGCGGCCAGCTCTAGGAAGAGTCTTGGTAGTGCCAAACTTCTTCCATTTAAGAACGATGGAGGCCACTGTGTTCTTGGGGACCTTCAATGCTGCAGAAGTTTTTTGGTACCCTTGCCCAGATCTGTGCCGTGACACAATCCTGTCTCGGAGCTCTATGGACAACTCCTTCGACCTCATGGCTTGGTTTTTACTCTGACATGCACTGTCAACTGTGGGACCTTATATAAACAGGTGTGTGCCTTTCCAAATCATGTCCAATCAATAGAATTTACCACAGATTGACTCCAATCAAGTTGTAGAAACATCTCAAGGTTGATGAATGGAAACAGGTTGCACCTGAGCTCAATTTCGAGTCTTATAGCAAAGGGTCTGAATAATTATGTAAATAGGGTAGTTCTGTTTAATTTTTAATATATTAGCAACATTTTCTAAAAACCTGTTTTCGCTTTGTCATTATGTGGTATTTTGTGTAGATTGCTGAGGATTATAAAAAAAAAAAATCAATTTTAGAAAACGGCTGCAACGTAACAAAATGTGGAAAAAGTCAAGGGGGTCTGAATACTTTCCGAATGCACTTGTTAGCAGTTGATGTTATTCTTCAATAACACAGACCCCAAAGCAAATCAGGGGGAGAAAAATATATTTATTCAAAAAAGAACCAATCATTGTTATGCTGGAAAGTAGATTGTAGATGTTTATTCTTCCCTGTCCTCAGTGTTTTCCCACTGAACAAAGAGACAGGATGTAGTTTATACCCAAGCCTTTCCTGTGGTTGACCAATTAGAATTCCTTGCAATAACATTGGGCTAATAGCCAAATACCAAGTATCCCATTTCAGGCTCAATGTATAGACCATTTGGACCAATGCGAACTTGCCACATGCAGCTATGAGTCCCGGACTGGAACCCCTACATAGATACTAAACAGATGTTGAACTGAAAAACAACTGTTTCCATTGATCGTTAATTCCCTGCTTTGTATATTTATCTTGGAATACTCTTACACACTGTATATAGGCTACTGTATCAATCAGTCATTTGTTTATGTCATCACACAGCATGCAAGTCATTGAAATGCAATGAAGCATTTATGGTTTTAAAATAACAAAGCAATCCTTGAATAATTAGCGTAAACAATAAATAAACAGTTCCATTTCGGAAATTGCATTCACGAATCAATGCAATTGTTTTGGATTTGTTTTGGATGTTTATGGATCATAGCTGTCACCTGGTCAGTCTATGTCATAGAAAGAGTTCATAATGTTTTGTACACTCAGTGCATATCACACCAATTGACTTTTTTTAATGCTGTTCTAACAGGTGACATTGAGACATTCTCTACATCCAGAGAGCAACAGCAGGAAGATCGCAGAGCTAAGAGGTCTCACCACTGCAAAATACACACAGGAGAGAATCTGTATTCCTGCACTGACTGTGGGAAGAGCTTCACAACATCACAGGCTCTGACAGTTCATCAGAGAGTGCACACAAGAGAGAAGCCTTACTCCTGCTCTGACTGTGGGGCAAGTTTCTCTCGACTGGACCACTTCAAAACACATGAACGTATACACACAGGAGAGAAGCCTTACTCCTGCTCTGACTGTGGGACGAGTTTCTCTCAGATGGGCAGCTTAAAATCACACCAACGGATACACACAGGAGAGAAGCCTTACTCCTGCTCTGACTGTGGGGCAAGTTTCTCTCGACTGGGCACCTTAAAACAACATGAACATATACATACAGGAGAGAAGCCTTACTCCTGCTCTGACTGTGTAAAATGCTTCACAACATCAACTGATCTAAAAGTTCATCAGAGAACACACACAGGAGAGAAGCCTTACTCCTGCTCTGATTGTGGGAAGAGTTTCTTTCGACTGGGCAACTTAAAAACACATGAACGTATACATACAGGAGAAAAGCCTTACTCCTGCTCTGACTGTGTAAAATGCTTCACAACATCAACTGAGCTAAAAGTTCATCAGAGAACACACACAGGAGAGAAGCCTTACTCCTGCTCTGATTGTGGGGAGAGTTTCTTTCGACTGAGCAACTTAAAAACACATGAACGTATACATACAGGAGAAAAGCCTTACTCCTGCTCTGACTGTGTAAAATGCTTCACAACATCAACTGACCTAAAAGTTCATCAGAGAACACACACAGGAGAGAAGCCTTACTCCTGCTCTGATTGTGGGAAGAGTTTCTCTCGACTGGGCAACTTAAAAACACATGAACGTATACACACAGGAGAGAAGCCTTACTCCTGCTCTGAATGTGGGGCAAGTTTCTCTCAACTCGGCACCAGAAAACAACATGAATGTATACACACAGGAGAGAAGCCTTACTCCTGCTCTGACTGTGGAAAGATTTTCTCTCGACTGGGCCACTTAAAAACACATGAACGTATACACACAGGAGAGAAGCCTTACTCCTGCTCTGACTTTGAGGCAAGTTTCTCTCAACTGGGCACCTTAAAACAACATGAACCTATACATACGTGGTCCTCTGTAGCTCAATTGGTAGAGCATGGCCCTTGTAACGCCAGGGTAGTGGGTTCGATCCCCGGGACCACCCATACGTAAAAATGTATGCACGCATGACTGTAAGTCGCTTTGGATAAAAGCGTCTGCTAAATGGCATATTATTATTATTATACATACAGGAGAAAAGCCTTACTCCTGCTCTGACTGTGTAAAATGATTCACAAGATCACCTGAGCTAAAAGTTCATCAGAGAACACACACAGGAGAGAAGCCTTCCTTCTGCTCTTAGTATGATTGGGCAACGTAAAAACACACCAACGGTTACACACCGCGCTGACTATGAGATGAGATTCTACAGATTGGGCAATTTAAAAAGACACCAACGTATACAAAAGAAATGGTAGTGGATTGGATCAAATGAAGAAAGCGTAGAACACTATTGTAATCCTATTGTTTCTCACTGTGAGAGAACTGTGCAGAGGAAAGGGAGCGTTATAGAATGTTAGCATCTCTTTACTTTACTGATCAGTGTGCACCTTGTCAGTTTTGGTGTGTTTTGTAAGCTTCTACTGTAAAGATATTGAGATTACTTTGGATTTGCCCTTAGGGTTGAATATCCTCTTTGAGGTGTCTCACAATGGAGTCTGTTGGTTGACTGGGTTATACTGCTTCCCTCTGAGTTTTCTGTGGGAATGAGCTGGTAGACACAACATACACAGTATACAAAACATTAAGGACACCTGCTCTTTCCATGACAGACTGACCAGGTGAACCCAGGTGAAAGCTATGATCCTTAATGATGTAGTTTTTGTTTATTTATGTCAGGTTTGACGTGTATGCGGAAAACGAAGTCAAGCGCAGGACACCGAGCTCCTGGCAGACGTACTTTACTAAACACCGTAATGAAAGTACAAAAACAAAAACCTCCAAACAGGGAGGGACAACACTAGCATACAACAGTACTGCCGACCTAACGGAGAACAATCACACACAACAAACAAATGAGAGACAGGGGGTTTTAAAGGGAATACAATCATCACTAATGGGACACAGGTGGAAACAATACAGACCAAACAAGACAAACACCGAAACATAGATCGGTAGCAGCTAGTACTCCGGGGACGACGAACGCCGAAGCCTGCCCGAGCAAGGAGGAGGAGCAGCCTCGGCTGAATCCGTGACAATTCATTATGGATCACCATTAGCTTTCAGCAAAAAACAGGAAACTGTGGTTGCAGGGGCTAAGGAATGAAAACACTGGACACTGGAGAATTTGAATGAATCCCGATTCCTGCTGTTTCACGCGGATGGGACAACTAGGGTATGGAGAAAACCACGAGTACATGCAACCATGCCGTGTGTCAGCATTGCAGGCTGGTGGTGGTGGTGTGGGGTGTGATTTCATGGCACACATTGGGCCCCTTGATGAAAGTGGAGCATCATTTGAATGCCACAGGATATCTAAACATCATTGCCAATCAGGTGCATCCCTTCATGGCAGCAGTTATCCATCTGCAAATATATTTTTTTCAGCAGGATTATGCCCCATGCAACAAGGCTTGTCCAGGAATGGTTCCAAGAACATGACACTGTAGTGACCAAAAGAACATGATAGTACCATGGTATTTATTTCATGGTACTACCATGTCAGGAACACACCATGGTAGTTGCACCAGTACCATGGTATTTTCCTGACATGGTAGTACCATGGTATTCTTTAGAAACATAGAGAGAAGATACGGCCAGATCTGTCATAACAGCCCGGAAGTAAAGCCAGATTGAATTTACAATATAGGGGGGTTGGCAACTAGGTTTGGCCTCCAGTCAATGTGTTGCTGAGCTTGTAGCTAGTCTGCGGGCCAGAACATAATTAGCCTATTAACAAATAGCCAGGGGTGGCCTGTTCAATAGGGCGATATGGGCGACGCACTGCCAAACGGGAAAAGGAAGGGATTTTTTTTCTAATCAATTATATCACGGCAACAGTAGTTATCAGTGTTGTAATCTATACGTCTGATCTGCCACAGTGCCACACTGCCACTAAATGTCGAATCAGGCTAAAGTCATGCTTCAAATGGCTCCCCCCCCTTTTGGGGCGATTTCAGTCAGGTTGAAAATCGCCCAGAAGTCTGTCATAGACTCCCATGTAAAATCTATTTTTTTCAAATTTCAGAGCCTTCAATACAATCTCAATGGGTGTCTGTGGGCTTGCACTTACGCGCTTTCGTCATACGTTACGTAACCATGAACGTAACTGAGAAAAGAGCGGATTGTTTGAAAGAAGTTCCTTTTTGTCGGCGAACAAATGAAGATAAATTGGCAACGAAACAATTAGGACCTCCCAGACCAAATTTAATAATTCAACAGGTTTCTACTAAAGGCGGAAAGTCCTACACCCGAGGATTTTCCAAAAATTGGTACGAACGAAAAAAGACATTGCCACTCACTCAACTGGATGAGGGATACAGGCTAGCTGTCCGCCGCCACAACGATGAGGTTAGTGTTGATAATCACAAGTTTACTGGAGAACTGAGACCAAGTAGAGACTTTGGACAGGGTGGATATTGTATAATAAAGGCAGTTTATTCAGAGGTAAAGATATCTGGAATCGCGTTCACGGACCCGTTCGTCAAACTCTTAGGGAGCTATAAATTAAGCCCCATTACTTACCATATCAGATAAGAGAAATTGCTGCAGCTACATATATTTTACATCCTGGCCCTACATAGTTCACTATTTGCATCACTTACCAAAATATTACATGTGGTCATATATGCTTGGAAAGTGGAGATGCCATAGAACGTCAAAAAAGTAAACATTGCTGGAGACACATTGCCGTTTTGGAGAAGACATCGCGTTTGCTAGCGAAGAGATTTGTTGTGGCAAATGAACTTGGGCTGGGAATTGCCAGGGACCTCACGATAAGATATATGCATTGCGAGTCTCATGATTCTATACGTATTGCGATTCGATACTGTGATTTTATTGTGCACCATATGTCTGTTGCAGAGGGATCAGAAAGCCATGAGAACGAGTTTTGATCAGTCATGGAAATAAAAGTGCTGAAAACAAATTGGCTCCCAATGTGAAAAGATTGAGAACAAGCTATGAAGGAACAATAATGGTGTTTTGGTGCAGGTACAGCCAACTAGCGCTAAAATATTGCGATATTGTCAATACAGTATATCGTAAAGTATCACTATGTAACTCGATTTCTTTCACCCCAATCCCTCAAATTAACGGTAAATAACTGAATTGTTTGCCCCACATTTAGCTAAGATGATTAGCTAGCCAGCTAAAATGTTTTATTTAGTTAGCAGTCGCATCTACAATAGTTTACTGTCAATAACATGTCTCCAAAAATGACGTGGTGTCTCCAATTGTGTTGACATTTTACAATTGCGATGCGCATCCATGAGTATCCACTTTCTGTAGCTCAGCTGGTAGAGCATGGTGCTTGTAACGCCAAGGTAGTGGGTTCGATCCCCGGGACCACCCATACACAAAACTGTATGCACGCATGACTGTAAGTCGCTTTGGATAAAAGCGTCTGCTAAATGGCATATTATTATTATTATTATTATTATTATCTGAAGAGAGCCCCGAAACATTGTGTGCAGACATTTTATGCAATAAATGAAGTAGGTTGAATCTAGTAGTTCTGATCTTCTGATTGGTCCTGATGAGTTGGGCGAGGTCCCCTCCAGGCTACTGTCACTGTTGCATTGGCTCTGAGTCGGGTTCTCTGTCTTCAAATGTTCAGCCTAAGAGAGGGGATTTTTGTGTGTGTGTGTGTGTGTGTGTGTGTGTGTGTTTAACAGTGATGATGTGTGTGTGTGTGTGTGTTTAACAGTGATGATGTGTGTGTGTGTGTGTGTGTTTGTGTGCGTGTGTGTCCTCAGAGCAAGAACTCGTGAGTTGGAAGAACTGAGAGGCCTATGGCGTGGGTGTTGTCCTTGGCCACCTGCTGACAAGGCTGACAAGATAGGACCCTTTTGTCCATTGTTATTGGATAGGAACAGAACTTATAACCAGCTCCTGACCTAAATAGATCTTAGCACAACATTTTACTCAACATATCATATTCCATATTCACTATAACAAATATATTTACTACGACATTAGCAAGAACCGCCACATCCTCAGCCGGCTAATCCAGTGTGTGAAGTTTTGCGGAGTGTTTGAGTTAGCTTTGCGAGGCAAAGATGAAACTGAGGGCTCCACCAACCCTGGTAAGCCAACAATTTTGAAATCAGTCAATAAATGCTTCTGGTATTGACTTATATGCTGCCCCTGTCTTCATGTTGTTGCTGGACATATCTTTTTTAAAATGTGTGTAGATCACCTAAATCATCAGAAAAATTGCCCCTCCTGAGAATTTAACACGTGGTTAGTGGGCTAATCAATTCAATGACCATAACACAATGATGTCCATCTGATTACAGTGGTAAAATCACCAATGTCTATATTAATAGTCCAACTGTTCTATTCAAATATATTTATCATATTTCTCCAGTATCAAACCAGTGTATCTTGTTTCCAACGAAACTGTCGCTGTTTGGGAAGAGTTCAATCTGAGATGTTATTATGAATCTAAGCATGGTACTTTCAGAAGTAGATTCAGAAGTCTGACGCAGAAAGGAAGGTAGGCCTAAGGAGTGAACACCCTATGTGTTTTACAGTGTCCATTTTTTATTATGTACATATTTTATTATTATTGAACCTTTTATTTAACTAGGCGGTTCTTATCGAATTACACAAATCCACAAGGAGTCATTAGAAACCATATTTGTTTAAGCAAGTCAGCCATATCAACTATGTTTTTTTAAGGCAGTAAATGAGGCTGAATAAACTTTTTCGATGCCAGACTGAGCTCCGGTGGCTGATAGCCAGGTGTAGCAGTGGTAAGGATTCACTCCATGGTGTTGAAAGGAAAGCTCAAACTTTATGCTGGACCAACAATAATTATGTTAGAAATGGTTTAAGCGTTCTGATATTGTCACTAATCTGGATTTAGACTGTCTGCTACTTCAGGTCTAAATAAGGGTATAATCTATACCTTGTGACAATGTAGGACTACTGAAACCATTGTAAGACAGACTTTTTGTTAGCCTTTAAGGAGTCAGCATGCTTTCCAGCCGAAACAGTTCGGAAGAGTTTGTGCATATATTATGACAACATTTTGTTTTCGTTTTGGACTTACGGTAAGGTTTTTTTTCAGCTGTTCTGGCACACAACATTTTTTCCTCTAGTCAAGCCGAAGTCTGTAGCCGAAGGGGAAGGGGGTTATTGGTCAACAGTAGGGATTCTTCAATAAAGTCTTTGTTAAAGTATTTCTCAGTTAAAAATCTGCATGAAAACGACTCGTCTCTCATTTAATGACAAACATCTTTGTTAAATGTAAAATTGCACGACTAAGATCTCCTCGGCAAAAACATCAACATTAAAGACTGAATTCTTGAGTTTTCTGACTATTTTGAGGAAGTGGCTATAGACCCTTTTCCAGTACATGACACACTGACGTCACAAACAGATGCGTGCGACTCTTGGCGGCAGTAGTCTAGATTTACATTTTTATTACTTCTAAACAAAATAACTTTTTTGGGTTCTCATACACTTACAATTATGTTTTGATTCTTGCTTGAACAGTCGCTATGATTATATTTGGTTGTGTGTGATCTTTGCAAAATACCTTCGATGCAGCAGTTGTTAGCTAGAATGCGTCTGCTGATTGATATAGGCTGTAGCAAAAGCTAGCCAAAGAGCCATTTTACTGGTTGAAGTGTTTTTTAAGTATAATGCAGTTTATTTGTGATGATGCCATAAACATTATATTAAGCAGGGCATTCATACGAGCCTTAAAATCCAATTATAATCCAAAGTAGTGTGAAATACACTCAAAAGCAACATGTAAATAGAGGCTTTTTTTGCTGCCGTTCTATAAGAACTCCCCCTTGTTCTGCCACCAACTCGCGCCCATCCCCCTCTTGCAGCTATGTTTGTTAACACAGAAAGGGGTCTATGGCGTCTCAAAATGGACAAACCGTACTACTGCCGTTTTTTCTCGTTTTTCAAGCAAAGGTCTTTAAGGGAATATGCGAGCACAGTGTCTGCAACACCACTAAGCAAGGGTCACTACATTTACATATACATTTCAGTCATTTAGCAGACGCTCTTATCCAGAGCAACTTACAGTTAGTGAATACATTTTTTTTTTTTTTTACTGGCCCCCCGTGGGAATCGAACCCACAACCCTGGCGTTGCAAACGCCATGCTCTATCAACTGAGCTTCATCCCTGCCGGCCATTCCCTCCCCTACCCTGGGCCAATTGTGCGCCGCCCATGAGTCTCCCGGTCGCGGCCGGCTGCGACAGAGCCTGGATTCGAACCAGGATCTCTAGTGGCACAGTTAGCACTGCGATGCAGTGCCTTAGACCCCTGCGCCACTCAGGAGTTGACCACCAGTTCCACCACCAAGCAAGCGGCACCATGAAGACCAAGGAGCTCTCCAAACAGGTCGGCGACAAAGTTGTGGAAAAGTACAGATCAGTGTTGGGTTCTAAAAAAATATCAGAAACTTTGAAAATTCCACGGAGCACCGTTAAATCCATTATTAAAAAATGCAAAGAATATGGCACCACAACAAACCTGTCAAGAGAGGGCCACCCACCAAAACTCACGGACCAGGCAAGGAGGGCATTAATCAGAGAGGCTGAATAGTTATGCACGCTCAAGTTCTTTTTTTATTTTTCTTATTTCTTGTTTGTTTCACAAAAACATTTTTTTTGCATCTTCAAAGTGGTAGGCATGTCGTGCAAATCAAATGATACAACCCCCCCCCCCCCCCCCCCCCCCAAAATCCATTTTAATTCCAGGTTGTAAGGCAATAAAATAGGAAAAATGCCAAGGGGGGTGAATACTTTCACAAGCCACTGAATGTGAGATTACTTGGTTTGTATTCAGGGGACTAGGTATGTTTTAGTAGTGGTTTGTTTGCAGCAATTCAACCATGAAGTTCTGATTCACGCAGTCTCCTCTGAACAGTTGATGTTGAGATGTGTCTGTTACTTGAACTCTGTGAAGCATTTATTGGGGCTGCAATTTCTGAGGCTGGTAACTCTAATGAACTTATCCTCTGCAGCAGAGGTAACTCTGGGTCTTACTTTCCTGTGGCGGTCCTCATGAGGGCCAGTTTCATCATAGCACTTGATGGTTTTTGCGACTGCACTTGAAGAAACTTTAATAGAACTTCACATTTTCCAGATTGACTGACCTTCATGTCTTAAAGTAATGGACTGTCGTTTCTCTTTGATTATTTGAGCTGTTCTTGCCATAATATGGACTTGGTCTTTTACCAAAGAGGACTATCTTCTGTATACCACTCCTACCTTGTCACAACACAACTGATTGGCTCAAACACATAAAAAGGAAAGAAATTCCACAAATTAACTTTTAACAAGGCACACCTGTTAATTGAAATTCAATATTGTGCAAAGCTGTCATCAAGGCAAATGGTGGCTACTTTGTAGAATCTCAAATATTAAATATATTTTGATTTGTTTAACACTTTTTTGATTACTACATGATTCCATGTGTTATTTCATAGTTTTGATGTCTTCACTATTATTCTACAATGTAGAAAATTGTAAAAAAAAAAAAACTTGAATGAGTAGGTGTCCAAACATTTGACTGGTACTGTATATATATATATAAAAAGCATTATCAATATTTCAAATAAATTATCAACACAGTAATAAATGGCTAGAAAAACTCATTCATAATCAAATATAAATCTAGAGGTATAAATACATTGTTCCTTTTGATAGTGGTAAATTGTAATTATTAGTATTATTAACATAACATAATATTAAATAATTCCACCTTTCCAAATGATTGCCTACAACAGAATTTACATCCACTTGAGAAATAATAAAACAGTAGATAAACTGACTGAATATCTGAAGGATATTTTTGTACTTTTAAGGAAGGTGAGTATTGGCAAAGTGTGACACTTTCTGAAAATTGTCTTTCCTTGAACACCTTCCAGAATCATCCCATTGTCTTAACCCCTAACATGATACCATTCTAAACACTATGAACTAAAAAATAAATAAATATTAAACACAGGATCAAAGACTCTTCTTAAAACACTAATTGTTCTGAGATAATTGAAATAGTCCAGGTAATCCATTTTCTCTCATTGCCAAGGTCAACCTGGGGGCCAACATCCATTAATCTGAAGTTAGTATTTTGTGTTTTTTGTGTGTTATTTCTTACATTATTTGGCCAGTATTTTTTTTGTGTTATTACATTACAGCCGGAAATAACTTTTGGATATCAGAGCGGCGGTAACTCACCTGCCATCACTAGCCGGCTTCCACCCGGTTACGCAACCCTGCAGCTTAGAGGCTACTGCCCTACATATATAGACTTGGAATCACTGGCCACTTTAATAATGAAACACTAGTCACTTTAATAATGTTTACATATTTTTGCTTTACTCATCTCATATGTATATACTGTATTCTATTCTACTGTATTTTATTTTATGCCACTCCGACGTTGCTCATCCTAATATTTATATATTTCTTCAATCCATTCTTTTACTTTTAGATTTGAGTGTATTGTGTGTATTGTTGTGAATTGTTAGATACTACTGCATTGTTGGAGCTAGAAACACAAGCATTTCTCTACACCCACAATAGCATCTGCTAAATATGTATATGTGACCAATACAATTTGATTTGATTTGAACATAATGCACTGTTTGCACAGCTTATGGTAGCCAGCACCACTATCACACTATCACCAATAGAGACAACAACAGTGTCACATCAGATGTGAAAGGCTTGTGGTGCTGAAAGGACAGCAACCGTAATAGCTGTGCACTCCATGGCGCTGAAGGAGAGCCAGTTTTGATCAAACACAGAGACAGGGCTGATAGCCAGGAGACAGCAGTCTCACACAGCATCAAATAATGTTACGGAATAAGCCGCCCATTCACTCCAGTAGGCCCCATGAAGTCAGAACAATACAATAGCACAACCATTTCATTTCCAAAATGAAATTAACAAACCAGCTATTACTTCCCATTGCAAATATATTTTATCACGTTCATCACACTAACTGGGGATACAAAGTTTAAATGCAACAATGTTTTCCAGTCATTGTAAGTGAGGACCTGGTGGACCTATTGGGAAACCACACAATCATTTGGCCTTTTTTGGGGCTTGGGCTCATTAAATGTTGTTAATGTAGGGCTCATAAAATGCATTTAATATATGTCTGATCAGGCTCAGGTAGCATCAGGTTTGTATTTTCATGCTGATCAAAGCTATAATCAAATCCAGACATTTATAAGCGTTATAATGCTTTTGAATGACACTTCCGGTTTTGGCGGAAAATACCGGTTTACCCGGGAGAAGAGTGATTTATTCTCGGGATGGAACATTTGTAAAACACCGGGGAAATATTAAACCCTATTGGCATACCAGTTGATTCACAAGACACCAACTAAGTAACTTACATATACGGTATTATTAATAAAGACAGGCTATTTTTATTGTTCATATTATTTGCGTTGATGATGTATTGAAGTCAAGTGGTTCAACATTCAAATGTAGTTGGATGGACCACACAGGACTGCTTGGAAAACGCGACGGTCGGTGGAACACTTGCGCCACCAAGTGGACAATTGCTTCAGTTCCCTTGTGGCATCAACGCTACCAGAGATATGTGATATAAGATCAAATGTTATGTCAATATTATTATCTCTAAATTGATTCCCCCACCCGTATTTCATATATTATTATTCAGATTTAGCTGTTAATCTGGATTTAATTTATAAACACTTTCTGTCATTTCCGATTGGAGGTCAGATGACCACGTGACTTCCGATCCTACCAATTTGTTACTTTGTAACAGTCAAAAGTGGTTATTCCCAACGTTGATCAACTCCCAATCTATGACACGATTTTCTTTAAATCATTATCTTTGATATTTGGCGGACAGTTTACAGAGCTACGTTTTGTGTAAACGTCATCGAATATGACGTGCCCGAGAACGGCACCTTCCTCCCGAAAGCATTGCGGTATCGCTTCTCGGCCTTTTGGCTAAGATCAAGATCAAGTTGCAGTACCAAGGAGATCCTGAAGGTGGAGCGATGTCGTCATCGTCCACGTCACAGTCGGCAGCCGCCGGACTGAAGAACACGCTGCGTTTTCAATGGACTGGAAAAGAAAAGTTGATGGAAAGAGTTATTTTTGGAAAGGACGTTCTTTTTGGACTTCTACGCCTGACAGCAGACGATGTGCACTGTCTGCAACAAAACACACCGGAGAAGTTTTATGATGTGTCGTTCTACACCATCACCAGGCTGGAGGAGGTGAGAGGGCTCTTCCGAGCGAACTCGACAGCACCCGCCCTCAGTAGCTTTCAAGTTGAGTCCCTGTGCAGGCACAATCTGAGGGTGCTAACGGTGCACATGTTCAACCCCTGGGTCACAGAAGAAACGCTAGTGTGCTACCTTAGCCGGTATGTGACCATCTTGCCAGGAGTGAGAGACATTAAGGACGCCCTAGGCATCTGGACAGGGAAGAGGCAGTTTCGCGTCCTGCTAAAGGAAGACGAGAGCGGCCATGATGGCTACCTCCATCCTCCCGCGTCTTTTTCTATCGGTGCAGACAGGGGTTACCTCATGTATGCTGGGCAGCCTCGTTTTTGCAGGAAATGCAGCACGTACGGGCACCTTGCTGATGCCTGCACCCAGACAAGGTGCAGAAACTGTGGGGCCCTCGGCCATGTAATGAGGGATTGCACCGTGCCTAAGCGCTGCAGTCTGTGCAGCTCAGAGGAGCACCTGTTCCGTCACTGCCCAAAGGCAGCCCCCTCCTACGCCAGAGCGGTGAGCGGGAAAAGAGCAGATGAGGGAAAAGTTATAGAGCTACGCGCTATTGAGGAGGTCGTGAAGGAGCTAGTGATGGAGAGAGAACGGCGAGAGTCTGAGGAGAGCGGGAGTGAGGCGCCATCATCACCTCATGAGGAGAGCGGAGCGGGGGACAGGAGCTGGAGCAAGCAAATGGAGGAGGCTACGGGAGAGCCCACCGGGCCCTCTGCTCCGGAGAGCTGGACCACGGTGGGAGAGAGGAGGAAGTGCTCTGTCAAGAGGAAGCAGATGAGCCCTGTTTCCCCACTCATCCGCATGGAGGCGACGGAGGAGTCCGCCCTGGGGGGGAATCGTTTCAGTTGTTTTGCAAGCGGGGAGTCTGAGGAGAAAAGCGCGGGAAACCCGGGCAGCGCAGAGGAGACTCTGCTTTCCCTGTCAGGCGCGAGCTCTACCGACAGCAGCGGTCTCGCACCCAGCGGTGTTCCAGCACCCACACTGACTGAGGAGGAAAGGGTTTTCCCGACCCCTATCTTTGGGGACAGTCCTCCACCTGGGGACCACCGTTTCCCAGACAGGCCTCCTAACGAGGAACTGTACTTAAAGTGAGTCTGGAAATTCATGTCATATTTAGATAGTTGTCTGCTTCCCTCCTTTCCCCATGTCGTCCCTTTTTAACATAGCTAGCATAAACGCTAGAGGGCTTAGGAACCCCGTTAAAAGGCCGACTGTTTTTTCCCATTTGTCTTCCATTTGCTTCTCTGTGTGTTTTTTACAAGAAGTACATTTAAAATATCAAAATGATGTGGAGAGATTTACGAGGGAATGGATTCAGGTGCATTCTACAGGGGAATTATAACTGTATTCTGTCGTTTAAATTGAAATGTAGGCTAAGCCTTTGTAAATATTCGATATACTGAGTTTTATTCAGAGTTCCCTTTGGTATATGTGTATGTTTTTATTTTTATAATTGTTTTTATTCCTTTGAAAGATCAGCTTTGGGAGATTGTTAGAGGCAATTGTTTACATGCGTCTCTTGAATGTAGGCTTTTTAGCTGGTCAGGTTCCTCAGAACAGCACTTTTTTTTAGGAGTTTTGCTATTTTGATACGGTTAAGGTACGTACTGTTTTTGTAAATCCATGTTATGTACAACGTTATGCACTGAATTTGTACTTGTATTTGAATGTGAAATGAAAATAAAAATTATTTTTCCACAAAAAAAAAAAAAAAAATCTGTTCTTATCAGTTTAATATCTGATACGTCCCCTATCTGGGGACCATATATTAAATTGATTTTTGGAACAGGGAGATGGAATAGGGGCTTGCTCCGTCCACTCCACGCATCGACCTGGTATTGCAGTACCTCCAGGAACGGTGCACCCCCTGTCATTGTAAAGATAAAGCAGGCAAAGACAACAGAATTGCTTTGTTATATTCCATTAGGATCACGATGTATGTTATATTTTCACGTTTGACCATCTTCATCTCTATCTCAATGATGGCTAAAAAGTGATGGTCAAGTCAGTCACTGTTATATTGACTATGATAGCTGATGTGAATGGTGCGTTAATCATCTAATCAAATGAATGTTTATTCGTCACATGCACAGTGTACAGGGTGTAAATGGTACAGTGATAATGCTTTAAAGATAATGCTTTAAAAAAATCTTGGCATAGATTGGGAGTTGATCAACGTTGGGAATCACCACTTTTGACTGTTACAAAGTAACAAATTGGTAGGATCGGAAGTCACGTGGTCATCTGACCTCCAATCGGAAATGACAGAAAGTGTTTATAAATTAAATCCAGATTAACAGCTAAATCGGAATAATAATATATGAAATACGGGTGGGGGAATCAATTTAGAGATAATAATATTGACATAACATTTGATCTTATATCAAATATCTCTGGTAGCGTTGATGCCACAAGGGAACTGAGCAATTGTCCACTTGGTGGCGCAAGTGTTCCACTGACCGTCGCATTTGGAATGTTGAACCACTTGACTTCAATACATCATCAACGCAAATAAAATAGCCTGTTTTTATTTTACATGTCTGTAGAGCCTTGTACGATAAGACCAGGGTGAATAGGCCTTCATAAAGTTGCCCTCCTAAATTACTAGAGGCCAAACTTCAAAGATGTCCATGGCACTGGACTGCAGTAAGAGCTAGGCCTACAGTGCGGCCTACGGAGCGGTCCTGGTGTATGGTCCTGGCTGCCTAAATGTTTCCTCCACATAATAAACTGTACAAACATGGCATTTTAGAGGGTTACTTTTACAATTAGCCTTACTGAGTCACTACAACAAACTTCCTATCATGGACATGAAATGCCATTAGGCCTAATGAAGATACCGTATATGTAAGTTACTTAGTTGGTGTCTTGTGAATCAACTGGTATGCGCATCAGGGTTTAATATTTCCTCGATATTATACAAATGTTCCATCCCGAGAATAAATCACTCTTCTCCCGGGTAACCCGGTATTTTCCGCCAAAACCGGAAGTGTCATTCAAAAGCATTATAACACTTATAAATGTCTGGATTTGATTAGAGCTTTGATCAGCATGAAAATACAAACCTGATGCTACCTGAGCCTGATCAGACATATATTAAATACATGTTATAATACATTTTACAAATCCAAATCCCAGATGAAGAATAAGACACTATTTCAAAGCATAGTACATGGAATGTTAGCCAAGTACAATGTAATTACTAGTTGTTACACAGGATTTAGCCAATTAAAATTAAGTGTATCTTTAGGAGTACTTGTAATTAATGTGTACAGTACATTACCCATCCTGACAACCTGGCCCTCAATTTAAAGCTTGTGGAAGTGACATCCAAGTGGGAGAATAAATACACTAGCACACCACAGAGTATCTGTATAAGAAAATCATTCAGAGCACACTGTGCTGCCAATCACAGTGTAAGGTGCGACATTTTGCGGGTGTGGAGAGCTCTTAGAGGATAGAGAAAGCTTGCATTGAAGAGCTGGGCATCGTGTTATGACCTGCATTATCTGAATTAGGCCCACAGAATTATACCTACAGAGGAGCGGCTTCTATGGAGGAACTTTGAATGTCTTTGAACTTCAGAGTTGGTTTAACGTTGGACCAGAGCAGATGTTAGCTAGCTAGCTAACAACCTTGTTTGTGCAGTGCAGTGTAGCACTAGAATTAAAAACAGGTCTTAACTTTTTGTCGTTAATAAATCCAATGTGAAACGTGGTGACTATAGTATCCTTAACTAGCATTGAAAAAGTTCATCCATTCTTCTCAAATTAAACATATCTCCCTAATTTCTGAATCATGCTTGTAACGTTGTCAGTAGGATACAGTAACCTATGCTTCAGAGGGGAGGAGCAGGTAGTTTCCACACGCACACCCACTGGCAAAGGTTTCCATTCCAGCTGGAAGGCAGAAACTGGAATATGTTTCTAGAGTGACCTTTCCCAGCTAACAAAATTACGTTCCAGGACGTGACCAAAGTTATTTTAGTCCCTACATAAGTCATGATAACGTTATTGTGAAACGTTCCTTCTACGTAGCTGTGGTGTCCGCTGACAAAACTTATGTCCCAAGTCTTTTCAGGACGTAGAAATGTGGGGGATTTTAAACCGTTATATATTAGTATTTTTAAGTCAACCTCTTAACGTTGCTAAACGTCAGAAAGTACGTTGAGAGCACTATAAAATGCAGTTTCTGGTAACCACTGGGAACGTAACTTTCGTCAGTGGGTACCTATAGTACCAATAAGGCACGTAACAGTGTGATGGGGACAAGGACATTCCGGCTGGCCAAACCCTCCCCTAACCCGGCCAATTGTGCATCACCTCATGGGTCTCCCGGTCGTGGCTGGCTGCGACACAGACAGGTATCGAACCAGCATCTGTAGCAATGCAGCTGCGATGCAGTGTCTTAGACCACTGCGCCACTCGGGAGGACCCTTAAGACACGTCATTTAATCTACCCTGAACATATACACAGTGTCCTGTCGGTAGGTGTCCACTGACGAAATATGCAAAATGCCTGAAAATAAGTTATTTTTTTACTTAAACTGTATCACAATAGATTCGTGAACAAAATCACAGCAAAAAGCACACAAAATAACAAGTCAGTCAAAACATGAACACTGCACTCCAATCAAGAACTGTAAAACTGCTTAAAGCTAAAAGTGAATAACTATGTTATGTTTATTCAGGTGCTGCTGCTCCACCCTCATCCACGGTCTCTTCCTCGACCCGCTCCTGGAAGTCAAAATAACACAAACTGGTCATTATTTTCCTTAAACAAAGATTCAAAATGATCAAAATGCCTGTTTAACGTCGACTCCCTACTACATTCCTTTTTTACTAGCACAATCATTTAGCTATATTGACCGACTGGATTAAAGTGAAGTAAAAAGGCCATTATCCTCTATGGCCTACATAACTTGGTTCAGAGCAGTCCTGAACTCTGTACGGATCATCTCCAGTTCCACCATTATCCACTTTGGCCTCCATAACTTGGTTCAGAGCAGTCCTGAACTCTGTACGGATCATCTCCAGTTCCACCATTATCCTCTATGGCCTCCATAACTTGGTTCAGAGCAGTCCTGAACTCTGTACGGATCATCTCCAGTTCCACCATTATCCTCTATGGCCTCCATAACTTGGTTCAGAGCAGTCCTGAACTCTGTACGGATCATCTCCAATTTCACCATTATCCTCTATGGCCTCCATAACTTGGTTCAGAGCAGTCCTGAACTCTGTACGGATCATCTCCAGTTTCACCATTATCCTCTATGGCCTCCATAACTTGGTTCAGAGCAGTCCTGAACTCTGTACGGATCATCTCCAGTTCCACGATTATCCTCTATGGCCTCCATAACTTGGTTCAGAGCAGTCCTGAACTCTGTACGGATCATCTCCAGTTCCACCATTATCCTCTATGGCCTCCATAACTTGGTTCAGAGCAGTCCTGAACTCTGTACGGATCATCTCCAGTTCCACCATTATCCTCTATGGCCTCCATAACTTGGTTCAGAGCAGTCCTGAACTCTGTACGGATCATCTCCAGTTTCACCATTATCCTCTATGGCCTCCATAACTTGGTTCAGAGCAGTCCTGAACTCTGTACGGATCATCTCCAGTTTCACCATTATCCTCTATGGCCTCCATAACTTGGTTCAGAGCAGTCCTGAACTCTGTACGGATCATCTCCAGTTTCACCATTATCCTCTATGGCCTCCATAACTTGGTTCAGAGCAGTCCTGAACTCTGTACGGATCATCTCCAGTTTCACCATTATCCTCATCTCCACTGCTTGTAGATCTGCAAAATAATAAAGAATCAACAGTTTTGCTGCAAGTAGTGTGACAATACAAGCCATGAGTACCAGGCAGGGCATGTATCAAGGCCATGTGAAATACCTCAATCAAAATATCCACCCTTCATATATATTAGTAGTATTGATAACCATGCATCTGCTGACAGCCAAACAATTTGGAATTGATGTTGACAATACAAGAGAAGCAACATGTTGTAACATATAGGCACATATAACTTGTGTGTGAAACATTGTATTGTATTCTTATGATTGGTAGGGGGTTATTATGTCTGAGTGAATGGGCTGCTTCTACTTTAACATCATGCTGTGTGACTTGTCTTTCTGTCGCCCTATGCGTTTTACATAAAGTCTCCTACATGGAGTGTCTGCTTCTCTGTCTGCTTCTCTGTCTGCTTATCGGTCAGGCCATCTGCTTCTCCGTCGGCTTCTCTGTCTGCTTCTCTGTCTGCTTCTCTGTCGGCTTCTCTGTCTGCTTATAGGTCAGGCCATCTGCTTCTCCGTCGGCTTCTCTGTCTGCTTCTCTGTCTGCTTATCGGTCAGGTCATCTGCTTCTCTGTCTGCTTATCGGTCAGGCCGTCTGCTTCTCTGTCTGCTTCTCTGTCAGGTCGTCTGCTTCTCTGTCGGCTTATCTGTCAGACCGTCTGCTTCTCTGTCAGCTTATCGGAACTACAGAGTTGGTTTAACGTTGGAACGAGCTAATGTTAGCTAGCTAGCTAACAACCTTGTTTGTAAAGTGCAGTGCAGCACTATAATTAAAAACAGGTCGTACCTTTTTGTCGTTAATAAATCCAATGTGAAACGTGGTGACTATAGTATCCTTAACTAGCATTGAAAAAGTTCATCCATTCTTCTCAAATTAAACATATCTCCCTAATTTCTGAATCATGCTTGTAACGTTGTCAGTAGGAAACAGTTACCTATGCTTCAGAGGAGAGGAGCAGGTAGTTTCCACACGCACACCCACTGGCAAGGATTTCCATTCCAGCTGGCAGGCAGAAACTGGAATACGTTTCTAGAGTGAGCTTTGTTGCGATTTTTGTGGGACTGGAGAAAAATACCCGGAAAGGAAAATAAGCATGGAGATGATTCCATGCTTTTAAAATAACTGTGCTGTTCCTAAAAAGTATAGATCTTTCCCTGAACCGGTTCCAATCCTAGAGAAATTATGTGGGCTAATAAACTATAAAGGGAAATAAATTGCTACAGTTTACACTTTTTTTTTTGTAATTAAATGAAATGTTGTAATCTGATCTCGGAATGCACGGACCGTTAGTAGTGGGGGAACAGGAAGTTCAGGGCAGGCGGGCACCATTCTTCACAATAAAGAAAGCGCCAGAACTGTGCAGTCAAGAAGATAACCTTTGTGTCCGTTTCTATTTATTACTAGAGGTATGTAATAGCACGTTTAAACTTTCTAATGTCGAAAGAACATACCATGCTAGTTAACACATCCGTTAAGGTATTATCACGTTTGTTAAAGGTTTGATGTGTTATTTTTGTGTCAAACCGAGTGAGTGAAAGAACGTGATAAAAACTATTTTACAAGTCACATAGCTAGAGATGTTGGGTTTGTCTGAGTGAATGTACATTATTTTCTCATGTTAGTTTAATAAATAATCAATTTATTTGAGATTTTGAGTTCTTTTTGCATGTTATTGGTTTTGTGTAAAATTCCCAAGCTGGTAAAATGACGGCTACTCTCGGTCAGCGTCAACGGACTTCAGTGAGGACAGTGCGGGTGCATCAGAGACAATTTCACGGTCGCACTACTGTTTTGAAGCAGAATGTAATGATTATCAGTTTTCTACATGTGTACTAATATTCAGACACATTCTGTTGTTTCTGTCTTTATCAATAAATGTTGCTATGGTGTGAACAGGAAATACAATTGGTTTTTGATTGAAGTAATACAGTGAAGACAAGGTTTAAGGAAATTAGCACACAGTGCTGTCTAAAACAAACTGTAACCTTGTACTAAATGGATTTTGAGTCATGTATGCATTTATCTACTATAGGTTAGGTATTAGCTCAAAAGTATTGTGGAGCTCCTGCACCTTAATATAAACAGTACGGGCACCCAAAATGAGTATTGGCACCTATTTCAGTCCAAGTCAAACACTGAATTGGATAATTGAACAAGAAAAATGTGAAAATATTTTTGGAGTATAAAGAAAGTGCCAGAACTGTCAAGACAATAACTTTTTGTATCTGTTTCTCTTTATTACTACTGGCCGATTCAGATAAGTCTGAGGCCGGTAACATCAACAGTGAGGACAAACCCAGCCTGCTTCTCTCCTTCCACGCTGAGTCCAAACCTACAGTCACTGGGTCCTGATTGTGACAGTGGAGCCCAGTTTACTGCAGGATCCAGAGATGGCATCAGTGAAGCTGGAAGACTGCAGTCAAACACTGGAGCTGAATGTCAACATTAAAGATGAAGAAGAGGAGAAGATTGGGAAATCTGTTTCTCATGGTAAGAGCAGGTTCTATCTAATTAAGTTTGTTGGACATGATTTGGAAAGGCACACACCTGTCTATATATAGTGCATTCGGAAAGTCTTCAGACCCTTTGACTTTTTCAACATTTTGTTACGTTACAGCCTTATTGTAGAATTGATTAAATAGTTTTTTCCCCCTCATCAATCTACACACAATACCCCATAATGATAAAGCAAAAACAGGTTTTTATCAGTTGTTGCAAAAACAACAACTGAACAATCACATTTACATAAGTATTCAGACCCTTTACTCAGTACTTTGTTTAAGCACCTTTGGCAGTGATTACAGCCAAAGTCTTAATGTGTATGACGCTACAAGCTTGGCACACCTGTATTTGGGGAGTTTCTCCCATTCCTCTCTGCAGATCCTATCAAGCTCTGTCAGGTTGGATGGGGCGCGTCACTGCACAGCTATTTACAGGTTCGATCCTGACTAGGCTCCCAGTCCCTGCCGCTGAACAACATCCCCGCAGCATGATGCTTCCACCACCGTGCTTCACCATAAGAATGGTGCCAGGTTTCCTCCAGACGTGATGCTTGGCATTCAGGCCAAGAAGTTCAATCTTGGTTTCATCAGACCAGAGAATCTTGTTTCTCATGGTCCGAGTCCTTTAGGTGCCTTTTGGCAAACTCCAAGCGGGCTGTCATGTGCCTTTTGCTGAGGAGTGGCTTCCGTCTGGCCACTCTACCATAAAGGCCTGATTGGTGTAGTGCTGCAGAGATGGTTGTCCTTCTGGAAGGTTCTCCCATCTCCATAGAGGAACTCTGGAGCTCTGTCAGTGACCATCATGTTCTTGGTGTAGAATGATGAGGAATTTTTTTATTTAATCCATTTCAGAATAAGGCTGTAACGTAACAAATTGTGGAAAAAGTCAAGGGGTCTGAGTACTTTCCTAATGCACTGTACATATCCAAAAGTGGACCTAGAAGTTTGTCCTTAAATATCTATTGGGAGCCCATCTGGACCTTCCCCTTAACCTCCCTTCATATCGAAAATAGCATCAGATATTTCAACACCATCCAATTCCTTTTCCAGATCCAATTTAGTGTCTTCTGAAGTAGAGGGAAAATCAAGACCTGACTAGTTCAGTTCTCAGGAGTTTCAGAGTTGTAAAGTGTGTTGTAGTAGGAAGCAAATGTTTGGTTTATTTCTACAGGATCCATTGATAATTGTCCTTGTAAATTATGAATTGCATTAAAGGCTGAATTTTACTTCTTAATGTGCCAGGCCAGCAATTTACCAGGTTTTTCACCTTGATCATAGGACTGTTTCAGCCTAGTTAAGCTGTTTGCAGCCTTTGAGGTGGGAAGTTCATCATACTGAGCTTTAAGACCAAATCATTCCTTGTTTACTTCTACTGAGTTATCCAAAAAAGCTTCCCTCTCCAATTCTCTCATTTTGCTCTCCGTCTCTCATTTTCTGATTTATTTTATTTGAAACTGGTACAACGTATAATTTGCCCCCAAATATGTGCTTTGAAAGCCTCCCATCTGGTACTCGCTGATGTTTGGTCAGTGTTCAATGTCAAATAAACATCTATATGCACTCCAACGTAATGTAAGAAGTCTGGGTCCTGTAACCATCTGGGATGCAAACGCCATCTAGAGAATCCTTTTACTAGTTTTGTATCCCTATAGAATAATCACACATGGGAATGGTCATTCAAAACAATAGTATCATATCCATTTCCTGCTACATTGGGAAGCAATGAGCAAGAAACTAAAAAGTAGTCTACATGAGAATATGATTTAAATGTTGACGAGTAACATGAATACTCCCTTTTACTCGGGTTCTGAGTCCTCCAAGGTTCGCATAGATTTAAGTCCTTAATGAAATGCTGTAATTTCTTTCTACTCTGCGAGTGGGAAGTGTCTGAACCAGAGGAGCAATCTAGATGAGGATCAAGAGTGCAATTAAAGTCCCCTGCCATTAGGACTTTACCAGGAATGGAGGCTATCAATAAAAATACATTCTCATAGAATTTGGGATGATCATCATTAGGACCATGAACATTAAACAGATTAATATGCTCATTCAAAAGAGTTTCCTGTATCAAAATGTAATGACCTGTTTTAAGCTTGGATAGTTTACAAACTCCACATACATTCAACAAAATAAATTTAAGTTTTGCATTTGAAGTCATTTAATCAAAGATGTAAACATGGAATAAGCTATAGCATAAAGGCATAGCCAACACCTCCTCTGGCCGCAATTCCTTCCAGTTCTCTGCTGCCAATGACTGGAACAAATTGCAAAAATCTCTGAAGCTGGAGACACTTATCTCCCTCACTAACTTTAAGCATCAGTTGTCAGAGCACCTTACCGATCACTGCACCTGTACACAGCCCATCTGAAATTAGCCCGCCCAACTACCTCATCCCTATATTGTTATTTATTTTGCTCATTTGTACCCCAGTATCTCTATTTGCACATCATCTCTTGCACATCTATCATTCCAGTGTTAATACTAATTGTAATTATTTTGCACTATAGCCTATTTATTGCCTTACCTCCATAACTTGCTACATTTGCACACACTGTATATATATATTTTCTGTTGTATTTCTGACTTTGTTTTTTTTTACCCCATATGTAACTCGGTGTTGTTGTTTTTATTGCACTACTTTGCTTTATCTTGGCCAGGTCGCAGTTGTAAATGAGAACTTGTTCTCAACTGGTTTACCTGGTTAAATAAAGGTTAAATAAAAAAAATATATATCTAAAATCTGTTTAGTAACCACAAGGACCGCATTAATATTTTGTAGTGAGGAAAATATGTAGAGATCTGTTGAAACAAACATAAATATTTCCTAACAGTAAAACACTAAACTCCATTCCACTGTCACCCTAACCGAGACAACCAACGCTTCCTCTCCCACCTCCCCCTAATCGTAGAGTATAGCCTGGTGGACGACTGATCCATTAAAGACAGCAGTCTAACCTAAGCGACGCTAAACAAAACAAAGTATCTCCTGCCTTCTCTCGGCCATTACTTCTCACAAACAAAACAAAAGGCCTATCTAGCAAGATGTTGTGTGAAATATCACGTAGTATTTGTTTGAAAAGTAGCAAAGAATAGCTCCACCTAAAACAGTAACGCTAGTTAGTGAAACCTGAGACTAACTTTACAGTATGGACCGTCCAAAATAGTCGTAGATGATCCACAACACAGGGTATTTTGCTAGTAGCTACCAAGTAACAAAATGGCAGATACATATAGCGTTAACGGACTACATTTACATTTACGTCATTTAGCAGACGTTCTTATCCAGAGCGACTTACAAATTGATGCATTCACCTCATAGCCAGTGGGATAACCACTTTACAATATGTTTTTCTTTTTTTCTTTCTTTGGGGTGGGGTAAGGGGGGGCAGAAGGATGACTTTATCCTATCCCAGGTATTCCTTAAAGTGGTGGGGTTTCAAGTGTCTCCGGAAGGTGGTGAGTGACTCCGCTGTCCTGGCGTCGTGAGGGAGCTTGTTCCACCATTGGGGTGCCAGAGCAGCGAACAGTTTTGACTGGGCTGAGCGGGAACTGTGCTTCCGCAGCGGTAGGGGGGCCAGCAGGCCAGAGGTGGATGAACGCAATGCCCTTGTTTGGGTGTAGGGACTGATCAGAGCCTGAAGGTACGGAGGTGCCGTTCCCCTCCCAGCTCCGTAGGCAAGCACCATGGTCTTGTAGCAGATGCGAGCTTCAACTGGAAGCCAGTGGAGTGTGCGGAGGAGCTGGGTGACGTGAGAGAACTTGGGAAGGTTGAACACCAGGTGGGCTGCAACATTCTGGATGAGTTGTAGGGGTTTAATGGCACAGGCAGGGAGCCCAGCCAACAGCGAGTTGCAGTAATCCAGACGGGAGATGACAAGTGCCTGGATTAGGACCTGTGCCGCTTCCTGTGTAAGGCAGGGTCGTACTCTCCGAATGTTGTAGAGCATGAACCTACAGGATCGGGTCACCGCCTTGATGTTAGCGGAGAACGACAGGGTGTTGTCCAGGGTCACGCCAAGGCTCTTTGCCCTCTGGGAGGAGGATACAACGGAGTTGTCAACCGTGATGGCGAGATCATGGAACGGGCAGTCCTTCCCCGGGAGGAAGAGCAGCTCCGTCTTGCCGAGGTTCAGCTTGAGGCGGTGATCCGTCATCCACACTGATATGTCTGCCAGACATGCAGAGATGCGATTCGCCACCTGGTTACTAGAAGGGGGAAAGGAGAAGATTAGTTGTGTGTCGTCTGCGTAGCAATGATAGGAGAGGCCATGTGAGGTTATGACAGAGCCAAGTGACTTGGTGTATAGCGAGAATAGGAGAGGGCCTAGAACTCTGAGCCCTGGGGGACACGAGTGGTGAGAGCACGTGGTGCGGAGACAGATTCTCGCCACGCCACTTGCTGGAGCGACCGGTCAGGTAGGACGCAATCCAAGAGTGAGCCGCGCCGGAGATGCCCAACTCGGAGAGGGTGGAGAGGAGGATCTGATGGTTCACAGTATCAAAGGCAGCAGACAGGTCTAGAAGGACAAGAGCAGAGGTGAGAGAGTTAGCTTTAGCAGTGCGGAGAGCCTCCGTGACACAGAGAAGAGCAGTCTCAGTTGAATGACCAGTCTTGAAACCTGACTGGTTTGGATCAAGAAGGTAATTCTGAGAGAGATAGCAAGAGAGTTGGCTAGAGACGGCACGCTCAAGAGTTTTGGAGAGAAAAGAAAGAAGGGATACTGGTCTGTAGTTGTTGACATCGGAGGGATCGAGTGTAGGTTTTTTGAGAAGGGGTGCAACTCTCGCTCTCTTGAAGACGGAAGGGACATAGCCAGCGGTCAAGGATGAGTTGATGAGCGAGGTGAGGTAAGGGAGAAGGTCACCGGAGATGGTCTGGAGAAGAGAGGAGGGGATAGGGTCAAGTGGGCAGGTTGTTGGGAGGCCGGCCGTCACTAGTCGCAAGATTTCATCTGGAGAGAGAGGGGAGAAAGAAGTCAAAGCATAGGGTAGGGCAGTGTCATTTGACTTAACAAACGAGGATCGGATGTCGTCAACCTTCTTTTCAAAATGGTTGACGAAGTCATCCACAGAGAGAAGGGGGGGGGGGGGATTCAGCAGGGAAGAGAAGGTGGCAAAGAGCTTCCTAGGGTTAGAGGCAGATGCTTGGAATTTAGAGTGGTAGAAAGTGGCTTTAGCAGCAGAAACAGAGGAAGAAAATGTAGAGAGGAGGGAGTGAAAAGATGCCAGGTCCGCAGGGAGTCTATTTTTCCTCCATTTCTGCTCGGTTTCCCGGAGCCCTGTTCTATGAGCTCGTAATGAGTCGTCAAGCCACGGAGCAGGAGGGGAGGACCGAGCCGGCCGGGAGGATAGGGGATATAGAGAGTCAAAGGATGCAGAAAGGGAGGAGAGGATGGTTGAGGAGGCAGAATCAGGAGATTGGAGGGAGAAGGATTGAGCAGAGGGAAGAGATGATAGGATGGAAGAGGAGAGAGTAGCGGGAGAGAGAGAGCGAAGGTTGTGGCGGCACATTACCATCTGAGTAGGGGCAGAGTGAGTAGTGTTGGAGGAGAGCGAGAGAGAAAAGGATACAAAGTAGTGGTCGGAGACATGGAGGGGAGTTGCAGTGAGATTAGTAGAAGAACAGCATCTAGTAAAGATTAGGTCAAGCGTATTGCCTGCCTTGTGAGTAGGGGGGGACGGTGAGAGGGTGAGGTCAAAAGAGGAGAGGAGTGGAAAGAAGGAGGCAGAGAGAAATGAGTCAAAGGTAGATGTAGGGAGGTTAAAGTCACCCAGAACTGTGAGGGGTGAGCCATCCTCAGGAAAGGAACTTATCAAGGCGTCAAGCTCATTGATGAACTCTCCAAGGGAACCTGGAGGGCGATAAATGACAAGGATGCTAAGCTTGAATGGGCTAGTGACTGTGACAGCATGGAATTCAAATGAGGAGATAGACAGATGGGTCAGGGGAAAAAGAGAGAATGTCCACTTGGGAGAGATGAGGATTCCTGTGCCACCACCCCGCTGACCAGATGCTCTCGGGGTATGCGAGAACACATGGTCAGACGAGGAGAGAGCAGTAGGTGTAGCAGTGTTTTCAGTGGTAATCCATGTTTCCGTCAGCGCCAAGATGTCGAAGGACTGGAGGGTAGCATAGGCGGAGATGAACTCTGCCTTGTTGGCCGCAGAACGGCAGTTCCAGAGGCTGCCGGAAACCTGGAACTCCACAGGGGTCGTGCGTGCAGGGACCACCAGGTTAGAGAGGCAGCAGCCACGCGGTGTAAGGCGTTTGTATAGCCTGTGCGGAGAGGAGAGAACAGGGATAGACAGAGGCATAGTTGACAGGCTACAGAAAATGGCTACAATAATGCAAAGGAGATCGGAATGAAATGAACTAAACATCTGGGAAAGCGAGAGAGCGGGGCCTCCCTCACTTACGTTTCACTGAAACACCCAAATATAACTCTCCCAACTTCCACCTCAGAAACTATAATTGTTGTAAACTACAGCAGTTCAATGTTTTCTAGGAATAGACTAACTTAGTTTATTCAGCTAGCTAACTTGGTACAGTATTCTTCCGTGAAAACCGTCCAGGGCACCTAGTCCTATGACGCCACAGCCAACTAGCATGCCAGCCTCCAACAACACGGTTTAGCACCAATACTCGGCCACAACAAACCACCAGTGTGTTAACACACCAAGCAGATCATTCGTGTCTGTGTCTAACGGTGTGGGTTAGTCCCGACAGCTTGAGCGTGTCCGTCATCAACTTATTCAGCCAGTTAGTTAGCTAGAATAGTTAGCATACTAGCTAGCCATTGCTTTCTGCCAACGAAAAAACCCCTCCACCCACGGCACGAACACACAGAGAGAGCCAAGTTAACCTTAACTAGTCACCCATGTCCCGAATTCCCTTGAACGACTGGCTACCAGTATGTAAAAACAAAACACAAATGTAGGTTATAACATACCCCTAGCAGCTACTTTTAGCTAGCCAAGTGCAAAGCTAGCCACTGAATCGACTCAGAGCCAGTTCGCGTCTGTTCGCTAGGTCGTTCCAGCTATTGTTTAGTAGCTATCCAGGTAGCAACAAGCTAACTACATTTCGAGCACAGTAGCTACTTACTACCTAACGTTAACGCTAACGTTAACGCTTCAGACAATGAGGTTAGAAAAACAGCTGAATGGTAGGCATTATTGTATGTAATTATTGTAGGCAGCTAGCTGGCGTAATTACAGGCACTCTTAAGCTTGAAACAACTATCCACAGTTGCTAATAGTTACCAGTAGCTACCCGCTAGCTAGTCCAGGTAGTGGGTTAGCTAGCCTCGTGCTTCACCGGGCTCAGCCAAATACAATACTTGCCTACAATAATTACATACAACAACCCACGATAACTACCTACAATACCTAACTACAATCTAACTACATAGTTTAAGCTTTACTCTACGCCATATAAGCCAAGCTTACCTCCCGCCAGAGAGAGACACAACCTCACCCGACGAACAGGTGTTAACGTAGTATATCATGATACGTTTATAAACCAAAAAAAGTTTCAAAGACCAGAAATGAACAGCCTACGTGAGAAAAAGAGATATCATTGAATATGTGCTACGTTACCCAAAGGCCCTATGCACATGATGTTAGGCTTGCACCTGAGTGTCAATCATTTTAGTCCAAGGACATGATCGAAAGGCCTCCATCATTCTTAAATGGAAGAAGTGTGGAACCACCAATACTTTTTCTAGAGCTGGCTGCCCGAACAAACTAAGCAATCGGGGAAGAATGGCCTTGGTCAGGGAGGTCACCGAGAAGCCGGTGGTCACTCTGACAGAGCTCCAGAGTTCTGTGGCGATAGGAGAACCTTCCAGAAGGACAACCATCTCTGCAGAACTCCACCAATCAGGCCTTTATGGTAGAGTGGCTAGACGGAAGCCACTCCTCATGAAAAGGCACATGACTGCCCGCTGGGAGTTTGCCAAAAGACACCTAAAGGACTCTCAGACCATGCCAAGCGTCACGTCTGGAGGAATCCTGGCACCATTCCAACAGTGAAGCATGGTGGTGGCAGCATCATGCTGTGGGGATGTTTTTCAGTGGCAAGGACTGGGAGACTAGTCAGGATCGAGGGAAAGATGAACGGAGCAAAGTACAGAGAGACCTGAAAATAGCTGTACGGCGACACTACCCATCTAACCTGACAAGCTTGAGAAGATCTGCAGAGAAACTCCCCAAATACAGATATGCCAAGCTTGTAGCGTCATACCCAAGAAGACTTGAGGCTGTAATCACTGCCAAAGGTGCTTCAACAAAGTACTGAGTAAAGTCTGAATACAGTTTTTTTTTTTTATTATGTTTGCAAAAATGGTGTCATAAAACCTAGCGGTCAAACAGGGAAATGGTTCCAATCATTTTTCCTTTTTATTCATTTTAGTAACACTTAAAATAAGGGCTGTGTTTCGTGAAGGCTTACCCTGTCGTGACTTTTAGCAATATATTCTGCTCTATTTCCTCTCAGATTTTAAAACGCTAATTATCACAAAAGTAGACATCATGCAAAACAACAAATCACTGCAAACTCCTGCACCTTTGCTACAGGTGTTGTGTCAATTTAAAACTTGCACACGACAGTTCACAGATTTGTCCATTTAAATAAATGTAGCCTATTTATTCATTTCTAAATTTAGCTAACATTATATAGTTAACCCAGAGATCCTTACCTTTTACTCGATTCTGCAATTTTGTCCAGATCATCATGGCATTTGTAGTTCTTTATGATAGCCACATTAGCAGCTAATTACCATTTCATTTTTGTGGGGGTAAATATAGGCAAATATATTGATAAAAGTCACCTTGTCCTAGAGAGATTTACACGGTTATCAAAACGCCACGCCAGGATAAGCCTACATGAAACACAGCCCTTATTTTAAGTGTTTCTAAAATCCCCTATGAGAAAAATGAATGGTGTAAAAATAATTGGAACCATTTCCTTGTTTGACTGCTAGGTTTTATGGGTATTATCATTTATACTGTCGTACTCCATTGGTGTGCAGCTACCCGAAGCTAGTGGAGTGTGGATGAGCTGAGACACGTGGTAAGATGGCGGACAAGAAAAACTGTGGAATGGGGGATGCACAAACCTTCTGGAAGATCTGATGAAGGAGAAGATGGTGGACAAGGACAAAGGAGAAAAGTGGAATATGTTTTGAGTGAATATGGAATGGAAGATCTCACAGAACTTTTAGAAGAGCTACAGGAGGAAAGTGAAAGTGATGAGAGTGAGGATGAATTAACTGTGGTGGCAGGTGCAGTGATGACAGCTGAGAAGGAGCTGAGTGTATAGGGAAGCAGTGTGGTGAGGGAGGTTATCGTCTAGTGTATAAAGAGGGATACGTCCTCCAGTAGCTCAGAGATGGAACCTGGTGAGAGTGAGGATGAAGGACCTGCGGTGAGGAACTCCGAGTTCGGGCCTCGTTCCCAGGATGATTCTGGCCCAGTGGGACTGAGATTTGTAGAGAGAATGGATCCATATGTGGTGTCAGGTTAGGTGGAGAAGAGGTTGGGGACTGTTGAGTTGGTCGTAGCCGGCCGCGACCGGGAGACCCATGGGGCGGCGCACAATTGGCCCAGCGTCGTCCAGGGTAGGGGAGGGAATGGCGGGGAGGGAATGGCCGGCAGGGATGTAGCTCAGTTGGTAGAGCATGGCGTTTGCAACGCCAGGGTTGTGGGTTCGATTCCCACGGGGGGCCAGTATAAAAAAAATTATATTAATAATAATGTATGCACTCACTAACTGTAAGTCGCTCTGGATAAGCGCGTCTGCTAAATGACTAAAATGTAAATGTTGGTGAAGGTAACTCGGAGTGGACTCGTGATTATTTATTGTTTCTTCTCTGTCCAGAGGGAGCGGGCGCTGCGGATTACTTGATTAGAGACAGGAATTGTGACTTGAATTGCTCTCCGGAACAGGGTGGCATTGAAAGGAGTGATAACGGGGTTAGGTTTAAGTGTTGAGGATATGCAGTTGAAATGGAAGATTCCTTTTGGTGAGACGTAGATCCGGTGTAGAGCGTGGGGAAACAGAGAATACATTATCTGTCTTGCTGGATTTTGATAAATAGTCTCTGCCCGATAAGGTCAAGGTAGGAAGTGTCAGTTATCCTGTGAGCGATTTTGTTCCGTAAATACTAGTGTTTTAGGGGTGAAGTTTATGGGCCTGTTGCAGCAGTGTGTAGGCGTGAGATGCCTAGATGTGACAAGTGTGTAGGAGGGCATGAGATGAAGAAATGTGTGGTATCGGTGGAGAAAGTTCTGTGTGTTAGTTGTGGGGGTGCTAACGGGCTGGAGAACTGAGGTGTCAGGTGAGAGAAAGGC